>NC_140580.1:358540550-359140550 GCF_964204655.1 Triturus cristatus
ATATTTTTGAAGGGTCTCATTTAACCTCTCGCTACTATATGCTCTCACTTGGTCCTCCGATGGATCTACTTCCGTGCTGAAAGGGACTAGAATATTTGGAGGATGGGCAATTATCCCATGAGTACCAGGAATGGGATAATTGCTATTTTCAATTTACATTCTTCAATAAGTCAATTATCTGACAGCTCACTCTATACAAACTTTAAACCCATGGATTTACACTCAAATTAAATGATAAGACAGAATCAGCAGAATTTATTATGATCTAAGTTTAGTTATTCAAATGTGGATTAAATGACATTGGCATTTGAATGAATAATAACATTCAGCCTTAATTATCAGGTTAAATATAGTTTAATAAGAATGACACCAAGCTTCTGAAAACAATCAAGGAAAATATCCACTTCATCCGAGACAGATCAGGGGTCAACCCAAATTATGAGCCCACAAGAAATAAGGAAATCAGATGAGCCTAACACAGACCCTTTAGGAAATTCAGCAAAGTTCTGAGTAACCAGTTCTGGTTCATCAAGTCTGCAACTAGAATTCAGCTGTATATCGTGCAACCCTTCGGCCGAAAGGGTCAAATCTGCACTATACCACCGACTGGTAGCAAGTTGCAGTGTTTTTTCATAAATGGAAACAAATTCTAGAATGTCCAATTGAGCCTTCTCCAATCATCAGAATGGGTGCTGCCGCGCACCTGTCCCCAAAATCAGAGCAATTATACTCCATATGTTCCGGGGTGACACCCCTTGGCATCACCAGAAATGTTTGAACACTCTATCCCATTGGGCAGTCTCTATGGGAGGAAGATGATGGAGCAGGAAAAGGTAATACAATCCAGTAAAATTAAGTAATTAATTACATAGCTTCCTTAAATCATGTAAGATTGGTCGTATGAAACAATGGTATATTTCAGAGAGATATAGAAACGTAGGGAATCATCCACACTCCTTTCTCAGGCAGCTTTACTAGAATGTTACAAAACTTGTTGCAACTGTATTTGAGCTATACAGAAGATGTCAAAGGAAACATTTAGGAGTTGAAATACAAGTGGTAACTTTGTTGAATATTCCCACAGGCTACAGAATAGTCAATTCACAGGTTCATGTTAGAATAGGAGAACAAGAAACAGGGCCACCATGAAATGCAGCTAATACATTGACAAGTTAGGTTGAATTATAAATTGCACATTAATAATAAACTGACATTGATTTTGTGAGTGAATGCATTAATAAATGTTTCAATCATATCACAATTAATTCATGTAAGTATAAGGTTCCCATAAAATCTTTGTAAATCGTCGACGTTACATGTATATGAAACACACATATAAGTCATTTTTATACAAATGTCACTCAAAGCACACACATGCATGAAAAAGGACATTTCATGAACACTTTTAACAGTACCGTGTAACACTTACTTTTCCTTTTGTCATTTTCAGTGCACAAGTTATAAGATGAGACAATGGTTTCTTACTTTTTCTCACATGTTAGTTTACACATAGATTTCTTTGTTTTGTTAATATCATGTGCATAATCATAAAATCAAAACTACTAATATTGTTAATAAACACATCTATTGGAGTTGGACATATAATATACCATAAACTATTCTCTCATCTGCATGCTTTTAGGATTCAGTGTATAAATCAACTTGCATGTCAGTTTAGAAAACGTGGAAATCTGAGCACACGTTTTTGTCATCATTTACTTTAATTTTGTCCTAATCATTTATTTTTGTCATACAATTTGTTAGGGGAAATCTCTGCTCTATCACTACCTGCATTAATGCCTTAGTATGGGTCATGCACCACAAAGCGAATGAAGGGGATGTTCAAGGCCCGCACTTTTGAATAGCACTGGTCGTGTTCATCATCTGAGATAGATGTAATCTGGTTAAATTTGTGACTTCAAGTCATTGGTAGGTCTGATGTGCTGAATTCCTCCTGGGAAGAACTTGCTGTGGGCAAGTCTGGGCCTGTTGCAATTGTATTTATGGTGGCTACACACAGAGGTTCATTAATGGTACCTGAGCAGCTGCTAGCCCTGTCTTGGCTTTGGGATGCATTATACCCCTGACCTGGAGAGTTTAGGGAGGAAGTAGCATAAAAAGAAAGAAAATTTGGCATTATTAGCCATATTTGGTATGGCTGGTGTCTACTCCTCTGTTCGCCCAGACAGCAGAAGTGTATTGCATGCATTTCCTTGGCTACAGGGCGGACAACTGGACACTGACTTGGAGAAGATGGAGACAGGGCTAGCTTTAGAAGCTCCGCTGATGCTTAGCCTTCCTGGGCACTACGATTTGGATGGCAGGGATGAGGTGTGGAACTGCAGTCTTTGTTCTGAGAGTTGAGGAAGTTTCTAGTTGAAGCATTCCCTTTTGTCTGTTCCCAATTACTCATTCAGTTGGGCTGATGACAGCCAGATACAGAAACCACACGCCTCTTTGTATATCTGTTGTGGGTGCTCCAGCTTTGCGACTGTCCCAGTACTTCCTGCTGTGAGAAATATTACTTTACAGAAAGTCTGTTTCTGAGGAGCAGCTTAAGGTCACTTGAAGAAAGAACCACTCACACCAGTTCCACCTTTTGAGACTGTGGATCCACTTTCCAGAAGTTATGTATGAAAGTAGGGGCAGTCCCCACCCACTTTTTCCAGTTTAAAGTCCACCATGACAAGGGCAAGGGAGTGTTCGGTAGAGTACTCAAAGGACGGCTGTGGAACCAGGGCTGGTGTTGGTCTGACAGCCAGTCTCTCCGAGGTGAAGGGACAATGCATGAGGTCAACACTTTATGTTGGAAGAACTATTGATGTGCCCGTAGCCTGCTTGTGTGGTTAGAATGGGATGGAGTCTGCCAGGTCCAGCAAAAGGAGAGATAGTCCCAGAAGAGAGAGGACCATCGTGTCTCTGGTGGCTGAGGCATATGAGGAGAGAGCTTACTCCCTGAGATCGAGCAAGGTGGGACCCATGTGTCAAAGGGCCCCCCATGTTTTCCATCCCATCCCAAAGTTCCTTGATTAAGGAACACACCTATGGGTCCTACCTCGTTTAACAATTAGAATTCTATAGTATTCAGTTCAACTGTGTGATTACAAGTATATTTTTTCGTGAAAATGCTAACACTGGACTGGACATTGGAATTATTCGATCTATTGGCTATGTATTGAGTGCTGAGCTCGAAAAACCCACACTACCGCCCTGAGAAGCCTGTGATTGTTCACCCTGGCTGCTGTGAGAGTCGAGCGTGGGAAAGGGCTGTACTTGGCCCAGTTTGCCCAGTCATAGCAGACTGGACCCTGGAACATCAGAGGCAAATGACCTCAATCACCGCAGTTGAGGTTCTGTAGCCCATGCCCGTCCCGTGGACCCTGAAGGAAGTTTAACATCCTCACATTTGCCGCCCATCAGGAGCCTCATGCTTGCACACCCTCCAGACTACTCATCAGGCTGCATGCACTTGCCTGTGTGCTTTTATGTTGCTGCCTGCTGTTAACCGAGTATTGCCTTTTCTCAAGATCTCCTCATGGCTTGCTTTTCTTCTGCCTGGAAATGTATTTGCCTCGAATGCCCCGAAATGAGCTTGAGTTAGCTTAGCTGAAGGGAGCGTTCAGGAAGATTCCCCAGTGAGAGGGTGATGTGCTTCATAGGAAAATCTCCTGTCTGTGATCACTTTGTGGCATCGCCTTAACTTGACTGCGGTACAGACTCTAATTGGCTTATTTGAAAAGCGCTAGCAGCTCTCATTTGCCAGCACTTTCGTTCCTTCATTTGCGTGGCCTCGCGTGCGGACTCATTTGCGCCCTTTCTTCCACCTTCTCTCTCTTAACTCTGGTGGACGGATGAGGCGTTCGGCAGCACGATACACATCCCATTACCTCGGCCACTCACCAACGGTGGCCCTCAGCCTCGTTATTCCTTCAGCCATTGATGCCTTCCTTAAAGTCAAGGGGCCCAATTCGCGCGCGGCAGTCTCCGCACTCGGCGCGGTATCATTCTCAGCACGCGCACTGCGCACCCGTAACGTAACCACACCCAAGTCCCTTTGTGAATTGGGCCAACCGTACGGAATTTAGAGGCAGGTGGAAAAGTAATGCGCTGCCTGCGTCTCTTCCACAACATGTCACTGGGCCCCGTATTTGCTCTAATTCATATTTTACTTCCGCGCTGTTATGTTTTTATATCTTGTGCTTCAGCTGTAAGTGTTGTATAAATAATAATGATGGCATTTGTCAGCCGCGTTGTAAGCAGCGGTGAGAGACGGCGCTTCGTGTCCTCGGTCTCCTGATATACTGTTCCGCCGGTGAACGCTTTCCAATTTAAATACGCAGGGAGCTCACTTCCGCATATGGATTGGACTGCACCATTACTAAAACCAAAAAGGTAAACGCTTTTGAAAGGCTGGGCTTCAGCTAAAGAAATTGTGTTTTATGAGGTATTATTGCCGTGGTTTTAATACACAGATAGTTTTATAAAGCATAACGTCACAAAGCCAGAATCAGGCTGAGACACATAATCCACCGGCCCTTTCCTAAGTATTTTCTGAAATAAAATCGTACTCAATGCAGGCACGGCCCATAAAAGGGGAACAAAAGTAAATCGACATTCTCCTCCAGCAGTCGTAAATCCTGTATAATCATTAATGCTTTCTTCCTGGTGGGTTTTCTCTTTGTGAGTTATTCTTTGTAAGGATGAAAACATAATAAATATAATTTAAAAATAAGTTAAAATGAAAAAAATAAATTTTATACCTTGCGGTGCCATGTTGCATTACGTAGTTAATTTTTTGTGTGAGTATATTACTACCATAAAAAAGTTTCTCAACACCTGTCGCGCTCGACTCAAATAATTGATAGCAAAAGATGTACAGCCCTAAAAGGCAAGATTTTGTTAGAGGTTTACGATATACTGCAGTAGCTTCAAATTCATATAGTGACACGGGTGGAGACTTCAATAACTTGGTGCCTTCTACAGAGAAGTGTCGGACAATTAGAGAGGAAGGCTTCAACTGACCAGCTGGGGGACTCGGTTAAAATCAACAGACAAGGGCAGCACACCCAGCCTTGCAGAGCCAATTGGGAATGTGAATGATGTGCCCATGAAAGGCATTTGACCTTTACCTAGAGGTCAAATCAAATGTAGACACTAGTTCATTTTTGTAATTCGATGCAAGTAGTTCGGGTTTTTAGATCTGGCGTTAGTGAAGACCCGTTGAATTTACTAATGTTGTATGTATTATACATCTGTCATTGAGGTGCATTAAATAATGTATGGGGACAGTGATACTGAGTACAATGTTGGTGGGGTCAGTGAGTGTGTGGGCGGAGTCAGAACACAGATGCTTATCTATTTTGCTGTCCTTTCACATACAGGTAACTGCATATAAAACATAATGCACGCACATGAAATGAAAAACAACTGCAAGTTAAACACATTTATATGGAATTCATTCATCTGGTAGGAAAGCTCGACTGGTGTACTTCATCTCATCACTTCAGGTGTCTGTGTGTGTAAATGGGGTTTCACTTGTTTGAATCATGGCTGTTGCCCTGTGCAGTATTGGCATGTGCCTTTATACTGCTATGAGGTCCCAACTTTTGGCAGAAGTACTGTGGATATGGTAGTTATCATTTTACAAACTGCATTCCACTGCAGTTTAAACAACGTTTTGCAGTATAAAATAGGCTGTTCATATTATAAGATAGGGCACTACAAAATGTGTACAAAGATTCACTATCTAAGTGTTTGCAGTTCTTTCAAAAGTTATATTTTTTATTAATAAGCACTCAGGTAGTATGTAGTGCAAACTTTGTTATGGTCTTCCCTTTAAAAGGAGGCATTCCTGAACTGGTAACAGCCTGACATTTCTTCCCAAACAGAATAAGTCTTGGTCATCCTGAAGTTTCAAATAATTCCATCAAATAAATCCTATACTGGCTCCTAAGCAACCTTTAGACCTGTTGATTAACCAAGTGAACATATTTACATTATTGGCAGATAGTGACACACCGAAAAAAATGGGACCATCTGCTTCTCTTTCAGCCCAATGTAACACACAGGTGGCTTTACATGTTTTTTTTAAGTATGGGGACTGTTTTGGTAAGAACCTTGTTCTTAATGCTTTAACCTCTGAATACACTTAATTGGGGCCTTTAACCAGCCATCTCATCCATTGGTCTGCTGTTTTGTCTTCCACCCAATACTGCATCCCCAATACTGCAAACAAAATCAGTGAATTTCAGTCATTGACGTGCTTCACTGTGAGTGGCAGCATTTTGCCTTTTCATAAGGAGCACATCTGCACACACAGTAGTTCCCTTCAGTTCCAGGGACTACTATGGCAATGTGTGCTTTAAGGCAAAAAAAAGGAAGAATTTCTCATATTGCCAATGGCTCAGAAATTCCCACCAACAATAATATTTTGCAAAAGCAATAGCAAAACAAGCATGACAAAGACAAAAGGCTGTCAGTAATCGCCGGGCCTATTGGCTTTGCCAGTGCTTGTTTTGTATGTCAAGAGGCTTCAAAAGATGGAAGTGGCGCAAGTATTTCTGAAACTCTGTCCAAGACTGGGGACTTCTACACTTTGCACAATGCCCAATTTGTACATGCAAATTCGTTTTCATGCACGTGCCATTTTGGATTAAAGCTCTATACCTTATTCTGTTCGATGTAGGGAATCCAATGAATGTAAGTTTTACTTGTTTGGAAGCCCTGCAGATGAAATGCACTTACGGGTGAGTAGCCGCGCTATACAAACCCCTGATTGATTGATTGATCGAAAGCTAGAAATAAATATCAAAGAAATACAAGCATGTCCACGATGTTCCACAGCAGCAGACAAGTTTTGTCATATGGTGTGGGTTAACCTGTCTATAAGCGCTTATTGGGATGAGATACTAGCATGTATAACAGATGTAATGGGTAGCCAATAACGCAAGGCTGTGTACTTTTTAATAGGACTGACAAAGTGCACCAAGAAACGCAAGGATACAAATAAGTTCATTGACTTAGCCCTCAAACTGGTTAAGTGCTGCATAGCCCTGTTCTAGCAATCATCCGCCACCCCCCAATATCATGCTGTATTAAAGAACTGAAAGTGGCCATCTTGGCTGAGTTAGATCCACTACATAAATGTAGCCCAACCGTCTGAAGTTCTGTACCACCCGGCGACCAGGAGGGCTACTTGGCCGCAGTTGAAGCCAAACCCAATGAACGCCTACTCTGAACACCCGGAGACCCCATTTGACAACTAGCACCTCCTCCACCTGTAAATGCGCTCCTATCCTTGACCCAGATTCTTCCCCCCCTCCCCAAACAATGTGTGTAAGTGGACTACTCGATTATTCCTTCACAGCTGCCCTCCAACCACACCAGACTTTCCCCGTTGTCCACCTAGCACCACAGTAATACCTAAGCCATGATACGTTGTTAGTTTACCCTTCAGTTCCCTTGCAAGGTTGACAAAGTTTCTATGTATATATAAATTTTTTGCTGGGTTCCTGGCACCCTCGTGCAAAAGGCCAGCGAAAACGTGATAGGCGGAATATTATGAAATTTCCTCTAGTCCACTTTGAAGCGGAAACATTCACCAATTCACGCAATGACTACTTCTGAGATGTTGAATTCAAGTTAAAAGGGGACACTGTGCCATTATGAGGCACAAGCATGGCCATATTATGCACAGCTGACCAGATAAAAAATGTATTTCTTGAAAAAGATGAGTAATAGGAACATCTTTCACTAATAACATTTTTCAAGAAGACAATCAAATTTGGATATAGAGTATGCAAGCTTCCATGGAATAATTCCCCACATGATCTACCCAAATTTAGATACTTAATCATATTTTATGAAAAACAGTATTTTGTGGCCTCATCTGTTTACAAATGTAGTTTGCCATTATATTTTCCTAGATCTCTCACAATCCTTACTGTTGACCCTCTGTACTCTCTGAAGCATCTCCGATTCCTGACATGGAACAACGGGCATGCCTTTTTGTGAGGACGGTCATTAGATGCATTGGAATTAGTATTATTATAATGCTGGGTGATTGATTGCCCCTGTAGCATGGCATTGAAAATGCCCTTATTATTTATCAGTGCTGACATTGCATAATTCCAGTGACACAGTAATGCATAAAAACATCTACTGATGCTTAACGAAGCAAACAAGAGAAGATGCTCTCTTGGACTTTTGAACTCCATTGTCAATGTGAACACAGTGTCCTCCAGAGTGATGGTAAGCATTATTAGATTCTGAAATTACTTTTTTTTTAGATAAATATTTCTTCATCTTTGCTTAGGGAAAGTTCTTATACATTTGTAACTGACTGAATAGTTTGTCGACTAGAAGTGGTAGCTTGTGTACCTGACCCTATTGTCTAGTTTGTCGTCGACTGTCGTCCTGTGTTGGGTGTTTAAGTGTAATTTATAGACATGAAAGAGCCTGAAATTTACTTATGGTACCCAGAAACGTGTTTTTTTTTGTGAAGCATGTGCAAAAGGACAGATATAAAAATAAAATGGCTGAGATTTAACCAGACAAGATGTACATTTTTAGTTTTTGTTCTACGAGTCACTTCTGACTGAGTCAGTAGTTATGTCACCTCTTCCGGAGACCTAATTGGGCAACCAGGGGTTCGCTATGAAAGCTTATTGAAAATGTGTCTTCAGTAATAATCAGAATGCAAAGCATCACTTGTGCACAACAGGAAAGTTTCAACTGGTGCAAAGCATTACTTTTTCTATTTGGAGGAATGATGGTGATAAGATGCTTGGAAGCTCGTATACACGTTGGAACTACTTGGTGATCAAACCTAGAAATAGGGCATTCAGACGGAAGAAATGCAAGGACATGTCACAGCAAGGAGTCAGTGGTGTAACACAAAATGATGGGCTCCCCCTGCAGAATGTGATTATGAGCTGAGTCTCCCATAGCTTACAGATTTGTGGGGCCCCTTGAAGGTTTGGGGGTTCCTTGAAGGTTTGGGGCCCTGCTGCACAGCAGTGGCTGCAGGGACCTGCGTCACACCCCTGCAGAGATTTAGCAGAACAAGTGAATTTTATGTGCCCTCACAAAACTTAAGTGGTTGGTGAAAGACGGAGGGATAGATCATTTCAGTAATGTGGGCTGAGAATAAATTTAAGCGTCCCATCGTACTACACTGAATTGGACCATTTTTAATCGTAGACCCCTTATAAGATCATGTTTATCTCCTGCAGATATCACCCAACGTGTAGCTACATCCCTCAAAAATAGTTTCCATGAATGGTAGATCAAAGCAAATATTTGTTACTTAATTGTCCTATCACAAATATATTTTGCACATCCAAAATTCAAAAGAATAAATGTAAATAGCTGCCAGAGAAAAAGGTAAATTTCTAAACAAACATATACGGTGGACACAATAGGCATCCGCGGCCTGCAAGAAACCAAGGCATCATGCCCTAAAATCCTCTGCAGACCACAGTCATAGAAGCAATAATGGAATGAAAAATAGACGCCTCTGCAGGTTTAAAAAAAATAATCCTTAAGCACCCTAGACCATTATTTTAAAAAAAGATTTAAAATCAACTCGGGCAACACTCACGAAAAGAAAATCCAAACCTGTATAAAAAAAACAAATAAAAACCTGTATCTTTAAACTTTTCATTTTAAATAGAATTTTCACGATCTTGTAAGATTTTCAGCAAGAAGGCACAAAAGTTCCATAAGACAATATTTTTTTAAAGAAAATTAATCTAACTATCCCAAACGTCTCAGTACAAAAGGTGTTCTCCTGTACATTTTGAATTTCGTGAAATATCATGGCTTCTTTTTTTCCCTCTTTGCGATTTCTTTTTACAGTGGTAAATGGAGACCATGCCCACTGTGGTATTCTTAAACTATGTATTATCCTACTACCACCCCACACCTCTCTGCCCGAGCAAAAGCCCTGTGAGAAAAAAATTTCTCCGAAGATAAAGGCTTAGCAGGGGCTGTTGGTTTGCCAAATTAAAGTAAAGAATTCCCATTTTCCTGGTCCATTTATTTTATTTCTCATTAATTTGTTTGTGCTATACGCTTCTACTCACTGATGCAAGGGGTTTCAGACTCCTGGCATCATGGCAGTATGCCTCCTCTAGAACAAGGCCATTGCTGAGCACATGGGTTGTAATAGGGGCAATTTTGTGGGCTCTTCTTGTGGTTGTAAGGCGAAATTTGCTCTTAGTATTAGCCTGGATGCCACCTGTGTTGTATGCTCTTGGCATAGTAAATATTACATTGATATCAATTGCTATAACAGCGCTACCATTTTGTATGTGGCATTATCAAAGGGTCTCTTCGAAGTATATTAAACACTCACCAAAGTCCTTGTACTGCTTAGGGCGCATCATAATTGTGAAATCTGCTTTTATTTGTTGGGTTGACTACAGAAGGAGAATTTCAATAGTATGGTGCATAAATAAAAGAAACATCTATTGCAATATGCAACAAATATATATATGATGATGAACCACCGTTGACCTGGATCAGCCAAGCCGTGTATCATGCACTGATTCTAGAGGGCTTCCTTTATCGTATTGGGTTTAATAAATGAACGCTGCTCCTTGTTTAAGACAGCAGAATGGCTCATTATATATTCATTGTAATTTTGGGGTGTCATAAGAAGGCTGAAAAGTGTTTTAGTGCTGAAGATGTCACTTCCTCTGAGACTGTGTTCCAGGATGCTGCTTGTGGCTCAGTATTAGAGAAGGAGTCCTGGATTAATGGGGAGAGGGTCATAACCGAGAAGGACTTTGCTACAAGGGTTAAGGCTGAAGGTCACTGGACAGAAAGGATTATGGCTGGGAAGCACCTTGCATTGAGGGATGATGACTGAGAAGTATTTAATAGGGTGGGTCAGAGCTGAGGAGCGTTTCAGATGGAAGGTCTTGGCTTTGAGGCACCACAGAAGGTCTCATGGCTGAATGGATTTGTAAACCTTCACAGGAAGAGTTGTAGCCAAGAATCATGTCACAGGAAGGATCATGAGCGCTAGTCTCAAGAAAGCTTGATTGTTGAGTATTCTAAAAAGGGCTTTGACTGAAGAGCCATTGGCACTAAGGACTGTGACCGAGAGTGCACCTCATGAGAAGTGTTCATCTGGGGGAGTGTGCATCTGGCTCCAGAGCATTTTTTCAGGATGGGGTTCAACGAAGTACTAACTCACCATCACAGCACTCCAACGGCAATTTTTTTTTATAAGTTTACATCTGTTGTGGACGCCCTTCAGGGTCTTGTGAGGCACACAGATGACACCGCTGCTTTTCACAGGAAACGCCTTGTCTAAATTATGGGTTTGAGAATTTAACAAAATTTCATTTTTGGAAATTGCAACAAAATTATGTGAAATGACGCAGCATTATGTGAGAAGTATAATCTTACATTTAGGTCTATTTTCTTAGCAGAAACTGCACCTTCGCTTGATGCATTTAGCTCTAAGAAAATAGATTTAAATGCACCAGAAAAGGAACAGTAGCTGCTCGTGCTCTGTTCATTTACAGTGCCCACGCTCCTGGATTAGAAATTCCCCCCCCCAACGGTTGCTAAATTACACGGCATAATGGTGTTATTGTGATAATTTTGCGTAACAAGAGTAACCCGATATTATTGTAGATTATGCAAGTTTAATGGAAATTTTACCCACAACTAGTCTAAATTTGCATCCAGATCCTGAGCATTTCCAATGAGGTTCATAGGTGGGACCACAGTAAATGTGAACAACTTCAGATGTGGTTTCCTGCTACACTTGGCGATGCAGAAAATATGAGGCCAGGCAAGTGGGGCTTACAAAATGTAAATCAATATCCACTGGAGTTTCACCTTCAATTAATCCAGCAAATTAATATGTAAAAAGTAGTGGTCGATGATGCACTGAAGCCTCAAGACAGGCTCGAGCCAGATGCCTTGCTAAACTCAAGGTCCTCTTGGACCCCTGAGTCCAAAATAAACCTCGTCTTAGAGTGCCTTCGGCCTGCAAGGCTCTTACTTCATTGTGCAAACCTTGCCTCCCACCCCAACCTGTCCTGCTGTAGAGAGCCTGACCAGTGCTGCTCCATCATGGTCCTAATTTATGAGGAGACCGTGAGGAGCTACAGCCCATCTTTAGGCTCCCCCTCTTACACCTCCAGGGGTTAATTAAAGATGCAGGACCCTAGCACAGTGACAGATTTGTGGTACCAAGAAACCTATCCTCATTCCCGACTTCCTCACCTCACGTGACCAAATTGTGTGATCCCACATCGTGGCCAAGACCTGGAACATGCTCCCGATCGACATCAGACACGCCCTTTCTCTGCACATCTTCAGGAAGACCCTCAAGACCTTGCTCTTCGACTGACCAGAGCTGCTTACCCCCCCCGCGCGCCTTGCGACCCTCACGGGTGAGTAGCGCTTGACAATTCCCTGATTGATTGACTGATTGATCCTTGGCAATCATTTCATATTACTTTGCTTCATCATTGCATTTGACAGCACCTTGAAATATTTAATCAGTTCAGGATACTTGCTGTACACAATACTCTCTTGCAGGTGGTTTAATAGACTCTAATGTTGCTCTCTTGATTAAGATCATTGGCTACATACAAGTGACACCTGAGATTCCTCTAGGGTCACTAATGGCATCATTGTTGGGGGGGGGCTTGGAGAGCTGAATAATAATGCTTCTAAATTCATTATAGAAACTATTACTGCTTACAAATGACATTCAATGTAGTGATATTAACTAATGTTTTAAAATGAAAACTCTGACATTACAAATAAATGGCATTTTTCGAATTTGAATCTTTTTTCTAATTACATTTGTTGTAAGATTTACTTAACCAATTTTTTGCTGGCTCGACTCTTGGAGTCAAACTTGGGCCCTGGCCCCGCTCTCCCTTTTAATTTGCATCCTTGCTCACCTCTAGTGAAAAGTGCCTCAGTGCACACTGCAACGCCGTGCACACTGCGGTCACAGGCCAGGGCAAGGGGTGACTTTGTACTTCAAGCAGCAATGTCATTGACTGTAACTCGCCCCCATCTTACAATTTGCAGTTGTAGTTGTCACTCTCCAATAGGTATGGTGTGGCGTCTTCTTTTAGATTCTTCAAATGACCTGGCAGATTACTTCCACTGTCCCTAAATGCTGAAAAAAGCGTCTCTCAGCAGCTCTTAGCGAGAGCTTTCCTTTCAGGAGAAATTGCTGCCTTGTCTTGCAATAAATAAAGCATGGGCGAGCGACGCTGTGCTTTTTTTTCACGTGTGTGCCCATTCCTAAATCCCCACCAAAAATGACATCCCATGGAAAACCTTCTTTACACATTGAACAGCAAGCCCATGTCAGCTTCCCTGTGCCATTTCGTAAACCTAAAAATAAAAAAAACCATAATGATCAGACTTAAAAAACAAAACAAAAAAAAAAATGCTCTGTCCGGCCCATTAATTCTGCATGCTCATGACAGAATTAACCTTGGCAGGCATTCTGGAGGAGAGAGTAATTCTAACCTTAAAAATCTGCTGATTAAAGCGGGTTTCAGGAATTCGATTTCACTTAATGCCTTGGCCGGGAGCCCAGCCCAGCATTAACATAGCCACAGACACTGAGGCTTCTGCATTTTTTACCTCTCCTATAAAAAAAACAGCTAATGAACCCCCCCCCCCCCCCTTTGCATGTTTTAGGCAAGGATTCCTTTTAAAGAGTCCTTTAACTAAGTGCTGTAAGTATGTCATGGTTACTTGGCCTGCAAAGATAGCAGAGAGCGGCCATTTTACGCCTCGAGAAATCATTAATTACTATTCGGAATCCGAGGGGATACCTCGGCTCACCCAGTCTGGCCCCCGAGAGGATCCATTATTTAAGGAAGCAGAAGTGAAGTATGTCTTCCGACGAGAAAAGTAATAACTCTACCTGACGTTCAAATATTAATGACAATATTTTTAAAAAAATTGCCTTAGATGGACTCTCCTGGAAGCTGTTGTGCTGCCTGGCATGAGAAGCCCAAGAGAACCCGCTTGATTGCGATGTACGCCGTCTTTATTTTTCAAGCTAGCGCTATGCTCTGCAAAAGGAGGCCTGAGTAAAACTTAAATTTAAAAAACTTATACAAGTCCTAACTTTATACAAAAAAATACCAAATCATTAATAGAGTGTCAACCAGAAAATAGACACGGAGGGCCACTTTGTAAAGCTCGCTATAGGAAGATTTGAGATATTCTGGGAAAAAGTAGCAAGTTAAGTGCAGGTCACACCTATGCATGAGAGGACACTACAACGGTTAGGCAATTGGCAAACATTTCCATGTCATTGACTTCTGTGTAACACACAATGAAGAGTTGTAAAATCCGTACATCCTTTGAAATGAGGCACAATGTCCGGTGCACGTCGATATTGGCCACACAAGACAGCTTGTGTCACACGCACACATAGAAGAGTTGAGAAATCTGGGCCTTCCTGGAAATGAGGCACAACGTTTGATGTATGTAGGTGTTGGTCGCACCAGACAGTTCGGGTCACACACACAGGTGCAAGTTCAGCAATGCTTTATAAGGTAGAATGAGGCAGTACAATTCTGAGGGTCGCGAACCTGTGAATCAGACACTGCACACAATGAGCATGCAGTCAGTGTGTCGCATGAGAGAGATGTGGCACGATCGACCAAGCAGGTCACTTGGGCCCTGCAACCGGTAAATCCGCTCACCAGCCACAAGACACTTATCTATGCCAAGGTCCCCACAATGAGGGTGCCACATGCCTTAGATGCGGGCCAGATTTCGGGCTCTGCACAAGGCAATCGTGTATCAAGGCACAGTTCTTAGTTCCAGGCAATGCTGCCAGTTGGCATCCAGCAGACGATGTGGGAACTTGAGAGTGCAACACGCTGCAGGTGTCACAGGTAGATGGTGTGGGTCCCTCTTACGAGATCTTTAATGTCCCTAATACCTCTGAGAAAAAGGGGGCAAGCTCGACAAGTCCTTGGAGAGCACACTTCAGGGTGTCACACAGCAGCAGGTAGTTGGCCCAGGCCAGCCACTATTCAGAAAGGGCATACAGTCCATTTCAGTGGCAGTAATCCTCCTTGTGCACAACAGAGTCCTCTGGCAATGTGCATGACGTAGTCCAGCTTCCCTGGTCTTACGTCCTCATAAGCATATCTCACCCCTTTCTGAAGTATGGCACCAGTAGTTATACTGGAGTGTGCCTTTTTAAGTTGGGGATGGTTCACAGGGTTTCCCTGTGAACCACAGATGTCTCCCCTAAATTTCAGTCCTGTCTGCCATGAGGCCTTGGAATGCCGATCTTAAACTTTAGTGGGGCTATGATCTGGCTTCGGAGGCCAAGTGTCAAAACCTCCTCCTGCAATCTCGGCAGCCAGACCCACAAATGGCAGAGGTATTTTGTTACAATTGAATGCCCAGCGTTTTATAGCTGTCGGTGGGGAATGCCCAGATGTGCTCCCCAAACCTCCAGTGTGGAGTGAATCCAAGCACCAAGGCACACAAAGAGTGAAGATCACAGAAATGCCTACTTTTTAGTAGTGGAATTTCTGCATGAATTACAACAAAGCCACCTTTGCCACTGGCAAGGGGTTGTCGCTGTAAATGCAACGATATGAAACATCATGAGTCTGCTCCACTGCAATGCACTATTGCACTCTGAAGTGATTTCAACCATTTCCGCATGTTAGCCTATGGGAAGAGCAAACCTCATAGGCAGTGAAAACACGCATGGGTAATTCCTCACTACCGTGGCAGGGGATACAAATGTGTACCTACCCTGCCTTTCACCTACTACTCGCTTCACCCCTTAGGATGTACCCTCGGTGCACCCTGGAGGAAGTGAAAGGTCCTCTCAGAGCGGCTCGTGACTTTAACATGCCAGTCTGAGTAAACGTGTAATTGTGTGCATCAGCCTGCAATGGCAGGCTGGACACGTCTTTAAGAGCACCATCGGTGCCAAGCACACACCAGCTTGCAATGGCAGGCTCGACTTGTATTTAAGAGCACCATCGGTGTAAAGCGCATATGTTCGACATGGTCCTTTCTGCAGGTTTATCCCCAAACCTTTTGTCTCCAATTTTTCTGACCCTGTTTGTGTTGGCTATAGGAATCTGAGCACTTTACCACTGCTGATCATTGCTAAAGTGCAAATGCTTTCTCTGTAAATTATGATTCTGATTGGTTATCCATGATTGGCATATTTGATTTACTGGTACGTCCCTAGTAATGGGCACTGAGTGTGCCAGGGCCTGTAAGTCAAATGATACCAGTGGGCTTGCAGCACTGGTTGTGCTACCCACATGAGTATCCCTGTAAATGTGTTTCACACCTACCACTGTAGTGTCTGCGCACGCAGTTTTAAACTGTTATGTTGCCTGGCAAGTGCACCCACTTGCCAGGCCCTGACCTTCCCTTTTCTTACATGAATGGTACCCCCAACATAGGCCCAAGGTACCCCTATGGGCTGGGTCTCGTGTATGTGAATGGTAGGACATGTGAGGGTGTGTGGCATGTCCTGATAGTGAAATACTGTGTATTTCGTTTTTCACCATTGAAAGGCTGTCTGCCCCATAGGCTATCATGGGAGCTGCACTGTAATGTCTTACAAGTGTAACTTCCAATAGGGACAAGATAGAATAATAGAGTTTAGGCTCTCTGAACTCAGAATATATTAACGCACCTTTTGGTAAGGGTTGTTGTTCAATTGTGTGTTTGAAAATGCCACTTTTAGAAAGTGGACATTTTCTTACTTTACCATTCTGTGTGCCTCTGACTGTGTATTCAGCATCAGGGGTTGGAGTGACAGGGGATGTGCATTGACTCTAGGCAGTTACTAGGGGGTTGAGGTGTGGCCTGCCTTGCCTGGCTAACTCATCAGTGGGCTGAATAGACCTGGTCTGCATTTAGAGTGGTGGGAGGAGTTTCTCTTGCAAATGACTAGGCTGTGTCTCCTTTGCACAATGCTGTTTCCACCCCCTGTGGTCATGCTGTACCATGGAGGACAGGACTGGTTTGGACTGGGTTCAGAGACCCTTGCCACAAAGAAAACAATAACAAAAATGGGATATAAGTATAAGACCTAAAAAAACAGAACTTTAAATTACTTCAAGAAACAGAAGAACTTCCAAGAATAAGAGCTGAAGAGCTGTGTGAGGAGTGCTGCCTTTTCTTTGTGAGGGGTGCGTTGGCCTACAGTTGCTGCTTTTGTCTGTGGTGGAGGAAAAGGACCAACTCTCTTTGCCCTGCTGTTGTCCTGCTTGTGAAAAAATCTTTAAGGACTTGTGTGTGCTTGCCTTCTGTCGGAAGTCTCAGGGAGATCAAAGACTTCAAGAAAGATCCATGCTGGATCTCAAAGTAACCTGCCTGGAAGGAGGTCTGCGAGTTGTGTGAGGAGCGCTGCCCCTGATGTGTGGGGGTGGGTTGGCCTGCAGTTGCCGCTCCTGTCTAGAGAAGGAGTAGGACTGGACTTTTCTTCACAAAGTTACTTTAAAACATGAAAGGAGTGTTGTATTTGTCAGCTCAGTGCAAGGGGAGTGCTTGTCTCTGCCCCCGACCTCTGTGAAACCAATAGCACTGAGCTTCCCAGTAGAGCTTGTGGAGAGCTCTTTGTCAGTGGAAAGCTCATGGTAAGCGCTACATTGGGCAAGTCCTTTTTTGTCTACAAACCAGTGTTTGGTAAGCGCTTCTATTCCTTTTTTTTTTTTAAGTGACCACCGCACTGTGTACATCCAAGCGCGGCCCACCGGGAGGGTGTCCGCAACTGGAGGGGGCCGGGCTCGAAGCTGTGGTACCAGAAGGGGTCCCAGATGCAGCCCCCACAGGCAGGCGCAGCAGCGAGAAGGAAACCTGAAGAGAAAGCGGATGAGCTTCACTGACGTCCCGCTAGGAGCGAGGTCGGGGAAAGAGGCCTGTTGCAGTGAGGTGAAACCGGGAGCCCTTAGGATGTACCCTCGGTGCACCCTGGAGGAAGTGAAAGGTCCTCTCAGAGCGGCTCGTGACTTTAACATGCCAGTCTGAGTAGACGTGTAATTGTGTGCATCAGCCTGCAATGGCAGGCTGGACACGTCTTTAAGAGCACCATCGGTGCCAAGCACACACCAGCCTGCAATGGCAGGCTCAACTTGTATTTAAGAGCACCATCGGTGTAAAGTGCATATGTTCGACATGGTCCTTTTTGCAGGTTTATCCGCAAACCTTTTGTCTCCAATTTTTCTGACCCTGTTTGTGTTGGCTATAGGACTCTGAGCACTTTACCACTGCTGATCATTGCCAAAGTGCAAATGCTTTCTCTGTAAATTATGATTCTGATTGGTTATCCATGATTGGCATATTTGATTTACTGGTACGTCCCTAGTAATGGGCACTGAGTGTGCCAGGGCCTGTAAGTCAAATGATACCAGTGGGCTTGCAGCACTGGTTGTGCTACCCACATGAGTATCCCTGTAAATGTGTTTCACACCTACCACTGTAGTGTCTGCGCACGCAGTTTTAAACTGTTATGTTGCCTGGCAAGTGCACCCACTTGCCAGGCCCTGACCTTCCCTTTTCTTACATGAATGGTACCCCCAACATAGGCCCAAGGTACCCCTATGGGCTGGGTCTCGTGTATGTGAATGGTAGGACATGTGAGGGTGTGTGGCATGTCCTGATAGTGAAATACTGTGTATTTCGTTTTTCACCATTGAAAGGCTGTCTGCCCCATAGGCTATCATGGGAGCTGCACTGTAATGTCTTACAAGTGTAACTTCCAATAGGGACAAGATAGAATAATAGAGTTTAGGCTCTCTGAACTCAGAATATATTAACGCACCTTTTGGTAAGGGTCGTTGATCAATTGTGTGTTTGAAAATGACACTTTTAGAAAGTGGACATTTTCTTACTTTACCATTCTGTGTGCCTCTGACTGTGTATTCAGCATCAGGGGTTGGAGTGACAGGGGATGTGCATTGACTCTAGGCAGTTACTAGGGGGGTTGAGGTGTGGCCTGCCTTGCCTGGCTAACTCATCACTGGGCTGAATAGACCTGGTCTGCATTTAGAGGTGGGAGGAGTTTCTCTTGCAAATGACTAGGCTGTGTCTTCTTTTCACGATGCTGTTTCCAGCCCCTGTGGTCATGCTGTACCATGGAGGACAGGACTGGTTTGGACTGGGTTCAGAGACCCTTGCCACAAAGAAAACAATAACAAAAATGGGATATAAGTATAAGACCTAAAAAAACAGAACTTTAAATTACTGCAAGAAACAGAAGAACTTCCAAGAATAAGAGCTGAAGAGCTGTGTGAGGAGTGCTGCCTTTTCTTTGTGAGGGGTGCGTTGGCCTACAGTTGCTGCTTTTGTCTGTGGTGGAGGAAAAGGACCAACTCTCTTTGCCTTGCTGTTGTCCTGCTTGTGAAAAAATCTTTAAGGACTTGTGTGTGCTTGCCTTCCGTTGGAAGTCTCAGGGAGATCAAAGACTTCAAGAAAGATCCATGCTAGATCTCAAAGTAACCTGCCTGGAAGGAGGTCTGCGAGCTGTGTGAGGAGCGCTGCCCCTGATGTGTGGGGGTGGGTTGGCCTGCAGTTGCTGCTCCTGTCTAGAGAAGGAGGAGGACTGGACTTTTCTTCACAAAGTTACTTTAAAACATGAAAGGAGTGTTGTATTTGTCAGCTCAGTGCAAGGGGAGTGCTTGTCTCTGCCCCGACCTCTGTGAAACCAATAGCGCTGAGCTTCCCAGTAGAGCGTGTGGAGAGCTCTTTGTCAGTGGAAAGCTCATGGTAAGCGCTACATTGGGCAAGTCCATTTTTGTCTACAAACCAGCGTTTGGTAAGTGCTTCTATTCCTTTTTTTTTTTTAAAGTGACCACCGAACTGTGTACATCCAAGCGCGGCCCACCAGGAGGGTGTCCGCAACTGGAGGGGGCCGGACCCGAAGCTGTGGTACCAGAAGGGGTCCCAGATGCAGCCCCCACAGGCAGCCGCAGCAGCGAGAAGGAAACCTGAAGAGAAAGCGGATGAGCTTCACTGACGTCCCGCTAGGAGCGAGGTCGGGGAAAGAGGCCTGTTGCAGTGAGGTGAAACCGGGAGCCCTGCAAAGGCTCGGAGCCAGCAAACGCCTCCACACCTGGGGCCGGGCTGCCCGACTTTGTTCCTGCTGCGCCGCAGTCCTGTGTGCAGCCACATAGTGCCCTTTGGAAGGAGGGTGACCCAGCAAGAGCTCCCCAGTGAGAATACCTTTGGGAGAGTAAGCCCTGAGATCACTTGCAGTTGCGCTGCAGGATCACGGGCAGCGGTTCCATTGCATACTGTTGGGGAGGCCGCCCTTGTATTCGGCAGATGCACTGCGTGGTCGCGGGCAGCTGCATCAAGTATTGTTGTGTTTACGATCTGGGGACTGTGAGCGGCGGCACCCCCAGTGCCAGTGAGGCTGCCCTCTCTTCGCAGGCAGCCGCCTGAGATTGCTATGCGTGCGGAGGACCAGGAGAGTTAGCTATGCTGAATGGTGTAATGTGAGTGTCTCCCCATGCTTGAGTGCATACCTGGGGGCACTCGATACACAGAAATCTGTTGGGAGCCTTACGGGGAGAATCCTTAACGGAGGCTCCACTCCAGTGTGATAAGCCAAGAAACCACAGTAATTTTTGTGGTAGGTGTATAGGTGTCCCTGTCACCTATGTGTTGTAAAAAGTCCAGTATGAAGCCTAATAAGAGCGCAGGGGGCGCTACTGCATTTTTATGTCCTGAGGGCAGGATTTATGTAATTTTAGGCCCTAATGCTATCAGGCGATTCATAATGGTGTGTGCATTATCCCACTGCCTCATTTTCAGGAGTTGTATTGATATGTACAATGATGATGTTCTTTAATGACAAGTGCAACCTATAGGTATTTGCTTTATTGCACTAAATGTGGTTTTATGACAATGGCCTAGTTGTCAAAGTGATTTATGATCTATGTATTGTTATGACAATTGCCTAGTGGCAAAGTGAGTTATCTGATTGTGGTCTATGTGTTTTATATATAATACAAATGATATTTTTATATAACCTTGTGTGGAGTCTCTTTTGTGGTGTGCCTAGTGTGTCACTAGTGTGTGTGTGTGTGTTGCGCAAACGCTTTACACATTGCCTCTGGGATAAACCTGACTGCTCTGCCAAGCTACCAAGGGAGTGAGCAGCGGTTATCTTGGGTGTTTAACTCCCTTATCCTGACTAGAGTGGTGGGTTCTGCCAGGCTGAGGTGCATACCTTAGCCAACCAGAAACCCCATTTATAACAGCATACCAACCTTCAATGGCAGGCTGGACATGTCTTTAAGAGCACCATCGGTGCCAAGCACACACCAGCACGCAACAGCAGGCTGGACACATGTTTATGAGCACCCACACCCTCTGTGCAAAAGAGCATAGGAGCCTGCAATGGTAGGCTGGAAATGACTGTAAGAGCACCATTGGTGCTCAAGAGCATTACAGCCTGCAGTGGCAGGCCGGACACAGGCCTTAACACATAGTAAGTGCAAGCGTGAACCCACCAGCTGGCCATGGCAGACCTGATCAACATTTTAGAAACCTCTGGTGAGCTCCCCATCCTAATGTGTGTAGGAAGGGTGCGTGCACTTTCACACCTCACTTACAGTGGTAACGAGCCCCAGGCCCTTAGGCCTTAACACTGGAATTGGCCACCTCCTGGAAGTGTCCCTTGGAGAGAACCGACCCTCTAGGTAGGGGAACTCACATAGGGATTCATCCCTAACCCGACCTTGCACATGCCGATGTACCTACCCAGTCACTCACCTACCCCAGTTTGGGGGTAATGAATAGCCCCTTTAGGGGTTATACATAGTCAGACAGGCCCCCCTGAGTATAAGACATTTTTGACCGGCTATTCAAGCGGAGGGCACAGTCAGTGCACCATCCCCCTAGTAGCCAGTGTTGCACCCTCCCTGAGTATGTGCTGTACCATTTTACACAGCACTCACAGGTACAACACCTAACCCAATCAAGTAAGCGCCCTATCCTGACATGTGCCGGAAGGGCACACGCGCCTTTCCACTGCAGTACTGTTGGAAAGTGCCCAGAGTCCTAAGGTCCGGAAAAGAGAATTACCAAAAACCAGGAAAGCAAAAAGTTTTTGGGAAATCCCACTAAGAAGGGCCATGTCCGCAATTACATACATTGTGAAAAAGCCATTGATGCGTGGATAGCAAATAGGATCTGAAGCGTATGAGATTTGATTGACCATCCCAACATACCTGCTAGTCTATAAAGCAGGCCGGAGCACTCCCAGTCCAATACACGAGATGAACTGGTGGCCAGATTTTCACCCTTTGTTACTTCTCTCACCCAAAGTGCCAGCCCAGGCAGAGGATAACTTTAGAAAGAGCCTACTACCTCTGTAGCAAAGCTGAAGTTAAAGGATGCTCTTCTGTTACTCACAATGGTAATAATTTAACAAATTGGGAAAGATAAAGTAGCTCCGTACAATACATTTTGAACCAGTGACCCCACGGATGCTCTCGGGTCTTTGCTCCAGGTGGAATGGTTGACTACACCGCTGATTGGAAATATATTTGTCACCAAGTGCTGGTACTCTGCTTTCTGCTATTACCTGTATATGCTTTCCGGATGTATTTTGTGTCTTGCTTTCCCCTTTCTGCTTCTTCTTTAAACTTCCCCCTTTCCTTCATTTGTTCTCTCTTCTAAAGCCTTTATTTTGTGGAATATATTTTTCTCGTTTTCACATTAACTGAAATAAACAAATGTTGCAGCTTGACATGGGGTTCGGAAAATGATGCGTACACAGGTATGCACTAATAGGCATAGCACATATATATTTGCTAGTCTTGTACCGTCTTTATCGATTCATGTTTACCCTGCTGGGCACAAGTCTGAATTCCTCAGGAGGCTGCAGGAGCTCTCAGTCATTCATGTTTCTGAGACTGATCAAATGAGTATAACTGAATTCAGCAATGGGCACCCTTGTTATCTGTGGGCATAAAAAATGGAAAGGTTTGCAGTACTAAATGGTACATGAGAACAAACTATACATACATATCTTAAGAGAGAAAAAAATAATACTTTAGTGGTGTCCTTCACCCACAGTGTCCTATGGTCACCGCTTGTAGCCATAGGCACTTGTCATACACCGTGGTCCCCTCCTGTGCCCTATACTCTATCTAGTTACTGTATCAGCATGATAAAGGTTCGGACATGCTAACTTGTCTGTTTGCTTACATCAAAGAAAAATAATTATCATTAGAAACAATGCCACCAAAGGTACGTTACTTACTCTTCATATACATGCGCAGAATGTGATCTAAGCATTAGATTTGTACCCACGTACCCCATCCCCTCACATTTCTTCATGGCCCTCTCAGACCCAGTATCCTAGAGTCCTAGAGTTAGAAACAGAGATCCACCCTTTCTCCCTCTCTTGCTCTTCCCTCTTTGTTTCTTTTTTGTCTTTCTTCCATACCTTCCTTGCTTTACTTATTTCCGGCCACCATTTCTTTCTTCTACTTCCTTCTTCCTTTAACTCACTCCGGTTCTCTACTAACTGCCATTTTCTATTCCTTCATGCCTCCGTCTTTTTTCCTTTACTTATGCCTCCACATTTTTTTCCTTTCCTTCCTTTCATCGTCCTCTCTATTAAAATCTTCGAGAGCCCGCCATTTGACCTGGCGCTACGATTTCCAGATGTATTCTGTGAATAATGGGACCACAGACGTCATCATTGCCCAGCGCGTTAGGGATGGCCAGGCTTAAGATTCACTCCTCGAGGCACAGATGCGAGTCATCAGGTGAACCTTGCAACCCTTCTTTGTCCTCTGGGGTTTCCCCAGGCAGGAGCTGGTTTTTCATGTGAGAATGTGCAGCTTCAAAGAAATAAAAAATGTGTGGCGCGCTGCAGAGTGAAAGCAGCAGAGGTTTCTACGTCCTCCCCGCGCGGGCCTAGAAGCACATCAATAGCTACCTCGCGCCTTCCGCGCGCTTCCCTCCCGAGGCCTCATGCGCACTTAATATAGAGGTTCGAATGTGCCAAAAAGTGCACAATTTGTGCCGTGCGTAGGAAAGGTTGCGGATCGAAGAGGCCTCTCCAGGGACCCACACGATATCTGTCTAATTTAGATTTACTTATGTCCCTGGAACATTCCCGCTTAAACATTGAAGCTGCGTGCAATGGGTAAGGCCTGCGACGCCGTTCCCTACCCCGTCATTCTTCATTAAACTGCTTGGAATGCGTCCAGTACAAATGAGAGCAGAGATGCTGATGCAGCAGGGTAGACCTCTGGCTAAATGTGCAAGGCGGACATATTGACCGCGCTACGTATGCGGGGAGGGGCGGGCTAAGCCAGCTAAGGATGACCTCATGCTAGACAACAGTTTTCAAATCCTTGTAAATAAGCTGTGGGTCATGCCATCGACACTATGATTCATGGGTCAGGGCCGGACTAGGAACCAAAACGGGCCCTGACAGCTCGCTACCCCCCCCCCCCCCCCCCCCCACCCAGTTGGGGGTGCGGCCGAGCTCTTTGCCAGGGCCGGTTTTCGGCCGATTTTGTTACAGGGCCGATTTTGCAGCTATAAAACGGCCCTGTAATTAAAACGGCCCCCACCCGTGCGGCGCACCGGGGGATTGCCCGCTACGGCCAGTCCGTCCCTGGCCAGGGCGCTCGACCTCGGACCTGGGGAACTGGGTTCTAGTCTCGGTAATGACGCTGAACATCCTGTGATTCTGGGCAAATCACTTAATCTCCCCATGTCTAACAAAGAATGAATGTGTGTCCTAATGTAACGTAACTGGTGCTATGTAAAGCGCTCTGATACCTGATTGGATTCGGGTCAAGTTCGCGCTTTATAGAACTCTGAAAATTAAAAGGACCTTAATGGACTTGGAAAGTGTTGTAAATAAATTAGAGTACTTTTAAATTATGCTTGCTCTCAAACAAATTTGGATTTCAAATTAAAGGTGCAAATAATGTCCTTTGTTTTCAAATCTTTGCTAGGAGTCACAGAAAGAGCTAGCGAGGCCTTATATCATATATGAATTAACCAGACAAATCACTTGTCAGTCCACCAATAAAAAGCTTCCATGCTTCACAGTTCCTAGTTTAATCCAGATATGAAGGAACTATTCATTGGTCCAATTGGTGTCATGATATTAGGACCTGATGTGTATAAGATTTGACTTCTCCAACTTGACAGATAAAGAGATCATAATTAACTAAAATGTAAAATGAAATTGGGTAGCTAGAAAAGGGAGAGAAGGGTGGACAAGTGGATGCATGAGGAGGTGAAAGGATGGATGAGTGGGTCAAAGTATGAGTGGATGAAAGGATGGCAGGATGAGTGGGTAAAAGGATGGAAGAGTGGGTGAATGAATGGATTGGGTCTGGTTCTCTCATTACTGTTCAAACTTATCTCAAATATATTGTTAATGAGGGATTTCAGCAGTATTTGAATATGGTAACCCGCCCAGCCCACAGATTTGTCTTAACGAGATTAAGGCTAGGAATGGCACATGTCTTGGTGGCTTTCCCACAACAAAAAAGATATCCTGTTGGCCCTTGCCCGTGCGACGGACACTCAAAACAAAGCAGTATGCATTTTATGCTTATTTGCACTCTCTTTATGGATGTAAGGATTACATTTTTAAAACCATTGTTTTTAAAATATGGCATTTTTAATACGGATGATGCAATGAGGTTGCTTTTTAACATGAACTCCCCAGATATATGATTTTATACAGCTAGTTTTATCTGTAAATCTATTTATTACAGGAAAAGTATGATTTTTTAAATTCTCGTTTGTATTTCTGTATTTTTGTGTTTTGCTGTGTGCTTTTATGGTCATTATATGATATGAACCGAATAAAGCTTCATGAACTGAACTGAACTGAACTGAATGGATTGGTGTTTGAAAGGATGGACGGATGAATGTTTGAAAGGATGAGTGGGTGAAAAGATGTGTGGATGAAAGGATAGGGGCTCGGTGGGTGGCTGAGTGGGTGAAATGATGTGTACAGCTCACTGAGACCCTCATGGGTGACACAGTTTGCTCTCTTCAAATCAGATTGATTGATTGATTGATAGATGGGTGGATTAAAGGATGACAGAGTAAATGGAAATCTGAAAGGATGGATCGATCGGTGGGCAAAAGGATGACAGGGTAAATAAAAATCTGAGTGGATAGAAGGATGTCATGGTAAATGGAAATCTGAGAGGATGAATGGATGGCAAAGTAAATGTAAAATCCGGGGCGGTAGATGAATGAATGGACAAAATGAACAGTTGATGGCTGAAAGGTTTTACTGATTCATGGGTAAGTCAAATGATGGATGCATGAGTGGATGGATGCATGCATAGATACTGGATGGGTGGACAGGTGTATAGATGTATGGAATGGGTAAAGATTGAATGAATGATGGATGAAAGAATGAATGGAAGACAGAATGTAAACAGGAAATGGTGGACATGAGCAGGTAGATGAAGCATGAAAGGATGATGGATAGACGCTTGGATGGAAGTGACAAAGGAGATTTAGGGAGGTTCGGGCTCACTTGTATCACATGGTTGGTGTTGTCAGATTGGTCAAAGTAGGGGGAGGGGGGATATTTTGATTTTCTGGCTACTCCCTTGATTCCCTCCCAAGGGAAGTCCTAGTAAAATGATGACGTTTCTGTAGAAAGCATACTCTGACTGTCTTTGAGTCCTGGTCCAGCTCTTCTTGTGAGCAGTGACCGCTTAGCAGCGAAAAAGGCCAAAAACAATGGCATTGCTCACTGGAGGGCTCTTTTTTCCTATACACAACTCCAAACCACTTCTCCGTAATATCCTCTACTGTTTCTTTTCACTCCACTCTCCCACATTCCAAGATAGCAAGGGGCTCATGGCCTCCAAGACATCCTACCAGAGAACAGCCGGCAGGTCAAACCTATTCACTTCCAGGCAGATAGTTCACACCTCATCAATTAGTTATTTGCTGCTAATGAAAAAGGTAGAGCTTGGCATGACTAAATTATGCTTTCAGACAGAGAAAAAGAAATTGTAATAAAACCATCTTTGTGGCAAATTTAACCAGCTCCTTGTTCATCATCGAAATATAATTTTGATAAATCTGACAGTGGTCCACTGATGATTTCTGTTGCTAGTCAACTTATGAGATTTATAGTTTTTATTCACAATTAGGCTTTTATCATAGATAAAGGCAATCCCCTCCTATTCTGTGAGAAAGTAGCTTGTGTATCCTGACACTACAGGAACATAGCAATCTAAATATTATCTTTGCACATAATACACCCAGATCTACTGGATTTCCAATCACCACTGGAAGATGTCTAAGCTAACCTCAAATATAGGCTTGTAAACATGCAAAACTGTTTTTTTACATGTACTGGCCGCAGTTTCATCAAAATCTGCATAGTTTCCTATAATTCCTATAAAAATGTCCGAAATGTTGCATTTTTGCACGCCCCTAGAAATTACACAAAATTTCATGAAACTTATGTGAAATTACATGAAGAGTCACAAAATGCCCTTGTCGTGATCTTGCATGAAATTTGAATACGGGGACATATCTTGCATTCAAAAGTCACACTAGATAAACGTTTCGAGCAGCAATTTTCAGCTGCAAAATATTTCCTGGGTGATCCATTCTCTTGCAAATAAAACAACATGAAAATGCATGCCTCTGTGCAAAGTGGCACTCATGTAACCCTCCCATGGCCAAAGTGTGGTTAAATCCGGTTGATAGAATTTGGAAGATGGATAGAGAAAGTCACCCAAATATGAATGGACAAGAACTGTGGAATGAATATTTGAAGTGGAAGGGTCTAATGTCAATTGATTAAGCTGGATAGGCTGGCAGAGCCTGCCAAGGCAATGACTTTCTAAGGTCACATCCAACAAAAGAATAAGCAGATGAGGTGGACACTGCCCACCGGTAGTTTCATCTCATGGCGAATGAGGAGAAAAAAATTGAACTTCGTGATGCCCACAAGTCCTGTGATGTTTGCAAAATACGTAAAATGTAATGCTCTACTTAAATTGAGCTTCATTTCTCAGTCTCATAAGGGGAAAGGCGAGTCTGACTTACTCAAATTTGACCTGTGTCCTATAACATGCGCACATTTCTGTGGCAAATGTATTACAACGAGCAGGAGTGCATTGAGCTCTCTTTTTTGTGTAGTTGCCATACAATTTTTAACAGGATTTGTGCAACGGATTCATTAACTCAGAGAGGGCTCTTATTGTTTTTGTAATGTGACAAGGTACTCGAAGATATCTTCAATGTGCACATGAACCCACTGAGCTACCCCATTAAAAACACAACTGTGACCTCCAGGTTACACATCGATCTCTTCAGTAATTTTAATTACATTTATATAGCGCTTACCACCCCTGACAAGGCATCAAAGCACTTTTTCGACGCGTAACACACTACTCCGGAACCAAAAAAGGATTAGTGGTAAATTAGTATAGGGAAATATGAAAGATGAGCTAAGTCGTGTAACATTTTGCCGTACACATGATCACCCCAGCTCCACACCTGCCATCCTTCCAGTAGCACTGGTTTGTCAGGGAATTGACTCTCCCCTTGCTCTACTGTATTTTATATTCTCTGAAGTTCATATAGGACAGAAAACAGTCACCTCAGTAGTGTCTCTGCTTCAGTCTCATCAAAGCTCTAGAATCCTGTCCCTATTTGAAGATAAATTTACATTGATGGGTGATTGAGGTTTGAACGATTAACAATTGCTAGCACCCTTATGGTGTCTGCACTGATGCCAACACCTCTGGCACCATAGCGGATCCCTTCCCTCCACCTATCCATTATACCTCCTCCTGCTTCGAACTTGTCTGTTATCAATGGGGTCCTGGGAGATGGTCATCATGCGTCTCGAAATAACTGCGAGGTGCTTGAATCGTGCCGGTGTTTTACTTTTTCTTACATTAGCATCGAACAGCGTGTAACCCACAGAAATTGAATTTTATTCAAGAACATGCAGTGTGTGCGTTCCTATGAAACTATTACTTTATGGAGTTCAGGGAATCTTTAAACATGTCCCCTTCAATTTCTTAATGAAAATTAATTAGTTTCTGTCTTTATAATTCATGTTTACTAATTTTTGAAAAATCAAGTACTGAGGACCTGATTAAAGTTTGGTGGATGGGCTACTCCGTCACAAGTGTGACGGAAATCCCGTCCGCCATATTACAAGTGCATTCTATTTAATGGCACTTGTAATACAGCAGACGGGATAGCCATAACATTTGTGATAGAGTATCCCATCCGCCAAACTTTAAATTATGCCCTAACTTTTCACCACTCTATTAGTCAGGTTCACCCTATATTTTCTGTCCAATGCTATGATATTTAGTACATGTGTCGTGGTGTTCAAAGTTGAAAAGTTTATTAATTCAATACTAAGCAATTTTTAAAAGATCACCAGCATTGTGAATTGCGAAGATGCAGATGTTTTAAAAAAAGGTAACATTGGTGAAACTTCACCTTTGTAAAATGGTGTGGTGAGTGGTAGCAATATTTACACTTCGTCAGACGTCTATCCGTAACAGAATAGTCCAATACAAATATTTTTGTGCAATTATCCCAACATTTCATTCTAATGGGGGCTTTTTTCTAAATGTCCAAAATAAGCATGACAAATCTCCTTAATTAGTCATTTGAGGTCCTAGATTCCATTTACAACCACCTCTTCAGATTAATTCTTAAAATGATTATTTCATTGAGTCCTCCCTTCTTTTGTTAGTCAGTGACACTGACATTTATTGACTACTTGCCATCCCTAGTATCTTTTAATAGACTTAATATAATGAGGAAATAGACTTATTTACCAAATTACTGGTTTCCTGAAAGACTAACAGCACCAATGCCACTTACATGCCACGTGTACATGATATGTAATTTACTATGCCCATATGTTTCTGACTTTTTAGAACACCAGCCATTTCTTATTACAGTCCGCATCAGATCTAATCTTCATACGTCTTCTAATTACTATTCCTGTATGTTTATGTCTCCACAAAATACCATAAAATCTCCCACCTGCATTCCCCTGCTTCTCTTCAGTTTGGTTCAATGATTCAAAATATAAATATAAATTCCTTCAGAGTCCGTTTTTAGGTCTCGCCTGACCCATCGCATGCGCTGGTCTGGCGAAACTTATTGAGAGGGCTCCAAAAAGTGCTACCAGGCCAGCCTAGAGCTACAGTGCATGTGCGCGAGCGCGCGCACCGCGCTTTACTGATTACTTTCACTTTCGCGGCCGCTTTGATGTTTGATCGCGATCGCGATAATTTTCACTTTCGCGGCCGCACGGCATAGCCAATAGGTCTCGCTTTTGGGACCTTATAAGTATTTAGTTATGCAACTGTTGCATGGCTAAACACTTATAAGGTCCCAAAGGCGAGACCTATTGGCTATGCCAATGCTTGTTTAACTTCTTGCCGAGTTGAGGGGCAGAAGTGGCCAAAGGACTTCTGCCGTAAGTTCTTATAAGGTGGTTTGCCCACATCAGAGTGGAGAAAAGACTTAGGCCCTTATTACGAGTACGGCGGGTCCATATCCATGTGGTGGTCTGGCGACTATCGCACTGCAGGACTGCCTGCAGTATTACGACTGCGGCGGTCGGTCCGCCACGAGACCGTAGGCACAGCTGGGATCACGATCCCACTGGGCCGGTGGTCTTTCAGTGACAGGAACATGATGGAGGTGTTGCAGCTATCACCGCTGAGCATATTCCGAGTTGCCATTTCACCACCCTTTTCAAGGTGGTGATCCCGCCATGAAAAGGGTTGCGGAATGGTAACGTTAGTGCCCCCTGCAGGATTTGGGCATGGGGGTTTATGCGGCGGGGGCACATGTAGTACCCCTCTGGATTTACACCCCCGTTCCTGTATGGTGTAGCATATATGCCATACCGTGCAGGAAGGTGCAATCGGCGCTCTGCATGTCAGGCTCTTAAATGAGTCTCACAGACCACCACCTTAGACCGCCGTAGCACTGTCCGCCAGACCAGGATTTAATTCCTAATCTGGCAGGCGGCAACGACACAGCTTTGGCAGTCCTACAACAGATGGCGTGTTGCATCGTCCGCTGTATCACCAACATAGTCGCAATAAGGCCTTTTGCCTTTAGGGTTTTAAACGAGACACATGGACTGAGGACAGAAACCGACTTTTAAAATAAAGCTAAACTGCTCTTCCAGAAATCATCATCATGGGACAGATGCCTAAGTATAAAGGAGTAAGATAGCTCTGTTAATTAATGCTTACATTATAGAGTTTTTGAATAACTCAAAGTAAACAGATTCCAGTCCTGCTAGATGGATCGGCCATTGTTTATAAACCTTTAGCCCCATAAGCCTGGCCACTTAGTCCATCACCCTTCCAAGGTCAAGAAGATGAGTGTCCTTGATGTAGGCGGCACCTGCGGCCAGCACTATTTTTTTGCAAAATGTTCAAGTATTATTCACATTATAAACATTTACAGCGCGCTGTGGTGTTTCACAACTATTTGAAATACATTTCATCTCAATAGCAAATATTTTGAAAGCCATTTTGCTGAGTTTGCTTCCAGTATTTGCATGACAGGAGTCCGGGAGTCTGACATGAAAAATGTACCACTGCTCATAATTGCATCCTAATGTTCAGAGGCAGCAGAAGGGCTTGTTGGAGGCTCTCCCAGAGAAACAGCCGCCCTGTGTTGTGTGGATGTACAGTGCTTTTGTCAGTACCTCTTGACTCACTGACGTCTGTGCACTTGGCTTTGGCCGTCCCTGTTCCCATGGAGAGCTGAACAACTGTGAAGGCAGAGCCTGGTGAAATTTGTCAACTGTTGGCTCATTAAACAGCTCCTCTTGCTCATACACATATTTATATTAGATGGATCATGTATGTAGTAGGCAGGGGAAAATATACAATAACTAAGACAGATGAGTACAGCTCAAACTCCCGTCGGAAGGGTTTTAGATAAATGAGATTGGAGTAGCACCCGCGACAGATATCATAATTCATAATAAGTGCGTTTTTCTGATCCTCTGATAGTGTGCTTCCAGATTTTATTCTGGAAATACATGCTTTATTTGACAATCAACCAAACACCTTAGCTAATTTTGCAGAAATGATTCTTGTTTCTCTATTAGAGAAAAGGTGTATGTGTGTGTGTGTATATATATATATATAGTCAATCAAAAGTGGCACGTTTTCATCAGTCCAACATGCAGCGGCACAGACTCATAAAGTGGATCCGAGACACTCCAGGATGTTTGACCCTTCGATTTTTTTATTTTATTTTAAATTTTGTAAATGAACGTTCCAAGTTTATGTGGTCTACAAAAAATGCAACAAATGACCATATATATATATATATTACCTACTGGCGGTCGCCAGTAGGTAGTTATAGTTAGGACCCTGTTTCCATAGGAAATCCGCAACATTCTATTTGGAATAACTTTGGCGCCGGTCGACGAATCCTCGCGAAATTTTCAAAATAGGTGGGGCGCTACGCTCCGCTCCTACCCCGAAAGTCTCGGGGGGATTCGTCAAGCGGGGGCTGAGAAAAAAGGGGGGTCCCAAAACGCGTTTTTCCCATGCATTTTTCCATAGGACCTTTAGACACAGCTACAGCCCGAATGGCTGAATAGAATTACTTGAAATTTGGCAGAGAGGTAGTCCTCAGGTCAAGGAAGTGCCTTTTGTAGGTCTGGTGTAAATCTGTTCAGTAGGTCCTGAGAAAATAGCATTTAAATCAATATATATATCTATAGGCGCGCTCCGTGCGCTTACCGTAAGCTTACCGTACGCACACGGTGCCGTGCGCGAGCGCGATTCTGATTGGTTGTTAGATCTTAGTAAACATTCGAATCGGTCGAAATCAGGAAGTGTCGGCCGCCATTTTGTCTCTCGCAGTCTGAGGGGGTGTAAAACAAAGGTGGATAACGTGAAAAGGGGGCAGGCTGGACAGTTCCTGACCCCCTAGCCTTTGTCAGGGGGTCTTAGAAGGACCCCCAAGGGCAAAAAATGAATTTACATTTTTTTTTTTAAAACCGCCGAATGCGCAAAGCGTACGCGCGCGGCGTAAACGGAGAAATTCCGCAAAATTCGCGAAATTACGCGTACCGTGCGCGCACGGTAAAAAAAAATTTTAAAAAAGGAAAGCTTAAAAAAATAAAAAAAAAATTGTGAGGTAAGGTTGGCTCTTAAAAGAGCCGTTGGGTTCATAGAGGGATGGAGGAAAGAAAGAATGGGAATATTATGAGCGTCTACAAACGTGCTGGTCTATCTTATTGTTAATAAGGGGAACACTGGTCTCCCCAAAAACAATAAGACCAGAACATGTTATACACCTCATTACAACCCTCCCAAATCGAGGGTTAACATCCAGAGGAGCAGAAGAAGGTGATGCTCCCACCTCAGAGGAAGGGCTCAGCTGAGCTGCCGATGATGTACTCGGCTGAGCTTCTGAGGCTGGGCTCTGGTGACTTACTGAAGAGTTTTCTCCAGTATGTCGAGCAAAGGTCCTGGGATGTCTATCCCTAAGGTGTCTCATCATAGAGTGATTTCCAAAGGAATACTTTTTCCTAGGATTTCCTCTTGATAAAACACGGTCACAAAGTGTGCAAGTGACCAGTGGAGCATTGACCTTTTTCTCCCCCTCTGGAAAAGTAAAATACTCCCATATAAAAGAATTCTTCTGTTTCCTCCTTCTCTGGATGATGGTGGTGCTGCTAGCCTCACTCTCAGAAGAGGTCTGCTGTTCTGCCATTGTATCCCAAAGACAATTCAGCTCCTGCTCCTAGAGAATCACAAGCAGTAATGAGGGGAATGGGTGTGGTGTGGGAAGTTTCTGGAACTGAAAGTAGTTTCAACCAATAAAAAGTGTTCTTTCAAGCAGTAATGAGGGGAATGGGTGTGTTGTGGGAAGTTTCTGGAACTGAAAGTAGTTTCAACCAATGAAAAGTGTTCTTTCAAGCAGTAATGAGGGGAATGGGTGTGTTGTGGGAAGTTTCTGGAACTGAAAGTAATTTCAACCAATGAAAAGTGTTCTTTGTGGATCACATGACCTACCGTGCGCGCTCCGTAAACTTACGGTACGCGCTCGTAAACAAGTACGCATGCGCAAACGTGACGCTTACGGAGCGCTTACGGAGCGCGTACGTAAGATGCACTCGCGCATGCGCATTACACGCCCCTGCGTAACCGCGACGTTGCTTCCGCGTGTACGCGTACGTCGCGCACATATCACGTAAGCGTCAGCTTACCGTACGCGTATCCTATTACGTACGCGCACCGTACTTATGACGTACGGAGCGCGTACCGTCATCTTACCGTACGCGCACGGAAAAAAATGCAAAAAAAAAAAAACCTTTCTATAATGCAGGATATAGTACATATATTATTTTAAACATAGATTTAAAAAAAATCACAAAAAAAAAATTTGCATTTAAAAAACCGTACAAATTCACTGAAAAAACCATGGGTTTTACACATGTTATAGTTAGGAATTAGCATTTAAAAAACCTTGCAAATTCACTGAAAAAACCATAGGTTTCACACATGTTATAGTTAGCGGAAATTTTAATCATAAAAAACCATTGAAATTCCCCCGTTATAGTTAGTGCAGGCAACTATAACTCACGCAACCGCAATCCTCTGCTGATGACATATGTGTCTTTATGAAAAAAAAATATTTGCAATATATGTATAGCTAAAATTTAATGGAAGAAGACATGGGCAAATAAGTGTCTAAATACAGTATTCGCATCAGCAGAGGATTGCGGTTGCGTGAGTTATAGTTGCCTGCACTAACTATAACGGGGGAATTTCAATGGTTTTTTATGATTAAAATTTCCGCTAACTATAACATGTGTGAAACCTATGGTTTTTTCAGTGTATATATATATATATATATATATATATATGAAACAAGTTTAAAGCTATTTCATTTCTTATTGTTGTGATTACCCTGGTGCCCATTCGAATCACCCACAAATCTTTTATTTTAGTTGGCAGCTCTGGGGGGAGCCTCAAGGTCCCCACAGCCCCTGATAGCTCTCCAGCCAGCACTCATAGTGGGTGCCAGTGGGATATAACTGCTTATTCAAAGAGGGTGCACAGTGCCCTCACAACAGCTCAAATCATTGGGAAATGGAGGAGCCCCAATGCCTCTGCTGGCTCCCCAGCCGGTACCCATTGTGGTGCTGGCTAGAGTTGGCTTCTTTCCTTTGCTTACACCCGCTGGGATTATCTACTTTCTGTGCTCCAGGGCTTGTGCTTGGCTCGGGAAAAGGAGCGGCCATACACTCCTCCCTAAAATGTAACTCTTGCCCCCAAGGGGTGGGTTCCCAGGCCCTAGAAACGCTCAGGAAGTGGGTACATGCGCCCCCTCTCGTTTTAAAAAAAAGCATCAGAGGGGATGGGCCCCTTCCTAAAAACAAATTTAGCCGCTCCCAAGGTCATGGCCCACCAAAGAGGGCTTAGTTTGAAAAAGGAGAGGAGCACACTTTTTTTTCATAGGAGCAGCCGATTCTCAGATCCACGGTACTAAATAAAAAAAATAAGATTCTGGCCCTGTGTGCTCCCTCTGGGATACCCCCACCAGGTTTAGGAGGACAGGGTATCCCCACCCTGCCGCATTACATAGTTTCAAGACGTTTTTTGTAAGACAGGAGATTGAGTCCTAGAATGTCTGCCGCTACATCTTAGTTGATGTGGTGGCAGTCAATCAGATCCTATCTTTTGATCTGTTAGATCCATGGTTCCTCTGTGGCATGACATATACCTAAATTCTGAACCTTAATTTCTCAAAAAACGATTGCAACGGTTTACATTAAATCGGAAAAATCACGCTTTCTGGATCAAGAGGTAGCTTTCTGTCCAATTTGTTAAAAATTCCATTTTGGTTGTAGCTGTGTCTAATTTTCCTATGAAAAATGTGTGGAGAAAACTCGTTTTCAGACCATGTTCTCGGCACCCGCTTGACAGATTACCCCAAAACATTCTAGGAAGTAGCTAAGGTGGATGAACATTTTTTTTTCATGAAGATTTGTCAAATGGCTTCAAAGTTATACCAAAACAAAAAATGCTTTTCCGATTGAAACATGGCCCTGACTATAGCTACCTGATGGCAGCAGCAACTGGGTAACGTATACGTGTAACTGGCCCTCTTACGGAAACTTTAACTATAAATGCCCAGTTATTGTTTAATATAGATATATACACGAGATCAAGGCTGCAGACGCATTCGAAACGCGTAGTTAATAAACACTTTGCATCGCATCATCTGGTTTGTGTTTCTGGAATCCTGAGAGCGCACTTATTTTGACTTTTTTGTGAGGATTTACTGCCAGTACGCTCTGCTGGCGTGTGTGCCACCCTCCACGAGTCCCATCGATCCGGAAGGAGCAGCGTTTGTTTGGATATATATGTGAACAAGGCTCAGACGAGCCGAAACGACGCGACATCAAAGGAATAAAGATTTAATTTGCACTACCTTCTGGTCCATGTCCGTGGTTAAAGGAGGAATCTGCGAGTTTGACACGGAGAAGAGTGATATATATATATACTTCGGGTAAGAGACACTTTAGGAGAAGTTGGGAAGTATCCACTATGGATTGTAAGTTATCGGACTGCAATATCCAGAATGCGTCTATGAACACGCCCACTGAGGCAGGATTTAAAGATCACGCTGCAAGCACAGCGTCATTGTTACCTACCTGATCTCCATAGCCCATAGCCAGTGAACAAGGGGAACAGACCTGAAACGCGTATGGTGATACTGGGCTGATTGACTGCTTGAACTGCTGTGAAGATAACTCTGCAGTGCGCCAATAAAGAAACCAAAAGAAACACGCTGTGTGTGGCATTTTCTAAGTGGAGCACTTTCGTTTGAATATATATATATATATATATATATAGAGAGAGAGAGATAGATAGATAGATAGATAGATAGATAGATAGATAGATAGATAGATAGATAGATAGATAGATATGTATATTTATGTCAGAGTTTAAATGAGAAGAGCTTTTTTCTATCACTAATAACTTCAGTATCGTTTCTAAAACCTTCCCAAAAAGAATGTTCACCCACTTTAACTCCTTCCTGGAAAGTTTTAGGGTAATTCATCAAGTGAGACAGAGAAAATGGGGTAGTCCCAAATTTCTTGTTCCCCATGGAATTTTCCATAGACGTATTAGGAATCTTTTTAGAAAAAGGGTGAAAGGCTTACATCAAATGGGGAAGAAAGCTAAATATATACTCAGAAAGAGTACTTTTTGTGATTTGGTGTAAATACTAAGCTATTTTGGAGAAATTAAGGTTCAAAAGTGTGTGATATCTGGGCAAGACCGAGTGATTTGATTGACACTCCACAACATCAGTAGCAGTGTGGCAGCTGCCACTTTGAGGACTCTTGGACTCAGTCACAGTGACCAGAGCTAAAAGAAAAAGTATAAGTGGGCTTAGTAGGTATACCCTCACTGTCTGGCCTTTGTGGTGGGGGGCAGGTGAAGGGGTCCCTGATGGACCTCACTGGGCCCAAAATGAAAATTAATACTGCTAAAGGCCCCACGATACTCCTGTGAGAACTAGGGAGGCCCTCCCATGGGTGCCACAAGAGTTCCGTGGTAACAAAAAACTTTACAAAATAGGGTGGGCATCCGTAAGGACTTGCCCTCCTGTGGCCAACCCAATGTAGTGTATGGCACAAGGCTGTGTGCTGCGGGATTGGGCACCCATTGTGGTGGTTGTGTTAGGCCCAGCATTGAACCTTCTACTGCACACAGTCAATAGGTATGCTTGGTTGAGGATTTGTGTAGATAGGTTCAATAAACCCCAGAAATTCAATTTAATAGAAGCAAAGGTTAAAATGACATCATAGTTAGGTACAGTTTTAGATTTTTTTTTTAAATCCTAGAAATTCTCAAAAAAAGAGGATTAAACTGATGGTATAGTTCGGCTTTGTAATAACATAAAAAGTATTGCTTTACATCCTAAATTTACCCATTACAGTTTACTGATCTAACTAGTTATGACTTCACATATTATATCGCTTATGACATGCTCAGTGACATAATTCATGACATCCCTGATGAATATGTAATGTGTATATGCATATATCTATATACATGGAGGGTGTATCATTTGCTATTTATTACTATTGTTGAGTGTGGGGAGGGGCCATGACCCAGGAGAGGTCAAGCCAAAGGATTAATATCCCATACTGTAAAGTTTTTACCGAATTATTGTGAATGCTGGCTCATATTTCAGACATCATTTGTATTGACTCAGTGTTGACTTTGACAGGGTAAAGTGGTAGAGTGAATTATAAGCTCACTAGTGGCCTCTTTGAGTTATAGGACAAGAGATGCCCCATTGATAACTAAATAAAGTGCCGTTTTAATGGGTGACATATTTGAAAGCACTTAAAGATTTGGCGGTGTATGTTTTGAAACACCATATGTAAAATATTGTGTGGTGATATTGGACAATCCTTGTTAAGCTTCAGAACTTTTAGTTTATGAATTTTCGTACACATGAGCATTGTATGTAGCCGATCATTGATGGAGAGACTTGTAAGGTCATTTTTAGAAAAGTTTGTGTACGAAGTTAGCAACAAATGAACATGTCATTCTGCCAAATGGATCTCAGTAGGCCGGGATCCAATAGTGAACCAGTTTTGATGGTGTGCTCACCACTGCAGTTTCAGCTATGAAACCAGTGGAAGATAGTTTCCAAATGACTTAATGTTGTGTGTTTCTCACAATGTTTGCAATAGCATGCTCCTTCAAATTACTATGTCTAAATCAAATTCTGCTTAGTTGTGAGCTCAGCCTGGGGTTGCTTGTGTTCCAGTTGGGTGGGACCCTGGCCTGGCAGTTCAGGCTGGACAGTTGCTGTTCTACTGGAGAAGGATCAAGATTGATTTGCATATGGATGGTCTCTCTCTAGAGTGGCACCGTGAATGAAAAATAATGAACTGTGGATAAGCCCGAGCAATCTCTAGTGATTAATAATTCAAGCGTTCCTTAGATCAGTTTCTTGCATTTCATAGGCGATTTAAGAGCAGGTCTTAAATTCACTGAGATATATATAATTATATATATTATTCTGAAGGTCTAGAGTTCTGCTGCATCGAATCGATCCAGTTAGAGAAATGTTACAGACACCCATATTTTCTGCAGCACAACTTACTTATATAAATCCTTTTAGCATATCACAAGTCACTACTAATGGATACACTGTCCTAAATTTGCCTGATTTGGTTAACATAGGGATCACTTGCATGATGATTTTCGCTCCAGATTAAGAGTAGCATGCTTGCTTTGTGTGACCCCTTGTGTGCAAATGAGAACACAGGTTACAGGGTTGTTTGCAAGACTGCCTAAGATTCAACACATGCACAGATGCACTGTTTCCACTCAGTATAACTAACATTTATGCTAATGCACTACACAACTCTATAAATTCTAACTTAATTTGCAAGGCGGTTTAGAAACTTTCCTATTTTTGGGAGGATAAAATCCCTCAACATATTCCTCCTAACATATGTGAAAGCGTACCCTCTTTACTTTTAGGTATACAAAAAGTGATGAATGGAATGAGTGAATTAATCTCAGCCAGGGATAGTTACTCATGCCGCATCACAATCCATAGTTATTTTGCACACCATGCCACCTCAGTTTGGACCCAGCCATATGCAAAGCAGTCTTGACCCTGCTTCAATGGGAACAGACCAGCCCGAACTGTCAGGCCGGATCCACCATGAACTGGATCACACGCATTCCCAGGACTTGGAATACGGTCCAGAGTAATTAGCAGAGGCTGAGATTAACTCCAGCATTGCATCCATCACTTTTTGTGTACTTTAGTTCTCTTCATTTTTAGGTCTTGCTTAAAGACATCTGTTGTAAAATAAAAAACTATTGTGAACAAACCAAAACTTACATTGGAATTTGGGTCAGTCTGTTTCTTACCACTGGTCGGCTCTCTCATCAGTCTCATGTGTTAACTATTTATTTGATGGCTTTCCATCCTCTTCTTGTGTTTGTTCTTCCCCTTGAGCATAGCACCTTTAACATCCCTTTAGACTGATGACTTCTGTCATTCCACTGCTTACATTCAGGGAACTACCTTTTCTTTGTTTTCATCAAGCAAGTACAAGTACATGTGTTTTCTTACTCTTTCTCTCTCATGTGCTGCATCCTCAATCAAACTTTCCCTTTTCACTCTACATTACTCCTCCCTCACTTTCTCATCTCATCGGTTGCTTCTTCTGCTTTCTTCATTTCGCTCCATACCTCGCTCACGTTGTATGCCTTTTCCCTTTTCTTTTTTTGATGTAACCCCTACTCACCTAGGTCCTTTGTTGCTGCCCTCCTGCCAGTGGCATAGCTAGCCTTATGGCCACCTGTGGCGGTCTGTGCTTTTGCCACCCCGCGGAGACCCCATTGAAGAGCAGGGGGGTGTGGTGTTGGGCCTCAGGCCCACATGACGTGGAAGCACGGACGCAGACACAGTATAGTATGGTGCAACAACTGGCCCAGGGCACGTGCGCTCAGCCCCTTTTATTAACAGGGTCACCTGACTGGTGACGCCTGTGGTGGGTGGGTGTGAAGTGTGTCTTACATCACAGGTGGAACACTAGAATGTATCCACCCCACATACATCCCTCCCAAACTTTAATGAAAAAAACAAACGAGAGTCCAACCTGTAATAAAACACGTAAATAACACACAGCGCCAAAAGAGTCTATATAGGCCGTCAGCCAGGCAGCGCTGGAGTCTCAGACCGCATGGTCGGGATGCCTTCAGTCGCTTTGGCGATGTTCTTTAGACCAGCCTGGTCTCGCGGTGTAGAAAGTCTATGCATAAAAGTTCTGTGGCGATGCATCCGGAGCTGTGGTGAAATCCATTTTGGATTCGGAGACGATCTGAGTGACGTGCTCGGTGACCTTCCTTACTCCTGACTGCTGAGCGATGTTCGACTTGCCTCTCTCGCATGGACTCCTCTGCCACTGGAGCCTCTTGGATGTCTTTCCTTGCTGGCTGTCATGGGACCGTGTGGACCGTGCGGGGCTTCACGTGAGCCACGCAAAGGCGTCGCTGAGGAGTTGCCAACGGATTCACAGCCAAGTCGCTCATATAGCCTCTGAGGGTGGTGTCGTCGTCTGGGCATCATCGCTGTCTGGCATTGGGTTCTGCACCTTCCTCTGGCGATCTTGTGGGTGACCAGTCTTCCGCCGTGACCTTCGTGTTTCCTGCGCCTGGCGTAGAGCTGCAACCGACACATCTCTCCTACTCGGACTCCCTTTGCACGGGAATTCCGTAGAGGCCCTTGTCCCCTGGACTGCCACGTGACCGCGTGGGCTGTGCGGGCCGTCTCGTAGGCCATGCTTAGGGGTCGCTGCAGAACTCCAACAGGGCCGCGGCCAAGTCTTGTGTAGTCCCCAAGGGCAGATCTTCCAATGGCTGGGTGTGCTCGACTTCGGCAGGCTGTAGGTTGACTGGGGTGCACAGACTGTTCCTGGGTGATTCGCCTCCTTGAGCTCCGGTTGTTCGGGGAGTGTGGATTCACTCGGGTGGTGCGATGCTCCTTGGTGATGAGGATGCATCTGGGAGGTGGTAACAGGATGCTAGTTTTCTTCAGTGGGCAGTTAGGCGGTGATCTTCTGTCGGGGTGACCTTAGGGAGTGAGGATGACTTGATGGACTTCGTGGCACTGCTCCGTTGTCTGCAGGCAGGTGCACTGCATGGTGTGGTGCTATCGATACCAAGCAGCTGGTGACAGGTGAGAGGACGGTCGAACTGCGAAGCGTGGGGCCAGGACGCAGATTGCGCGGCTAGCGGCTTACTGTAGGTCCTCCCGCTGAGCTGTCTCCAGTGCCATCTGTGCACCCCGGTGGCTGGCTCGTGGGGATGAACACCTTCCTCATTGCTGGTGCGAGTCCTTGGTCCTGTCGCTCTTCCCTGTTCCATCTTGCGTGCCTGTGGTGGTTGTCTGCCTTGTGGCATCATGCCACTGTTCTTTCCTCCTTTGTGGAGTGGCGTTGTGCCACGCTCTTCTCCTGCCCAGGTTTTTCCTTAGATGTGGCGTCCTGCCACCTGTCTCATGTTTGCCCCACATGAACATCCCACTGGTTGTGTCGCTCCTGGGATGGTCTTTCTCTTCCTTTTGCGGACCTGTAGCAGGTCTGCCCTGTCTGTAGGACTTGCATGTGCTTCTTGGGGGCTTCCAGTGGCACCATCTCCTCCTCACGGATTTCACAGTGTCCTTCTTCTTTTCGCTCGAGGGCGTGGTGCTTGCGCGTCGAGGCTCCGCCGTCGTGGTGGCTGCTTCTTCCTTTCTCCTGGTGCACTTGTCCTTACTGGTCACTTTGAGTGACAGGCTTCTCTGTCGCTGTGCGCTGGGATGTCCGGTCACGTGTCGCCATGCTGTCGGAGCACCTGTTGCTGTGGCGGCCTGCCACATGGAGTGTGCAACTCCTCTCTTGCCTGTCATGGGTCACTGCCGACTCCATCTTGAGGAAGTGCGAGGGAGGACACTGCAGGGCTTCGTTGGGGCGGTGGAGATGTAGATGCTCTCCTAAGTGCGGTGGAGATGTCCCTATCTCCTGGGTGTTCCCCCGTGCGTCAGGTTCACTGGCACTGCCTTCTGCGCGCACCTGGCATAGTGCATTCCGGCTTCTTCTTGGACGCTTTCTCCTAGCACGTGATGTGCCTGGGGTGTCGCTTGGGGTTGTGCCTGTATGCCAGGAGGAGCAAGTGATGTGATCTCTTCTCCAGCGGTGGCATTTGGGCAGCCATGTGTACTGCGTGCTCTGCACCAGTCTTTTCTTATGCTGTTGGTGGGGACAGCTCCCTTGAGACGTTGCTGTTCTGGATGGTCATCCACTCTTGCTAGTGGGGGCTTGTGTCACAGTGTCTTTGCTTGAGTCAAACAGCCACCAGTGGTGCGTGCTTGGCACCGGTTTTCCTTGTGTCTCAAGGTGTGGCAGCTACCTGGAGACTTTGCTGTCTTTTGAGGGTGTCCTTGCTAACTGTCCTTCCTGCTTGCTAGTGTTTGGCAGTGTTGCTGAGACTGGACACCACACTGGGGTGGAGATGCTACTGCAAGGTGGTTGTGTGGTGGTACTACATCCTCAGTCTTTTCTCGCTGCTAATCTGGGTTATGCTTCCTTCTAAAAGTTACTCTAGTAAGTGGCGCAGCACGGTAGGCTTAAGGATCACCACAGTCTATGTCTCTCATGGCGTGCATTTCCCTGTAATGTGTTCATTTGTTTGGGGTGCAGTACATCCGATGGCCACTAGATGGCAGTGTCGCGTTTCAGCTCACCGGCCCCGGCAGTCTGCCTTGGAACCGCGGGCCTTTGATGTCATGGATATGCAGGTACTAGGCGTTGTGATGCTTCGCTAATGCCGCCAGCCTCGAGCTGGAGTCTGGACATGGAGGGGCAGGGTGCAGCACAGTGGGGTAGCGGCCTCCCTGTGCTTCAGCAGGTGAGCTACTATGGGATATCTGTATGTGCTGGTTGCGGCTAGTCCGTGGCTGTTCGGGGCACTATTTGCCTCAGTGCCCATCCGTGCCTTTTCCAAAGTTGGGTCTAGGAGTGGCCCGCAGGGGCGTTACTCTCTATTTTGCGGTGTGGGCTGGCCTCGCAGGTTGTGGCCGTTTGTCCTCCGACCGCAGGCCTCGAGTGGTAGGGGTGCTTGTGCAGTGGGTGACCAGCAGGTGGCGCTGAGCAACAGCTACCAAGTCGCCTCTCTCTTGGTCCTCCGGGCTTTGCGGGTCCAGCGAGGCGGCAGCGCAGGGTATATTTCCCATTCCTTCGGGTGGCACCGATGGGAGGCGGCACTCCTGCTTCGTTTGGGTCGGCGCGGTGCCGGGCAGCCGTCCTAGGGCCTTGCGGCGCTTCTCTCTGTTACGGCGGAGGTCGGCGCTCTCACCATGTTCGGGCTGTCGCTGCGCCGCATGACTCGTGGCGAGTGTCTTGTCTTTTCATGGTGCCAGCGAGACAACAGGCAGCAGTCTAGCATTGCTCGAGCCCTGGACTGTGGAGGCTGCCGACGCGCTGGAAGCGGGAGTCTCAGCAGGTGAGTGCGAGCAGGGCCACGGGGCATGGCAGGCGCTGCATCACGACAAGGTCGCAAGCTTTCTTGCCGCTGCGGGCTGTTTGCTGTGCCGGCATGGGGGCTTGCCTGCAGGAACGGCCTTGGGCTCTAATTGCCACTTTGGTACCTTCAGTTCTGGCGCTGCGTCTCTGGTTTCGCGGCCATCAGGTCCTTGTCGGGTGTTTCCCGTGGCACCTCTTCATTAGGACACACGCCGACCGGCTGGGATTGTTTGCTGCTCTGTAAAGGCCGGCTGAACTGGCGAGAAGAACGGGGCAATGTTCGGTTGTTCACACCTACATCGGGATCGCCTGTTCACCCTCCTCCGCCTCTGATATCGGGGGGTGAGATGCATCTAGACTTGGTCGCTGCTCTGGAGAGTAGCGTCGCACCCAGTCACTACTGCGGTGATTGGTGGCTGTGGACAGCGCCGAGGGGGTTGCCACCAGTCCTGCTCATTCCTTCCCCCACGAGGGAGGATGAAGCATGGCAGCAGGCATGCAGAGTTAGCGACCCGCCTCGTCGCCAATGTGGTGTTGGGCCTCAGGCCCACATGACATGGAAGCACGGACGCAGACACAGTATACTATGGTGCAACAACTGGCCCAGGGCACGTGCGCCCGGCCCCTTTTATTAACAGGGTCACCTGACTGGTGACACCTGTGGTGGGTGGGTGTGAAGTGTGTCTTACATCACAGGCGGAACACTAGAATGTATCCAGCCGGATACTACAGCGGGCATTAGGGTGCTGACGAGATTCAGTGGCGATTGCCGCCCCGTGACGGACGATATGTAGAGGGGGTGAGGGGGAGGATTGCCACCCTGAGCCGGCAGTTGGGAGCAGGAGGAGGCCGCTGCCCCCAAAACTCATGCCACCCGGGCGGACCATAAAGCCACCCCCCCACCCCTGCCACCCCTTGCTACTCCACTGTCTCCTGTTGCTGCCCACCTAAAAACTCTCACCATCTCCTCTCTTTTCCCACCTGCCTCCCCATCTTGCTTTTGTTTCTACATTTTGGAAGAGCTGGGAGCAGCAAGTTGCTGCCTGGCCACTCCTTTGGAAAAAACAGGAAAGTGCGTTATCCCACTTTCTATGTTTCTATATAATTTACTGTTGAATTTTGGAATGCTGTAAAATACATTAAAAACAAAGTAGTCAGTTCATCATGAGGCATGTGCACGCATGTGTGGTGATGCAAGAGCGCCCATGCACATCGACACTGTGGCCACGGAGGATCATGATGCAAGTGTGCACGGGAGGTGTGATGCATGCATTTCAGCTGCATTTAATTAACCTTTTTTTGCTGGATGATGCACGACATCAGAAAAGCAAGTGATTGGCAAAGGAAATTGATCCGTAAAAGCTAGATGGTAGTGTGTGTGCTGCTAGCTAAAGAATTAGGTATGTGTGAAGTTAAAAAGTGTTTTTTTCTGCAATCTTCATCATTGGGGTCTCAGCTGAGTTGCCGAATGCAACCCAGCTGTCCTACGACGCCTGGTTACAGCGGAGCGGGTTTGATGGAGTGAAGTAAGTGCTCTGAGGGTAGGGCGCTCAGAGAGTGGTGAGATTAAAAATGTCTCAAAGATATGCCTTGGTGAAAAACTTTATTAAAAGGGTCTTAGGACATGATTAAAAATACTATTGGGATATATTGAAGAATAGATTGTACTTCTATATCCCTTAAAACTGGTCAACATGTTTCAGCCTCTTACGTTACTCGTAAGGCTTTCATCAGGACAAAAGTGTTGAAAAAAACAGTGAAGTGGTTACAAGTGTGGAGGTAACCACGTGTGTGAAATATCAGCACACACCCTAAAGTCGGCAACCTTTGTGAAGATTGGTGGAAGAATTTGCAGCCTTAGTTTTCGCTTATTCACATCTGGCCTTGTTTCCAGAAAACCGTGTTCTTCTCCTCAGCAATGCTATTGTGAGTTGAAACATCACACAAAATAGGAAAAAATCAGTGACGTTCAGAGAAAAATGTGGAAACAAAAATTGAAAACCGGGAATCTTTGCTATCTACTAAAAGTGCGAAAATCGTGAATTCCCTAAACTTGGTAGACAAAGAGCATCCTTTGAAAACCAAAACTCCAGGTGCTTAAATTACAAAAATAATACTGAAATTCGATGTTGATGTATGAGTTTCTACATCTCAAATTGAACACCTTTTTCAATTATTTCTTCATAGTGTCAGCAGTAGAGCTTTTACTGCAACCTGAAGTAACATGGCAAAACATAATGCTATTATATGGAGTGCAACTTGTTTTCCTGTGCTAACAGCATGTTTTTAAATTCCTTTAGTCATGTAGTTGCAAGTAGTGAGCGCCACCAAGACTTATTTTCTTTATCAGACTTTGTACCTGAGCAAGAGAGAGAAAGGCAGAAAAGGGAGAAAGGAAGAAGAGGTAACATGTAATGGCAAAGCCCATAGGTCTCGCATATGTGAGTGCTATTGGCTTTGCAAATGTATTTTAGCTATTTTGTACAGCAGCATGGCTACTGTTCAGCATGGCTAAAAGTTTGTGGCGTGTCATAGAGGAGAGTGACGTAAAGGAGAGTGGGGTGGTGTAGAGTAGAGTGGTATAGAGTACATTGGAGTGGCATGTAGTGTAGTGGGCGAGTGGAATTGTGTAGAGCATAGTAGCATAGAGTAAAGAGGAGTATAGTGTCACAGAGTATAGTAGCTTAAAGTACAGTGGCGAAAAGTGGTGTAGGATAGTGTAGGGTAGAGTGAAATGGAAAGAAGTGGTGTAGACTGGCTTAGAGTGGAGTTGTGTAGGGCAGAGCAGAATGTAGTGGCGTAGATTAGAGTGTCTTGTAATTTAGTGGCGTAGAGTGGAGAGGCACAGTGCAGAGTGGCAAAGACTGAAGTAGGGTAGATTGGAGTAGAGTCGCATAGAGTAGCATAGAGTGGGGAGGCAAAGAGTGGATTGTTGTACAATAGAGTGGTTAGAGTGAAGTGGCACAGAGTAGAGTGGCCTGGAATGGAATGACATGGAGGGGAGTGGCGTAGAGTGGAGTGACAAAGAGTAGAATGGCGTAGAGTGGAGTGGCATAGAGTAAATTAGAACATTGGAATGTTGGCAGCTCCATTGAAAACAATGGAGTGCTCTGGGCTTATAATGGCTGGTATAAGCCCGGAGCTCTGGCTGTGAACAAAGGCTTCAGGGAGCTGGAGGGGATTTCAATCCCCTCACACTCCCTGAAGGCTTTATTTGTTAGAACATTCTGCCCTCTAGTGGCAGAATGTTCTAATAGCTTTATAGCCCTTCGTAGCAGGGCTATACCGGCAATTAAAGTCCCGCTGCTTTGTTAAAGTCCCTCGCCTTCGGCTCGGGCCTTTAACGCTGCAGCGGGCCTTTAATAGCCGGTATAGCCCGCTACGGCGGGCTATAAGGCTATAGTAGTGTAGAGTGGCATAGAATGAAATGGAGTAGAGTGGTATAAAGTGGAGCAGAGTGGCATAGAGAGGCACAGTTGTGGGTGTAAGTAACAGCTGGACAATGTAGGTGGGAAAAGAGTGAGAGAAAGTGTCAGGAATTGTAGGGTGCTGGAAGACATTAGCGTCAGGTGGATTTAAGATTATGCAGCTTTGGCATCTGATAACCCCGGTATTCTGCAGAACTGTGGCAGACTTCTAGCAAAAACCTGGAGCTCAGCATTCATTTATTTTGTTTTTTATTATCATTACAAATTAAGCACTATTGTAAAACCTACTTCCTCCATGTTATTCTCTGTGTATCAGAAAGCTACATTCTTGCTGATTTATAGTTTACAATGACATTGAATATTCATACAACAACCACATCAACCAACGTGTTGCTCAAACCAGTTAATGCTCATCTACTGGGCATTATGCTTATGCTTAGATTATCGACATTATAGCCTGAATTGCACGGACTTCCATTATTAATCTGGGTGTACCTTGTCAATGTGATTTCTTTAAACTCATAAATATCAAACTTCCAATTGTATTTCTGTGAAATCGTGCAATTGACAGTTGCAAGGTGCAGTGTTACTTGAAAGAGTAAAACATTTAATTCATTTTAGTATGAATTGACAGATTAAAAGTAACAACCAACACGCTTTACATTAAACCTATGTCTAACAGTAGTGGTAAACAAATATAACAATAGGTGTTAACCCTATAACCCAACCCATAACCCTATATCCAATTTCTATACTTACTTTACATAGTGTAGTCCAGTAATTCGAGTGGGTGGGTCGGGTGATCCACACATGCACAATCATTCACAGCCATGCTATCACACATACACGAACACACACCTATTCACAGAAGGCACTCATAAATGCACATATATTCATGAATGCACAGGCACACGCACAAAACATTAAAAAACATATCGCTTACCAGCTGCAGCATCGCGGGCAGCAGGAGGTAAGACTCAGTGCTTCCTGACAATTGGGAGTGCCAATGAGAGATGGCAGCAGTCCTGATGCGTCACAGTGTGGGACAGGGTCAGGGAGACTTGCTGACCCCAACTTACTCTGTGACAAGGTGTGCTTTGATAGACACACGTCCCTGGGCACTTCAAGGCTTAAAACTGAAGCATCCAGGTTCAAAGCTATCAGTGGCAATCCCATTTGTCATGAGGGGGGAGGACCACAAAGCGCTTTGCTGACCTGAGGAGGTCATGCCCACTGGGCTCTCACATCTTCAGACCTGCAAAGTTCAGTCCGAGCAGCCAGGCACCTGCACTCTTAGCTCATGTACAGTGCCTGGCTCGAACAAGAAAAGTATCTTTCAGGCTGACCATTGCTCAGCCTGACAGACAACCTTCATGTCAGGGAAAAAGGTGTGGGGCCAGGCCCCTCCGCCCTGAAGGATGGGCCATCACTGACTTAACATTTTTCTCATATCCCTTTAACATTAACCATACGTTTCTAATTTAACGATTGCATCCTTATCCATATACCCATAATCATATTTCCTTAACCCTTACACCACATGCCTTCGACCCTATACCTTTAATAGTATATACACCAAATTCTTAACCTTATACACCAAACCCTATGCCTGGTCCACTTAACCTAAAACATAACCCCATACCATCAGACTATATAACGTATGCCATTATAACCTTAAACCTTTTCCCCTTACACATAACACCTCTACCGCACATCCCAAAGAGACCTATCATGATTAAGGATGTCCAAAATGTGTGTAATTTGCTTTATCGTAACTACGCGAAAGTATTGCAGTCTTACAGGAAATTATGCGCAATTATGTGAAATGCGAATCTGTCATTTCAAGCTATATTTGAGTGCAAAAAACACACTTGCATTAATTTTTGGAGGATTAATTTCAGCAAAAGCACTGCAAACAACAGCCACTTGTGTTCTGTTGTTTCCTGCGTTCCCTGTAAAATGTTTCCTCAAATAGCACGTAATTACACGAAGTGGAGTAATGGCAGAATTTTGCATAACAAGCATAATGCGAAATTCCTGAAAATGTGCATAGCATGGTATAATTAAAATTTCACCCAGGCCTAAACTCGATATTCCCACCAAAATGCACAATTATGTGAAATGTGAATCTGCCATTTCAAGCTATATTTTGATGCAAAAAACACCCTTGCATTAATTTTTGGAGGATCAATTTCAACAAAAGCACTGCAAACAATAGCCACTTGTGTTCTGTTGTTTCGTGCGTTCCCTGTAAAATGTTTCCTCAAATAGCACGTAATTACACGAAGTGGAGTAATGGCAGAATTTTGCATAACAGGGATAATGCGAAATTCCTGAAAATGTGCATAGCATGGTATAATTTAAATTACACCCAGGCCTAAACTCGATATTCCCACCAAAATGTGTTGTCATTTCAATATACGTGCCTCTATAACCATCCAATATTGTTCTGAACCATGATCCATTTACCGCTTCCCTAGCACAGTGTATAAATTATACAGCACAGAGGCAAATATAATTGCAGCTTCTATTCATAAAATATATAACATACATACCCTATTGGTTGATCATTTATTTATGGACCAAACACAATACCATCTATCTAAAGTTTCAGAACTGTAAGGGTGGGATTTCTCTTCCTCTGAGACTTGCACTTATTACCTCGGTTTCTCCCCTGTGTTGAGCCAGAGGATAATGAAAAGACATTTTTACAAAAATCGACTGCAGAAAGCTACAGGACGAGCAATGCACACAGTGCATGTCATGATGACCTTAGATTATATTTTATAGACCTTTTGAATGTTTTATGCAATTTTCTCTCCCACACAATTTGACTGACATTCATTTTACAAATTGCAAATGTTGCTAGGGATTCAAAATGTAGAAGTGTACAAAAAAGCACGACCTCTATCATTTTGTATTGTACAGATCATAACTAGATTTATGAATTATTCTGTATTTTAGCCACGCTCTGAAAAGGCTTGCTTGAATGGTATTTTCAAACCTGTTTTAGCACAATATTTTTATTATTGATACTGCTGGTTCGTGCCAACCAGCAGCATCTCTGGGTTCATATTCTAGACTGTAAAATGCATTGATTTTTTTTTTTTTTACAAAGAATTCAGTAAACAACATGTACAGTAAGTCCTCACTGGAGTGAAATGCTACTGTTTGATTTTAGGAATGGAACAGGGCTGGTCCAGGTTTTTATTATACAATCATATTGTCATTTATACCCCGAATCTTGACCTTTCCCGTGGTTTGCGGTGCTTCATACTTTTAGAATTCAAACGCGCTTGTGCATTTCTTCCTTGCAACTAGAAAGATTTCCCTGCGAATGCCAATGTCTCCTCACAAGTCCTTGCTTGCATTGAAAAAGGATGTGCTGTTTTTTGTTTTTTCATTGAGAAAATGTAAAAATGCAAAAGCGAATTATTAGAGTTCTAAAATTCCAAATGTTAACTTTATCAAAGTTTTTCTCCCATCTTTGAAAGAGGCTAGAAGCAGGGCCGTTTCTAGGTATTTTGCCGCCCTAGGCGAGAATTGAAAAATGCTGCCCCCTCCCTTTTACCACCATCACTCGCTCACCCTGTCATCCAGGCGAGAAGAATGAATGCATTAGATTAATTTTAAGAGGAAAAAAATACCATTTTCATATTTTTTTCCTTTAATGCAGCAGCAAAAGTAACACAACGTCCCACCATGGAAAAAGGCTCTATAAAACACACAGGGAAGGCAGTTCCATGCTTTCTCATCCATATGCATTCCACAGGCCTGCCCCTCGCCTTCAGGTAACTTCACATGTGGTGTCCTTCCCACTTTCACCCATATCGAAAAACGGGACCAGCGATACCTTAAACAGCAACCCTGAAGTTAATTTAACAAATATTAGGTTGGCTGCACCCGGCCAGGAACGCATTGGTCAGTGCACACACCCTCTGTGGCATACTTACATTTCAACCCAGACCAGTTCCTACTGCTGCTGTATAGCCTGGACGGAGAGGTAAACATTTAATTTCACTTATTTAAATTAGGGCAGGGGCGTGCTTCTCACTAGCCGTGGTGGGTCTCTCTCGATCAGATTCTCAACCTATTCAAGGAAAGGCTTGGGCCGGGCCGCACCCGCGCGGGGCCACAGCAGCACACACGCCAGGCCCAGTGCACGCAGGCCAATCTCTGAGTCCAAAAGACACTGCGTGAGCGTGACTAGTATTACTCCATTCTGTCGGTATGTCCAGAGAGTGAGACTCCGGCCTGGGTTCTCAAAGCGGGAGGGCTCGGAGTAAAAGGTGGGACAGGACTGTGTGGCACTGGCAGCAGTAATCAATTCAATTCACCAGGGCACGAGAGCAGCTGACACACACAGTCCATCCCCCGTGCGCCGATAGAGAGAGGTTGGTGAGACGTGCCCGTGCGAGTCACCATCACTGGCTGCTGCATAAAAAGCACTGCTCAGGGACTGGCCAAAAATGATGACAAGCCATGGCCATCATTGGTAGTGCTTTCCCCCGCTTCAAGATTGACGGCCCTGGGGACCCACTGGTACCGCCGGCCTGCTCCACACACCACTATGCTAGGGTGCGCTGCGCAGCATGTACAAGCAGGTGCGCTTGCACTCACATACAGGTGCTGCTGCCTTCAAATTAAAAAATAGTTTCCCCTTTTGCAGTCCTAGCCCTTTTGCCGCCCTAGGCGGCCCCCTAGTCTTGCTTAATGGTAGAAACAGCCCTGATCGGAAGATGGCAAACATTTTTACTCAGGAAGCACATGTACAGTGCCATCTTAACGCATGGGCATGCTGGGCAGTTGCCCAAGGGCCCCACTAGCATAGGGGCCCCATGCAGACAAGAATTTAACACAAAAGTTCCGTTAAACATTTTTATTCTTGTGAGTGGTTGTGTGGGCAGGGCCCAGTGCACTGCTTTGCCTGGGGGCCTATAATGCTGTTAAGATGGCTCTGCACATTTAGAGAACTTTGGGATCTGCAGGAAATAATCAAATTATTTGAAAGGATTATAAGAAACTCAAGAAAAATCAGTGCTGCAATTGAGTCGCGGTTGCTGGTGGGGGCTGTCTGCACTTATTTTTGGGGACCGGCACTTATTTTTACTTATTGAGATATCTTCCTGGGCCTAGAGCGAGAGAGGCAAAAACACAATTCGGAAACACGAAGAAGGCAAAGCCGAGAATCCTGTCACAAAGGGAAAGAAACAGGAAGTGCAAGAGTGCGATAAAGGTGCAGCCAGAGTCTGGCAGTGAATTAAAAAAGCATAAGGTGGATTCTAGTTGCGCACAGGCAGTGGCGTTTAATTTTAAGGGCGGCGGGCTTCTGAGCAGGAGCTTCAGGCACTTTCTTTTACAAATTAAGCACTCAGAGAAGTCAACTTTGCAGCTGCACACCCCTAGTTCGCATGCCACTGAACCATCCTCTGACCTCTTTTCCTTAGATAACAGGGGTCTGTAGTCAGTCTGTCTCCCATCAAGATGATACTATCAAGGGTGGGGTAATGTTGATAAATTCATTTAAAAAGTATATTTCCTGTCTAAGCATAATCTGGAAAAACGTCAGTCTCGTGGTTGGACTCACTTCTGGGACAGTGGGTTTCATGAGAACTGCAATGTCTGATTTTAGGTCAGAGGTCGTGTAGATTGTCGCTGAAATGTTCTTTCTCGTACCCTTGCTGCTCTTGCCTTTAAAAGTCGACCACTAGCGCTGTTTCTCCGACAGTTTCATTCCAGTTGAGTCATTTTACCACGTCCCCAAGGACTTTCGTGGTTTCACAAACATTATAGATTTTTACTACCCACACTCACTCACTGTCTCTCTCTTTCTTTGTGGAGTTCGGTGGTGCCTGGGCACAAAAGGTAGAGGGATGCAGGTGCCAGAAGTCTCTTGAGCCCAGGCTTTGGATCAAAGAATACACAAGTAGGCCATGGCTGAAGGGACAGGCCTAGGACACATGGAAGGAGAGGAGACAGGAGATGGAGAGGTCAGGCAGCAATGGATGCCAAAAATCACTGTCCACACAAAGGTTTCCAACCCTCACCCTTCATTGGCTCAACCACTCTCAGGATTAACAATGAGAGGAGGATGCAGGGGCTCTGGGCTGAACTGAGTTTCTTTTGCTCCTTAGATTAATAGTTTTGCCTGCCTAGTGTCCTGGAAGCCCCAATCCCACATACACCTGAAGGCACCCTTTATGTGTACAGTCTGCGTACAATCTTCTACTGTATACCATTGTTAGTCAGATGATGAAGTGCTGCAGATCACTATACTAGTATCACCTCCTACCTGCCTCCCGTGCTGCGGGAGCGCCAACCAAACCACCCACCTGGTGGATTTGACCCTTCTTGAACACCATCTCTCGGACCTTGCTGATATCATATGTTAGCCTATACTGTGGTCTCTTAGCCTCTCTTATCCTATTTTTCAAACCTTTGTGATCCCATACCTCAGGCCTCTCTCCTGCAAAGCGTTGGGGTTTATGGTACAAACATTTAGGCCTCTGTGGCATCATCACTTAGACTCTCCTCTTACCGCAGAGCCTTGTCTGTTGTCCGATGGAGTATTTTGCCTTCCTGCTGGTCTACCAGTACAGTCTTTATACACAAGCTCTTCAAGGACCCTTCTTTGAATGTCGCACCCATGTAAAGAAGGGACCCCGATTCCATGTTGCACCTTCTTCCACCTACATCACCAATTAATGGTCATGCACAGCTTCTTCCCACGCTTGGGAGCAGGGTGGCCGACTGCACATGTCTAGACTCTCATTGTGCTTTTGGCAGGCAAGGAGGGCTGAGGTGGCCAGTGCCTGCAAGCCCCAGCTATATCTGCCCCTGAGGAATCGGGCAATCAATCAGGACTGACTCCTAGGTTGGTTACTCTGCTAATCTTCTCCCACATACAAGACCAACCTGGGATTGGCTTTACACAGACCTTATTTCAGTGTAATTACATTTATGAAGATAACTACTACACTGCCATAGGTTCACTTGGTTATGCGGTTTGGGTGGCCATCAACTGACAGAGCACGGATGGGGTCAGAAGTAGGATAATATGCATGGCTTGGAGCCCACCCTTTACTCTTGGGAATTGGCTGATTGAACCTCACAGTCACATTGAGTACGAGAAGACGACAGCAGTCCACTGATGATCCTGTGGGAGCTTTGTGAGTGCGCCATCAGAGAGTAATGGCCTGAAAATGCATTGGTTCTCCTCAGAGTTGTGTTTCTCTCAGACCACTTCTATATTTCTGAAAGATTGCTGGGAAGGGAAAGCAATTGCCAACATCTACTTTTTTCTGACTGTATCTCCTGCTACTCTGATCTAACCTCCCTGCCCCTCTAAAGCCAATTTGCATCCACTGATTCCATGACTCCGCCCTCTGCAACCTCACATCTCAAGTCTGCCGACTGCCACCACGCAAGATGTTCTGATGTTACTTCCACTGAACTCTCCCAAGCCTCGCAGTGATCCAACACCCCTACAATAGAGAAAGTTCTGCGACTCATCGTGTGAACACAGTGGGCAAATATTTATACCTTTCATCCTAACTTTGAGGCTTTGACTTAATGCTACATAAACATTAATGATAACTGATATTTTTAATAAATAAATGTAGATGTCCTTCACACTGCTGTGGCTACATTCTCTCTTGCAGCTGCCTTTCTCTTCTTCATTTCAGCTTCCTCCCTGTCTTTCTCGCTCATTCTCTCTCGTTGCTCCTCTCTCTCTCTACCTATCTTTACATTTTTCTCTCTCTTTTACTGTTTTACTCTGAGGCTTCCTTCTTCTCTTTCCCTCATAACTCGCACTCTCTGGTCTGTCTGTCTGTCTGTCTGTCTGTCGCCCGCACTCCACCTTCCTCTCCTTGGAACTCTTTCAATTTCAATGCAAATGATGTTCAAATGCAAGCGCGTAAAGTACATCATGATCTCGGAAACGCGCCTAATTAGGGTTGTAATGCCATCTTGGGTTTCTGTTGACATTTTCAGGAAAGTCACCGTCCACGTCCCTTGCTTTTAAATGTCAGCGGAACCCCCTGACACCGAGCGCCGCGCCGGCTGATGACTTACACTCGGTCATAATGGGCTCCGCGCAGATCTATTGCAGTTTCACATCACGGCAACATTTCCGCCTGCCCGAGCGACACCAGGCTTTCCTCCTTAGCAGGGATATGTCTGCCTCGACGCCTGCCCTATTACTGCCAAAAAGGATGTGTTTTAAAGTTAAACTTATGTTAAACACCAGCAGTTGACTCCACGGCTAAGAGGCGCAATAAATGAACTTAAGCAACCCCCCCTGTAATGTCGGGCGCTCGGCCCTCATGCTAGGGGAAATGACTGACGCTGACACATAGTTGGGGTAGTGGGTTAATGGCCACGAGCACGTGTGCTCGGCCCTTTTATTACCAGCGTCACCTGACCCAGTGACGTCTGTGGTGGGTGGGTGTATAGTGTGGTACACACATGTCAGAACACTAGAACGTGTCCATGCTAGGACACTACACCCCCCACCCACTGGTGTCGCGTCACCGCTCTCTGCCCAGGCCCTTACATCCCACCTACAAGTACTTGTCCGACCTCCTACAGCCGTGTTGTGCCTGTTCCCAAACCCATTACCTCCCTCCGCTCTATAAACCTTTCATGAGTGTGCTTGAGCTCAAGAGGAATAGACTGCAAACAAAATGTGTTATCCGCAGTAAAAGTGACTCACAGGCTGTAGACGGATGATGTTTGTACTGTGGCTGCAGAACTCTCCTTGAAGGGATATCTGTCTAGGTCGGCTTTATATGTCTACATATTTGACCGCTGCAGTTGTGATCCTTGTCAAACTGTTGTAGGGTGCTATATTGAGGTTTAAAATACCAATCCACCATATCATCGCATCTAGTTCATCGTCTAGCACTACTTCGTCATGGTGCGTATATGTTACTATTCTTACTGCCGCATCTACTTACGTTGGCTTGCCATGCAGTGGTTGGGTCCATATGGGGATCTCAGTATTCTTATTATGCGATATATAAGTGTGATAGAGTTAGGGCGCTCCTTGCCTTTTCAAATAAAACCAACTGCAACAGGAGGTGGTACGTGAGATATACAGGAGATACGTTACGTAGGAGATCATATGATAGATGACTCGGGAGATGGTACATCAGGTGTAGGGGTGGTACAGAAGAAGAAACCAGCGACGGTACAGAAGATGATAAAGGGGGGAGCACAAGAGGTGGTATAGTAGGTGCACAAGGATGCTGCAGGATGGGGTACATGACGTACTACAGGAGGATGTACAGGAACAGCACATGAGGTGGTGTAAAGTATACTATGTGAAGTGGGACAGTAGAAAGAGCAGGCAGTGGTGTTTTGTGTGTGGAGGTACCGCTGGTAGTAAAGGACAAGGCACAAAGGTGACACAGTAGTTGGGTCAGAATGCAGTATAGATGGTAGGAAACAATGTGGTACCGAAGACAGTAGAGCCTATGGTAAAGAAGTGATACAGAAGATGGTATAACAGTTAGAAATTCTCAAATCTTGAAAATAATGGCAGTGTTAATCGGGGTTGACGCTAGAACCCAGCAGCAAATGAAGTGAACCATCATCAATCACTTTGTTGTGTTCCAGTCCAAATCAAGGTCATCGCCAACACGGATGCCTTATTGTGGTCTCCTGATGATTGTAGGTCAGTGGCAACGAGGGGCAAGTTTTCACCTGGCCAGCAGGATTACTCCAGTACAGTGATGTGCCAACTGGTAGACACACAAGACAAGGACAATGTACTTCAACAGCAGTGGGCAAAACATAGCCACAGAACTCCACAATTCTGCTCCCCTCGAGTCTCCAGAAGATGCAAAAGAGCAAAAATCTGAGTTGCAATGCTTCGAGTTTGGTGGCAGTGGTTGTGGATCTTGAAACAGGAGAAAGACATGCCTGAGCTGGAAAGACCTCATTTTAACACCAGGATAAGCTCCCATCAGCAGAATCACCTGCTTTGGATGAAGAAGCCATAGTGATGGGCGGGTCTCTGGTTGAAGAGTGATTAGGCTGCAGTCCTATCATTGTGCTTGAGGTTGTTGAGGTGGAACAGCACGTCACCTAGCCAGAACTGTGCTGGTCTGGCTTCTGCTACCCAGATTCCGCGTGGTGAATATTGTCTGCTCCTCCAGATACCATTTCCTCATTCTTGATGGGAGTTCAATCTTCTCTAATTGTGTGCATTGTGGCAAATATCAAAATACATCCAGCCCCAACCAAAGCTGGATGTCAATGTCCACTCCGCCTCAGCTTCTGTGTCATGTGTACAGTGCTCTCTTTAGTTGCTGTGTTTGAAAATCCATACTGAGTCATCAGTTTTTTGTAAGCCGACGCAAATTCAACTGGTATTCTTTTAAACTACCTATATCTGACTCTAGTCTGGCCTTTTTAGTGGGAAACACATTTTACAGTCTTTTCTCAACGGCCTCAACATATCACGATTTGCTTCATTGAAATTATCACCTCCAGCTCATACTTTGATATCAGCGCCATCACCAGGGGGCTTCCTGAATCTAAGATTGAGAAAGATCCTAAGTAGACCCTGCACTTAATCTTTACTGTTTGCCCCTGTGTGTTCTGGTTCAGCATCGGCATGAAATGGAACTGAGACGTTGATAGAGATGAAGGGATGGTCCCAGGATCACACAGCACATTCAAGTGGGAAAGCTGAATGTAGTACGTGGGACTCCTGATTTACTCATCATGCAATTACTCGCTGGATAACTCTATTCGTCTTGCAGTCAGTAATTAGAGAGAAGGTCCCTTCCACCTTGAAGAATGCTGATTCCCCTTCCTTCTCTTCTATGCATGGAGGAAGCCCTAGAGACAATGCATCACATAGCAACAGCCACTGGCAACTGGGCACCACTGAACTAGATACATCCTCCACAACCTTTGTAATTGCCTTTTCACCCTCCATCAAGCCTAGCAGCAGCCACAGGCAGCCGTAAAGCATTAAACTAGATACTCCCTTCTCAGCCTCAATGTTTACTCATACACCTTCCATCCAAACCAGCAGAGGGGTATCTGCACAGCGCTGAACTAGATACACCCTCTACAACCTCCACGCTCACTTCTTCACCCACCATCCGACCTAGCAACAGCCACAGGCAGCTGCACAACACTAACTCTGTATACGCACCACAACTGCCATGCTCACCTCTGTGCACTCCATCTGCCCTAGCGGCAGCCACAGGCAGCTGTGCGGCACTGAAATAGATAACCCTCCACAACCTCCACGCTCAAGTCTTTACTGTCCTTCAGACCTTCCTCTGGTCTTCCGGTCCATTGGTGCTAACTCTTCCTCCTGGTACTTCCTGCCCCTACCACATCCAGTGCTTCATTTGTGGAAAAATAGGTGCCGGCCCCACGTCAGGAGGCCACTACAACTTGCACCAGCCATTGCCCCTGTCAGTGCTATTCAGATTATTCCAGCCCCCCAAAGTTATAAGAATGGCTTTGAGGCAGGTATTAGTCATTTGTAAGGTATATTGAATTGACAAACAACTGTTGCTATGCTCATCTCTAAATTAAATAAAAAGCACCACCATGTGGCAGGACCATCATAAGCATTGGTGTTGACCATCATCTCCTTGTGTTTGCTTTGTTTGGCATAATTTGGCAGGGTATGCCCAGACGTGGTTCCCTTGCTCACTTTGTCACTGTATTCAAGCTAGCCTAGCTGAAGAGGGCTGTTAGCCCGAAACCGGTCCCAGGATGCTTGTTTCCGGTCCAGCGAAGACATGGCTTAGCAGTTCAGACTGGACTGTTCCCATGAGGCACAGGGTCAAGACTGATTTGCAAATAGCTGTCTCTGAACTGGGGTGGCAAAGTGGACTAAAGAATGATGATGGATTCAACCCAGATCTGTGACTGGGGGTGAGTGTTTGAAAAGTTTCAGCACTCCGTCCATCATCTCCTTGGGTTTGCGTTGACCATTAAGTGCCTGTGCTGAGCACCGGAAACCACCAGCTCAAATTAAGCACTCACCACATCCTTTTTTCCACTGCCTTATGACTATGATGGGTATGCAAAGAATACCAGTTGGCTGTCCAAATGTGTTCTCTTTTAGCTCTGATTCGAAAGTGTGTTGCACACTTGATTTTAAAAACTACCAATTTGGCTGCCCGCTCGCCACTGAATTATAAAACCAGATAAAGACACGGCAACAGCAGTATCCTTTGGAAAGGGCAGACCATGGGGCTTCGGCAGTGTGCATCAAGAGGGAAGCAGGAGTCACACTTCGAGGTCGCAGTGACCTTTTACAGCCTGGTTCCAACAGCATTCCCATTACCGCCTTTTAGATCATAGTGGCAGGTTTCTGATTATACACCCGCAAGGCTCAGTGCACAATAAACGGCCTGGCCGGCAAGAAACATGCAAGCCATGCAGAACAGTGGCGGAGTGACCACTGGCCGGATGCGAGGGCCCTGCCAGATGTGCAGGCCAGCTGTTCCACAGCGGGCAAGTGCTCAGTCTCTGCTTTGTGTATTTATGTATTTATGTTGTTTGTGTTTTTTTAATAGCGCTAACACTATACCCAGTTGGGTGTCCAGACCACTTGGCAGAAAATCTAATAGGCTGTGAATATACATTTTTGTGCTCGCCTTTGAGAATTGGAGTAGCCAATATTTACAATAAACCCAGCGCCCGTCTTCTCGTGTGCTCTTTGTTTCTGTCAACAGCAGGGCTTTGGGCATGTTTTTTTTTTGTACAGGGATTATTTCTCAGCCACAATTTTCTGTAATGGAAGTAGCAGGAATGCATTCAAAGGTCTGTCAAGACAAGGCTGTGGTTTCCAACACCGAGCTGGCACCCACACAGGCCCATCATTCTCTTCTTCCTGGCAGGGGCTTGATTACTCAGGTGCTGCTAATTGTTTTTAGGCTCTGGTTAGGAGTGCCCTGGCGGGGTTTTGCAATATTTATGCACCCGTTATAATTAGTCACACAATAATAAACCTTGAGGATTTATTCAACTTCTATTAATAAATAAAATAGTCACCGTAGTGAACTTCATTTAAAAAAAACTCAGAAAAATACAAAAAAGCCACAGTTCATTCTTTGGTCCTCAGTATAGAAACTGCTTTAAAACAAGAAATCCCGTTTTAATTAGGCGCGGGCGAAATACTAATGAGGCGGGCGAAATTTCCGATTTTTGAGTTGAGCAAAATTCTTACAATATCTCGAAATGTATCACTTCGAAGTTTTACATAACTTTTTTTTTACGCAGGCGTCCAACTCCCTTAATGTTTTGCAAAATTCCAGAAGGAGAAAGATTTGAGGGGAAAAGGTATCTTGTAATTCCTTTCATGCGAGTTGCACATTCACTTAAAAAAGTCACACAAGATTATTGGCAAACCACATTTCACAAAATTGGCGGCAGAGACAATGAAGAGGTGTTGGGGCGGGGGAGCACAGCAGGGAGGAGCACGAGGGGGTAATCAATGAAAAAAAGAGGAAGAAAAACTTACCTGAAACTTCCGGACGCATCGCTTCTCGAGCCTCTGTGTTCTGATGAGGTGTTTCCTGGTCCCAACAGGCACTTGGGCAGCTTCAGACTCCCTGTGCAATCCCCGTGCTGCTCTCATTCTATGAGAGCAACACAGGGATTGGCCTGAAAAGGCGCTCTACTCAGAACAGGGAGTCTGTGCTGTTTCTCCATCTTGGCAGTTCTGATGAGGTGTTTCCTGGTCCCAACAGGCACTTGGGCAGAATCAGACTCCCTGTGCAATCCCCGTGCTGCTCTCATTCTATGAGAGCAACACAGGGATGGGCCTGAAAAGGCGCTCTACTCAGAACAGGGAGTCTGTGCTGCTTCTCCATCTTGGCAGTTCTATGCAGCCAGGTTGGAGAAACCTAAGTGCGCATGTGTTTGGCCGGCCCCCTCCCATGCCCTGGCCCCGCCCCTTCCTGCACAAACTGGTTCAGAGCCGGAAAATGAAAAAAAAAACCATTATGGCATATCGTTTAATTTTTCAATTGCTGGCTCTCAGCCGGTGGGGCGACCTCCTCCGCCATTGCGGAGGACCTCCCCCTGTCTCAGGATAAAGGCATAATTTCACATTATTTCATTATATTTTCATGAGTTTTGTGAAATTTTACAAAAATGGGATGCAGTATTGCAAATCCCTTGTTAAAATTCTGACACCTTCACATAGCATTCAGTACATTCTGACCTAAAATGGGCCATGACAAGCAGATTTAGATGATTTCTGCACCAAAACCAGCACATCCTGGATTTTTCCAAGCATTTTTCACCTGGTATACTTCAGCCAGTTTAAAGTGTTGAAATATACCTTGAAAAAAATTGCAGAGGGTCTGGGTTCATCATCTCTGGTAATTACCGCCACAAACTCTACATGGCATTTATTTCTGATCCCTGCGGAAACTGGTTTGCACAAGGATTTGATTTACCCAGAGCACTTGTAATCAGCCTCGAGTGTGCTTTTCCCACTTCTTTCACTATATTAGGAGGAGCGCATCATTTGTCATTACTAAGTAGCCTTGGCATATTTTGCACACCGAACCATAGAGAGAGAGAGCAGCTTTTTTGGGGGAAGAATTTGATTTTTTATTGTGTCGTTTGTAAAATGAGTCACAGTTGTCTAACAGTTTTTTTTAATTACGCACCAGAAAAAATGGCAATTACAAATGGCAACTTTTTAAACATTTAATTGATAAAAAATTAAGGGGCATATTATCAAGAACGGCATTAAAATTTTCACCGCTTTAGCGGCAGGAAACTGCCACTAAAGCGGCAATAACAGGCTTGATAATATGCCCTAGAGAATTCCAATAGAAGCCCATGTTCACACCTCAAGGGCATATTATCAAGCCCATTATCGCCGATTTAGCGGCAGTTTCCTGCCGCTAAAGCGGCGATAATTTTAACGCCGTTCTTGATAATATGCCCCTAAGACTTGCTGTTTGGAATACTGATACCCAAGTGAAGGTGACTCTTCTCACCACTGGTACACATAGAACGAAATACAAATAACTGTTACAAGGCATGAGTGCACTGGTAAACTATGCACTACCTCAAACACATTACTGGAAGGGGTCAAAAGACCACCCCTGCACAAGTTAGCGCAGTGAAACCAACTTAGACCACCTACTTAAGTCATTGTCAGGTAAATCCTTAGAAGAGGTGTAGGGGACATATTTTGAACTGTCCCATTGTGCAAGCATATTGTGCACAATACGGGTGCAAAAAAATCCCCTAATTTGCTTTCGTGTAATTAGGTAGAATTTCAGAGAAATTATGCTAAATTACACAACAGCTAATCTATCATTTAGGTGCTATGTTTTATTGGAAAATGCACCTTCTTGCCAATTTAAATGTTTGACGCAATGCTGCATTTAACCCCTTGTGTGCCCATGACGAGCTGGACTCGTCATGGGCCGCGGTTGGGCTGTGCCCATGACGAGTCCAGCTCGTCATGAACCCCGCCCGCTAATGTAACGGCCGGCACAGGGCGGGGAAAGGGCGTGGCACACAAGGGGTTAAACAAAGCACCGTAAATACCAGACGTGCATTCTGTTGTTCATGTTCTCTTTTTACCACAAATGGTGCATTTTGAGGTACATTTTTACTGCGAATGTGCATAATTACGTGAAGTGGCATAATGGCATAATTCTGGGAATTTCATATAAAATGTGGAAAGTGAAATTCCCGAAATTACACAATTTATGTCAATATAACTTACATTTTGCAGCTTTTGGCATAGTGCTTGTTGCAGCTGAATTATTTATTACTTATGTGTATTTGACCTACGATCTCTCTTATCTGTGCTTTATTAATATTATTGTTATTACTAGAGACTTACTTTTCCTATTATGTGGCTACTCTCATGGGATAAAAAAATACTAGTGGCCAAACGAGTGTTTCATGCACCACATTCAATCTTTGGCCATTGAAACAAGTGTGCACGTGCTCAAGTTTTCAATGTCAGTCTACCTTTTCCCTATTAAATTCCCACAAGTAATCTGTTTTTAACACCTCTGCCTCCCTTTCTGCCAGCTGCATATTTTCACCTATTCACAATTAGAACATCATTATCGCTAACAGTATTCATTAACTAAAGAGGCTGAATAATCAATCAATTAACAGGTTATTAGCTGAACCAGTGAGAATTGAAAACGAGTTAATTCCATATTTGCCACAAAAGTCTGTTTGCAGTTATGGCTCCACATTTTTCCTTGCAGTCCATGGAAGTATGGTGCATGCAACTATAGCAACTGTGCTTTGGCACGCATCATTACACAAATAAGTTCTGGAAAAGAAAGAGGAAAGTGAGTTAATAAGGCAGTTTCCAAAGGGAATTAACTACTCAGTTACTAGTTAAACTGGCACAGTTTCGGCCTCACCCATGTATTACACATTGTTAATGTGTTCAGATGGTTGTAAGAAATATACGAATGAAAGCACGAAGAGGCATGGTGTGATGCTCAATCACCATGGCATCAACATGCTTTTTGGCTCTGGCAAGATATACTTGAGGCTTTTCCTGCTCAGAGCCTTTTGACAATATAATAAAGTGCGAGAAGTGCCATCATTATGCAACTTATATGTCAGCTGCATTTTTTTCTGTCCATCATCTATGTCATTTTTTAGGTGGGGCATGGGTATGTGTGTGTGTGCGTGACTCTTCCAAGTTATAAGCACAAAAAATGGTTATTATGGATACGGTTGTGGGGACTATTTACAAATTCATAGGCTTGCAGCGGGCCAAAACCTAGGCTCACTGTACAATGGATAAAACACAAAACAATGTCCACTGTAAAATGTCTGACCACCCTATAGAGGATTGTCAAATCCAGTGGATTCACGCATTTAATTGCAAGACCTAAAGCATGTTTCAGTTAAGTGGTGACAGTCAAGAAATAATCCCTTGTTTATCATGTTTAGTTTGCAATGCAAAAATAACAAGCATTGGAAAGCCAACAGGTATCACCTATGCAATTGGCTATTGACTTTGCCAATTTGTTTTAGCCACATTGTACACCAGCATGGCTGCTGTTCAGCTTGGCTAAAAGTTAGCGGTGTGGTGTGGAGTGGAGTGTTGCAGACTGGAGTGTTGTAGAGTGGCTATAGGGGCAAGGAGTGGCATGGAGTAGAGTGAAGTAGAGTGGAGTGTTGTGAAGTGGCGTAGAGTGGAGTAGAATGTCATACAGTGGAGTGGCGTAGAGTGTAATGGAGTTTCATAGAGTGTCGTAGAGTGTCTTAGATTGGGGTGGCGGAGTTTGGAGTGAAGTAAAGTGGCTTGGAGTGGCATGGAGGGAGTAGTGTACAACAGAGTAGAGTTTTGTGACATAGAGTGGGGTAGATTATCATCTAGGGAAGTGGCATAGAGTGGAATAGAGTGTCATAGAGTGTCGTTGAGTGGCGTCGAATTTTGTGGAGTAGAGTATAGTGGAGTGTTGTGGAGTTGTGTACAGTGTCGTGGAGTGGCATATAGTGGTGTGGAGTGGCATGGAGAGAGTACAGTGGATGGGTGTAGTGTAGAAGGATGTAAAGTGGAGTACAGTGTTGCACAGTGGAGTGGAGTAGAGTGTTGTTGAGTGATGTGACATAGAGTGTCATAGAGTGGAGTGGCATAGGGTAGAGTAGAGTGTCATAGAGTAGAGTGGAGTGACATAGCGTGTCATAGGATGGAGTGGAGTGGCATAGTGCGGAGTGGCCTAGAGGGAGTTGCATACAGTGGAGTAGAGTGTTGTGGTGTAGAGAGGAGTAGATTGTCGTAGAGTGGAGTGGCAGAGAGTGGAATAGAATGTCATAGGATGGAATGGAGTGGTGTAGAGTGGAGTAAAGTGGCCTGGAGTAGTATACAGGGAGTTGCATAGAGTGGACTAGGGTGTTGAACTGTAGAGTGGCGTAGAATAGAGTAGATTGGATTGTCACATAGTGCAGTGGCATAGAGTGACATAGACTGTTGTAGAGTGGAGTGGAGTGTTGTAGAGTTGAGTATCGTAGGGTGGGATGTCATAGAGTGAAGTGGCAGAGAGTGGAATAGAATGTCATAGGATGGAATGGAGTGGTGTAGAGTGGAGTAAAGTGGCCTGGAGTAGTATACAGGGAGTTGCATAGAGTGGACTAGGGTGTTGAACTGTAGAGTGGCGTAGAATAGAGTAGATTGGTTTGTCACATAGTGCAGTGGCATTGAGTGACATAGACTGTTGTAGAGTGGAGTGGAGTGGAGTGTTGTAGAGTTGAGTATCGTAGGGTGGGATGTCATAGAGTGAAGTGGCAGAGAGTGTCAAAGGGTAGAGCGGTGTAGAGTGGAGGGTGCAGAGTGCTGTAGTGGAGTAAAGTAGAGCTGTGTGTCCTAGAGTAAAGTGGAACAGCATAGTGGGAGTAGTATAAAGTGTCATAGAGTAGAGTGGCGTGCAGTAGAGTTGAGTGGCATGTCATGATGTTGAATGGAGTGGTGTGTCATATAGTGTCTTAGAGTGGTGTACAGTGGAGGAGCATAGAGTGGAGCAGTGTTGTACAGAAAAGTGGTGTAGTGTTGAGTTGAGTAGTGTGGAGTACGCATGGTGTGGTAGCACACTACTATTACAGACAAAACATTTTCAATTGAAATGACTATCATGTTTGGAGAGACATACAGTTTTACAGATACAAGTATACAGTGCTCCATTTCTGCATCCTCAATCTGATATATTCTGAATTATCTGCACTGTTCATTTACAGACATTTAAAGTTTGTTGTGTGCTAGAAAAAAATCCTTTGCCTTCAGAGCAAGATTTTCACATGAATCCTATGACTTTAAAGTCAGAGAAAGAAAACTAAACACCAAGCTCCGTCAGAAGACAGAGCATGACATCTGACCTCTGTCTTTAAATGCACAGCAAATGTGACATGATAACAACAAGATGTAAAGCCTGATTACAGAAAATGAGCACTTTTTGAAGAATACAACAAATACATTATGCTTCACTGGTTGTTCAAACTCAAGCTAGATAGCCTAAAACAAATAAAAACAGCAAATAGAAAGCAAGCAAATGTGAGTTACTGAACACAAAGCCAATGGTAAGCAATGAATGGATTAGACTTTCGGGGAAGCTTTCAGAATGTCCCCAAGTCATTGCTAACAAACCAGACAGTTATGCTGTCTGGTAGGCGTAGACCTAAAAAGTCACAGACCCTTGGAAGGGGGACTGATACATAAAAAGAGGTTATAGAACATTAAATGTTTGAGTCACCTAAGATTAAGCAGTAGCAATTCTTCCAGAAAGCATCCTATAATGTCTAAGCTTTTTGCCTTTGTGGAAGGGAGTTGACCAAGTGCAAATGAGCCTTAAACTTGCTGCAAAGGATAGGTCCCATCTTTTTTGCCACAACATGTCCACTTTACTTGGTAATACAAAAATGCATTTCAATCTGATTGGTGTATAAGCAATGCAGACCGAAATTTAGGTCTGACCAAAATGGTGTCAAATCCCTAATGCATAACAGTATTAGGATATTCATGACCGAAGGTGTTGTCTGATAGTCCCAGGAGAATCTGAAGACACTCCCCAAATGAACCCGATCAGTACCAAAGTGGGAGTGATGCCTCCAATAACAATATTTTGTTATTGTAAATTGGCTCCTACTTGATCTATCAGGTCATAATTACAATAGTGGAGGGGGTGGAGCCTGTAACAAGGGCCCAGAGGCTGCTGGCAACAGATGACATAGGTAGGTTTCCGGTCAGTGGCCACGCCCTAAGACACCTCCATAACTCATGTTTCGACTTGTAGCAATAAACCCACTGCAGCCAGCTTTTGGGAACCAGTTGCTTCCCTTGTCACAGTGAAGAGCTTGAATCATCCCCTCTGCCTATGAGACGTAGCAGAGACCCCATTGGCTAGACCCTAAATGTTGGTTTGCGGTCGAGCCACGAAATATACCACGCATGTGGAGAAATCCTGTTTAGAGGACATACCGTTAAATCCGGATACTTGAGAGTAAACAAATATTTCACAGGTGGCCCGTTTTGTGTCATATAGCACCCCAAATATTCCCATTGATAAGGGGCACTGCCTGAAAATAAAAATAATGCTCTGTTGCCCTAACTAATCCAGCCATGTCAATATCATAGAATTCTGGCCAGTAAGGGTTTCTCCATTTCACTTAGCTATGGTTTGTTGAGTGAGGAGCTGGCCTGCTCTGTCGCTGGTGGAATCTGCCATAACTGTGTGTAGGACTGTGCAGCCATTAGAATTCAATGCATTGGTATTGTAAGCAAACACTTTTCCAGTGCCCGATGTTGCAGCTCAAAAATTTTGTAACATTTGAGCACTAGACGATATAAATACAACATTTAACATCGAATTGAGATTTCACCGCATCAGGAGAGTGATAAAGCGAATGTTGAGCAGCTCATTTTATATTCTGAGTGATATGTTTTTCCTTAATAAATGGCACGAATCCAGTCCAGGGTGCCAGGCAACAGTATGTGCTGGGAAACAGCAAATACCACGACCGCCAAACAAGGCGTTGCCTTTGCAATGAGGGCGGAACAACAAATGCGTCTGAACCACGCATTCCATTTATAACGCAAGTCTTTACAATGACATGCTTTAGGTAAAGTGGCGTTGAACTTTAAAGTCCAACGCTTTCCCTACCGTTGCCGGGACTGGAGTTGGAATAGTAAATTATACTATTCCAAAGTCCAGCGCCCCCGTAGGCTAGTCGTTGTAATGACTTGAAGTGGCCTAATATAGCACACATTGAATAATCATATCATAGGGATATCTCTTAGCCAGCTCCTACCTCACAATAGGGGACACAATTCTTAAACAGATGAGCATACATTCTCTAGAATGTTTACTCACGTGCCATTTGCAACATACTTCTGAACAGTTGTGTGCATGTAATCATGGAGAGGCTCTGTAGTAAAAGCCACACTGATGATCTGGAATACGTTTTATGCACTAAGACTATACAGGTATAAAGGCTGACAATGAATACATAATAAAATGAGGTGAAAATTGAGCACAATGTTTTTTGTATATGCTGAGCACAAACAACAAAATGTTGATGTACTTTAATCATTGGAAACAATAGTCTGATTCACCAAGCTCTGCACCAATACCCTATGTTGAATTAGATACCTCGCTATGATGGGATTTATGAAGAATGCCAGGAGTTCCTGGCAAAGTCCAGTAGGTGGAAATTCCGAAGGAGTAAATCGTTTGGAAATTGTGTATATGCATTATTAACTTTTTTCACTGGGAAAATATCTCCCCAGTGGAGAACCTCGTTCTCACACACCCTCCTTACAAATGATGGTGTTCTCTTCCCATTCCTTTACTTGAGGGACACTTTCCCTGGCATATCAACGGAGTACATTTGGAAGTGTTTCCGCGGCCTTAAGCTAAATGGGAGGGGCATTTGAAGGCCCACAAACCTACGGTTGTGTGTTCACGTACTGCTGGAGGGAGGCCTACACTTCAACACCCTATGTCCAACCGGTGGAACTAAATAGCAATGGCTGGAGGTCTGCAATAATGATCAATTTTTTTCACTCTCCTAAATGCACATCATAAAATTCCACAAACCCTGATTTTGCAGTACAGGCAGACTAGGTTGTTTTAAGTTTTATGGTCATTTTGGTAAAAACAATGACTGGTGATACTGAATTGGAGCTCTACCATTTTTGTCAGAGATCTATTCAATGGGAACTGGCCTTACAACGCTGGCTGAGCCATGTGTGCAGTTTCTCCACAAGCGGAACCATTCTTGCCTTAACCATGCATATGCCTTAACACACATATGCGAGGTTAAGGCAGTGAACGGTTAAGATGCGTAGATGGGTGGGCACAGGAAGAGGAAGGATCGGGAGAGGAAGCTCCGGGACGCCATCTGGTAAGCGGGGCTGGAGCAGAGTTTTTTGGTGAAGGAGGCAGTTTTTAGGAGTGGGGTAGTTTTTAGGGCTCAGGTGGGTCGGGTTGTTTTTTGGACAGGGGACCAGGTTTAGGGGCTCAGGTAGGAGAGGAGGGGTGGAGTAGTTTTCAGGGGCGGGTACCGTTTTTAGGACACAGGGCGGGGGCAGGGATCGGGGTAGATTTTAGGACATGGGGGCCGAGATTAAGGTTTCGGAGCAGGGGGAAGGAACAGTTTTAAGGCTGGGGCATTTTTAGGGCTCAGGGTGGGGGGACTGGGAAGTTTTTAGGACATGGGGGAAGTTTTAGGACTCAGGGCGAGGGGGATAGAACAGTTTTCAAGGCTGGGGGCTGTTTGAGGGCTCAAGGGTGGGTCTGGGGGTCGGGGCAGTTTTCAGTACATAGGGCCGGGTTTTAGGGCTCAGGGCGGGAGGGGCTGGGATGTGATCTTTACCACGCATATCTTTTTACCAATCATGCCTTTACCACAAAATTGCCTGGTAAAGGCATGCGTGGTAAAGGAATGCGTTGTTTAGGTGCATTTGGTGTTGGGGCTGCGTTGTAGAGGCATGCTTGGTTTAGCCATGCTTGCTGTCATACAACCCTTTTCAATGCAATTTGCTTAACTTGACACATCCAGCCAAAATCAGCACAATTTAGTCTCTAAATGGGATGTTATTATGACTCCGCATCCCCAGTACACACAAATACTGCTAACCCTTGCACCATGATAGAGAGTTAAACTGACTTTTGTTGCACATTTGATGAGAGTTTTGAACATTAAGAATTTTATATGGAGATTGTCATGGTAACAAGTGCAATGTGCTTATCTCATAATGTACTTTTATCTGACAGAATCTAGAAGGGAGATATTTGATTGCACAACTTCAAATATGAAATAATAGGATCAAAGTCTTCCATGTAATATGAGAGTATGTCCTATGGCCTTGCGGGTCATGACAAAGACACTGAGGTGTGAAAAATTCAAATATCGGCCACATCAGAGGCAAACAAAGTGGTGTCCTTGAGTAAATGTCTATCTACGTTGGCCACCAGATAATAGTTCTGCAAGATTACCACTTCTTTGGTCTTCTGCTGCCCACCCTGGGTCACCGGAGAAATAAGGTAATGGTAAAAGAGCTGATGGTCATGTGCTTGACCCCACCCCATATCTCCGAAGTCCTGGATGAACTGATGGTAGGGTGGGCAGTGCACCGGACAGTGCACCGGACAGTGCACCGTCTCCTCCAGTGTGTTTCAGTGCCTTTCCCAAGTCTTCACAGACCTCAGGTCTGCCATGTTTGTCAGTGGATTCACACAGCAGCAGACCTGCCAACTCACATGGCTCCACTGTGTGTCACACGGTTTCGTCTCCTTTTACATGGTCATCGGGTGAGAGGCTGAAATAACACAGTGGCAGACAATTACTAGTGGGGAAACTCCTGAACCGACCATTTCCAACTCACATTGTGTTCAAGGCTAGCACAGCTGATGTCCATCGAGGTTTTACGACCTCCACAGGACATCAGCGACTGCCTTTGAAACTTCAGATTGTTTTTTTTTTTTTTTTTGGGAGGGTGGTTAGTGTGGCTAAACAGGCAGTAACCTGCCCAAAGCCCCGCACACTGCTTTGATAGACACCCCCCCCCTTCAGAAGCACTTTGAACTGCAGAGGTAATTTAACTTAATGTCCCGCCCCTCCGTTGGCCCCGCCGTCTCTCTGGTCCCTCGTCTCACACAGTGAGTTGTATTTGGAAGTTGGCTGGTCTGCAGCAGGTGTTTCTCAGCGCAGTTCCGGATCTCCATTTTCTATTGGCACTGCCAAGAAAAAGGGAGGGAAAGCCAGAGGGAGGTAGGCACAATGTGACGTAAATGTAATATATATGGGCAGGTTAGAGGAATGAAGAGCAGAGCTAAGCAGTGAAGGGAGGCAGGACACCAGGAATTTTTACAATTAAAGTAAAACGGAGTGATTGCCAGAGTGTAGTGAATAAGAATGGTTTTAAGATTTTGATGGGAGGGCGGGATTACAGGATAGGTATGAATTACTTTTTATATAGTTATGTGAAAGAGTTCGGAGCCAGAAAGGCTCCCAAAGGGTTACATTTGTTTAAGGGATGTCACATTTTGCATGGGTTCTGCATGATTCCTCTTCATCCACAGGTGGTCCATGGAAGCATCCAAGGGGGTGGTTCATGAGGTAGGAATTGCACATAAGATTAGGCATGGAGAAACACCAAGAACAGCAAGCACTCTTCCTATAGGTGCCAAATGACTCCATGAACAAGTCTGGCTTCAATTTCATTGCCAATTATGTCAATTGGACCCCCCCCCCCCCCAATGGAAAACTACCTAATTGCTGAGATCTACCAATAGAAAATTCAGTATATTTATTTTTATCATTGCAAGAAGATTTAGTTTGATGCAGCCAATTTTTAAATAATAGTAAAATAGATATGAAGCATTCTAATAGTATAAAATCACATTGTTTTGCTACATCCGGAGACTTCTGCACAGTTGTTGTCTATGTAGTAAGTACAGTCTAGAGTGCCTCATTGTCTGGTTTCATACATCTTCTCTCTTCAATGGCAATGAAGCATTTCCAGTTAAGGTTCATAGTTGTCAATGGTGAAGAGGCTCATGGCTCTGAGGGGCCCACTTCAACCTAATTAGTGACCGTTTACCTATATGCCAAATTGCATTGGGGCCCATAGGCCCTGGCTACACCACGGTTCCCGTTTGGATACAGGAGCCATTTTGTGCTCCTCAAAGACAGCTTTAAAGCCCTTCTCCTACCGAGGACCCTTTCACCATGTACTGGTCTATGATTTCTCTTTGGGGAGGAGCCCAGTCCTGTGTAATAACACCACGGGATGCACAGGGGCGTTGCTTTAGCGGGGTGCTTGGGGGTGCTACACCCCTACCTAATAAATGTCTTTTCAGATGAATAGTTGGGTAAAGGTACTTTCAGTCGGGTATGGTGTGGTGTCTGTCGGGATTTTTGCATGCACACACTGACAAAAACAAACACACTGTCTCTAATCTCTGTTTTGAAAGCTCTAAAATAAAAATTATTTTACAAAATATGGTGTTTCTCTCATTCAGTACTCCTATTAATCCGTATTCGTCTACCTTGCCACTGCCTCTTAAAGCCTTTGCATGCTCCCTCCTTGCCATATAATGTATTTTATATGCCAGAGTGATGATCGGGAAATCTGATGCCACACCCTCCCAATCTTACTGACCAAGCTACGCCCCTGGGAATGCAATGGACCAGTTTACAGATCTGAAGATTGTTTTAGCCCTGAAACCATAATGATGGTTCCCAAACTACAGCCCCTAAATGCCAGCAGACATGATTTCGGTGGAGGTGGTTAGCTACTTGCATACTATATCTTCGTCCTGAAGTCACTAAGACTATTCAGTATACATGGGTCCAAATTGAAATCAGAATTTTGCACTTTTTAAGTCTGTCCTTGTACTTTTTTCTGTTCAAAGATAACTGAAAACCATGCTGAACTATCAAAAGCCATGCTTTATGAAAGAGCCATTGCGATAGCAGACATAAGTACTGTGAATTAATATTAATTATGTATTTTTTGTAATGGCAAATATATGCAAACGAACACCAAGTCATCCGAACAGGACTGTAATATAACTTGAAGGTACAACGGCAGTTCAGTACATTTCCAGGGCTACTTTAGGAAGGTGGACAAGCACATTAAAATCAGCTTTAACCCACAGACTGGGCCTGGACTAAACATTCCGCCCAAATTTGAAACATGTGAAATGTGCCCGTGAAGGAGTCTCCCCGCTCCAAAAAGCAGTAACCACGGGTTTTGCGATTTGTGTAGTTTGTGTTTCATGAGCACATCAAGAAACACTGAAAGGTTCATAACAAATGTTGTGGCTTTTTTGGAGCTTTTGCTATCAAATTTCGCAGAACGCGGAAACGAAATTCTGTGAATCGTGGTTGTTTCGCACTGTGTTCTGCAAAGCAACACAATAGTCTTAGTCCTTCTTTAGACATGGGGACCACAGCCTCTTTTAGGGCACACTCAGCACTAAAAGACTGCAATAACAAGGAGGTGCTTATTCCTTTTATTCTCATGTTTTCTCCCCCTCTTTGGATTCAATCGTCCTATTCCTCACCCTTTTCACTTGTTCTTGCCAACTTTCTTAGCTTCACTGTTCTTCCTCTCTTTTCCCAATTCTTTCTTTGCTAAGTTTGTTTATTCCATCTTCCTTCCTCTCTCTTTGTAATTGCTTCTTTCCTTCCAACCTTCTTTCACGTCCCATCTCCGTCTCCCTTCCCTTTCTTCCATACCTCCTTTGACTTTTTCTTCAACCTTTTCTTCTTTCTGTCAAAGAATCTTAACCAATTTTTCCATCCCTTGGTATTTTATTTTTTCCTTCACTGCACATTCTTGTTTCTTTTCTGTGTCTCACCTTCTTTCTTTTGCTTGTACCATCTCCTTTTAGAATATATTCCTCTAACATTGCTGTTTTTAACGCTTTCCACAAACATACAGCCTAAAATGTATGAAGATTTCCTGCCAATTTTCAACGCAAACCCCCAAAGGGTGTAAGCAACATTCTGTATAATAAGCGAAAGCCACCGGACGCTCATCTGCAGACTCCTGGGATGGGAGACGTCTACATCGACATCCCATGCCGGCTGGGAGCGCAGGCATTCAGTTCCAGTTGCTTGAATGGGCTCCTCGAGGCAGCGACACCAAAATGCATTAATGATTATTTTGCACAGACCTGGAATGTTTGAGCTCAGAGTAGCTTCATCTGCAGAATTGCTCCATTCAGAGGAACACCTGGGGCAGAATCAGATTGAAATCAATTTGTTGGGATCTAATTCCCAAACACACACTCCCCTAAAGACATTACACGGTTCTTATTTTGGGCTGGTGGTTCAGATGTAATCAATTTGCCCAATCTCGGGTTAATACTAACTTGGTTACGGCTCTTAGCAGGCAGCGCATAATGCAGTATGCTGCTATAGCTGCTAGAGGTAATTTGCTGATCAGTCTGCAATGAACCTTGGAGCTATACGGAGGACTTGATGTTCTGTTCAGTAGGGAAACATAAGCCAGACTGTCTCTACCATTCTAAATATCATGCTGAAGGTTGAACTTTGTGTTCTACAGATGAAGTGGCGTAGCTAGACCATTTGCTGCCTATGGCGGTCCCTGCGACTGTCGCGCGGGACGTCCGCAGGTACGAGCGGGGCAGGGGGGGGGGGGAGTGCTGGCGATCCCTGCGTGTGCTGCCCCGCAACGACAGCCACTGGTAAGAGTGGGGGAGGCCGCCGCCCCCAAAACTCGTGCCACCCGGTGCGGACTGTCCCCCCCCCTACACCACTGTACAGATGTCTGATAAACAATTGCTATTTAATATCTTCTAATTTTAATTTGAAAACAGTAGTTTATCGGCTTGTCATTAGCAAAGATCACCGGCTGCACACACTATGGAACAGGAACCACTGCAACAAACTTACAACCAAACATGTACATGAAATATTAATGACTCTACACATGACCCAACTTAAAACTAGGCTCAGGTGTGTGATGAAATCCTAAACAAAACATAAAGTGATATAAATTGAACAAGAAACTCTTAATGCATAATTGAATTCGTTGGTGGTTAGCTTTGAGGGCTGAGGAATGTAGTTGAAAGAAGCTGCACTGAGGTCCAATGGGAAAGCATTCGAGTGATGTGGGACCACAGGTGAGGATGATATGGGCGTGGTCAATGCAACAAGAACTTTGTGGGTTGTCGGACGCGGTTGAGGGTTGTAACAAATTATGCCGTATGAGATGCAGGAGGACAAAGTCTATGAGATCTTGTAGAGGGAAGACTGTGGTTTGAGTTGTAAGCTTTGTTAGTTTTCAGTAAAAGGCATAATTCTGGGACGTATATTTGTGTCAACAAATGATTAAGCTAATTACGTGCCACCTACTGAAATATTGAATGGTCGTCGAAGCATTAATACATATAATGGTAAGGATGTAGCTGTATAACACAGAGGTGTCCTTACGGGGCACTACAGAGACACATGCCATCTCTTCTCAAGTGGATGGATACAGTAAGACACAATCAGTCCATGTTCTCCCATACAAAGTCAAGAAGAATTAGGTGGAGACAGGCAGGTTATGGGAAGCTAGCCTGAGATAGTCAGACAAGAACAGGGAAGATGACAAGTCAAGCAAGACAAGGAGGATAAAGGGTACTGGAAGGAGCACATACGTAGGATGAGGTACAGAGAGCATAAAAGGAGGAGGTAGCGTGAGAAGAGAGGAGAAGTCCAATAATGAGAGAGGATAGGGCACTAGAAGTTGAGAGGTACTGAAGATAGGAGAAAGGAGGCAACGTGAAGAATCAGGGCTACTATCAGCTTATGACAAATGATGGAAAGAGCATAAACGTGATGAAGGGGGCTCGGGTGCGAGGGTGAAACACAGACAGAAGTGGGGAAAAGGGGACATACACATTAGGACATGGTGGCTCAGGCAGGATTAAGCAGCACAGACAGAGAGAGGGGATAACTGCAAGTGGGTAGGGAAGAGGGACACAGGGAGTGCAAAAAGAGAGTCAAAAGCAGAGAGAGGACACAGTCTTGGAAAAGAGACAAATTGAGGAAGGAGACCTGTACAGAGTGGGGCAAAGGCAGAAGGGTGCAGGCATAAGGGACGTGATGTACTTACAGGCAGGTCACAAATAGTGGATGCCCATTGCACACAACATTGTTGTAACAGCCTAGTGTCACAAAATAACCAGCTCAATGAATATTCATTACGCGGGTTGTGATATGTGACTCCCTCGGATTGACTGTGAATGTAGTGTTGGTGGCCTGCAAGAGACAGCTGACCTTAGTTCCTCCATTTGCATTTCTAAATGCAAAATATTTATTTTGGTTTTTATAAATCAGTCTGGTCTTTGAGATGACTTTAGGGGAAAGTATGTCTTGCTCCCCTGAGAAGCATATACCATCCCAACTCCAGTGTTGGTTTCAGATCAATGGTTTGACGCTGCAATTGCAACCACAACCATTCATACTTTTCACTGCGATTCACGTTTAATAGGGAACACTCATTTCACACCCTCTCCTAGCTGCCATTCAGCATGAGTCACAAAAGGGGTTTAGTACCTGGAAAATCACTATATTACGGTCAAAAATCCTTTGATTTTGCTAGTTGTGGAGTTTATGACTGCAAAACTGTGTCGTATGTCAGACCCATGGACACTGAGAGAGGGTGGCACAGTGAGGCACATTCAGAGGAAGGATGGGAAACCAGAAAGTAGAAGCAAGGGCAGCGTGGGGGGCAGACACAAGGGAAATGAGAGAGAGCTAGACAAAAGAAAAGGGGGGAAATTAGGTTTTTATTAATTAACCGTTAGACATCCCCAAGTCCAGGGCATACTTCTTCCTCGTGTGTCCGAATCCCTCCTTTATCTTATCGTCAACTGTGTTGCTTCAACCAGTATTCTATCTTGCACAACCTCTCTGTGGGCACAGGGGAAACGCAGACAAGTTCACGCTATTAGGAAGAGATGGCATGGGGAGCACATGCAGCTGAGAGGGGTACAGGACACCAACAGCATGGGCAAGGTGAGAGGCAGAAAGAAGGGGAAGGTAAAACTGAGGGGAGGCCCAGGTGAGACTAGGTTTGTAGTCCTGGAGATTGAACCTTCACATTGTTATCAGGTCTATTTACTTCATTGGAAGCAAACTAAGACTACAACCAACAGAATGCATCAGGCTGTCACATGAAAGCCCAGGACTGGAAGGAGAAATTGTGATGACATGGAGTGATTTGGCCACCCTAGCTGTGCCAGTCTTTGCAAACAAGGATGACTGTTAACATTTGACGATACTGGCCCGTGTAGCACAACTCGAAATACAGTGCGTTACTCCAAGGGAGGTGAGGAGGAGGGGGGGGGGTTCAATCAGTTTATCAGTCTTAATGATACTTGAAAATTACAAAAACAGATTTCAGTGACACACTTGGAATCAAATAAAACTTTTAAATGTGGACATACCAGGGTTAAGTTGATAGCCTCTTCACATATACACCACAGATGAACTCCCCAGTCACTGATGGTTCAATCAATCAATCAGGATTTATAAACAGCTGCTAATCACCCGATAGTGTATCGAGGCGCTTGCAGGTCCCAGAGGCTTATTAGAACAGCCAGGCCTATTCCGAAAGTGAGGTGATGGTCCGGAGGTGTGTGGGGGGGCTGTTCCAGGTCTTTGCTGCAATGTGGGAGAAGGAGCGTCCTCTACTTCTGCTCCGGTAGATGCTGGGAGTATGGGCAAGTGAAAGGGAGGCAGGCGTAGTCTTCTCCATGGTTGGTGGAAGTTCAGGCGGTGGTTAATGTAGGTAGGTCCTTGGTTGTGTACAGCCTTGTGTGTGTGGGTCAGCAGTTTTCCTTACCAGTGGTGGCTCCTCGTGGGAGTGCTGCGGGGCGGTAAGGCGGGGCGGAGGAGGGACAGGGTGGGGGGTAGTAAACTCCGGCTTACTGCCAAACGGAGGTAAGTAAAGAAAGAAAGAAATAAAACAAATTACATCGCGCACGCTGCATCGCCGAATGGCGTTGCAGCGCGCGCAATGTAATTCATTTCATTTATTTCTTTCTTTACTTACCTCCATTCGGCCGTAAACCGGAGTTTACTACCTCCCACCCTGCCCCTCCCCCACCTCACCGCCCCGCAGCACTCCCACGAGGAGCCGCTACTGTGCCTTACATACTTTACGGTTCACCTTACATACTTTTAAATTGTAAATAAATGTGGTGTCCCAAACATTTTCGCCTGCATCCACCACTAGCAACACTGAAAGTCACAGTTTGCAAATACGAAGGTTCTCCAGTTTTAATTCCACCTCATTGCTCTTTTTTCCATCACCCTAAACTTCCCATCACTTTACCTCATCCCTACAGGTTCTTTTTAATCTCTGCTTCCTCCCTTTGCTACAGTTTCCTTATCTTTCTTTTACTCCTTCTTTCTCCCCTTGTCTGATTTTCAGTCTTTCTTACACTGGATCAATGTCTGATGATGAAAAATAAGACCTAGCCCCCAAAACTGAGCCCAGTACTCATCACCCGCAACCACCGGCACAAATTAAGCACAGGACTGCAGCAAGAACATAGATCAATTTCTGAGGTCAGACTCAAGGTACCACACCTTCCCGACATGACAACCATATATAAGCAGCCTTGAATGAGCTATTTGTTACAGCGAATCGCATGCCACTTGGCATGATAATGAAATCAATAAAAAAATAATCCCGAAGGAGCAAAACAGCTATCAGGATTCGTTTTTTCTTGGGTTCAGTGGTCATTTGCTGGTACTCTGTGTATTTTGCAACTGAGTGGGAGCTGGCTCCGAGACTCTTTTAATAAAATGCATTGCAACGTGTAATTGAATTTCAGCCCTTCTCTGGCTGACCTTGATTTCGTGTTTGTTCTTTGTATTTAAGAAACTGCTCAGCTGCACTTATTCGGGCACAGTGGCATGCTCTGTTTTATTTAGCATTTGGATTTAACCTCACAGGACTCCGTAGTTAGGACATGTTTACAATGTGATGACGTGTCTGCGGCACACACCACCTAATAGGATGCCAGCAATTTAATAAAAGAACACAGCCATGCCACCACGTCGTTTTCAAGGACGGAAGCACTAAGCTACGCAGAGATGGAGCGACAGATTTCTTTAATATCACATGACTTCACAGTGGGAGGGTTATTTCAGGCAATCCTGTTTTTCCCAGCCACTATTACCATGCATGCTGTGACCTGGAGGCTTGTAATGATGTGGGCTTAACAAATAGATCTGCCTGAAAGCCTTGTCATAACATATGTGAAAATTATGAATGACAGTTAATTTCATTGGAAAATATTTACATTGAATTATTGGGTGGGAGGCTTGTTTCCAGCCTTCTCACATTTAACACTCTTTCGGCATGTGCATATGTGTAGGTGTGTTTGTTGCCTTCAATAGGCTTGCAGTAAGGCGAAACATGTTGGCATTAATGTGTTTGTATGAGATAAGGGACAATACTTTGCTACAATACATTTACGTAGAGCATTTTTCTGACATAGTATAGTTTTTAACATTGAAATATTCTTGTGGATGGAGCCCGACTTGGTGAGATGAGACTTCATGGGTGAGTGCCGATATTATATCACATGCTACTTGACATATATATATATGTGTGTGTGTGTAAATATATATCTATGTGTATATTACCTACTGGCGGTCGCCAGTAGGTAGTTATAGTTAGGACCTATTTTCCATAGGAAATCCGCAACATTCTATTCCCAATAAGTCTGGCGCCGGTTGACGAATCTTCGTGAAATTTTCCAAACTTTTGGCCAGCTCCGGTCCGCTCCTATCCTGAAACTTTCGTGGTGATTCGTCAAGCGGGGGCTGAGAAAAAAGGGGGGTCCCAAAACACGTTTTCCCCATGCAATTTCCCATAGGACCTGGTGACGCAGCTACAGCCCGAACTGACGAACGGAATTACACCAAATTTTATAATATATATATATATATATATATATATATATATATATATATATATATATATATATATATAGTTATTTTTTTAACTGAAAAAAAGCAAATGTTATAATAACGTTACAGCTGGGATAGAGTGTCAGCTAAAACATAAACAATACCATTTTCAACAAACAAAACCACTGAAATTCACCAGTTATCTTACAGGTTATTTCAAGTAACTATAACTGGTGCCCTATGGTTACTATAAGTCATGCTCCTCTCATGCACAGTTTTGTTATCAATAATTTCAGTGCAAATGTTCTAGTGATATTATTAATGATGTCATAGAAGATGTCATGAGTGGTGTAATATGGTGGTAATTAGGAGTGTGTGGTGAGCGTGTGAGTTATAGTTCTCTTAGGGCAGAATGAAAACAGCACCACAAAGCGTTATGCACCAACCTCAGTCTTTTGGTTGCGCTTCATCATCACCTAGGTGCAATTTAAGGCCAACTGCGATGGAGCACAGGTCGGATACAGAAACTAGGTTAGTCCTGGTCGAAGTTTTACGTCCTGACTTAGTCAAGGAAATGGAAGTCAAAAATCCTCAGCGGGGCAAGGCAGAAGGCTGTAGCCGACATGGACTCCACAAAGACGGATAGCCAGTGAATAAGGCCCATTTGAAATTGTTGACTTTTAGTGGGAAAGCTCAGAGCAGGCGAAATTCAAAATTCATGCTCTAGGAAGGAGCCTCTCCAGCCGGATATGCCTGGTGAAGATTTCTTCCTCTAGGCATAGTAGTATTTTGGAGCTTAGATTCCTCCGGTGGGGCAAAACAAAGCTGTAGTTCAACAGGTCTGCACAAGGCCAGGTAGTCGGGGCTGGGTAGCATCTCAGCTTTGTTCCGCTGAAACAGATATGCTGCTTCTGAAAAGCTTCAGGAGAAGCATGTTTCTTTGACCGAGTGATAACGCACCTTTGTCAAAATTACTTGACAGGTTTGTCCAGGTTCTCCAGAGGTCTTTAGAGCCAAAACATTTCTTAGTACCAGATTTCTGATGATGGTACGAGGTATATATTTTGACATAGCCAAGGCTCCCAGAACCTCAGGAACGGCTGAGTATTCAGGAAAAGGACTTTTATCAGCTTGTTGTTTCCCTTTAGGTTAACAGGTCATCAGCCAACTGAACCTCAGAGTCCACTTCTTTGTCCTGGATACACATGGGATTAGGTCCAACCTTTAAGGTCTCCTTACAGGTCTGCACAGCATGCACAGTCCTTCTTCTGTTTTTCACAAGTTTAGTAGCGTTATGAAGTTGTGCCCAGGGATACACTTTTATGCTTGGCACAAGACTGTGGGTGTGGGTGACTCCTGGCCTCACCCTAACCAATAGGGAAAAAGCTCCCAGGGGTAACACAACCCACTTTTGTAGCTGTTCCTATGTGCCCTACTGAGAACAATTCCAACAGTGCCCCTATCCAACTAAGTCCAACATGGCAGAACTTTTCTTTCCCTGTATAAAGCTACTATGCCCGCTCTAGAGGTGTGGGCAGGGAAGTGGGCAACAGTCTTCTGTGGTCACTCAAAGGCAATGCTCAGATTGGTGCCTGCTTGAGTAGAGGGACAAAAGAGGGGTGGGCCCCGGTGTTAGCCATATCTGCTTGTGACTGTGTAGGCCTAATTGAAATTAATTATGTTCCTGGCCATTGCCCAGATGATCATCCTGTCAGAGGACCAGGACACCTGCTCAGATTGAAGGCCTTTGTCTCAGTTCTGGGAGCAGGTTCACACCTCATCAAAGGGGCTACTCAGCTTCTGGGTGACAGTTGGAAGCTTAAGAAAATGAGCTTTAGAGTCTTTAGGCAGGCAAAAGATGACTTTTTAAAAGTACCTTTTGTAAAATATTTAGTACAAATCTGACTTTACCAATGAAGTGAGCTTGTAATAAATATTTTAAAACATCAAAGGATGAACCTTGTAGCTGCTTCCTAAGCAGAGATAACATTATTTAATATTAATATTATATCCCAAAGCTTTCCTATGGAATGGCTAACCTTGCAGTAGTGAAAATAGCATTTGGGATCCTTGTAACTGTAATGACTTAATCTTGACCAATATGTACTTTCCTGTTTACCCCGAGATACAGAATGAGTAAAACACATTAATACATTAGTCCCCTTTTCTAATAACTCAGTATTGATAGGAGGCCAAGTGCCAACCCCCTTAGGCTTTAAACATTCAATACAAGGTGCAGTGACAGGTACCAGTGAAAAGAGTGCTGTCAAAATGCACATGGGATAGTGGTGAAAAGAAAAATGACACACAACTTTCCACATACCACCAAAAGTCATCACTGCAAGGTGTCCCATTGCTATTTTTTTATACCTTTAGCTAACCTGCATGTTTAACCACTAATTGTATTGCTGGGGGTTTAGAGCCCAGGGTCACAATGTTACCAGCAAAACATCAAGCCCCAGAATGCAATGTGATGTATGTTAAAGGGTTAGGACTGATTTAAAGTGATACATTTGCCATGAGGATGCTAAGAAGCTACGAACGTCCACACAACAGCACCACTTTATTGTAGTGAGGCAAATAATGCAGAAAAGCATACTTAAAGCATTATGTTACAGGTGCTTTAAAATAAAGGGCTGTAAATTAATGTAGTGTAATTCTACATTTTAAATGTTTCACAAGTTATTATGCGTACCACCCCTACAATGCCTTTCTATTCACTAAGGAGTAGAATAATGCCCCTAACTGTGCCAAGGAATTTGTTTAATAAAACATTTGAATACAGAACTCTTACTTTTTTTCCATTACTACTCCTGTAAACCACATAGAGTCCTGAGAGAGTGAGTGTGAGATGTAATGAGATGTGAGAGAGTAATGAGATGTGAGTGTGAGATAGAGTGAAATACAGACACTTCCTATGCTTAAAGCAACTTAACATAAGTCCTCTGGGCACACTGCCAATGGGAAGACACTGCATTTCCTGCATTACACCCCCTTTAAGTTTAATTTGTGCTTTATAACAATCATTGCAAAAAAAACATGTCTCATAAAGACTGAAAAAAACAGTTTTTGTATGTTTTGGGGAAGAGGTTGCTGAATAAACACCAATGAGCACTGATTTAAAAGTGTTTGGAAATTACCACGGAAATCCACAAAAAATAAACACTGAAAACAAGATATGCAACCTCCAAGTAAAAAATTGCAAATCATCATTGAATGTTTCAAAGAAGCTGAAAACTTCTGGCACCTCTAAAAGTTTGTAATGTGGTTTCTGCCAGCAAACTCAAGGACCCCAACTGAAAAAATGCAGTACCTTCTATAAGCTTTTTCTGATTAATTTGCTGCTACTGAGTAATGCTAAAACTATTTATTGGCTATGCACTGGGAGCATTTTTTCAGATCAATTATCTGTGGACGTTACCACAATGTAGGCATTTTCCCAGGCAGCCATACAGATCCAGCTGTGGGTTAAATGGTTTTAATATGAATGCTGTTCACCTAAAATATGGCCTACCTGCTGAACCACTTTCTGTTGAATATAATCGATCTTATATCTATTATGCAATATGTACATTTCCTTGAAATTAATGTGATTTCAACATTCTTTACAATCATTGATATGCAGTGTTTATTTTTACTGTGTTTTAAATCAAACACACATCTGTGGGCCCATGGACTAAGAATTGATTTGGTAAAAGGGGTTGCAAATTGTCTACTGACTTTTACCAAATGCATTCTGTTTTTGCAAACCAAACTGTGGACTAAAAGGTGGTTTGCAAAAACCTTATTCATAATGGTTTGCAATTCAACGTACCTCATGAATAATTATGGGGTAGATCACAGGTTGCGACCCATTATGAATCTCAGCCATCACAGGGATGGTGGCCTGCTGAGGTCAGCAGAAAACCACATCTCTGATTGCTTTTAAATAAAGATTTTTTTTGTTTTTTAAAATGCACCTCATTTTCTTTAAAAGAAAATAGATGGTGGTTTAAAAAAAAAGTTAATCTTGCAATTACATTTTTTTTAAGAATAGGCAGTGGACACCCTTCTCTTAAAAATAGTATTTTCAACATTCACAAAAGGGAAGGAGTCGCTTGGGGATCCCTTTATATTTTCAAATGCCTTCCACCACCTTTTATTAGTTGGAGAAACATTAATGTTTGATGACCAGATATCGACCACAAAACATAAACACATCCCACTGTGATTCTGTACATGGAAAGGATGCCCTAAACACGCCCCTTCCAAATACCGAATCGGTGTGTAGTTAGAAACGCTAATTGCAATTCAGTAATGTGAAACTGAATCACTCTTTGGGTTTCTTACATACCAAAATGCCTTTTTAAAGTTGGAAAGGGCCCGATTCTGGGAATCGGGTTGTTTTCAAACGCAAAAATACTTGAGACATCCGACCCTGTATTATCCTAATGACATAACACTGTTGTCCTTCATGTGCTCAAAATATATTTTAAAGGAAAAGTTTAAGCACCTCTGCTCTTTAAGTGGCCATCAATCATTTTTCTTTTGGTTAAAGAGTTTCATTGAACAAAAAATACATTTTAGATTGATCTATGGAAAACGAGAAAATCCTTAATACCGCTGGTTATGAAGGAAATAACTACAGTATGTTATAATAATGCAATTAATCAACCCATTGTGGGGAAAAATTGGAATATATATTTGCCAACCTAGGGCTGAAATCCGAGCCAGGTTATTAAAGAGCTTCAACTCTTCTCCCTGTTGAGTTGAAAATACTTTGTATTAGCGTAATACTGGGCGCAACCTGTGTGACAACCATTTTGTTTTGGAAAGTACACTTGATCTAATGCATTATTGTGATTATTGTAAAAGCAATTTCCAAATAGGCCAATAGAAAGTGCAGCTACTACCCGCCCACTCAGTTATGTTGTTTCCAACCACAGCTTCACTGCACTTTGCTGAATTGACTTGTACTGAAACAACCTGCGTCCAAGGAAAGCACTTTCCAGATGTCTTGAACACCATTTATTTTTGACTTGTTAGGAAGTGTACGCTGCCCATTTCTTTGTACATGACAAGCACAAAAGTGTATTAGACGGGGCTGCGAGCTTAGCAATAGAGCCCAGCACTGCAGGCGGAAGTAGTTTCAAAGCTAAAAGCACGACTGAGACTCAAACTACAAGCTCTTGATACTGTATTGTAAATCCAAAATATGAATCACCAGAAATCTAAAAATTCTTCTGTTGCCCATTGATGCCTGTACCCCATGGGGGTGTGGGTAATACGGAAGTTACATATTAAACCTTTGACTGCCGACTACATCAGTAGCGTAACAAAGGCTCCCGCAGTGCGGGGGGCCCGAGCTCCAGGAGCCCCCTCAGCACAAGACCCTGACTTGAGAGCTCCTGAGTGAGTCCAGAGGAGGGCCCCTTCATGTACTTTGCAGGGAGGCCCCCTCAAGCTTTGTTACACTACTGAATTGCATCACAGGGTTTTCTCATATCTCAGCTATATCTCCTCCACAGCATCCTCTTAGTGGTTGAAAGAAATGAGGAAGTAGTTTGTTACAGGGTCTTAACCAAATCACACAAAATAGGGTGCAAAAATGGCCTTATGGCCCTCAGGCCTCTAGTTAGAAGCCAAGGTCAATTGAATTTGCCTTGTACTAATATGGCTTTTCTTTAAAGTATTTAAACTTCTATTAAGGTCATTACTTGGTGCAAAAGGGCCTATTTAGAATGGCGATATTATTAATATATTTTTTAAGTGATATGGATGGTGTTATCAGTGAGCCTTAAACTATGGTGGTACAACCTCCGAGATTAAAAAAGGACCCTGGAGCAGGGACCCGGATGGAGAAGCAGTGCGAACATCACCCCACTACTTCACCTCCACTCTCACCCTTCCCAGTGCATCTGCTCAACTCCCTGTCTCCACAGTGCTTCTCCCCAACACTGACTGCACAACTGTTCTCCACGAACCTCCCAGAAGCTGAGGGTAGTGTAGGCCATTATTCTCCAGGCCTCATGCTTTTTGAAGACCTTGTGCTCATGCTGCAACATTTACCTTTACATTTTAAAACAGTGCTGCCTTTTTTCAATAATGAGCCAAATAACATGGCCAGTACCAATAGATCAGTAAAAGACACACATACGATGGACAGAATGCAGAGCAAATCAAACATTCACCCCCAGTCAATAGATCTGGGTTAAATCCATTGTTCTTTTGCTCACCATGCCACCCCAGTTTAGACCCAGCCATCTGCAAATCAGTCTTGACCCTTTGCCTCATTGGAACAGTCCAGACCGAACTGCCAAGCCAGGTGCTCTCTGGACCAGAAACAAGCATCCTGGGACCTGTTTCGGGGCATTACCCCTCATCAGCCAAGCTAGCTTGAATCCAGTGGCACAGTGAGCCCGGGACCCACGTCTGGACATACGCCGCACACTTAGAGCGAGAAAGTAAAAGACACACAGATGATGGATGGAATGCAGAGGAAATCAAACATTCACCCCCAGTGAATAGATCTGTGTTAAATCAATTGTTCTTTTGCTCACCATGCCACCCCAGTTTGGACTCAGCCATATGAAAATCAGTCTTGACCCTGTGCCTCATGGGAACAGTCCAGACTGAACTGCCAAGCTAGGTCCTCCCTGGACAGAAAACAAGCATCCTGGGACTGGTTTCCGGGCATCACCATTCATCAGCCAGGCTACAGTGAGCCCGGGACCGATGTCTGGACATACTCCGTGCACTTAGGGCGATGGTATATTGTGTGGGTGGTGGGCCCACAGGCAAGCAAGAGTCAACAGGCATATAGCAGGGAACTCAATACACCATTGCTGCCACCACTAAGAGATGAGGATAGCACCAGAAACCAGTAAGTCCTTCAGCCCAGTGCTACAACAATTACAGCCAAAAAAGAGGCTCCCAGAAAGCACCAAGGAAAACTCAATGGTCAGCTGGGATTCTATGCTAATGGCACTTATGGCTCTCACCTAAGATGTCTAAGAACTTGTGGAAGAGGGAGGCAATTCGTACCACATTCCCTCCCACATGAGCATTCTGTGCCCAACGTTGGTAATTTCATGTGATCTGTGTTTGAGTTTTACCTTCTATGATCTAGCAATCTTTTTTCTTTTGTGTGACATTCTCGCAGGGACGCGGGCGCCATGTGTACAAATTAAAAGCTATGGAGATAGAATTGTGATTGGATGTGCCCGATGCACAGGGATGACGTTAGAGTGAGTGCCTCAGTTCTATTGGCTTTCCGAGGCACAGTTCTGAATTCTGATTAGCTGTGCCCTATCTCGACCAGAGGCGCAGGGATGACATTGGAGTGAATTAGTCATCGTTGTATTATCGTTAAGAGGTAAAGCCAGCTCTGTGCGTCTCTGCAAGTCATTAGTTCATCAATTCAGCTCTAAAATCGCAACTAGACGTTCTTTGTTTTGTTTCCTGGGTGTCTCATCATATTCTTCGTCCCACTAAGGTCACTCCAATGGTGACCCATTTATTATTCATAATGTATTGTTTTTCCAGGTTTGGCCGGCCATTAGTCAACAAGACATGCCCATTTATCCCTGTCATTTTTTATATTTATGATTCTATTACGGTTTCTGGCGATACTCTTTTCAATGTGTTTGCATTATGCAGAGGTTTCAGTGCATACTGTATTATACAAAGTGCATTTTCAGCTGTGGCAAACTGATGAATTGCAAGCAGCTAAGTGTCATCAGGAGTTAAGTACAGCTCAGCAGGGGTGCTGGATTCATATATGGACGCAGGGGGGAGGGGCCATTTCGTTTTCCTGCATCTGCCTAGCCTTCTCACAAAGGAGAAATATGTTGCATAGAAGCTGTGCCGTTGCCATATGGTTTAGTGCCCACATTATTAGTTTTAGTAGTCAGTTGCTGTGTTTGTTATACTGTATGAGTCTTTTCTCCAAGCACACAAACATTACCGCCTAATACAGTAACAGCTGGGTGAGAATTTACATTTTTTTTCTTTTGTGTTCCAATATTTTTATGGTTCCTGTGGCAACATGTGCAGAAGTACCTGCATCTGAACTATTTAAATTAAAGAGAAAACTAGCTAGACGTATATAAAGGAAAATTGATATCTCTGATAATATGTCGTATTATTAAGATTTTATTAAACGTTTCTGTTGCTAGTAAATAACCTGATATTTGTAAAGCGCGAACCAATCACCCGCAAGGGTCTCAAGGCGCTGGGGGCCATCGGGGAAATTACGTGAGCTATTGCCCAGAGTCACATGATGCTGAGCTGATCTGCCTCTGGCACTGGATATCGAACCGGGAGCCCCACGCTCCGGAGTCAGCCGCCATGGCCACTGCGCCACACCTCGCCAAATGGAGCTCTTTATAAATCAGCCCCAAAACGAGGCCAATAAAAAAAAAGAAACCAAGAAAAATAGAAGCTGTGACGTTAGATCTGATGGCATTAATGCGATGAATGTCATAATAATCAGGTCTGCCAATGAACTGAGGATATTGTGTGAATACACACACATGATTTTGAAGCAAAATATTGGCACGCAGTAGCTGCTCACATGCGACTGTGAACATTGAGTACGAATCATGCCGAGTGAGAGAGCAACGCAGAAAAGGTTAGGGGTGTTAACTATTCAAATAATTACAGCACACCATACATTTTGAGAAATACCTTCTTGTGATTGCAAAATAATTTAGCCACACAGATAAGCAAATTTAAAGGAAAGTCACAGGGATGCAAGTGGACTTGTGCCTACTCCAGAATAACTGGTAACTTGGTGTGGCCCTGGGAATCAAGCGCAGGTCGTTCATCTGAAATTGGGGGAAATATAATTCTTGCATAGAATAATTCTGCTTTTTCTTTTTAATCAGGCAAAATTTGCTTCCCGCATATAGGAAGTTCACATAGACCAGGCATGTTGGTACTCAAGTGCATAATAAATCTTAAGGGTTTTATGGAAACATATATACTCCTATTACTTAGAGAAGGCCTAGTTAATGGCACTTATGGCTCTCACCTAAGATGTCTAAGAACTTGTGGAAGAGGGAGGCAATTCGTACCACATTCCCTCCCACATGAGCATTCTGTGCCCAACGTTGGTAATTTCATGTGATCTGTGTTTGAGTTTTACCTTCTATGATCTAGCAATCTTTTTTCTTTTGTGTGACATTCTCGCAGGGACGCAAGTGCAATTTCTGGACCGCCTGAGGTCTTCTGGTCACCTCACGTGTACATTTTAACATTATTGTGATCTTCACCGCTGGAGTGCTGAAACAGGGTTTTGCCGGGAGAAAAGGTGCGACAATCTTGTGAAGGATGTCAATTCTTTCCTTGCTTGAAAGTGGATAGCTTAATTTGATTCCTGTCAAATAAAAGCAATAATAATCAATAATTTTGAAGACTGCTGACAGGCCCAACAGGACATGGGTTGAGACATATCCCTCATCCATGACAAGTAGGTAATTATCTACACAGGTCCTAGATGGCATGTAAACCTTTTTCAAAGCTTGATGTCCCTTTCTTGCTGCACGATCTGTTGTTGATCTGCCCACTGAAGACATTGAAACAAGTTATGTCTTTAAAATCAAGCTTCAAGGCAGAGTGAAAGAGAAGAAAAGGTTTACATCAAAGCACATCCTGTTGACAGAGCTTGTAAAACCAGGAAGTGTCATCTACTAAGTGTGCCAGTGGTTTCTGCTTCTTTTTAATATTGTTGTCTTAATGCCTTTACAAATAAAGAAAACATACAATAAAGCCTTGATCAACATATCGGCCCCAAACGTGATATATCGAGTTTACACATACACTTCCAACTGAGGGGTGGGCAGTCAGGCTCAAAAAAGTCCAACAATCATGTTCTTGAAGAGTTATCTTGCCTTAACAAATGAGTAAATAACAAATAGGTCTATTGCGCCTCAACCAACCCTCATTCATGATACAGGCCGCTATAGATAATATCTGCATGATGTCACATCATAACCTTGCGTTGTAGTTTAAGAACGCGTAGTGTGTTTTGCAGTATTTATGAAATGGTTCTTCAAAAGTCTTTCAGGTATTAATGTGGCGTAACTTCAAAATTAGACCTACACCATAAAGCTTTCCCCAGTGCTCAAGAGAGAGAAGGGGTGCCTGCCCATGCATGAGGTTTTTACTCAATGTGCCATTTTTCAATAATACAGAGTTCTTCTTAATTTAATATTGGGAATTTTTGGCGATCTGTGAATTCCTATTGATAAATTATGAAAGGACCTTTATAAAAAATCACCAGCAAAGACCTTAACCAGAGATTCCATCTTGGATCCGCACATCCAAAGACAAGAAAGCCACGTTTTAGATGTAAACTAGACTAAAATGGACCCATTAGTCACTTACCTGCCATTATGTGCCAGAAATAGATGTTAAAATATGCGAGCTTTCGCTAAGCATATACTTTGGGGGGGATACATAAGAAACCTAAAAATCAATATAGTAGCATTTCAAAATATGTTCAGGAGGTCTCAAAAATGGAATATGAAAGTCTAGTGCTGGTTGGTCGAGCCAGATTGCAAAGTTATGTGTCGGAAAATATATGTTTTAATGATAAAAGGTAAGATGTAATATTACCTAGAGACGTCATTTGTGGTGGCTCGTCCACAGCTATATACAGCATTTTATAGGTGGCAAATCAGCCTCGTGACTCAACTTGCATTAGAAATAGCCGAAAAGAAATCAAAGAAAGATTTGACAGTTTAATATACGCACCTCGCGGAAGAGGTTTCAGATAGAATGTGAGCTGAGCAGCTGCTACCAAGGTGTCTGAAGAGTGCAAACTGCCCAAAGTTCCAAAAAAGGGGATCTTTAGTATCCCTTTGTCACTGCAAAAAATAGTTCCCGCCGCCTGATAGGTATTGTGGGGCAGCGGGTAGACTCTGCACCGACCCGCATCTCCTCTTTCAAGCTCCACCCCTCGACAAAGTCCAATGTAATGAAACCCCCCCACCCTGCACTGCCCTGACCTTTAGAGCTTGCCTCTGCCACCCCAAACTGCCCCCTTTCAAGGGACTCCTCCACCTCTGCAGGTTACGCCTTTATCCACTCTAAACCTTTTCATGCTTTCGTCACCGATTAAATAAATTAATTGTGTCGAGTAATAATGATCCCAGGCATGATGTTGACAGTAAATACAATATATATACATGTGATAGACATATATATATACATGTGATATACATATATATATATATATATATATATATATATATATATTTATATACAATATCTGCAGTTATTATCGATTTACTTGTTTTTAATCAGTTTTATGCACTTTACTAAATGCAGAACATTCTAATGAAAGTGACCAATGGGAAATGTGAGCGTTCCTTAGACTAAAGCCCCACGTCACTAATCACATGTTTGAAGCTAAGCTCCACTAATCAGGGACGAATGGCTTGCAATTGCCACCGTCAGTAAGATTTCACTCTCACAGTTTTGCGTCGGCAGCAGGTACTGAAACGGGTAAATCTTAGGCAAATTTGCTTTCTCTCTGTGCAGCGTGCTGTGACTCTGGTACTCTGAAGAAACACAGTCCTCTAAGGCGCCTAATGTTCCCTTCACTGGCATATTTGAGTGTCTACCACAGTTGTCCAGGTGACCTTTAAAAACCAACCAACAGCAGGCTGCGTTTCCTATCCGGCGACTAAGAGGGAAAAGCGGTCCTTGTATTCCTGTTTTGATTCAAAGGATTTTGGCTAGCCTAATCAATATTGTATAATATATACTTGATTGAGTGAGTGAGCTTTTGGTAACTTGCTATTCTATAATTGACAATGGGCTCAGTGTGCTGTGCACACTTCCAGGGTAAGATTAGATTTCCTGTTCTGGGCTGTCCTAAAAAGACATAATCAGTGATAGCTTAATCTATTTGCATTGCAAAGTTTCCCTGTGTACATTCAATTCTCTATGATAGCGTTTTGATTATACTCTCCGGTGGCCCTTGAAAGTCTTTTCTCATTGTTGTATCTGTAAAGCACAGGGCGCTGTTGTAGAACAGTATATCAGTTTTTCAATTAGCTGGCTTCTGTCCTCACTTCTTTACGGTTCTTTGTTTGGTCCTCGCGAGATGAGAATCCAAATTCTATCAACCATTGCCTTGAAGTCTTGGACTACTGGCATTGAGCTTTTCAGTCCATCACTTTGAAAGATGTCATGCTAAATACCCAGAAACTCATATCTCAACTCCATCCCACCGGAGGCTGCCCGCAGTCTGTCAGGATTCTGGCGCTCCTGTATTAGACTCATAGAGCAAGAGATGAGCTTGTAATTCGTAATATGGGGTCGCCCTAAGACCACACGTTGTTGACCTGATCATAAAGCGGCATGCCTGGGGGGTGGGGCGGGTGGGAGTGTGGGGTTGGGCGGGGTGGAACTATACGGGGAGCACTGTGCTAGAAGAAGAGCCTCGAGGAGATTCATAAATAGGATAGTACGTTGACATACAACAAGGGGCAGAGGTCTAGAAGACAACCCGGGACTACGTTGACTACTGTTTTCCTATTTCACTAGCGAAAACGCTGGACAATTGCACTTGGAATTACTGGGGTTATTATGTTTAACTGCTTCATTATGCATAGAGGGGCCCACGTTCAATCCTAATAATCTGAGATTTGTTTAACTGTGTCATCTGAAAAATCAATACAATCTGTTTAAAAAAAAAAAGATGAGCTTGTAAATCTGCAAAAATGGAATGTTTATGAAGAATAATCTTAAACAGATGCTTTCATATTATAGTCATTATTTCATGGCTCAAATATGGCACTCCTTGATCTTTTTGTTGTACCTCTTTCATCTTCACCAACTCTCTCAGCGCATTCTCTCATATGTCAGCATTTATGTCCCCATTTGCTTGCCTGGCAAAATGCCCAACATACGTCATCTTGCAGGAATTGAAGCTATATGTAGGAGGAAGTATTTACCAAACACAAAGTTGTGTATACATTTTATCAAGCAATTATAGTCATAATTATTAGCTACCCTTTGCTACATTGGCTTCCTGTTCTGCTTTTGCCTATACTGATCATGTATTTTTTCAAAAGAGACTTGGTTGAAGTGGAAATATCTGGAAGTGTGAAACTGGATGAGTGCCACATGCAGTAATGCACTCCCCTAGCCACATTCACCATGCAACTTCCAGAAACTAGATGGACGTGGCATCTTTTTCGCTAACTGGTACATGAGTGCATTCCTCAACTACCCGTTTCCTTTTGACTGACTAGATAGAGCCCACTTGAAGAGACAACAGACAAATATTAAAATCTTGTAAAATCGGAGAGTTGGAATCAAGAATAGGGAAAGTTAAGATCTTCACACAGAAGACCCCCCTCTTTAGAACCTTGTATATTTCAAGTTAAATCCATAGATACTGAGAGAAATTTGCATTCCACGTGATGAGCGCTGTGCAACCTACAACACTACTAGGATACTGTTGGCTTAACTATGGGGCAAAGGTCTCTCACGGCTTCCCATGAACCGTTGTACAAGCAGTCTAATGTGACTGAGATGCCTTACCTATCAACCTGAGAATGGATGCTAACTACATGAGTTTTAGAAAGAAAATGAAAACTCATAATTTCCCCTAAGTGATCCCTTTTTCCACCAGTAGTTTTCTCACTCTTCCTGGTACTGATAGCACTGGGAAGTCCGCTCGGGTAGCCACGCACTCTATAAATCTGGTGCATAGAATATAACTGATCTAAAGTCCGTGGGGATGGAACTAAAAGTAGAGGTTCTGGATTTTGGGATCTATAAAAGAACCAAGGCACTGGACACTGCAGTGTCCAAGGAAATCTGTTGGATTGGAAGGTTGATAAGGTGATAGTAAACTCAGAGAAACAATTTGATTTCCAGCAGAAAACAGAGAATTCCTTAGTTCAATTGACGACCAAAGTGAAACGATGGGAAAAATGGTGAACATCACTGTTAATCAGGATTCTGGAACTGACTGATTTAACTTGACACTTATTTTTCATTTCTAAACTATTGTGCTACTTAGGTGTGTTTTTTTTGCTTCACACCGAGAGACAATATAAATTGCAGAGCTTGCATATTATTTAAAAAATCATTTACCGCAGCTTTTTTTTATTTACTGAATGATTTTACTATAATCTTTGTTGTTCCAAGTGACCCATAGAACCCTACCTCTATGTACTTGAGACGACCACCACAAGCCATTAATGCTGAATAATACAGCATACTTCTGGTTGCCGGGGTCTGACTTGCAGCTCCGATCCTCACTGCCACTTTTAGACCTTTTCTGCTCTTAGATGTAAGGCCCATTGTAGTCCATACAACTATAATTTGTTTTCGCCTTTTGATTACCGCTTGAGCCCTAATCCACGTAGTCAGCCTATCGCACCTGCTGATTAGGGTTTCACAAAATCCCTTTGAGTGCCCACAAACTCCTACCCTAATGAGTCACTGCAACCCTTGCCATTCCAGCCCACAGAGTGTTACAGAGACCATGCCTTATCCCTAGTATTCACTCACAGCCACCATGCAGCTGGGCAATGGAGATGAGGTGTCAGGCACCTGAATACTGGTGTGGGTTTGCTTACATTGTGAAAGTCAAAACATAAATGCACATTAGAGACACTGGGATACAATGAAGGCATGCCACCAGATGACCAAACATTCCTATGAATATGTTCAAGGGGTCGCTGATATTTTTAATTAAGAAAATTGCCTGGTACATTTAATTATCCATAGTATAAAATCTTAAGAGTTGTATGCAGAAAGAGTATGAATGATTCTTATTAAATTTATGCTATAATTGAAACATTGGCATTTACAGTCAGTATGTCTAAATATATATATAACATGTTGAGCACTCATTGTGATAAATAATGTATTCTATAACCATCATTTTTGTTTTCCTCCTGCAGTGTTTGTATGGCTGCTACGTTCATTCCTCTATTATCCCCACTTTCCACAGAAGGTGCTATTGGCTTCTTCAGGTAAGGCGAGAAATTAACCCCCCTTTTTTTCCCATTGTCTTGCTTGTTTCCCTTTGAAGTGGGTGGTCCTGCCATGGATAATTGATGAACGTCCCTTGCTATTTTTGTCTGGAAGTGATATTACAAATCAGATAGACATTGTGTAGGTCCTGTAGTTCATTTGTCTTTTGAATAACAACACTGCTAAAGGCTATTTAGCTGCATAAGGAGAGGAAAGGGTGAGATAATTATTTGTGTAGTAGCAGGGCATGAGAGGTGGCCTCGTGGTGTTCTGTACGCCGCCGCTGACGGGTATTCTATCTGTAGGCAATTAGACGACAGCATATTGTTGAATCAATTAATCTAAGGTGCCAGGGTTTTGTCAGAAGGGATCAAGATTTATTCTAATCTCTCGTTGTTGTTTCAAATTCAGAATTGATGAAATGTGCGGATCACATAGCCTCGCTATCATATCTATATGAATTCCTGTATGAAAAGGTGACTGCGACACAAGGCAGAGAGCCCTGTATTAAATTAAGATCGCTTTGCATTTACATTCCAGGCTGTGTGTTGAGCTTCAATGTCTCTTGTTTCAGAAGTGGTAAATCACTTGTCTTCTTAGATACACTTTACATACTACTGAACAGCCATGTTTTTCCGATATAGGTTAGAATATTTTTTTTGTATCATGCTCATAACTGCATTAAAGAAATCATTGTATGTTTGCATCTATGCCAGTTTGGTAAGGGGCCCCAACTTTGGACCTGGACCTTTATTGTTTTGTACCAACAACAGACAATATTATTTGTCACAAACCAGTTCATAAACAAGATTAGATGAGGATAGCGACTTAGTGATTAAGTCAACTCAAAAATGTGTTAAGTAGAGTTAGTTAGGGTGTCATTGATATCACAGATGTTGATGCAACTTGAAATATCACATGTACCTGTCTAACTAATTTGTGTATGAGTACTAATGTTTATTTTGAATTTTAAAGCAGAGTATTCCTGACAGGTATTTTATATGATGGTTAGGGTATGGTGGAATCATTTAATGTAATGTAGCAAATTCTCTGAATGTTAAGCACGTTTAGGAGACAGTGTGTGGCACTTAAATTGTGTTATGCTATAGCAATCTTTACGTACTAAAACATATCTTGGCTAGTCTTGAGATAAAGAGCAAAACACCAATTTTATTTACATGGTGATTTGATATGTGTCACCCATAATAACAATAATAGTCATTATTATCACTTGTGTTGTTATAATTGTGGTTATTACTATTTGTTTCAAATGAATACAATTAAGCACTAGTTTTTAGGAAATAGTTATAATAGGTTTTCTATATTTTTGTGCAGTTCAAAGTGCATTGCTTTAGAATAGCAAGGACATCTGGGATGTAGATAGCCTACAAAAAGAGGAAGACGTTTGCAAAGTAAAATCCTTTATGCAAGATATATAAAACAGGAATATGTCCATCAAAGTGTGATGATGAAGGGTTCAGAATGGGAGAGTTAGTAGAATGTTTGTACATTTTACCTATATAGAACTTTGTTAAAGTATTTAAAAAGCTAAGTGCACTTATGTAAAAATTTGTTGCTAGTATATTGTGTTGTTGAGCTTGATGCATAATCCTCTTTTCTGTGTGTACCTGTCTTTGTACTGGAAATTCAGGAGTGAACCATGCCTAGAAATTAAGTAAGACACAATTACTGAAAGAAAAATCATTGCAAAATATACCCTTTGTGGTTTGGGCCATTTTTGTACCTACTGTGTGTATGGTTTAAGGTACCTTTTTTCTATGCTGTCATTGCGGATATGTGGTAAACAACACAAGGGATAAGCTTGGTTATTTCTCTTTATGGCCTAGGTCTTTAGGTAAGATCCCAAGGAGTTAAAAACTGAGTTAAATTTACTTCGATATTGTATATCAGATTTGGGAATCTTTATTTGTTTAAAGAAATAAAAATGTATTACAGGCATATTAGTTGAGGCTGCATTTTATTATTATAGAATTATCACCAATTTAAGTATCATTTTGCATCTTAAAGTAGTCTTGATGTGGTGGCTCTTAGCCTGTGATCCTTGTAATAAAGAGAGCAGTTGCATAAGTAGAGATGCTGAAGGTCAAAGGGATAAAGGAATTGTGAAAGATGGATTGCATCAAATAGAAACATTCCTTCATAGCATGAGTACTTGCACTGAAAAGTTGGACTTCCAGGGAATGGTGGCGTCATTTGTTTTATTTTTGTATACCATTACAACTTGACAGGGATGTTCACAGTGTTACTAGGAAGTCCGGATCCTGGCCAAATTTGAAGGACATGCATATGAGATAAAATATTCAGAAGGTGTGGCTTGTATGCAACCTTTCTAGGATACCTCCGGACTAAATTGTGGCACTCTGCTTCTACTGTATGCCCTTTGTAGTAGTACGCTTTGAACTCTACTTTGTTGGCATTTGTGGCAGGTGGCAAATAGAGAGATCATAACCTACCATTTAGAGCATAAACAAGGTCATATCGTGATTAACATTGTACATCTTTCCAAAAGGCCTCACTGAAAACCATGTCTATCACGTTTTTCTTTCCATAACCTTATATATGAAAGTTCTTCTACCATAGCACATTTAATGCTGAAGGAATCTACAGGAGACGGCGCAATGCAGATATGACAACAAATTGACATTTAGAAATATTTGGAAATTGAGGCAGGGAAGCCACTTGAGGCAGAGTTAGGTCATTACTATGTTAGGAATGTGCTTACTTGACCTAATAACACCATTATTGATAATATTATTAACCCGTTAACCGCGGCGTAAAATCCGCCGCGGTGCGGGTGAAATCATCCGCGGGCGGGGCCGCGTCGGCCAATGGACGTACGTACCGCTACGGAGGTAGTACTTGCGACGGCCGTTGGCCGACGCCCGCATCGAAGGGGTTAACTATAAAAACAGCGATGATAATAATAAATATTATGTATGTTAGTATTGTTATTATTATATTTATTGGCCTGTTGTTTGGTTATTTTATTGCTGTTATTGTGGTAAACATAGAGCACCGGGTGCTAGAACGCGTTCATTATCTATTTGAACTAGAAGATGACATTTAGGAAAAGTGCAAAAGGTTTTAAAAAATGGAGACCTGGCAAAAAAGATGGAATATTAGACCTCAGTTGAAGTTCTCATGATTTAGAGTATGGGTATTGTAAGCTTTTGGAATTTGGGCATAGGCTCGCTCGGTTCCGTAATATAATAGTGACCTAGCCAATAGGTCACAACGTTTGTTGCTTTTCCTAAGCCTATACACTTACATAGTTTTTTCTTGCGAGTGCTAATTTCCCTGTACTGCGAGTACCACAATTAGGGGTATATTTATCATGCAGTTGTGTCGCCTTTGCCCACGGGCGACGCAACTACTAATAGTTATCAAGCCTCACAAGGACACCTTGTGTGGCAATGCGTGGCCTGATAAATGTAGAGTAACGCAATGCAGCGCAAATTACTGCATTACTCTGTGTGCTGCAGGCCTTACATGGGCGGAGTGTGGGTGTTTCCATACATCCACCCATGAATTCTGAGGCATTACCAGATTTACCATTACTGGTAGACCTGGGAATGCTTCAAAGTTCTATGCCTCCCCCGGTGAGTCATAACGAGGAGAAATATCTTTATTTCTTCAAGTGTAATGGATTCTGCAGCACACGTAGAAAGAGGAAAATGCCTCAGAGGATTGTTTTTGGGCAGGAAGGTGTCACTTCCTGCACAAAAACTATCCTACTTACAAAGCAGGCACCCATGCACCATTGTGTACAGGTGCCTGCATTGGCGCCAGGCTGCGCACAATGCACCAGCACAGGGAAAGACAGGAATGTGCTGTAGAATGTTAAATATGGCGCATTCCTAACCCTTTCCCTATCATGCAGCGCAGCAAGGTGGCGGTCTGCACTGCATGATTTTTTTAATAGATTTGCCCCTTTGCTTTCTCCCATGGGTACTTGCGTTGTGCTGGTAACTTCCAAGCAGTTTGTGAGTGCATAACTTGCTTAACTTTTCCTCACGAGTAGCTCCACACAAATTACACTGGCATCTAAAATGCTTGCAAAAGTCCAAGGCTTCACGTAAAAGCCAAACTCGTGTGGGTTTTCAATAGTTTTTTCAGGAAATAACCAAAGTTTGTATAAAAAAATCTGAACTTAACACACTGTGTGAGCGGGTAGATACTACTGGAGACCGTTTTGGTGCTTCAAGGATTTTTATTGTTTTGTGCACATGTCGTCGTATAGGAGTGGGTCGGTAATAGGGTAGTGGAGTCTTTTTTTCGCTTCCTCGGGGATCCTTCCTTCCTGCCGTCCTCCTCCTCCCAGGGTATGGTTCCAGTTTGGGCTGGCTCAGTCCTCGGGTGGCGGCTTGGTACCGATGATCCCGGGAAGAGAAAAAGAAAGGGTTCCAAAGGTCAGTGTCTTTTTATCTTTCAGTTAAGGACGTGAGGGAAGGGGGGTGAGGGATCACTCAGTGCTCAAGATGATGCTTGTCGTGAGGGGGGGTTATTGCCGGGATATCACCAGGGTATCACGAGTCTAGGCTCTGAGGTCCCCTTACGCTGCTACAGGCGGCGCCCCTTGTTCCCCACCCAGCCCGTGAAGCGCTCGCGTACCTGCGAGAGCCACGCTCCTCCGGGAACGTGGCTGGGCGGCTCACGGGGTCGTTGGCCTCCTGACTTCAATGCCTCGTAGTCGACTTCTCCTCGATATCCCGTTCGCTCCTTTCCTCCTCTCCGACCGCCGTCCTGTAGTGCTTCCTCCTCCTCCGCTCCGCTGTAGCCCTCTCGTCCTCCAGTGTCAGCACACACCTGTGATAGCGCATTTCCGGGTATTTCAGCCCATCCCTCGTCCTCGCCACTGCTGGGGGCAGGGTTGAGCGATAGGCCTTCCCAATTAAAGGAGCGGTGTCCCTTTTCTTCGGCTGGGACGGGGAACTGCGGCCCCGAGGGAGTCCACTCCGGTTGCTGACGAGAGAGAAGAGGGAAAAGGGTGTCGATCACCTTCGTTGTTCTGAGGGGGTGCTCCACGGTTAGTTTCGCCTCGTTACACACTGCTACTGCTGAGGCAAGTGAAATGGTCAAGAATGGGTGTAAGATAAGACTCTAGTAAGACGCAGTGCACATGAGGATGAGGAGAAAAGGCTTTTAAAGTTAGTAACGTGATATGAACCCCTATAGGGTGATACGTTTTTGAAAAACTGCATGACAGAGTTGGAAAAGTCATAGAGCATTGACATCTCTCTGTTCTCTTTATTATATGCTCTGAACATAAAGGACACATTTATCATGTACAGAGCTTTATGTTAGAGGCCTTGTGACTCACTATTCCTATAATTATTTTAGGGGTACACTAGCTCCTCTCAAGGTTCAGCAGATTTTAAAATGCCAAACGCTCTGAAAATACTGTCGTTGAAAGAGATAGTTTCACAAAAGCAGTTTTAGTCATGATTTAGTCAGAAATTGTTTTGGACATGTCTGCAGTCTTTAGAAAGGCACGTGCTCAAGAGAGCGCATTTAAAAATGGCTTCCAGGACTCATTTAATATAGCCCCTTGTGGCACTAAACACTGGGCATTTGGGATCCGAAACTTGTAAGGGCATTAGAAATGTATTTCCAAAACCTACAGAGAAAGGCTGAATTAAACAGTCTGAAAATACAGCAACAATGTCTTTTTTGCCTTCACCTCTTGAAAATCAGTAAGTAATTTCAATACAACAACCGACAATATCATTTTTAAAACTTGCAGTGTCACTTTATATATCCATATTTTCCTATGGATCTCGTACCCCACCCCATTGCTCCCCTTCCTACCACGCAGTTGCATAGCAGGAAGCCATAAAACAACCTGCAACTGTAATGAGTGGTCGAGAAGACAGAATGATGGGACAGTGGAAATCTTAAAGGGTTCCTTGACAGGCGGTTGGCGAGAGAAAGGGTCAAATACAGAGCAGTTAGTCAGTTACTTAGTAGTTAGATGGTTGGTGTTGGAAATGACCATTTTTACGGTGCTTTTCCGTGACTTTTTGCTATTATCCCTCCTGGTTTTCAGCTGATCTATGCGCTAGCCTTAGGGCTTCGAGCGCTTTGAGACTGCAAATCATTGCCAAAGCGCTGTGCTTGTCATATACCTATTGGTGATTGGTGTATGCATGATTGGCTGATTTGAGTTAGCTGTAAGCCCCTTGTCTAGGAGTAAGACATATACTTAGGGCATGTAACGCAAATGCTTATCTGGGGGCCTGCAGCACTAGTTGTGCCACCGCTCTTCGAACACGCCACAGGTTTGCCCTGGTGGGGCCTCTGTGTGCAGGTTACTGTTACTCGGCTCAGCATTTAAAAAGCTACTTGCCAAGACTCTGCATGCCTTTCGCTACATCGGAGTATTACCTGGGGGCAGGATGCAGTGCCGGGAAGAGGCAGGGCATGTGCGCTGCATGCACTGGTAGTGAATGTTTCCGGATGGTGTCTTAGGTACGGTGAGGCCTGCTTCTTGCATTGATTAACATGGGGGATCAGTGGAAAGGCTTTTGAGCAGTATTTCCTACATGCAGAAGAGTAGCAGTATAATGTTTATATTGATGAGTTAGTAATAGCAAATCTTTTTCGGTAGTCTGAGTGGATTCAACATTATTAATGCCTGTCGTCCTGTCTCCAATCCACATCTGGGTGCTGAGAGGACAGCTACATCTGTACATTCCTGATAGATAATAATAATAATAATAATACTGATATTTGTAAAGCGCGAACAGCTACCTCACGAGGAGGTGTCCCGGCGCTATAGACTGAGGCCATAAACTAGTGGCACAAGGTAAACTGCAGACCTCTGACTCCGAGGGGCCATCTAGGGATGAATACAAGAAGCCGGAATTGGCATCTCCATTCCAAGGGGGAGGGTCCTGGCCCCACTAAAGATATTGATCAAGCCTCCCAGGGTACAATGGCTGACAAGACAACATTTAGAGAGGGCCTGTGCATTTCAAAGGAGGCCTTTTGAACTAATCTCCTCTTCAAAGGCCATTTTGGGATTCTGTCCTCAGGAGTTAGAGACGCGTTTGGGATTGGAACCATACTACGCTGGTTTGACACCTGGACATCGATAAGAGGAATCATTGGGGCAGAAGGGTCTGCAACTAGAATATCTGCAGACCTGTGGTGCCCTGGGGCTTGTCATTTTCCAGGAAGACGACTATCACTTGGTGGATTCTGCCTGGATGTTGGTGGCCTGCAGGTGATGGCCATCTGTTGTGGCCCGGGTCCCTAAGCAATCTCCAGGGGCTGATGGGCTAGCCTTCTATCCATGAGATCCCAGCGACAGAAAGGATCTCCCCAATTCCACAAGATCGGAAGGATGTGTAAGGTTGCGGTGGAAAAGGGTGGAAGTATTGTCAGTTGGGAAAAAGACCATCCTGACGTATGCGGTAACCACACTGTGCAGAGGAGTATGCTCATAACGATCAGCAGCCCACCTGGGATGCAAGAATGTGAGGAGTTGGAGGAGTGCTCGGGAAGTTTGCGAATCCGAGCGACCCGTACTTGCAATTGGAAGTCTGTGCTAGCTCGCACTCCATAGCGTGTAATATATAAATAAATAAATACATAAAATAAATAAATAATATCCAAGGGGTGTTGGGGGACATTTGCAGAGTCCGCGGGACCCGAGCAGGAATCCTTGACTGTCTCCGACCTCCAGATCTGGAGGACGAGAGTGCCTGACATTACAGCCTCCATCTGAAGTCACCGGCTCTCTCTCCCCAGACCCATGTCACAAGGTACCCCGTTGTAGAGAATATCGTGACTGGACCCGAGGGGTCTTGTTGTGCCTTGTGTGTACCCATGGCTGGCTGCCTGGAGTAACTGCAGCCCGCGCCTCTGCCTGAGGGGAACCTTTCTCCAATTTGGATGCGTGCCAGCTTCTGATGTCAGTCTTTTGCCTATGGGGGGGTGATCCTGCATTGGTGAAGGTGCTGCTGAGTGCCTGAAGGCCTATTCTGGAGGGATAAAGCCAAGTAACTGTCTCCTTCTGCTTTAGGAGGTCCAGAAAATCTAATCAACATGTACTGTTTGAGTGGCTACAGGGCTGGGTCATGAGGCATAGTCAAAACCTGTGGTTTCTTGACCAATACCACTGTACGGGGTATGCAATATTGGGAATGTCATGTTTTATGCTAATGTGATAGTGGGAAAAAGTGGGAAAGTGGAATACCTCTGAACAGCCTGCATGGACGTTTCTGTCACTTTTGATGTGGGAGGGATCGCTTGGATCGTGAACACCTTGGGGAAGTACAGACATGGGTTTATGTTGCTTAAGAGGCTGAGGGGATAACTGGCAAGTGAATACCTATGACTAGTACACATATCTTCATGCCGTTCTGCTGCTAATGAGAGAGATCAACAATTGCATATAACTGTAAAGCATATATCCAATGTGTATGTCATTTTGATTTCAATGTGTGTGTAATATAAAGACCAGTGTTTTATGCATACGGTGCAGAGTCTTTTTGTAGTGTACTCAGTGTGTTGTGAGGGTGGTGTTGTGCCAATACTTTACGCTTTGACCCTGAGGATAAGCCTGACTGCTCTGTGCCAAGCTACCCAAAGGTGAGCACAGCTTATCAGACAAGTGTATTGTACTCATACTATCTAGGACAGTGGATTCTCTTTGGCTTCGATGCATCCCAGCCAGCCAGAAACCACTGGGTCTAACAGTTGGTTGTTACCAAGTAGTTAGATGGTTGTAACACACGCTTCAACCCAGTCTGACCAGCTCTGTGCATGTGGCTTCTGCATTCCACGTGACTTCAACTAAGCAAACGCATGGTTCTACATGGTAAGGGTATTGTCGCCTACTGGTTGGGGCAAATATTTTTGCTGAAGAACAGCAAACTCACCACTTAATAGTACTTTATATCTCCACACCTTGGATAACCCGTTGTTCTTTAGTGACTACAGATTTCCCAGTCCCCTCGATTCTCTATATGCTCTTACATGGTATTCTTGTCCACTGGCCTTTTACCCTGATCCATTGTATCTGCTAGGCACTTTTTATATAAATACCCAAGTGTCTAAATACATCTGTACAACCTTTTCAACATATTGTCATTGTCAGTACTACTGAGCAGAACTCTTCAGTAGTGTAAGAAATGCCTTTTTTTTATTAACCCCTTCGCCGCGGTGCAAATTCCGCCGCGGCGCTGGGGGGGGGTGTGGGGTGAGCGCGGCGCCGCCATGCTCGTGACGGCACCACGCCGTCATGAGTCACGGGCGAGCTGTGCTCATGACGGCGTGGTTCCGTCACGACTCCGCCCACTCTTCATTTCGCCCACACAGGCGGGGAATTAGTGCCGCGTAGGCGGAGCGGCCGCAGCATGACGGAACCACGCCGTCATGAGCACAATTCGCCCGTGACTCATGACGGCGTGGTTCCGTCATGCGCACGCAAGGGGTTAGGCTGTAATGACTGTTTTGCCAATGAGCAGGCTTACATTTGTCTTCACTTTTTTTATTTCAATTTCTTTATTAGTTTTATAACAAAAAAGAAACAAACAGAAGGTTGCATGATGCAGTAGTACAGAGCGCATTTGGGATCAGCAGGTACATTTGTCTTTATTTGATAGAATATTGGTTTGCAAGCACCTTGACCAGAGGTACTGCTCATGGATCCATCCACTTGTGGAGAACGAAGAGTTGTGAACTGCCCATTTTTGTCCAGTCTGTACATTGATTGGTACAGAGGGATCAGGACGATGCCAGTGTAGGTGATATTTTGTGCTGGTGGTTTGCTGCTATTGGGTATCATCAGGTAGAAGGGCTGATCATTCAGAGGTGCTGTGAAACTGTGTCGATAAGTAGTCCCCTTAAGTTAGAGGGCATCAGTCGGAGGGATACTAGGAAGGAAACGGATCTGAACTGGAGGTTTCACAGTGTGCAGGTGAGAGTTGGGTAGGGCTGTATAATCACCTGTGATTACAGTGAGAACTTAGTAATGCATTAAATGCAACACCACCACATCCGCGTACATATCATGGCGGCGGTGGTCGGCAACCAAATAAACACCACGCAATGCACCCCGAGCAGGGTGCCTTGCTAATTCCGTTCCTTTTATTTGTCGTCTTGTCATGACAATAGTCTTCTCAAGCGGAGGGAGTGATCCATTCATTGAGTTCCCAATAGTCTGGCGAATAGTCACACTGTGGGTTGTTTTGGGATAATATCCAGTGGTGCTGGATGTTTCGAAAGACCTCGCTCCTCTCCAGTATGTTCCCCTGACAGAAAAGCCATGGGGAATGCTGGCTATACACTAATAAAGAAAAATTGATTGCGCGTTTCGTCAGAGCAATTTCAGCAGAGAAGGACAAATGAGCATTATGCAGCCATTCAAAGGGTAGTTAGAGCTAAAAATGGAAATGGCGGGGCCATCCGTATGCAAAATAATGGAGGCAATTCTGAAAGAACAGTACAAAGCTGGCCTATATTATAGTAATCTAATAAAGGAAATCGGATTGGATTAGGCTGAAAAGACACTGCTTGGTCTCCGCGTGCGCTGCATGAAGCAAAAGACTGAGCTGAGAACGACAATCCATAAAACACCATTAATTTAGTTCCCTGATTGCATTTAATACGGTACTATATAGCAGGCTTTTGTTTAATGTGTAGAAGGTGGATGAATGCATTATCTTTGGGCTGGGATTTTTAAAAAGGCCTAATTTAAAGAAGGAGGGAGGTTCCCGCAACGCATTTTCTTTGTCCGTTTTGTCCATCGTCGGCTACCGTTGGCCATTAGAGAAGAGAACAGCTCATTATTAACAGTAGAGCTGAAAGGTTGGAATGGCAGTATTGGCATAAAGAGTGTCCCACTCTACAAGCACAGTTTTATAAGTTTTTGTTTCCTCTGCATCATTTGAAAGGCAACGTTGCTTTTTTTTCATTTATGAAGAAAAAAGTGCAGAAGTGAAGCACTACCTTTCGGTCATTCCTCATTTCAAACAAAAATGCAGGATCGGTTTTCCCCGTCTCTCTCAGACAACTGCTGTTCGGACAAACCTAATTGTGGCAGCTAAAGATTGGCCAAATGCTAGATCAATCCCAGGGCTGGACTGGCCGTGGCGAGCATTGGGCTTTAACCCATGAGGCAAGAGGAGTGGAGGCCAGTTTTGGAGTGATGGGGGGCCGGTTTTGGAATGGTGGAGGCCCGTTTTGGAGCGGTTGGGGCCGGTTTTGCAGCGATGCTGCAGTTTAGCCCCCCAGTAACAAAAGCAGTAGTGCTTCACGCTTGCCTCCTCCCCACTCCGAGAGGGTGGGGGCTGGTCCGACAAAATTGACAGGGCTGCTTTGGTTTCCCAGTCCGGCCCTGACCAATCCCACTATTTTTTGCCAAACCAGCATAGCATATTCCGCATAGGGAAAAAGTAAGATGACATTAGATTGGGCCGACCGCACAGACCAGTGCACAGGTAGATTTTAATTTCTATAATTGTAAAAAGGATTTCCCGTCATAACTCGAGGAAACGAGGTTTTCATTTTGAAGTAGTGTTTTTTAAATTTACAAGTGAAATCCCGCCACCAAAGCAAGTGCTTCAGTTAACTTCTATTTTGAAAGATTATACGTCTAAAAGCAATTAAAAGTGCCCATGGGTGGTATTGTAGAGTCAAAAAGAGCAGCCAACTAAGGGGCATATTATCAAGCATGGAGTTAAAATTATCGCCGCTTTAGCAGCAGAAAACCGCCGCTAAAGCGGCGATAATGGGTTTGACAATATGCCCTTGAGAATTCCAATAGAAGCCCATATTGTCACCAAAACATGGGCTTCTATGGGAATTCTCAAGGGCATATTATCAAGCCCATTATCGCCGCTTTAGCGGAAATTTTCGGCGATATTTTTGACTCTGTTTCTTGATAATATGCCCCTAATTTGGTTGACCAGAAACATGACGTTTGTTCTTCCAGCTTTGGTGTGAGCCTGTAATCGGGGTTTTCCTCTGTATATGTTGATCTCTCACAATCTCAGTTCCCATTTTTCATGGACTGACTTTCTAAAGCAAAGTTTAAGCTCCAACCTTTAATCTGGATCTTCCCTTACAAACATGTATTAACATCCATATGTAATTTTATCACTTCCTCCCACAAAGGCCTGATTAAAACAATGAATTTATAGTAGTTTGACACAGTAGTAGAGACGGTCTATACAACTCCTGCCCCACACTATAAATATTATTAACTTAAGAAGGATGGGACACAGGGTTGATGGGTGTGAGAATCAAACCTGTGACTTTCAGGTTACAAACACACAGCATATATTTGCTATATGTATATAGGGGTTTTCAAGCTAGCATTGGGGTGAGCAAATTTTAGAGACACTGGTCTGAAAAGCTATGATTGGTTTAAAAGCCCCTTGATCTCTGTCCAACAACCTTTTCAATAACAGAATAATAGTATCACCTTCTGACCTACCTTACCACATAAAGTGCATTTTATATCAAATGTATTTGATTATGTGACTGTTTGAAGTACCACATACAGAAGAGAATGCCTTCAAAGCGCTTAACAAAAAAGTACGAAGAAGCAGAGGAGGAGAAGGAGGAGCATAAAATGGGGAGAGACAAAGCAGCTGCTGTGAGTAAGCGGTTGTGTATCTACTAACAACCACAGAAGATTTGATGAAAAAGCTGAAGTTGCTCTGGAGGTGTTCAAGCATCAGCCAGAGGGTGGCCATAACTGGGCAAAGAATCATGGAAAATGAGAAGTCATGGGCTAAGGGATACTAACAGGCTGTGTGCTGATCTGCAGAGGTGGATTTTCACAGCTTATTGGAATTTCAATAAGTTATTCTCTTTTCGTAAATATGCATAGAGCAGATCCATTCGCTTGGGGCGATATTCCTCCATATCATTTGTATTGAAGGTATTTTTACAGATATTTGCTACATATTAATGTTTTGTGATTTTTTTATACCTTACTATAGCTTTTTTAGTAAACCTTGTTTCCATATGAAACAGCATTCAGTTGTGTTATGCCACAGAAAACTATATGACTATAAACATGTGTGTCTCAAAAGTACGTATCTGCTTGCTCCATTTTGGGGGCCTACTGGTCATTAACCTTTTGTTTTTTTTGTGTGGATAATTGCCTTCTTTTCATTGCTTGATTAATTAGAAATTTATTTTATTATCTTTTCATTCATTAATTCCTTCATCTGCTTGTTCCCTGTCTTTCATTCTAGCACTGTTTACATCATTATTTTTCTTCCCCTCTCTGCCTCCCAACCCTTGCTGCTCTGTACCTCTACCCATCTTGGTTTCCCTCTTTCTACAGCAGCCCACTCTTTCACCCGCTCTGCATCTTTTTTTCGCTCTCCGTTGCTCTTTGCCTCTGGCCCTGTCGCTACCGTTTCTTATATTTGTTGATACATAGACAGACAAGGGTATTGGGAACGCCTTCCATCTTTGTGCTGTTGCACCGACTGTCTATGCAGCACCACATGCACTCGCTGGACATTGAGGGTCTTTCAAAATAGAACCATGAATTATAGGTCATTTCTATAGTGCTAATACCTGCTATTTCCTTGGTATTTGGACCTCATTGGTGTCTCCTATTAAGAACATCCAATCAGAAGGTCCCAGCTGCATTTGATGCTCTTTCCAGTTTTGCTGCCTAGTACATGTAAGAGCAGGGAGCGCCATCTTGGAAAGCTGGCTGTCTGTTCTACTTGAAATTACAAAAGGGGCCTGTTGAAGTAATAAATCCCAGCCAGGTTATGATCTGCACTGGGAGTGCTGCTCTGGGCTGGATACGAATCTGATGATGTTTTCACATCTTCGGGAAGTTGGTAGAGGCTATTTGTTTACAGAGTCAGCCTTCATGTGTGCCTGAGGGGCTGAGTGACAGGCAGCTTGGCACAGCAGGCTGAGTGATGTTTAACAAACCACAATCTGCAGCACACAGCTCTGTTTCATCTCTTGCAGCACCCCCTTGCTCAGCTAGCCTAGGAGGTTCATAATTTAAAAAAACAGACTACTAACAAATGTTGTGATGCCTGCTATAGGCCCAGGAGATTTAGTTACTTATTAATTTCCTGCAAAATACTCATGGGTAACACAGCACAGTATGGATTCAAATGCCAGGATATTATAGCCAGAGCCACCGATTCCTAATATTAAAAACATATATATTTTTTTGGTTTAGAATCATATACAGGGGTTCTTGAGAGCTTATTCGAGAGAATGTACACATTATTCTATAAAGGTATCTCGTCACCGATTAAAGGTGCCACTCCTACTACTGACGGGGGACAGAACACCTCTGGTTTACACATATATTGCATTTTGACACTTCAGCCATCACAAGGCAATCTTCAGATAATCCTCAGTTCAGATTCCTGATTATCAATATTGCATTTGGTGTCTGCAGCTGTAGCACCATGTTTTATTAAACAATATTGATGTTATTCCCCCATCCCATAAGGGCCTTGTGGAGGAGCCTTGGTGGAAATCTTCATCCCACCTTCATCAATCATAGCCATCTTGAAATGTTTAGAAAATCCTAATAACATTTTACTGATAGTAATAACAAACAATGATGTATTTTTGTACAGTAGTCGTCTGAATCCAAGATAGGAACAAGTGTTATGAGTGGTGTTATTATTGCATAGAAAAAAAATATTGTTTCTTCACAAAAGAAAATCACAATAAATATATAAAATCAGTGCTAAGACAGGCAGCCGGTCCTGTACTAAATAAATTCATTTACACTCTAAAATTATACGGTGATGATAGGCTAATTTAAAATATAGTGCAGTGTTTTTCCAAACATAAAAATAACGATGGTTAAGTTAATGTAAAAATAAAAAACTGTATGAATTTGTGAATTTTGTGGGACGTGGGACTACTTGTAATTGTCAGCAAATTACGTATTTTACGTGAAATGTATTTGCCAGTATCTCAAGTAAATTTTCTCTGCAAGGGTATATCTTGAACAAAAAAAATTAAAGATAAACACAAAGGGGCAGATTTATGTTGGACTTGTGCCACTTTTACGCCGTCGTTGCGTCACTTTTGTGACACAGCGGCGGCGTAAACCCTGCGCCACGTTGCACCCTATTTACATCGTGACACATCTATGGAGATGCGTCACGGTGTAAAGCCCTGCGCCACATGAAACCTGCGTCAGGTTTCATGTGGGCGTTTCTACGCTGGTGGGGGTGTTTCGTCGCAGACACGCCCCTGAAAAGTGACTCAGTGAAATCTACAAGATTTCACTGAGTCACTTTTCCAACGCTGATGGGTCAAAACCCTGCGCCTGCTTCAAGCAGGCGTAAGGCTTGACGCACCACGTTACAGATTGGGCAAGTTGGAAGAATGCTGGAGTTGCATGTCGCACGCAACACTACTTCAGCACTGCGCCAACTTTACGCCCCAGATGCGACACGCATCTGTTTATTCCTGCGCCATGATGCGCCGCATAGTAAATGCGGCGCATCATGGGTGGTGCAAGAGTAAACTTGCGTGCCGCATCTTTCCTGGCGCATCTCTGCTGATTTGCAGAGATGCGCCAGGCAACATAAATCTGCCCCAAACTATTTAGTGGTGTGCTTGTTTAGTCAAGGTGTGTTTTAATGCCATCTTGTACTTATGATAGCCAGGCGGTGCGGGATCAGTGAGAAACTGACGAAACAGAGGAATGCTTTAATGAAGAAATGTAACGTGCTTGTCTAAGCTGCGATGAACACACAATAATGCAATTAGAGGGTTGCTTCCAGAGGAACATGAATAGTAGTTACATTGATCCAGTTATATTTGTTTGCGAAAGAGTCAAACGCATTAAAACGAGCAAAAAAATAAAGCCTCAAAGAATTATAAGAGGGGGAAAAACGATTTTTATAGCATATTCTGTAAGGAAAAAGGCGCTATCGCCAGACTATAAAAGAAAAAGAACCAGGTTGGATTCAAGAAATTGCATAGAGCTGCTGAATGTTATTCAGTTAGTGGACCTCGTCTGGTTTGGCAGATGATAAACATGGGTATGGAAACACCGAATTTATCATTGGAGTGCAAACTCCAAGAAACACTGTGGGTTGAGTTCCCCTATCTGATTATGGCCCTTGGGCTCATTCAGGAGCTCTCAGAGTTGCTAACAGTGGAGGTGGTGATAAAACAATGTATTAAATTAACCTTTCCAGAGCAGCTAACTGTGACTGTATTCCTGCTTATTTGTGTGGAAGAAGCCTTTATTGGTGGGCGCAACATTTGTATCTGCTCTATATATGTATCATATGTGGAATAAACCCCTGCTCCTGTGAAGGTGCTATAATTAAACACTTTATAAAAAATAAAAAAGGTAATTTAGAAGATGCTGCATGTTACTGCTTCATCACATTAATAGTTATGCTCCAAAAACGTTTTCTGAATTTATTTTGAGGGGCGTTAAATGGCTGGTGTTCTGAGAAATGTTATCCCTTTGGCACAGCAGGGTTTCAACGTGGCCAATCCACTATGGACCAATGTATTCGACTCTGGAATGCGGTCATAGATTTATTGTGAGCAAAACTTCTATTCACGTGTTTAGTAGACCTTAAGCATGCTTTTGATTCACTTGACCGCCCCAAATGATGGTTCAAACTTGAAAGACGGTTAGTTTGTAGCACAACTCTGTTGATTATCCAGCCAGTATCTTCAGTGAGCTTGGCTAGAGTGGATGGTCGATTAAAGGGAAATTAATGGATACAGTGCCCTGAAACAAGGCTGTTTATTGGCCCCAATATTATTTTGCATATTTTTGGTTGACCTTGTTCTCACCTGTTGTGACCTCTCATATTGGATACACTCACTTTGCTGATAATCTACTCCTATTGGACGAAATCCCAAATGTGATTTCAGAGGAAAATGTACGTTTTTTGGCTCCTCCCCCACCTCTGTTGTCTGCTTGTAGGCTCAGTACCACTGTATCCCGGGCGATCACCCTCCCTGCCTGGGGCGCTATTTTATTTTACGGTTCCCATAGCTATGTGTGCACCTGCCTCTCGCCCACAACCTCTCCTTGTTAGCCAATGAGTAAGCATTGACTGCTGTGCATTTCCATGCTGCTCTGACAGCACATAGCATGCCAAGCTTCTCACACTACTCACACTGCCCAGAAGTTTAGTTGCCTCTACCAACAACAGAGACTAAAAGTATGAGGAATAATGTGTGATTTGTGTGGGTACCAAGTACTTCCAAAGAGCATACACGCCAGTTGTAGACTCGTATAAACCTCACTCTGTCTCTTGCTCAAATATTGTTTTATATGCAGACATTGTCTATGGGTATTAATTTATATGAGTATTAGCCTGAATTGTTTAGAGAATGTACATAATTCCGTTATGAAAGCAAAATCTGTAGCATATATTGATCTTTATCGTGGGAGAAACACAGTGAAAGCCATTAGAAGCGTTTTACTATTGCAAAAGATGATTTTCTCACAGGTAATTTTAGCAGATTTGTAATTAATTCTACAAACTCAGATTGGAACGCGTTTTTATGCGTTTTTTGCACTTTCTCCCTGCACCTTTAACAGGCCCAAATGACTAATGCTTTGTTAAAAAATATCAACCGATTATTTATTTAATATTTACATCAAAGCCCCATTGTATACATGTACACATTGAGGAACATATGAGTAAAGCAGGTTTATATTAAAACAAAAATAACAGTAAATCTTTTTACTTTCAAACATCCACAAATGATTGCAATACAATTTGCAAAGTAAATTATTCTATTAAACATTAATTGATTTTCAATGCTCTGTTACTATCAGTGCACGTTTCACAATTTTCACTACATTAAATAAGTAATAAATCATCATTTAATTAAAATGTTGTGCTCCTATTAAGATTGCTAAGCATCTATTAATTGGGTTTAATAACATACATAATGAAAATGCAATCTTAGTCATCATTATAGCTTAATAAGCCCTGGAGATAATGCAGTCCTACCTAGCTCTTCCTGGTGCTGCTCTTTTGGTGTTGAACTTAAATCTTATAGCCATCTGAACTCTCTTTCCTGCAGTGACAAAATAACAATCACAGATTCATAAAACTTTTATTAATGTCTATTTTCCTCTGATTCTCAATCTAGCTGTTATGGCTCAAATATAATTTTGGGAAACAGAAATGTACATTGTCCCATATTGGATAAATTGGACAAAAGTCATAGGAGACACTAATCTCTGAAAAAGGTAGCCACATATATGTCTGAACGGCCAACAGGGATGATTCCACCCCAACCCTACAAGAAGCTATAAAAACTCATTAAAACCTTGGAATCATGTTTGACACTGAACTTTACTTTGCTCTGCAATACCACATTGCAAAAAAAGTGGACATTCATTCTGTTTAGCCTATCTACAAGCTGGCCCTTCCTAGGGAACACCCATTTAATCACATGATTCAAACTGTCATGTATTCCAGGTTTACTGTCACTCAACTTTATTTTTTAATATTTCAAGTGCAAAATAAAATGCAAAATATATTGGTTGTAATAATATTTGGCTTAAGAAAAGACAGTCATATTTCCAATACATGCATAGTTTTATGTGCAAGGCCAGATTCAAAAATATGTCTTTTCTTTATAATCCTTATTTCGACCATTTAGATCATAAAAGATATACAACAATAAAAACATTTTAAAAAGAATTAACATTCGGATAAAAAATAACACATAACATTTTGAGCAGAAGCATAAATAACAACGAGTTACAAGATACAATATGTACTTCGGGTTATCTTGACGACCATCAAAGGTTGGGCAAAAAAAGGCCTTACAAACTGCTTTAAATTTCTGTAAAAAAGAAAAAGCCTCCACACTTGCCAAACTGCCCATTGCACACCCGGAATTAAATAGACATCAAAGGCAAGAAGAGCTCTTCAATAAGGTACCCAACTCCATATGTCACATCATGGTGCAGAGCAGTGTTAAGAGTCAGCCAAGAAACCAATACTCCAATGCACCCAGCATGTTAGTGTTTTGAGTTTTCTAAGATCTTTCAAACTGTATGCACTAACACTACTGTAAAATTTGAGTTGAACAGTTGTACAATGCATTATCGAACTTAAATGTTGTTTTACTTTTAGGCAATTAGAAGCTAGATTTGTTTCTGGCATTTAGGGCCATATGTAGGTAGCTTCACATTTACCGACTCATAAATACCGAATTTTACCGATTCGGTATTTATGAATCGGTAAATGTGATGTAGGTAATTAATCGGTAAAATTTACCGATTCGGAAAAAGTCGGTAATTTTGAATCGGTATTTACCGATTCAGTAATGAGGCATACCTTCCCATTGATTTCTATGGGCCAGGAGGCCCATAGGAATGAATGGGAAGCCAGTTACCATTACCGATTCGGTAAATACCGAATCGGTAATGGGGGAGGCAGTATCATGGGTGGCAGGGTGTCACATTGACACCCTGTTGCACCCCTGATTCGTCCATGTGTGCAAATGTGGCGCACATACATGCCCTAAGGGCATGTATGTCTGCCACATGGCACTTGTACATCTGCAAAATATCACGTTTTGCAAGGTATTCGGTATTTATCACCAACCTATATTTGGTGGTAAATACCGAATTCTAATTCCTACTCATCACTCATTAGAGTGTTTCCTACATATCTTTTCAGGATTCGGTATTTACCGAATCAGTAATTTTACCGATTCGGTAAATTACCGAATCCTGAAATATGCCCCCTACATCTCAAATAGCTAAATACCGGTCGGTAACGGGATATTTACAGAATTTCGGCCGTTACCGACCAGTATTTAGCTACCTACATGAGGCCCTTAGTCTGCTGTGTACATGAAACTGATAAATGCATATCCATTTCTCTTGATAAACAACAATGCTTCTGTGGTAGCATTGCAGCTGGACTTCGACATTTAATTAGTGCATTTATCATTTTCTAATTATTGTTTAAAAAACAAACACACCGTTTTTTGGCAACTACAATTTGGCTAGACTCTGAAATAATCAAACCTATTATCATTCCTCAAATGCTCTTTATGAATGGTAGTATCTAATGTTGATGTGTACGCTTTTTGGGTTTTGTATCACTTTTTGAATACAAACAGGACCCAAGTGTAGGTCAGTTAGCTTTCCCTTTCTAAGTGTCCAACTGTTCTGTAAAAATATTCTTAAAGTCTACTTTTTCTAAACTAATAGAGAATTGTTATTGTTTACTTCAGTCAGATAAAGTTGGCTACTCTAGAGAACAATACAAATAAATCCTCTTTTTGAAACATAAATGCATATGCCCATATAAAAATCTCTGATCCCTCACCAGATCAGTGAAAGCCTTGACTTCTTAAAGGTGAAAAGGTTTATATATATTTATGCCCATCTTTACCCCAACTAGACAATATAATGTAACTTAAAGAAGTGTCTACTAAACAATGTATACTGCCCGTGACAGCACAACACACAAACCCCCAAACACACACTTTGTTAAATGATTTCACATCCAAATCAAAGCAAAAGTAGAATCTGTGGAGTTTTCATTTGATGCTTAATGAATTTGTGTTGCCAGGGTGGGGCTATGTATTCTCGTTGTTGACTGATTGCTTTATGTGATATTATTTTGAAAGAGATTTTTAGGCATTGCAATCTAATTTATTAGTGAAGAATTGAATACAGCACACTTTGAATGTAATACATAGAAAGTGTCAGCAAGAGAAGTTCAACAGGGAGGAATAACGTTCCTGTCCACTCCATTTGTAAACCTTGGGTTAACCTCTTTCCTAATCTTGCCCATCACACTAACCTACCTGTGCCTATTTCAGATCTTTTTCATTCTCTTACCTCGTTGCCCCTTTTTCAAAGATGTCTAAAACATCCATCACATTTTCTGTAAAATGTGCAAGTCAAAGTCAAGCTGCTTCCTTGTATGCTTGTATGAACCTCTGGATTGTTCATGAAAGCATAATGGTCCATGATGAAAGAGAATGATGACTGAAACCGATGGCTTGACGCTTCAGATCTAAATCTTGAGATGTTGATCTTTTTCTTATAACTTTGGATATAGTAGAGCTGGCTTACTGGTGAACTCCACCTATGTATTGCGCAAACAGCCATTGAAGTCCACGTGTTCAGGTGTCAGAAATACCTCTTTACCTGTAAATGGTTCAATATCACCTAAACAATTGTAGAGAGAGGAGTAGGTGAATGAATCACAGAAATTACATTACTAAGACATCCACAACCCTGCTTGAACAAAGAGAATTAATTAAATAAACAGCCTTAAATGCTGTAGCAGAAAAAGGCAAGTAGGAGAAAAGCAGCTTTTGGTTTGTGGATAGCACCCGTAGACGACCAAAACATACATCAGTACTATTTAAATCAGAGAAAGAGATTGATATACTAGCATGGTATGATAAAAGAGGACTGCATGGGCAACCCAGGAGATTAGGGTGAATGGCACAGTTGTTTTAGAAACTCTACAAAAGTGTGGGCACATGAATTACAGGAAAGTAGAAGTTGGATGGCACTACTTCCATCTTTTTCAGAAATCATTCAGCTATCCTTGATGATATCTTATTCACACCAGCTTTTATTACATTTAATTCTATCATATGTTAACTAATTACAAACTGTAATGGTGCTTCGAGAGCAGCATTGTGCAGCCGGTCAGGATTTCTCCATATATTGCACCATATCATCCTTTTGTTGCATCACACTGAATATATTTTCCCAGTATTTAGAATGCATAATCTTTTAAGGCACATATTCGCTGGACACCAAGGTGGTTTTACTTTGTTCCACAAGCACTGACTTTTGGCATTCACAATTAAAGAGCTACACATAAAGCCACAAATAAATGTCAGATATGTGCCACTCTTCGCATTTCTCACTGAACAAATACCACTCAAAGACACATTGTTATATTGACTGTTCTGCTTCCTAGTTTGATAGTTTTGTCACACTTAATGTAGGATCAGAGAAAATGACTTTGAGAACAAAAGACTGATGCTTTCTGGTTTGGGGGCACTACATTTAATAGCAAGTTACAGGTTCAACATAACAAGAACAATTAAATCACAGGTCATTGAAACTGTCATGATTACACTAAGCGCTCAGATATTTTCAGATACTCTGATTTTATTAAACAAAATTCTCACACCAGCCCAGTTTTGTTAGATTTTCCATCTTAAGAAGTGTGATAGCTCAGACAATAAAACTAATCTTATGGTGGAATCTGTGCAAAACTTGCATGTCACAGATTGAAATCCCATTTTTTCAGCTTAGCCCCCTCATCAGACCAGGGTTATAAAATAAATCCGGTTGAGATGGTTATGAACACCGAGACGCATTTAACTCTGCTAAGTAAGCTGATTTTTAGTTTGTTTACCTCTTTTAAGGATGGATGACCTTTATTAATATTTTTTTTAATCCTAATCAATCACATGAGTAGATGGAATCGGATGTCCTCCTGCATATAATGCATTTCATGTGTAAAATGGCCCTTTTCTATCCGTGCTGCTAGTAGATCATTTGAATATAGTTAGACCGTACTCACCATGGAAAGCTAAATCTAAATGAATCATTAGGTCAAATATTTTGATATGTAATGCTATGATCTGCTTTTATAAATTTGGATGTAATGTCAAAAGGCATTTGGCCAAAGTACACACCACTATAACAGATAGTAAGGAAATTAATATGCAATAGTATAGCACCGGAAAGTAGAGGAAAAGTGGTAAAATTAAGTTTTGGAAATAAACATAGCTTTCCTTACTGGCCTTGAAAAATAAGAGAGGCACAGGTCATAAATATAACATGTTTACAAATAGAATTTCTGATCCAAAATACATAATGCTTAAGACTTTGCGCATCAGAATTCTGATTTGAAGTCAAAGAGATATTATGCTGATTCTCAGATTTTTTTCCTTGTTGGAAGACAATTTATTGATTTCATAGAAAACCACATCAAATTGCACACAGACCAGTAGTTTAGTGCAATAATTCAGTGTACCCACAGGTCATATAACCAGGGGTGGATGTAAGTGTGCATGAAATGTGCATGGATTGATTGATTCATTGTGCTCATTGTAGAGTTTGACTTTTGCAATCTGGTGTCCTGAGGCTGTGAATAATTAGGGTGAAGCAAGAAGACCTAGTCTGCAAACAAATGCATTTTCAGGAATGTTTGATATTGCTGAAGATTATCTATGGAGCAAGGAGTTGCTGGTCAAGAGAAACACATTTCCCTTTGTCAACTCAATATCCTTTTGATTCAGAATTCCTGGATACAAAATAAAGGACTGTACACTTAAACATGCTTGGTCCAAGATCTTAAAAGCCATTTTAATGCTATACTTGGCTCCCAAATTGCTTATCGTTACTACTATAATTTTCTTTCCTTTACAAATATATATTTGTAAAAAGGAGCATTTGCTTTAGTATTTCCCAGTAAGGGACATGTGCAAAGAACATCACCTTGGTGGTGATTTCCCTGATCCTTTACCAGTTAATGTACCTAAAAGCTTACATGAAACTACATTCCTTACAGATCCTTCTTACCTCATACGCTTACAAGCTTTCTGTACTGCTACAAACCATCTCCTCCGTCTAGGGCATTAATTAATATGAATAGAAAACTCCCTTCAAAACTCGATCATAAATATTGACGGGAATTTATTGCAGTCTCACATTATAGGAAATCATTTAACATGTAGAATTGTACTCTATAGGGTGGAGGGTACTTCTGCATGCTCACCTCAATGTATCACCAAACTGTAAATCTGACATTGTTGCCATATGTCACACAGAGTTATGATTTCATTTTCCAGCAGGTTTCTTTTGGCCTCTTATAGGACTTGTATGATTTGTCACATGTTTACGATGAGTGTAAAAACTTCTCAATGGTGAGAATAGTGTCATGATGGAGGAAAGCGGGTCCGCAGCTCCCAGGGGCACATGCGCTTCACACTACATATACTCATTAGAGAAGATCTGATGGATTTGGAAAAAGCAGTCTCAAATATATTGCATAGAGAATTACAAAGAAGAGAGGGATGTCAATCATAGATCCCCTTCCTTTGCAATTCGTTATTGGTAGCAAAGGACACTTTGTTTAAGACATTTCTGACTCACAGGGTGTCTTTTGTGCAATGGAAGCTTCAACATGTTGAAAGAAAGGGCTGTTGCCTGTGCGTTCACTTTACTGCATAGCTGGTGTCTATCAAGCAGACAGGCATGTTGAGGTTCTCTGAAAAACAAGCGTGAATACCATAAAGACCAGAATGGAAAGTCTAAGCATTTGAAGAATAACAAAACTCAAATGTTATCTTTTCCATCCAACTCTTATAATAATTGCTTGTTTTTCGCACACACTGCATAGTGTTCTCTGTGATAATGCCATATTACAAATAATACTTCTAAACAATATGTTTAGAAGTAGCTCTGAAATTACTTTTTCTTTTTTTTTCCCTTAAAAGGATATTTTCGGACTTAGGCAAGCTCTTGGAGGACGGTATATGTCCAGGCCCTCAACCTTGTGCTTCTCCCTCCAGGTGCTTAATTGGTGAAAGTATAAGAGTCAGGGGCTAAGGTTTTGCCCAGAATCTGGTGCTATCAAATTTTGGGGAGGAGTATACCATGGCTGCTCATTCAGGATTCTACCTCATGCAGCTAACTCCCCCGTGAAACTTTTCGTATTGCGAAAAAATTACACAAAGCCACCTCTTCCCCTGATATACCTGACGTAACGGGCCGACGCTGCTATGAACTTGCATACTATTTTTATAATAAAATTCGAACGATCTATATGTCTTTCTCCCCAGCTGACAGTCATAATAGTCTTTATTCAGGGGAGACTGGCCCAGCAGAGAACATTCCTTGGAGGCCTTTCCCCCAATGGACTGTGAGTCACTCCAGGCCAGTTCAGCACTCATCAAGAGAGGGTTGCCTAGAGACTCTGCCCCTCCCAAGATTCTGAAACAGGCGGTCGAATCGGTCTGTCCGATTATCCTGGAATTGATCAATTCCTCAATCTCCGCTGGTGTGGTCCCTCCATTGTGGAAAAGAGCAATGGTGAAATCTCTCTTGAAAAAACTTAGCTTGGACCCAGATTGTCTCTGTAACTATCACCCCATCTCGCTCCTCCCAGGGATCAGCAAAATAGTGGAGAAACATGTTAATTCAGCACTCTCCAAGTTCCTGCAATCCCATAACCTTATCCATCCCTCTCAAACCGGTTTCCGCCCGTGCCAAGGAACAGAAACGGCTTTGCTTGCAGTTGTTGAAGATTCCAGAAAGAGTCTCGATGCAGGAGGCTCCTCTGCTGTGATTCTCTTAGATCTCAGCGCAGCATTCGATACCATCAACCACCATATTCTGGTCCTACGATTCAGAAGTTTGGGGGTGTCGGAGTAGCCCTAACATGGCTGCAATGCTTTCTGGAGGAAAGATCTTTCCAGGTGTTCGAGGGTGAGGTTATCTCTAGGGGTGGGCGGAATTTGCGAAATTCACTTTCGCAAACTATCGCGAAAATGTTGAAAATCTACGCAAACACGCCGGAAATATCGCAAAGGCGCGGACATTTTTTTCCCGCCTGTTCGCGGTATTTTTTGCGTGATCGCGGCTCGCCAACTTACCCATGCGGTTGCTCACGGGCGTGACCATCTTGTTTTCACTTGTCCCGCCTACTCACGTTCGATATGACGTGCCCGCGTCCTCACGCTCTCGCTCGCGGTGGAGAATGACATGTTCGAGATCTCAATCTTCTCATACTCTCGCGGTGCATGATCGCGAGAAGAAAGACGTGATCGCGTGACAAATGACGTGATCGCGCGAGTAATGACGTTAATGCGGGCGCGAGACAGCGCAAATGGCTACCAACAATCCAACATCTCGTGGAGAACGTGACCGTATCGGGAAAACTTGTCGGCGAACGCGGGGATTCAGGTAAGGTGATCGCGCGCACACGAGAATGTATTTTTGTACAGCGCGAGCAAGAAAAATATTACCGGTAAAATGCAGATTGTGGAAATTTTGACATTTTCGCGCTTTCCGCGGAACGCGAAAATGCCAAATTCTCGCAATTTCCGTGAGCAGAACGGAATTTTGGCCCAGGCCGAGTTATCTCAAAATCTTTGCCCCTCTATTGTTGGGCCCCTCAGGGATTGTCCCTGAGCCCCACCCTTTTTAATATTTATATGGCTCCTCTTGCGGACATTGTTCTTCCCTTTGGGGTTCACATAGTGACTTACGCAGATGATACCCAACTGGTTGTAGCGCTGAACCATTCAGACAAGGCCTCTACTGGCCTATGTCCTTTCCTTGGAGAAGTATCCAAATGGATGAAACACTCGCATTTAATACTGAATGGTGATAAGACTGAGCTTATGCTCCTTGGAAATCCTTCTCATTTTAAAGCGGACACTATGTGGCCAGCCTGTATGGGTCCTGCCCCTAAATCAGAGATAAAGAGCTTGGGCTTTTGGCTAGACCAAGACCTTACCTTCAGAGTCCAGGCTAGGAAGGTTGTGGCCTCCTGCTTGGCATCATAAGGATGCTCCGCAAAGTGCTCCCTCTGCTCCCCTTCCATGCAAGAAAGCTAATGGTCCAGGCTCTTAATTCTTTCACACCTGGACTACGGGAATGCCCTACACCTTGGTGCACCGAGTTCTGTCTTCGCTAAACTCCAAACAGTGCAAAACCACGCCGCTAGGATTCTCGTGGGGATTCCGAACCGGCAGTCTGCAAAACCTGCCATGAAATCCCTTGACTGGCTCCCTGTTCGGGAGAGAGTTCACTTCAAGGCTCTGTGCATTACCCACAAGATGCTAGGAGGAAAGGGACCAGCGATTAACTCATCTATGGTCCAGCCCTATCAAGCGAACAGGTGGCTGCGCTCAGATGAGCTACACTTGGCCTCATTCCTTGAGTTAAGAGGGCCAGAAGCGGCGGTCGGGTATTTCCTTTCAACGCCGCCAGACTAAGGAACTCCCTCCCTCTGCATCTACGAAATCCAATCATATGGCCTTTTGTAAGTTGCTGAAAACGTGGCTCTTCCCTAACTGATTCTTTGATGCTTCAGTCTAACCGTCTCAGCGCTGGGATGTCTCCGGGTAGCTACGCGCTCTATAAGTGCTGTTTCATTCATTCATTCATTAATGCCTCTTTCATCCATTAACAGACACTCTCTGCCGCTCCATCTCTCTCATTCTGATTCTTTTCCATCCCTGCAGTCTTTTTTATGGATGTATGACGTTACAACGCACACTTTTACAACGCATGCACTTACAACGCATTTTTTACAACGCATAATCCATTACAACGCATGACATTACAACGCATGACACTACAACGCATTTTAAAAAAATACCTTTACAACGCATTTCCATTACAACGCATACTACCTTTACAACGCATACCATTACAACGCATAATATTAAATTACATTTAAGGTAAGTATTAGATAGTATAGGGGTAAAAGTTACTTTTCTAACTCCAGGGGGTGCAACAGTAGGGTAAGTGTTGGATAGTATAGGGGTAAAAATTACTATTCTAACTCCAGGGGGTGCAACAGTGGGGTAAGTGTTGGATAGTATAGGGGTAAAAATTACTATTCTAACTCCAGGGGGTGCAACAGTAGGGTAAGTGTTGGATAGTATAGGGGTAAAAATTACTATTCTAACTCCAGGGGGTGCAACAGTAGGGTAAGTGTTGGATAGTATAGGGGTAAAAATTACTATTCTAACTCCAGGGGGTGCAACAGTAGGGTAAGTGTTGGATAGAATAGGGGTAAAAATTACTATTCTAACTCCAGGGGGTGCATCAGTAAGGTAAGTGTTGGATAGTATAGGGGTAAAAATTACTATTCTAACTCCAGGGGGTGCAACAGTAGGGTAAGTGTTGGATAGTGTAGTGTAATATTATGCGTTGTAATGGTATGCGTTGTAATGGTAGTATGCGTTGTAATGGAATGCGTTGTAAAGGTAGTTTTTAAAAATGCGTTGTAGTGTCATGCGTTGTAATGTCATGCGTTGTAATGGATTATGCGTTGTAAAAAATGCGTTGTAAAGGTAGTGCGTTGTAAAAGTTGCGTTGTAAAGGTTGTTCCCCCTTTTTTATGTGACTTTTTCCCATATTTTCTTCCTCCTCCTTTCCCCCTTTTGTGTTTCTCTCTCTTGGTCAAAGTTGATTGAAGAAAAATAAGTTCTGGTAATCAAAAACGAGTGAGAGTGAGCACCACGTGAAACCACTAGCTCAAATTAAGCACTGCCTCGCCCCATTTGAAGCTAATGGAAGCACAGAGTTACTTTTGTTGGATCCTCAGATGGCTGCACAAGTGAAAATATTTTGTGATCAGGCAATTAAAGGACTTCCGGGTCATCATGCATTGAGCAGGGCAAGCGCAACTGGATTTCCTTGCTCATGTAGAATGTGACCTTGATAGGCAAGGGTTAAACTTCTGTGCATCCAGGGGCATTGTATTTCTGAAACTATCTCTTGCTTTGTTAGTTTGTTGGAGAAAAAAAATAAATAATGCGTAAAGGAGGTTGTACTGAACACATAGACTCTCGCGAGGCAGGCAGAAATGTCTTAATGTAGGAGGAGGTTCTTAACCCATTGAGTGCAGCCAGAGCATCCACTCACCTGAAAGGTCAAATGTCTCCTAGAAGAATTACATGGTGCCTTCCATGATTACACTGGAACCAATAGATTACTGAATCTGGTAACTATCAGACACTTTATAAATGAAAATGGCAGACATATTGACTGCAGTATTTCTTATACATGAAAAATTACATATGATCATACACGGGCCCCACCTGTCCATTTACCAGCTCTGGAATTAAAAAGCGAGCAAAATGTACAGATATGCTAGTTTTTCAATAGGACAGTGGTGGCTCCTCCGCTGTGGCGGTGGAGTGTTGCCCCCCCATCATCTTCAAAACTTTAAAATTGAACGATAATAAAAGTGTTCAATATAGTTTTATTTTTCTTGCAAAAGCTGAGGCTTGGGGGTGGGGTTGTCGTGTAGGGGGGGGTGATGAGCAGGGCACTGTTGTCAGTGTGCATGACAGTTTGGCCGGCAGTCTCAGACCAGCCAACCCGTCTTGTGCACTGAAGCCCTCTCTCCACCCCCAACTGCATTGCCATGTTGGACCGAGCAAGCACAGGCTCCCCGTCTCACTGGGAGTGCAAATCCTCGTCGCTCGGGCAGATCCTGATGCTACTTTCAGCATCATGAAAGCAGCGTCAGGACTGGCCTCAGGGGGTTCTGCGAGCCTGTGTTGGTGAGGATGGAGCAGAGGAGCGGAGATGAGGCGAATCAGCAGGCAATGTAGTTTTTTTTTGGTCTCCTTTGTTTGGCCTCCGTCCCCCTTCCCTCCCCAGCGCCCGCCACTCTGCCAGGACACGAGCCGCTACTGCAGTGGGGACCGACTAATTTGCATATCTACATTTTTTGCTTGAGTAAGAAAGTAAGTAAGATTTTTATATAAAGCGCATGTTTGCCGAGGCATCTTAGCGCTGAAGAAGTGTAGGACGAAAGTGGTGAGTTGTGTATTGTACTCTTGTCAGGCAAAAAGCTGTTAAATGTGTACTCTTAAAATAAGAGTCCGTTCCTCTGCGATGTCCCTGCCCTAAATCTCCCCTCCCACTCGCTTGCATCTTTGGTACTTTTCAATTCTGCTGTCCAAGCAGTTTCTCTGCTATATTCATGAATCTTAATAGGCCAAGTTGCTACATTAAATTTGAGAATCAAATTAGTGTTCTTGGGTGTTTTTCTTCTTTCTCTGGGGATCGGTCATAACTCTGGCAGGCATATGAATAACATTGTAATAAAAGTCATGATGCAGGGAAGCAGGGCATGCGGTCCCTCCTGTTATGGCACTTCTTCTGGGGTGTTGACTTAGTCTTCCCTGGTTTGTGTAGAGGGTTTGAATCAATTACATTTCCAGAGATGTTTTTGCTTCGTAATCAAATATAAGAAAGTGTGGTCCAGGCTGGAACTGCCCATAATAGGTCAGGATAGTTCAATTCCCAATATAACACACTGCATAAAACAGTGGCAATAATTTCAGGGTTTTAACAGAATCATGTTTTCCAGCAGTCTTGCCTATCGACTAAGGATGAAAAATATAAGCAAGCACTAAATGTGTGATTTAGTAAGGCGTGTATTCGTGGCACGGAGACGGAAGATTACGATAAACCAATCTTCTGAGGTTTTTAGCCTGTGATTGGGCAACTTCCCCCGCCTTATTATTACTTTTCAGTAGTTTTTATTTTATACATCTTGAGCACCTTATGTGGTGTACTATTTTCTAACATTGATGTAGCCTTGTGTTGTCTTGGAAGGTATGTAGCTACCTCTTGAGACAAGGATGAAGTGTGTGTGGTTGTGTTTCCACATTGGCAGTTTCAGACTGAAACCTCACAAGAGAAGTCTAAATAATATGCTAATAATTGTACCATCGATTAATGTAGTAGTGAAAGTGCTCACCAGGGTGCTATAGACTCTAGTGATCATTGTGCTTCAGAGCATGCTGATGCACGGTATGTCCATCAAGGTCATGTACAACATCTGAGCCATAGAATAAACCAAACTATGCCATAGAATGTGCCCTGGGCCAAACCTTGAGCTAAATTGTGGTTGTGGACTTCGCAGATGATGCTCTTGGGTTTTGAGGTGAATGGTTGTAGGTGGATTTTCTGTGTGCATCCTGTGAGGAAGGAGGAGGTCCACTTGAGGGTGTTTGCTCTGATGCCATTGTGGTGGAGTCTGGTGATTAGGCGATGCAGAAGGTGTTGTTGGAGCCATTGGGGGCCAGGGTAAGGAGCTCAGATGTGTTGTATCGATGGATGACAGGGGACACAGGGTTCCTGGCGCTGGGCATGGTCCAGGCATGGACAGACACAGACAGGCTTGCCTATGGTGCGCAGCACACCAGCTGTGTGTGGCCAATGTGCGACCGCTGCATGCGGCCAATGTGCGCCCACTGCGGGGGTTGGTCCGTGCCCACAGCAAGGCTTACATTAGTAGTCCTGGGAGGTTTGCGGGCTGTCAGGGAGGCTGGGAGTGTGCACCAGCGGGCGGGATGATAAAATACGGAAGAGGGCAGGGAAGAGAAGCACTAAGAAGCAACAACCAGCAACCAAATTGAAACCAGAGGAGTTAAATGATGAAAAATGGCCAGAAATTACCAAATTACCATGGCAACAGAAAAATAAACCAAAAATGAAGTGAAACACCTGGGAGGATGACCGCGGGGCCAGACCTGGAAAGTGCTGTGTTTCTAGGCAGGAGGTAGGCGAGGCACCAGACTCTGGCACTAGGTAGCGGCAGCAGGGAGCGGCGCACAACCAGGGAGATTAGGGCTACTCACTGGGGCTGCAGCGCAGCCTGCATAAGTAGTCCTAGGAGGCGGGTGAAACTGTCAGCGAGGCTGGGAGCAGGAACCAATGGGCAGGTGGAAAACGGTGGTGCGAGTCCACTTGTTGCACAAGTAGTTGTGCCTAAGTCTTTAGTTTGGCTTATTGATTGACCCCACCAGGTTTGTATGTTACAGCAACAGTATATATTGTTCAGTGGGTCCTTGATCCACCCCCTCCAAATTATTAATGGATCCAGGATTCTTCCTTGATTGACAGCTCTTTCTCACTTTGCAAGTACGATATCATCTGCCTTATCCACCTCACAACTATTCAATAATTATTTTCTTTCCTTCCATGACAGAGTGTATACCATTTACTCATGCCTTAACTAAGATAAATTTCTGTACTTCTGCCTTAAAGCTAGCCATAGTCAGCAAATCCAAAATTCTGGTGAATGACCGAAATTGCTCCGAGAAATGCAATCCTCCAATTTTGCACGCTCTCAACTGGATTCCTGTGTTTATTCTTTCCGCGATAAGACAGCCCTTATTACCCACAATGCTATATTCATAACCAGTCTACAGTCCTTAATCTCTAGCTTCTAAATACAGAATCTGAGTGAGGTGTTTGTAGAAGTCCCGTGGCCGCCTACCAGAAGCGACATCCTCCCACTGCACTGAATTTGATTTTTCTTCAGACAGTCTGGAACTAACTGCTTGGTTGTGCCCTAAGCAGTCAGCTAATCTTTCCCTGCCCTAGAACTACCTCTGTCTTAACCAGCAACTTTTTACTGCTAACACAGAACTCCTCAAAATCTCCAAACTGATCAATGTCACAAAGGCAATCTCTGCCCTTGGATCAAGCATGTGGCACTGACTACTGACCTCCGATACGTCTAACCTTTCAACATCAAAGAGAATGGCAGGAGCAGTGAACACAGAGTTCTTCATGAATTATACACATCATTCATTTTCCTTGAACCACTTTTCCTCATTCCATCTAGGCTATAGATTCTGAAGCTAAATGTGTGGTGAGCAACAATGTACCGAAAAAGTAAGAAAGAAAATGTGGGAGGGGTTGTACGTCAGAATATCAATGACAAAATTATTTTCTGTCAAAAATGTTGTGACCTAAATATCATTTAGAAAAATATAATTTAACTGGGTGTAGAATTTCTATTAATTTTTGCAAATTATATTTACCACACTATAAGTTTCAAAAATACATTTATGGCCACAATATTCTGGCACTATACAGTGGAAGGAAGACATGGGTGAAGCAAAAAAAGACTGAAGATTAGGGGGGAAAAAAGTATAAACGAAAATCTATGATTTCAAAGAAAATATGTAATTTCCCCTCAAGCGCACAAGATAAATCTACCCTTTCAAAGATACTACAAAGTCCAATTAAGTGAGGTAAACTGTAGCGGAATTATTTAAGAATTTTCTTAGTTAATGAGCAGTTAGATAATGAACTGACAAGTACTCACTTGCCGCTCTATCGTTCACTCACACACTCACTTTGACTCTAATATGTAATTCATCCTGGGTATCTGATTGTTGCTGATACAATGATGTTCCAGGGGCCCAAATGGTAGATTTACATTCAGGTACAACGTTTCCATCACAATGGATCTGTGTCTCCATTGCCTTTTGGCCGAAATTCTAAGGTTTCATAATCTCTTTTCAAAGCTTCACCTAGTTTGAATGGATCTTGTTTCATCTACAACACTTAGCATCATGAAGCCTCCTAGTGTGTGAGTGCTTTATAGTACTATGTATTTTGGTATATACATTTTCAGTTTTAAAACCCCTGTCTTCCAAGCTGGATATTTTATAGGCCCTTGCAAAGTTACAGTTACACTTGTGAGAATTGCAAACAACTTGCTAATTGTGCATTATTTAATTTTTTGACCACATTAGATGTTTTTATTCAAGAGATCTTTTCTGCTCAAACTATTCTGCTGGTGTGTCTTGTAACTGTTTAAAGAAAGTGTAAGAAATTGGGTTATTGGTTGTGGTGGACAGAAGCCCTTCTCAGGCGCCAACCACAATCTTTGTAAGGATGAACCACAAAAGCCAAATAAATTAATCTGTGCTTACCCCTCTCATACTTGGGCACAAAGCAGTCAGACTTAAATTAGAGGCAACATGTAAAGTATTAATAAAGCACACCAACAGTAATAAAGTTGAAACGCAACACAAGAAAAACCCAAATCAATTTAGAAAACTAGAGTAAATTATAATAAATAAAATGTCACAACACAAAACTTCAATCAGTAGAACTGGAGATATTGAATTTTAAAATTGTAGTAAAAAAAATAGCACCAAAATGGCAAAGTACCATTTAAGATTATCTGGTCATTGTGGACATGTGCAAAGTCACATGTTTGTGCCAAATGCATTGGAGTTCAGGCCAGGCATAGGATCAAGTTTTTCCCACTGAGAGGTGTACCTTTTGTCCTTGATGCAAGATCTGAGAGGTGTTACTTTGTGTGGCTTTGCGTGGTTTGTGGTCAGTTCAGATGAGGCTTGTTGTTGTGCAACAATGCTTTGCAGGACTCGGGGTCTCTAGGCATTGGGTTTGATGGAGCCTTCAGGTGGGTAAGGAAACCAGCCAAGGGTCCAGGACCTGGACAGTTATCTCTTGGGGATCCTGGGCTCACTCCAGCAGAGGGCAGAAGGGCTTAGGCAGGTCCAGTTGCAGGCCCAAGCATGTCCAGTTGCATCAGGGCAGTTACAGGGAGGCCGCTGGAGCTTGTTGCGCCCCTGTAGCTCAAACAGAAGGTAAGCCAACAGACTCTAAAATCACTCTGGCTTGCCTTGGGAGGAAGGTAAACAGGTCTAGCATTCCTTCTCAGATAGCAAGGCAGCCTTCTGGCAGGAGGGCAATTCTTCATCTGTAACTTCCACAGGTCCAGGTGTGTTTTGATGAGTTACTCTTGAGGTCCACTTTTTATACCTGCTGCCAACTTTTGTGTGTGGAATGACACCCTGTCCAAACCCTACATGAAATTCTTGAAAATTCATTCCTTCTTTTGTCAAGGCTCCAACTGTCGCAGGTGACAACATGATGTTGTCAGCATCCTTTGTGTGTGCTGGAGGAAAGCCCTTTGAGGTACAGCTCAGCTATTTTAGCTTGATAGCCCATCTGACCCACGCTTAGCCCCTTTGTGTCACTGTACTGAAAGAATACATTTAAAACTGCACTTCAGGCTGCAACAACAGGCCTGAGACATGTTTTAAAAGGCTATGTTAGTGGGTGGCAGAATGGGTACTGCAGGCCCACTAGTAGCACTTAATTTACAGGCCCTGGGTCCATCTTGAGTCATTTACTAGAGACTAACAAGAAAATTAAATATCCTGATTAGGTGTGGATCAATTTCACCATGTTTAAGGGAGGGAGTACAATCACTTCAGCACTGGTTATCAGTGGTAAAGTGCACAGAGTCCTAGAGCCAACAACAAAAGATTCAGCAAAAAAGGAGGAGTGAAGATAAAAGGTTTCGGGGGAAACCACGCCAAGGATGTCATGTCTAGCATAAAGGTATACATTTGCATGAAAATGTCATGAGCTACCATCAAAACACGTTTCAAGATATTCAAGAAAATGTGCTTTATTTTATTAAAATTTCTTGTAATATCCCAAAAAAGTGTGATTTTGCACATTTCTAGCATTGTATTTATTCTACTGCCTGCAATGCTTTCCTTTAAACTACATACAATAAAGCGGGGGTAATTTGGATTACTCGAAATAGTATGAAACGTTTCCTTTTCTTTAAATCTTGCTCTAGCTATCACATTCAAATGTACCTTTCCTTTACTCCAGTATGAGATCTTGTAATGTGTCTGCTTTTTGCGGCCCTTTTGGCAGCCATTTTCCCTTCAAGCCAAGAGTAATGAGCAAATAAAGAGCAGGGGGCACCAGAACCACCCTCTTACAGAATGTCATTTTCTCCGCCTTGATCCATCTTCAATCGGCCTGATTGGTTTGATATATTCATACATCTGTGTTATGTTCAGCAACCCATTAAACCTAAAGATAAAGAAACAGCAACCCTGCTGCAATCTTATCCTTTATGGAAGAACATCTCTAATTAAATCTCATGATCCTCAACTTGTCACTTTCCCTAATCCCTCATTGTGCAAATTGCTCCATGACTCAAGAGCACTGCACTCTCTGCTTGGCTGAACAATTGCTTTTAATATAGGATGGCAAACATCAAGAAGACAAGGAAGTTATCATCCCGGTTTATCATGGAGACAACCCCTCACCCCATGTGGGTGAATAAAAACAGAAGGGAATTAAAATCTTCAAGAGATGAATTTTTCGTTAGGTCTGTATTTCTGCATATCATAACTGTGCAAACCAGCATTAGCTTCCCGCTGATGTTTACAGAAGGGCTTTCGCATTATAGAAATACATGTTATCCACCAATTTGAATTGCTTCGGAATAAAAATACTGAAATCACCTGTCGAATGCTATCATTTCTGACAGCCATTTTTTTTCAATACCCTAAAAGTGTCCCTAAAGTTTTGGGAATGACCAATAGAAGTATCATTTTTCCCCGTCTGTTAGCGCAGTGATTCCCACGGCAGCCACAGGCCTCTTTGCGGAATTTAAAGTGAGATGTGGGGTATTACTGCATACATTCTGGGAACTTCGGTTAAAAAATTAACATTTTACAGAGAGGAACAATTGGTAACCCAATTTTTCCCACTGCACTATGTTTTTGGAGAGTTCTACATAAGAAGTTGATTTAGCAAAATGACCACTTTAAATTTCTGAAATGACTTGTTCTGAAAAATTGTGGTGCCCTTTAATAGAGGGACCTTTTAAAAATGCACATTTCTCATTCGGATTTGCCAAGTCATTTGAGCGAAAGCAAGGCCCAGTTTATGGAATATTTGTCCCAAATAGCAAGTGTTGAGGTTGAGAAACAGTGTATTTTTGCATACATGAATATGGAAAATTTGATGTTGGGGCGCAGAAGGTTGAGACAGAGAGAAAGGCCAAGCTCTGCTTCCCCACGGGCTTCCTTCCATGTTGAGTTCTGCCCTGTTCAGCCCTCACCAAAGGTCAAGGAGCGATGAAGGTTTGAGGCATAAATGCCCCACCCGGTCTACATTGTAAAGAAAAGCATGACACATAATCCTTGGTGTCCTCGATTACATTCACACCCAGGGTTTGACTTACAACTACTAGATTTCACCACATACATTATTGCTGGAGTTCATCTATTTACAAAAGCTGAGACGGGTAGATTTCATCTGTAAGCGTTGTTCAAATCTCACTTCATGCACTAGATGGTAGGCGGGCTAAATATGAAATTGTGGGCCTTTCCCTGTACTGACTCTATGTCTGGTAATGGGAAATGTGTTTCCTGATTTGGTGGATGAAGCAGCAGTCTGCCCTACCTCCATGGACGAGCTAACCAGCGAGTGGAAAACGACTAACTTATGTATGTTTGCAAATGGGATAAAATTCACATCTGTAAAGTGGGGGTGAAGTGGAAAATTTTGGCAAAACTTCGCTGATGCTAAGTTTTCTAATTTGTCATACTTTGCAGCAGAAAGAACAACCTGCAACCCCTTAGTGAAACCCTCTGGGTTAATTTGGACTTCGGAACAGTGGGAGCTTTGGCTTAACATGATGGAGCTTCCGCGCACCACCCTAAGTGGGACGAGTATACCCTGACGTGGGTCCCTTGCTCACCATGCCACTGGATTCAAACTATCCTGGCTGTTGAGGGGTGATAGCCCAAAACCAGTCCTGTGATGCTTGTTTCCAGGCCAGGGAACACCTGGCTTGGCAGTTTGGGCTGGACTGTTCTCAGGGGAAGCAAAATCAAGACTGATTTGCATATGGTTGGGTCCAAACTGGAATGGCGGAGTGAGCAATGAAACAATGGATTTAGGCCCAGATATCTGTACTGGGGGTGAATGTTTGACTTTGCTCAGCATTCAGTCAATCAATTGCTCTTAGTGCATTTGTAGCCCTAAGTGGGATGGGTATGCCCAGACATGGATCTCATGCTCACCATGCCACTGGATCCAAGCTATCCTGATTGATGAGGGGGTGATACCCTGAAATCGGTCCTAGGATGCTTGTTTTCGGTCCAAGGAGGGCCTGGCTTGGCAGCTCAGGCTGGACTGTTCCCATGGGGATCAGGGTCAAGACTGATTTGCATATGATTGGGTCCAAACAGGAATGGCATTGTGGGCAAACAAACAATGTATTTAGGCCCAGATCTCTGTTTTGGGTGAGAGATGTTTTGACATTGTTGAGCATTCCGTCCATCAGTTGTTCATTTTGAACTTTCTGAAAGTGGCCTTTTGAGAATGGTGACTTAAAATTCGACTTTAGCTTTATAGAGGATTTAAAATTACAGTTCTTTGCTAGGGTCTTTAAAATAAATTAAATGTGCTAATCAGGTAGACCAATTTTACCATGTTTTTAGAAGTGAGCACAAGCCCTTTAGCACTGGTTATTGGTGTTATTGCACAGAGTCCTAAAGCCAACAAAAATAAATTTCAGCAATAAGGAGGTGATATGGGAAAAAGTTTGGGGGAAGACCACATCAAAGCCTGTCAGGTATAACAGCTTCCATGTCAACATGTTGAAGCAATACTTTAACTGTTTAAACATGGTGTTGGTTTTTTAAGGCAGGTGACGGGGAAGGGGTCAAAATTAATTTGTGTTGCAATGGGCTTTCTTCAGATGAAACCAAAGGAAGTTCTGTTCTTGCCTAATTTTGCGAGCCACACGGTCTTTAGACAACAGCTAATCTCAATTTAAGGGTTACAGTGTTACCAAAATGTCTTCCATTCGGCAATTCTATCAAGTTAAATTGCGCTACAGACAGTAATCAGGATTTTGGATCAATGTCTATGCCACACTATAACTGGTGGAACACTGATGCAAGCACTTGTTGTTCCACGCACATTCTAAAAATATCCCTGTTGTTATTGATTCCAGGTTTGCTTTGTTATGATTTGTTGTGGCCCAGCGCCCAAGAAAGTCATTGTAATAAACGCATGTTCATTTCTAAATGAACTAATAATAAATACCTGGATACTTTCTAGAATAAGATCTACAAATGCTGAAATGTTACTTCAATTAAAAGGCTGAGACTTTGAGAATGAAAATGGTTAGGGGAAACAACAGAAATGTGTGCACTAAGAAAGAAGAAAATGTGAGTGATGCCAGCAATTATTTGTGGGGCATATACTACAAATTAGAGCTGGCTTCTCCAATCATTAGCTTGTGAACTACTGTTAGCTCTCCTGATAGCATGTGTATTTGAGAAGAAAATATCTGGTTTTTCTGAACTCATTCACTGACATTTGGAGAAAAATAGTTGAATATCGAAAATATATCTAAAGCTGATAATAAAGTGAAAAAGTATGCGGTGTTAGGGAGACTTATGACTAATATTACCTTGGTGCCAGGGGCATTGCAGCTGCGGCATTTAGCTATTACCCATATAGAGGCATTCCAAATTGATAACACGGTTTTGCATTACTGCCGACAACCCTGCCTGATACACTGAGGTGATCATTCATGGTGAATGATCACTAATGCAATCATGTTTGATGTGTTCACTATTACAAAACTAATAATGTTAGAAGCTCTGTATGATTTTTATTGAGCCCATGTATCACCCATTAATGAAAAGGGTGGAGACCCCTTATATTAGAGCTTTAACCGCTATGCGTTTCTGTTGGGGCAAAATGCCGCCTCGTGCAGACTTTAGCTGGTGCGCTTTGTTTTCAGCACAGAGCTGAAAACAAAGCGCACTAAGTGCCAAGGGGCACTCGCCCTTCCAGACGGGCGAGTGCCCCTTGGGGGATGCCACGCTGTTGCTTACTGCACCTTACCCTTTTAAATTACACATGGAAATATCTTGTTGGTGCAAAATGGCCGTAGTTTATTCACATATCTATTATCATCAGAACAAAACATTGATCAACACAAACTTCATGTGCATACATCTGATATAGTTAGTATTCGGTTTGTTTAGTCCATTGTCATGACCGCACCCTCTGACAGCGCCTAGAGCGATAGCCTCTCTCTCTTATGGGCGCCTAGCACCTGTGCGGCCCCTCGGCTTCACCCTGCTGCCAAGATTTGTGCAGCTGTGATTGCATGGCAGGGCTTAAAATGAAGTAACTTAAATAAAACAGCATTTTTCCACATGTGTGTTACACATCTTCATTCTGAATTAGATTTATTTAGCCTTATGGGCTCCATTACAAGATGACTGGCAAAATGGAGTAGCAAAACTGGGCCTAGTATTTTCTTATTACCGATTGGTGTTATCACCCCTTTTACTGGATACTACAAGTATGATGCCTGGAATGGGGAATAACCCCAGACCTGCTAACTCACACAGTGCCACTGTGTGACACACGATATCGGCTCTCATCACACGGTCAGCTGGTGAGGAGCCTATACCACACGGTGGCAGGGAAAATGAGCTGAAAACCAATGTAAATAGTGGTTTTCTAATTATTTTCTGAGGCTTTCAAACTCCAGACATACTTAAAGGGATCTGAAACCACCCCAGGACATTGGCACAAGCCTCAGTAAGCTTTTTTGTTGTAGGAGGGGGGTCGGGGGCAGGGTGGGGGCAAAAGTGCCTCCTGGGTACTTCTCGGCATGTGGCCTCACCCCCTCCAAGGTCCGACCCTCCTCACACTCTGAGGTTTTTGTTGAAGTTGGCAAGTCTATGTTACAGAGCTTTTAAATGTCTGTGAGCTGTGGAATTTCCAGCAAGAAAATCAAGTCATCTGTGTTATAATGACACTCGGTAGTACTCTACCCGGTAACACATATTCGAGTGCAGGGTATTACTACTAAAAAACATGCGTTGTGAGGGATAGTGCACAAGGCCTCTCTAGATGTACTTTTGTACTTAAATGAAAAATGTGTTTTGGTCACAATTTACTCCATCACACTGTGCAATGGTTTTGTAAAATTCAGAGAGCCTCTCCCATGTTTCAACATTGGCAGGGCTTTAAGTGGGCCGGGTCTCACTGGTGCTGAGCACCGGCCGTTTTTTAAAGGGGGCCTCCAAACGGGTCTCTATCGAGCTCTGTTTTGTGCCTAGGCACAGGCGGTCCATTTTTTTCCGGACTGCAGTGACAGCATGCACATGGATGTGCGCTGCTCAAACAGCTCATTTCTCACTAGTGGAGAAGTTACGGCATGACATCATACCCGGTGAGCCTTGTAGGGGAAGGGAAATCCATTTTCTCTCTGGATTTCCCTTCTCTTTTTGAAACTCAGGAGCATCAACATTGTCATGGTGTCACCAGGGCTTGAAGTGGAAGCTTTTTCAATATTATATATAAGCCATAGTTGCTTCTTATTTATCGTATCCGACAAACAACCATTGACAAAGCCAATAGTCCTGACTTGTAGGTATGATGTTACTTGTTGTACCATATATCTGGATGCAATGACAGAAACAGAAAAATGCAAGTCAGGCGGCATACTATACTAAGCACAGATTTTTAGCTTAGGTGTTTTAAGCCACGCCCCTTTGAGAACCCCCCCCCCCCCACCACCAGTTTTTTCATACCACTTAAAGCCCTGCATGTTGCACAATTCTTTAAAAACATATAGGATAATAACTTGCAAAGGTATTTTTTCGCAGGAGTCCAGACTGGAGGCCGAGACACCAACTTCTAGTAAAGACGCAAGGTCAGCTAACGGCCCGTCGGTCGTATTGAATTTTGCTGCCGACGAGAGCCACATAAGTGATCAAAAAAGTGCAAATCTCTGTTTTCTTATCCTGTCCTAAAGATCCGCGAATCCCCCAAGTGGGTCCGGGCTTTATAGTTTTTGCGTTTAAAGCACAGCCCTGGCATACTATTACTGGTGTTTAAACTGCCTTGTCATTTCCAAGAAAAAGGTCACCCTGAGTCGAGAAAAAAAAACCTCCGCGTTTCGATGAAGACATCAGAATCTTCGCTCTGAGACCGAATGAGAAACGCGGCTAGGAAATGTAAGACGCTACTCACCAGAGACACTGGCGGAAGCGAAATTCAGGAACACAAAGACGGCTTATTTAATTACCCAAAGAATATTTTGCTGTGAGCTTTCTTTAAAGTTTGGTACTGGGTTAAACCATTCCTGGAGCATGGTGCGCGAAGCAATACACACATTGTCGTTCGCTTTATGCGGCCTACTTTATGTCACCAATCAGTGCTTCATTTTAAAAAATAAACAGAGAAGTGCAGTGGCCCAAATTTTTTCTTAGTGCTCACCTCTCAAAAGCTGGGCTTCTCAAAATGCCAAAGCTGGCTAGTCTTGATTTCACCTCATGCCTCTTTCTTCCACTATCCTACACTGCCTGTCTCTTAATTTCACTCTTGCTGGTTATTGTTCATCCCTGCTTTCTCTCTCTCATTGTGTTCTCTTCTTTCTTTTCTGTCTTCATCCAATTGCGTCTTTCTCTTTCTTGCTGTATGTAAATTCTGAAGATAAAAACTGCCCCCACAGAATAAGTGCCCAACACCTGCAACACCGGCACAAATTAAAAGTTGTACTTCAAGCCACATAAACCACATACCAGTCCTTCACAATGTAAAATCCATCACTGCTTGAGCAATTGAAGTGAGTCTGGGTTTATACAGCTCCTCCTAAGTGATTGTTTTTCCCTTTTCCTTTGAGAAAGAGCTTTAAAACTAAAAGCAGGTTACGCGAACGCGAAATCATCATTGTCAAACCACGCCTACATCTTTCATGAAGTGCTTTTGCTATGACAGGAAGTAGGCTGTAAGCTCCAGCTTGACTATTACTGTGTAAGATTTCTCTGACTAGTGTTCCACCTACTGGCGTGAATCAAGGATTGTTTTTTTTCTTTTTCTTTAAGAAAGGTGTCTGTTTTTTGACCTGGGCAAATATTTTTAAATAGTTTTTTTTCTTAAATGCATTAAAAAATATCTGTAACATTTCTCTAATATTAAAGTACAAGCCAAAAGATATGAAGTTATGTTGATATTGAATTTACATTTTTGGCTCCGTTTACATTTCTTGGTTTTATTTTGATATAATACCCAAATGTGTTTAGCTAATTTTGTTCAGCGTAGGTTATCAATTCTGTGCTTGATTTGTAAAAAAACATAAGTGCCAGGCCCCCAAAGATATAAGAATGGCTTGGGCAGCAGGTAATAGCCAGTTTTAATGTATATTGAATTATTATTTATCTGTTGTGGTGGGCCTCTCTAAATTAGCCAGACAGAACACCGTGTGGCAGACTGTCACAAGTCCTGGTGCTCACAATTAAGTGCCAGTGCCAAGCACTGGAAACCACTGGCTCAAATTAAGCACTGTATCAATTTATATATGATCTGGCCCCCCTCATGTTTTGGTCAGTATTGTAGCAATGGTACCATCAGCAGTAATGCAAGCAATATAATTGGCCCATCAATGAGTAAAAAACAGTCACCAATTGGTGTAAAGTGGGACTCTGACAGAGCTAAGCCACGGTGCCACTGCACCTGCTGCACTATTGAAAGCTACCACTCTAGACTCTATGTCCAACATTCTAAATAGTGATTCTAGTTATATGGGATACAAATATGCTAAACATGCAATGAAACTAATTATGGTCCGAGTTTGACATGAAAATGCAGATATGGCATAATGACTTCAGTGTACAAAATTAAGAATACATTTCAATACATGAAGGACAGGGCCGGACTGGCCGTAGCCGGCACCGGGCAATCCCCCGGAGCGCCGCACGGGTTGGGGCCGGTTTTGGGCCCCTGGGGGCCGTTTTTGTTACAGGGCCGTTTTTTCAGCACAGCTGCAAAATCGGCCCTGTAACAAAATCGGCTGAAATCCGGCCCTGGCAAAGAGCTCGGCGGCACCCCCAAGCCCCGGGGGGGGCGGGGCTGGGGTGGGGAGGGCGGCAGAGCACTTTGCCAGGGCCGGTTTTGGTTCCCAGTCCGGCACTTATGAAGTAATTTCAAGGATAGATGAAATGGCTCAAGGCTTGTCCATTAAAAAAACCCTTCTTGTGCCTTTTCATTTACCTATATAAAATCTGCCTCAAGGCAGTATCATGTCTCAAAGTCATTTCTGCTAAGTGGACCCCCGTGATGAATCACAGGTTAAGCTAGTCCTAGCTTTATAGCCAACTGCACTTTGGCAGTTCAGCAATCCAGGCCATTAGCCCTTGTACCCTTGTAGTCCAGGTGTAAGTTAGACTTGGCTTGTGTACTAACAAGAGGACCAGATTCTCAAAGAATTCTGTGTGCCCATGTTCAACACCTATGCATCTACAGACTGTCAAATCTTAAGTAGACACTGAGATTGTAATTGTAATCTGTAGATTTATGTAGCATGGCTTATCACCTGTGAGGGTATCCAGGCGCTGTCCATGGGCATGGGGAAGATGAGGTGATTTGCCAGAATCACGGGATGTTGAGCCGACGCTGAGAAGCAAACTCAGATCCTCGGCTACCGAGTTGACAACTCTGGCCGCTGCACCACATCCTCTTCCTTCCGATTACAGTAACAGCTGGACACCCGCATTGGTGTTCCTGGACCCAAATGACTGACAATGTGGGTATTGGAAATTCTACGATGTGTTAATACTGAGCGATTACGAGGGCACACTCCGAATGGGGAATACCACGTGGGAATCGTTTCTGCATCAATTCTCACCAGTTTTTCTCCATTAATGTTATGTTATGTTATGTTATTGACTTTTGTATAGCGCGGCAATTACCCGGAGGTGTCCTGGCGCTTGTCTAAGAAATCCTGAGGGCCCTAAGCCAAGGGCAATAAAAGAGTGAATCGACCGGAGCTAATCCTTACGGAACAGCCAGGTCTTAAGCTCCCTTCTGAATGACAGAAGATCCGTCATAGTCCTAAGGTACAGAGGGAGTTCATTCCAGGCTTTGGCGGCACTGTAGACAAAGCTCCTGCCTCCCCAGCGAGCTTTCCTGATACGTGGGACTTGAGCCAAATTGGCTTCTTTAGATCGAAGACTTCTACCCGGCACATACCAATGTAGTTTATCCTTTAAAAATTTTAGGCCTAACCCGTGCAGTGTCTTGAAGGTCAAGGTCAAAGCCTTGAACTGAATGCGGCTATTAACCGGAAGCCAGTGCAGAGCTTTTCTACCCAAGGACGCCGAGGCGAATCTAGAGGTGCCCGTAAGAAGACGGACTGCAGCGTTCTGCAGAATCTGGAGTTTACCAAGAGCCCTGCGCTGTGCATTTAGATACAGCCCATTGCAATAGTCCAGCCTGGCAAGTACCAACCCCCTGACCACCATGTGTCTGTTGTCCTGAGGTAACAGGGGTAGCACTTTCCTCAGCATCCTAATGGTGAACATGGTTTTGGCCGTCACCTCCTTGATCTGATGGTCTAAGGTGAGTCTGTTATCAAGGATTATGCCGAGGTTTTTTGCTTTTACAACTGGAACTGGAAGCGTGCCCATAGAGTCAGGCCAGCAGGCCGGGGTCCAGAAATTAGATATATTTCCAAACAAAATGACTTCTGTTTTGTGGGAATTTAATTTAGGGCAGTTCTTTGCCATCCAGCTACCTACTGCTAGCATACATTCCCGTAGACGGCTTTCTGTGTCAATCTCCCCCCCTGGCGTCAGAGAGACCACAATTTGAGTGTCGTCTGCGTAGGATGTGATGCCAAATCCATAGCCGCTGATGACCGGTGCCAGTGCACTCACATAAATATTAAAAAGGGTGGGGCTAAGTGATGAACCCTGGGGGACACCACAAGGAGTGGAGAAGGGAGTAGACTGAAATTCCCCGAGTGTCACCACTTGTTCCCTATCAATGAGAAAGGATCTGATAAGGTCCCAGGCTTTTCCGTCAATACCACAAGTTTTTAGGCGATTCAAAAGTATCGAGTGGTGGACCGTATCAAAGGCCGCCGACAAGTCCAGTACTGACCATGATGCTTCACGTGATTCCAACAGGTGAAATGCTTGGGAGAAAATCAACAAAATCTGTAGTTTTCCAGCTTTACCTGTAGTTTAGTTTCTGATCCTGCCAATAAATCCAGTTCCTACTCAGATCGGAACACCATCCTGATGACTTCAAACTATACACACTCAACGCTCAAACTCATACTTTGGTGACATTTTACTCTTTCAAAGGCTTTTGAGAATGAAAACATTCCACCTGTTTCATGTAATTTCTGTAATTAAAAATGTAGGGTAGGTCTATGGGCGTTCCCACTGAAACTGCCAGCAAACACAGGGAGACACACACAAATCAATGAGTTTGTGGTGTGGGTATTCATATCTCATTTATACGTTACATCCCAACCTAAAATGGCAATAAAGTTTAGTCACGTCAAGATCAGGAAGAGGTGTGGTCCCAGTGTATGGTATCGGGATGGACTCCCACACACATTCATTGTGAGTTTTTAGAAACGCCTTGTCCGTGTGCAAAAATATTCCCCCCCCCCCGCAGAAATAAAAATGAAAACAAACTATATGTCCTAGGGTCACATCTGCGGCTGACATACATTTCCTGGAATCTACCTTGAATTATTTGCAAATCAAATTGAAATTAGAAATTAGCTCTGAACATAGGTGTAGTTGTTGAATAGTTTTGAATTTTAACCCATGCCTTGATGAATCAGCTGATATTTTGCTGTGTCAAACATAGTCAAAGCACAGACTAGACTTCTAAGCGAGTTAATTTGGACACTAAATAAATAGGTAGGCCAAGGTTCCTCTCAGAAGCCTGCCACTTGCCCTGTAAGTCAGGGTTGCTGGTTATCAAGGCTTCATAAAATTGATTCCATATCATATCTCATTCCGCCACTACCTTGCACTCCCTCTGTCTAGATCTCACTCTTGCAGATTATTTTTCATCCCTGCTTTCTTCTCTTGTCACTGTTTTCCTATCCATGATTTTCTCTATCTTGTTCTATTTTACTCTGGGTCAAAGTTCAATGCTGACAGATATGCCCTGGTGTCCAAAAATGAGCCCATCACCTGCAACTACCAGAGCAAATTAAGCACTGGAGTTAACCAGCATGATAAAAATCTTTAAACGTACTTTACTGGCCACAGGGTTGTGCAAGTTCAGCAAAGGTAAAACCAGGGGTTTAAGTGGGGCGGGTCCTGCCGGTGCTCAGCACCGGCAGTTCTGAAAAGCAGGTGCTGAGATGAGGCCCTATCCGACTCTCCATTTTTTCCACCACCCTCAGGGTAATTTCTTTTCTTTTTTTTTTTAACTGCAGCACTACCACCCTTCACTGCCTTTGATGAAACTTCAAAGGTAACCGTCATAGTTCTTTCACAGTCTCATCATTTTAGAACTGAAGCATTTTTATGATTATATACAATGAAGCCATAGCTGTTGCTGATGTATCTTATGCAACTAAGAACCATTGACAAAGCCAATAGTCCTAGCTTGTTGTAGGTGTAATGTTACTTGTTGTATTGTATATCAGGAAGCAATGACAGAAACAGCAAAATATACCAGTCGGTCGGCACACTAAGCTAGGCACAGATTTTTAGTGTAATTGTTTTTAAGCCACGCCCTTAATTGCATCGGCCATGCCCCTTTGAGACACTCCCCCGTTTTTTCATTCCACCTAAAGCCCTGGGTAAGACTAATATTGGGCAGAGTTTAAGGTCACTGGTGGTATGGTATTGGAGGATCAAAAGATCCTTGTAATCGTTATCTGCTGTCAAAAACTGCCTCTTTCTATTTCTATTATATTTGTGGTGAGGTCCCAATTTCCTGTCTCACCTCTCTGGCACTGAGTCTGAAGATGCTTCTCTCCCCTCTGCCAACCGGGGCTCTGATTAAATCAGCAACCGGTCCCTCATCCCTTAATATAAACTCCATTTGCAGCCGGTTGGGCACATAACAAGCACGCCTGCACAGTTCAGATCCATATCACATCACATTATATAGCGAGAAATCAGATGGCTTATTTCATGCTACATTTTCTGCCGATTTGTTTCTCAACTGTCATCGCGCGGCATTCACGAATTGGCATTTCTGCTTTATCCGCCTTAAAACAGGACAGCAGTATGTATCCCAGAATGCTGCGCGTTTGCTCTGTAGGATGCAAGGCACACTTACAAAGGAGACTGTCACCTAAATTGTATCACTTGCCATGACTCGTGTCATAAGCTCCTGTGCCATAAAATGGCGTTTTATCAGTGGCGGCCACCACAAACAAAGGGTGGTTGGGTGGGCGGAGGGCGCGTGGGAGCACGGGGAAGGGGGAGCGTGGGGTAGGTTTAATAATATTTTTTTTTAATGGAACTTACCTTAAGCTGCCACCAGCCTCCTGTGTCGTGTCGCACCTCTGTGTGCTGTTCCTAGACCCGGGTTCCCATCATACACTGAGACAGTCTCCCTGTGCAATACCCATGCTGCTCTCATGCTAAGGGGGCAGCGTGGGGATTGGCCTTAGTGGGCTGAAAAGACGCTTCACTCAGGACAGGGAGTCTGTGCAGTTTCTCCAACCGGGCTGTTCAATACAGTCAGGTTGGAGAAACCTAAGTGCGCATGTTTGTTTGGCTGGCCTGAGAGGACCAGTCAAACACCCATACGCACTTAGAAGTTCACATAGCACTCCTACTCTCCCCTCGCATGCCCTGGCCACGCCCCTCCCTGCACACGCTGGCTCAGAGCCGAAAAATGACAAATAAAACAATGATAGAACATTGTTTTATTTTTCACCCGCTGGCTCTGATCTGGTGAGGCGACGCTCCTTCGCCACTGCGGATGAGCTGCCCCTGCATTTTATAAAGCGTGGGATGATCTATATGAAGACTATCTATTACCTCACAAACATGAATACGAATTTGGCCAATGGCGGATCAATCTCTGACTGCCACCTCTTACAGTATGGCAGTGGGTGAAGAGGTGAGCACACTTACCATTGGGAATATCCATCACTCGTGTCTCCGGAAAAGTGAGCGCGTGAATGAAAAGACTTGTGGTCATTGAGATGGTATATGTCACTTTGTAAGTCAATCATGCACATGAGGATTGAGGCATCACATCAAAGGGCTGTTTAAGCACCAGCTGCATGGAAAGACACCTGAGTGATGATGGTAACAAAGATGTTTGTGACAGCTTTTATTATGTGTCTCCATAGAATACGCGTAACAAGGTAGCGATAGATAATTTGATAAGTGTATAGTTTCAGGGAAGATAATTAGCTGCAATTGTCTCGTGAAAGCATTGCTGGTTTTTGTTGCACAGGTGAGGAAATGAGCAATTCGGCGGGCTTTTAGTTATATTTGAAATGACAGGCAAATTGTGTAGGGTCGTTATTTACACCAATGTTAAGCAAATGATACAAGATCGGGGTCCTTTTGTGTATTTGGGGAGCTCCATCTGTAATATAAGGCACAGTGTGCAGTAGTAGTATTTCTCTTTTCCTGGCTCTCTTTCACGCTCTGATTACGCCTTGGGCAGTACGCAAAATGCTTGAATTGCCAAATAAAAGAATGTAGCATTGGGACACAGCTGTGTCCCAAGAGTAGCAACGAACACCTATTGGATGACCAAACCACCACATTCCCATTGTCTGCAGAAGTGTATTAAAAGCTGCAGCGTTAGACCTCACGCCGATTACATGCTCAATCAATCAATCAATACATTTGTAGAGCGCACTACTCACCCGTGAGGGTCTCAAGGTGCAGGGGGGGGGGTGGTGGGGGGAGGGGGTGCTGCTACTGCTCAAACAGCCAGGTCTTGAGAAGCCTCCTGAAGGTTAGTAGGTCCTGGGTCTGCCGTAGTAGGTCCTGGGTCTGCCGTAGCTGAGCCAGATAACAAGATGGGGACATTTCACGAATTGAAATAAAAAAAACTTTACTTAAAATTGTGCAGAAGACAAATAGGCACAACTTGTTAGAGTAACTTCTCATTGTCTCATGTACTGCACTGAGCAGCTCTTGAAGGTGAGGAGGCGGCGGAATTTCCCATATTTCACAAATAGTCATGGGCGTGGCCTGAATCCCCTCCCCCCTCCCCCTTGAAGGGCTGGGGGTGCAATGCCCCACAGGAGCAGCCCCTGCTGTGCTGCATTTTTCTCCATCTATTTGTAAATCGATGCACATACCGCACTTAAGAATTCTCCTAACTTACTCATACACTGACCTGGTGTAAGGTGAATTGAAAGTTTAGTGACGTTCGGTAACTGTTCTGAAAATCTAAACAAACGTGTAGGAAATTGAGTCATGTATTAAAATGTTTTCTCAAGAAAAAGCGATAAGAAAAGTGAACTTTATGTGACGTTGGGCAATTTCTGTATCCATATGAATGCCTCGTACATGCAGCCTTGGAATTACGCATTAAGAGGGTTCTAGGTAAATAGCCATAAGCCTGTTTTTTGTGAATACTATACATGTCCATGTGAAAACACGTGCACGTGAATTCGCTGAAAGTCATTGCAGCTCAACATTGGATCAGAGGATTTCTGCTGGTGAATTTGGTGACGGTTCAACCTGGGCTCCGGGGTTCTAATCCTGGTTTCAGCTCTTAACCAAGCACTGTGAATCACCACATCTTTCAGTTCCTAAAATTGTAAATGTTTGTAAAAACAGGTTCAGCTACTCGGAATGTTCTCTCCTTTCAGTCCCACCGTGTTTCTATGAAACCAATCCGCTAAAAAAGATCTTTATGGAGCTCGAACATTTTTCGTAGTGGGGGTGCTGCCGTCAATGTTACATCTCAGAAGTCATAATGATTGTGAAAAATCCAAGCGTCACACAAAGAACAAGTATAGCAAAGGAGTCACGCCCATTCAGCAAGAGAGTGATAAGCAGAGCTTAATTTGTGCCAGTAGTTTCTAGTGCTCAGCACCGGCTCTTATGGCGGTCAGCCACATGGGGGCGCTGTTTGTTACTTATGAAATGAGCACACCAACAGTTATATAATAATTTAATATACATAAAAAATGACAAATACCTTCTGCCTGAGTCATTCCTGTAGCTTTTAGTGGCCTGGAAAAGTCTGTTCTGCGGACTTTTAAGAGTGAGATGGTTAGTAGTTGTGCTGCAGTAATTAGCAGCGCTGGCAGGGGCAATGAGCAATGCAAGCTGCTTTGGCCTCCTAACAAGAGCCCTGGTACTTCGTTTTTCACAAATTAATTTTCCCTCAACATTGTCCATCGAAATCCCTTCTCATCCGGCCCCACCGCTCTTACCTGCACGGGCCGCGGCTGAAAACAAGACCAAAATCGTGAGTCTGAGTAACCCTCTCTTTGCCCACGGCTCAACGCTGTCAGAAATAGCATCATCCACGCTTGACTTACAGATAACTTCTCTGGGTGTCACTAAACAGTTGTTCACCCCCATTGTTTATAAGAGACCCTCGGAAGCAGGAGCTGGGCCAAGCACAGACATTTCTTTGTGGTAAAGGAGGCCCTCCTCAGCTACTGATATCACTTGCTAATATGACTGATTGTGATACTCGCTCTGTAAAGCTTAGCACTGAGCTCCGAGAATTTGTGCCTACATCCCTTTCACAGGGTAGAACTAGATGTGTAAATGTAATGGCTCAGTCAATATATTTGTTTTTCATTTTACTTAATTTCATGATCAATGTCACAATGCACCGTATCCTTCCGATAGGATCTTCGATATTGTAAACGCTCTGGTCACTGTGGATACTGGTATGAGTCTTTGAACTTGAATAGTGAGTAAATTATTTTTAAGTCTTTTTTTAGATGGCAATTTGATGATCACGTCCATATTTGTAATGGTTTTTATATAGTGCTTACTACCCCTGATGAGGCATTGAAGTGCTTTATAGTGGGTAACACTGTAGTCCAGTACCCAAGGTTAGTCCAATGGTTAAATGTTGGTTATTGCGATTAGTCGTGTGCTTTCAGGAAAAAATTGGCATGCATTTACTCCAGTTAATATTCTTGAATCTTCTTTTAATTGAAAGTATATTGTTGTCAAGCTCTGTCCTCCCAAAACACAACTGAAGCAGTTTCTTTTAGGGGAACAGTTATAATGGGATTTTAAATTTACTTATAACAACAGGCTAATCTACACATGTAGACCAAGTCAGCAAATTGTATCGCAAAGTGGGGTCTCATTAGCTGCTCATATAGAAAATTCCATGCAAGGAATTTCACCATGGCACAGAACACATGATGAACTCACTGTTGACGATGATCACTTAGCAGAAGGGACACATTTTGCCGAAGCAATATTCTAGGTTAGCAATTAGTAAACTGGGAAGGTCATATCAACCAGGAGAAATGGCAAAATCCTGGTTATAGACCATGGATGATTCTGCCTCTGTGCATAATCACCTTGATATGATTCTGGTAGTTTGAATGGCATTAGAGCATGATGTTGACATGGACATGTAATCTGCACGACTCAGGAGCCAACCACAGGATCATTAAGTGAACTGCTCAAATAAAGGCATTCGTTTTGTGCGCCTGCCACAATGAGCAGGAAGAGATAAGTAGCGGCTGCTACCAGACAGGGGTGGTGAGGCGGGGCGAGGTGGGGCGAGGTGGGGGTTTAATTAACAAAAAAAAAAAACACTTACCTTAGAACAGCTGGCCGCCGCCGCCCCTGCATCCTCTTCCTTCATCCTTTCTGCAGTCCAGCTGGCAGCAGGAAGCACCCGGCACATAGGCTCCCCTGAGCCATTCACAACGCTGCAATGCAGCATTATGATTGGTCTGATTGCCGTGGATCGGAGCTCAGTCTGGAACAGGGAGCCTGTGCATGTTCCTCACCAGGCTACGTAATGCCGCCTGGTGGGGAACATGCCAGAGGGCCAGCTAAACAGTTCATGCGCACACTGGGAGTGCAAACCACTCCTCCCCTGCTCTGGCCTGCCCTGCTCCACACAGGCCACTGACTGCATGCAATCGGAAAAAGAAAATGACAATAACGATAGGCACGCAACCTGGGAGTCATCCTCGACTCGAAACTCACCATGACCAAACAAGTCAACGCTGTCTCCTCCAGCTGCTTCAACACCCTCCGTATGCTCCGCAAGACATACAGATGGATCCCGACTGACACAAGAAAAACAGTCACCCAGGCCCTAGTCAGCAGCAGACTCAACTACAGGAACGCCCTCTACGCCGGAGCCCCGACCAAGCTCATCAACAGACTGCAAAGAATCCAGAATGCCTCTGCACGCCTGATCCTCGACGTCCCGCGCCGCGACCACATCACCCCCCACCTGAGGAACCTGCACTTGCTCCCTGTCAACAAAAGAATCTCTTTCAAACTTCTGATCCACGCACACAAGGCACTCCACAAGAGCGGCCCAGCCTAACTCAACAGACGACTCTCCTTCTACGTACCCAACAGGAAACTCCGCTCCGCAGACCTCTTTCTGGGTACCATCCCACGCATCCGTAGAACCACAGCCGGAGGCAAATCCTTCTCCCACAGCGCTACCAAGACCTGGAACACCCTCCCCCTCATCCTACGACAAACCGAAGACCTTCTAACCTTCAGGAGACAACTCAAGACCTGGCTGTTCGACCAGTAGCAAGAGCACCCCCCTCTCCCCATCCTCAGCGCCTTGAAACCCTCACGGGTATGTAGTGCGCTTTGCAAATTATTGATTGATTGATATGTTATTGTCATTTTACTTTTACTTTTTGCGCAGTGAGGCAACGCCTCTCCACCTTAGCGGAGGAGCCACCACTAGAATAGATGTAAAGATTTTAACAATGCTTATCTAAATGATGCCTATACCAGAGCAGAATCCTGCATAGGTCCTAATTATTGGGCTACCCTCTCCTTGTGTAATGTACTGTTTTCCATATGCCTAGGCCTATTGCGTAGCCTTTTCTCACCTGAGTGTTGGTTTCGGTAGAAATGTTGCATGGGACTTATGTAAGCGGATGGGTGCCATACGCACTGTGCTACCAACATTCCCATCATCATTTCCAGAGACTGGACAGAAGACAGTTATGAGAGAATCCTATGCAAGATCAATTAAACTAGCAAACGGATCATTAGAATAGAGGTGTGCAATGGAGAGCATTGTGAAGTTCCCCGATTTCACAATTTTTGCCTTTGTAGTCGGATCCTAGCACTGGTAGTAAACAGAGCTTGGGTTCTGAAGTACAACCTATGGGATGCTTTAGGTTAAATGTGAGAAATGCTAGGTGGTAGCCATTAAAATAGGGGAAAGTTCTTTCCTCCTTGGAAGTCGCAGCAAGGTGCAATAAATTATGTGGCACAAAAAGGCAAATTATGCGGTGTAATGTGGCCCATTTTCTTAGTGAAAGTATTACTTCAATGCTTTGCCATTTTTACACATGGTAAAATAATTTTGAAAAAGATTTCACCTTATTAGCACTAGCTTAATACGTTAATATAGCAATAAGCAGCTGAAAGATAACCAATTAACCCTTGCGAACAGGCCTTATACTCATAAGAGCACACGTCACTAGGTTTTTAATAGCTTTCAATTCTTTTGAGCGAGAAACAATTTTTTTGTTAAAATCTGTATATTATGCAGCAGAGAAAATATTATGTGGCAAATGCAGCAAACTTTTATTTATGCGGAAAATACAGAATAGCATAATTCCAGTGGCTCTGCTCATAAAATAAAGTTTGATTATGGCCCTATGAGCTGTTCAGTGGATTTTCATCACAAAATATAGAGTTTGGTCTATATAATATACGAAGTATAGAGCTAAGTATGTCTTTCTTCCCAAAAATGTTGCTCCACAGTCACATGGATGGAAAGTATATTGAATAGTTTCAAGGAAGGTGCTAAAAAAAACAGATAAAACTGTGAGTTAAAACAAAATGATAACTGGTTTTATTCATATTTCAGTGTAATGATTTGAAAAATGTGACAATGTATCTACTTTAGCAACATGGCTCGGATTTCTTGCCCTTGAGGGACCATGTAAAGTCTCAATATCTATTTTGAGCCACCTTTTATCATACTCTTTCTGTAAAGAACCCAATGTCTTTCTGGAAGTGTTATAATGTGTAGGGTTTACTATGTGTCACAGCATTTAATATCATTTCACGGTATCCTCAGGGCAAGTCTGTGCCTTGTCAGCTCCTCGCTGGCAGATGTGGGGAGAGAGGGAGGCGGCGCGGGTTAGCAGGATCACAAGTGGCAAGTGTTCTGGTGGCCACCGATGCAACATCTGCTTCTTTCCTCTCCGACACCCAGCCCAGTTTCAACACATCTAGAGCAGCCACCTCTGCATTACATTGAAAATACCTCCTGAAGAATGGTTCAATTGCCTCTGTACAACACGCGACCTTGTCAAAATTCACTTGACCTCGCCGGTATTTAATGCTCTAGGATCTTATTGACTTTGGAAAGAAGCTTTACATGTAAGCTCCCTTTCTGAGATAAAATATGACCTTGCATTTATTATGGCTTACACAAGGATGTGCTTTGACACATAAGCAATACTCGCGAAGATTTGGGCGGAATTACTTCTTCTGTAATCAAATCTTAAAGATTAGGCCTAACTTAAATAACCTGGAGCTGTTAATTGGTTTCTTTGTCGATTTGTATTCTGCCTCTCCCTGAACATGGTGCCGAAGGGAGCCATGGAAATGTGGTGCATAAACGTGTCTATTACACTCTCAGAACAGGTATTTAATGGCATACAGCTCTTCCCTATATCAGTGGGGCGAGCTTGTCCATGCTGGTTCAGTCCTCCACCTCTGCTTCGATGGTAATAAAATATTCTATCTCTATGCTATCAAACTTAAGTTGTGGAATTACTTTCCTATATAAATTTGACTTTTAGGAAAGTCAAACACTTGCCCTATATGTGTATCTACTTATATACATACATTTTCACATATATTTATTGTGAAAAAACCGCTAAAGTATTGTCATGGATACAAATGTAGCAGAAAAAACACTGAAAATTACAAGCTATGGCTAACTCTGCAATCCATAACTCGCACAGCAGCCATGCAACCATAAACCACACACCAAAGGTTGTGCTCATAACTTCCCTGATGATGCGACAAACACAATTAAAAATGTTATAAATAACCATACAGGTGAGAATACAAATCACATTATAGTACCCGTAACACATGAAAGACACAACTGTGGATGTAGTATTATTTAGAAGTTTATGTAAGTGTTATTTAATTCCATTATGCTTGTTGGTGCTAATTCTCAGCATACATATAGTGATGTATACGTTGAAAGTGAAGTTCGACCACAATTAGTAAACAGTGTAGGGGCTCACCAGGTAAAACAAAGTGCAACATGAGACCTGCCTCCACTTCATGCAAGTGATCTGTCACCCTCTAAGAATAATTTTTCTTTGCTATGTATGTGTTACAAATACATAACATTATACCTACATCCAACAAAGACACCAAACAATTGGTCACTATCTCGGGTACCTTTGGTCCCTAAAATGATGTCAAATTAAAAGGCTGATACTTAGGCCCGCTTTTAAGTCTGAATAAAGGGCCCCCTTTCCTCTTCAATGTTACTATACTGCAAAGGTATAAATTATGGATCATACATTAGGACACTAAGCTGAGAAAATAGTATTCTGATATGAAAAACTTTAGACTTCTTTTTCACACAAAGTCACTTTATTTTCTCTAGTTAGTTTTAAGAGTGAAGATCTATTTGCTGATATACTGGTACTACTGGAAAGGATCTGGTGATTGCATTATCTGCTAGAGAAATTGGCAATCATGGTCTGTGTAGTATTTCTGCTCCGGTCACCGTACACACCATAAACATATTCTCTTGAATGTGGAAACATAGTAATTGCTGCACTTTATTGTCTTAACCCGTTCCCTGCTCATGACGGAACCACTCCGTCATGAGCCACGGGCGCCGTGTTCTCATGACGGATTGGTTCCGTCATGCTGCGTCCGTTGGCGGCCGCTCCGCCCACGCGGCACTGATATCCCGCCTGTGCGGGCGATCAATGCGAGTGGGCGGAGTCGTGACGGAACCACTCCGTCATGAGCACAGCGCACCCGTGGCTCATGACGAAGTGGTTCCGTCACGAGCATGGCGGCGCCGCGCTGACCCCGAACCCCCCCAGCGCCGCGGCGGAATTCGTGCCGCGGCGAAGGGGTTAATCTTAAGAATGTCATGTGTCCCGATTTACCACGTGGTCTGTAACAGTAATTCATCAAAAGGACTGATCTTCTGCTTTCAAAGTCCTGCAAAGTTATTAGCAAGACATCTGTGAGGTTCTTGCAAATGCTGCTTCCCATCTAGGGTCCATTGAGGCCAAAGGTCCATCAATATCTGAAAAAAATTAATTTACAAATAGAAACATTTCCACTGTTGGATAAACGGTGAACACTGTGAAGTTGCAGAACTTGGGGGTATCCAATTTCCAAAAAATATTCTAGCTAGAGGAATGTGTTTGCTATGCATCTTAATGTTGTAGTCTCCTGCAAACAAAGAGTCGGTGTAAGCCACCATCATCTCTCGGTTGTTGCGTCATGTATGATTGAGAATTTGTGCATGGACAACAAGCATCCAGGTGTGGCCCTTGCTGTAAATTTCACTTGTAAGAATCTCCTCTCCAGAACCTGAATAACTAAAAGTAAAATTGTCCCTAATTGGGTGGGCAAGTGGGCAGTCTATTTTTTTTCTTTTGAAATGTTTCCATTAAGATAGTCTTACCCACACAAATTACTTTGGCCAACTATTGATACTGTGGTGGAGGATGTCATCTGACGGCTAGATTGCCGACTTTGGAGCTGAGAAACCAAGGTTCGAGCCTCGGGGTCGCGTCCACATCCTGTGATTCTGGGCAAATCACTTAGGGCCTTATGTAGGTAGCCTAACATTTACCACTTCATGAATACCGAATTTTACCGATTCGGTATTTATGAAGTGGTAAATGCTATGTAGGTAATCAGTCGGTAAATATTACCGAATCGGAATTGGTCGGTAATTTAGAATCGGTATTTACAGATTCGGTAATGGTAACTGGCTTCCCATTGATTCCTATGGGCCAGGAGGCCCATAGGAATCAATGGGAAGCCAGTTACCATTACCGAATCGGTAAATACCGATTCGGTAATGGGGGGAGCACAATCAAGGGTGGCAGGGTGTCACAGTGACACCCTGTTGCACCCCTGATTCCTGCATGTGTGCACATGCGGCGCATGCCACATTGCACACTTCAAAGTGCACAAAAATGCTTTTTCACAGCTAATCGTCATTTACCACCAACTTTTAGTTGGTGGTAAATAACGAATCCCCACACCCACGACACACTCCCCCTACATCTCATTTCAGGATTCGGTATTTACCGAATCGGTAAAATTACCGATTCGGTAATTTTACCGATTCGGTAAATTACTGAATCCTGAAATGTGCCCCCTACATACCATAAGCCTAAATACCGGTCGGTAACGGTATATTTACCGAAAATCGGCCGTTACCGACCGGTATTAGGCTTCCTACATATGGCCCTTAGTCTCCTAGTGCCTACCAAAAAAAAAAGAATGTTTCCTTGTGTAACGTAACCGGTGCTCATGTACAGCACTCCAATACCTTCGGGTCGAGTTTGCGCTATATAAATCTGCAACAACAAAAAAAACTCTGTCAGTGCACATTGACATAAACCTTCTGGACAGCAATAAGCCCTAAGAAAAGCCACAATGACACTTCGCCTTTGCTCCGCCATTCAAACCATACTCCAGACTCAACCTTGTGAAGGAAAGTGGCGGCTATCGCCCTTTCATCAGGCAGTCAGAGGACAGAATGACCATTAAGGATTGAAGAGAGACTTTCCTTTTCAGATTTGATAATCCATTCCTAACTGACCCCCCCCCCCACCTGCTTGCTCACTCACTGATGCACTCTTTTTCTTTACCGTATGTAAACCAAAAAAGAATCATTAAACCTTGAATGTTGATTCTAAATCTTACAATCCGAGTGATTAACATGCCTGTCCTAACGCTGATTCATCACGCCTGTCAGGTGGGAGAGATTTACGATCAATAGCTTGAGCTCAAAGACGGAAGGTCAGGAAAGGTTGGCTGCACAAATGCATCCAGTGTGAGATGGTTGTGTCTGTGTTTTTAAATTAAAAATAGTTACCTCTTTTACCTAATGCAGGACCTGTGCAGAGATTAGATTTGCTCCCAACTCACCTTCCCCTATAACCATAAAGAGAGTATGGTGCTGTTGAATGAGCTGTGATGACGTTTTTGTGAAAAAATTAAGTGAATTTTCTTATGGCTGGACATGTGTTCAACCGATGTAATAGTTCTGCTTTTGACAAATCTTAAGGTGTGAAGGTCACAGCAGCAAGCACTATTATTAATATCACAAGATTGTGCATATCAGGATGCCAGCGGTGATAATGTAGTATGTTTTATGAAAGAGGGGCATTGACTAAATGAATCAGAACTCAGTGTGTTTATAGAGATCATATTAGAGTAAATATCTATCAGAGTAACTATATTAGCTTTAATTATTTTAATTTACTTTCCAATACTAAGGTATAGAAGTCACTGCAAGGTAGAGGTGGACGAGAAGCTATGGCTTAAAGTTTACTGTCCGAATATCATGGTCGATGGTAGGACCTAGAAGAGATTATGCCAAGCAAAGACAGCTAATCTCTGAGCATCATCCAGTCAGATTTGCAAACCTCAATCAGCATCTCTCGAATCCCACTACACAGATAGTCTTACCATGTAGGTATAGTCCACTTAAACTCACCATCCTTTACATTGGCACCATTTTCCAAATCATGGAAATAATATATACGGCTATATAATATTTCCTTATGAGATAGACCGGTTCCTAATCAGAACTAAGAATTCACTAGTCTACAACATACTCCTGTAAGTGGTTATGCACACTTTCCTTCATATGTTTGGCTCTGTTGACACTTCACTCTTCTTCAGCATTCAAAATCTTGTAGCACCACGATCATGCTCAAAATTTGTACTATGCGACATATCAACTCTTTCTTCAAAATCTCTATTTTCCACACCTGTGCCAATTTTCACCACACCTTGTCACTTTTCTTTATAGCATTCCCAAACACCAGTTTCATTTACATATGTTCCTCTGAGCTCTGCAAGGGTGTTTCACCTTGTCTCAGGTCATCATTGTCATTGCCTTCTTCAGGCCATAATACCCTGCAGACCTGTACCATGAGACCACACTGACGTGGAACTGTCTAATGGATTAATTCCCCTCAACTTTGCCATGTGTATGATTTCCTTAACTACGTGGTTTGTCCATTCTGCTTACCGTTTGCCTTGGAGATGGTACAAAGTTTATTTCAAGTGTTTTATGCTACTGTTATTTTATTATTAATGCATAGCCACAGAAAAGTTCAATGTTATATGTCCACATTTATTTAGAAAACTTCTCTTAGCTAAAAATGTATCTGAACATTCTATAGTCTTTGTTTGGTGTCAGGAGTACTTTGCAATTTATTCCATGTGATAGCAATCGACTAAAACCAGTCAATAATTCAAGTCCTCTAACATACCCCCTGTTGCCCCAGTGAAATCTATTCCCATCATTTGTAACACTGTAATTGAAATGACAGGATCTAGTCAGTGTCTAGACATTGGATCTGTATTCATTCATTTTTAGGTCTCTGCTAGCGTTGCTGCGCACATGAGCAGCTCGCTCGGCGAGATTTAATGATTTTGAGGAGTTTTAGTAAAGGGCTTTAAGCCCCGCCCCTCTTTTCCATTGGCTGGCGTCACCGTTTATGCTAAACAGTGGCCAGCCATTGGAAAAGAGCTTTTGATGTTGCCTCCCTTTGGCTTTTTCAGACGGCCCACTTGGATGGACTCGCCTGCTTTCCGTTCGTCGCAAACTATTTCTTATCTTTATGGGGCCATGTGTTTAAACACATGGCCCCATAAAGACAAGAAATTGTTTATATCACTGAGCTCGTAATCATGGACTCCGACCGAGTCGGTCTTTCGGAATTCGAACTTGTAACCTGCAGGTCGCTACCAGAATCAGTGCCATCGAGTTGATAAATTGATGTATTTTCCTTGTACTCTAAAGGCTAAAGATATGCCAGAAGGCAACTGTGTGCCCGAATACGTTTCTGTACCACACTGCACAGCGCGTGACACTAGTTTCTTAAAAACATAATTGTATGAGAAGTTGGAAAGGCACGTCAAGAAGTCTAATCGATTTGTTTCATATTTCAATCAATCAATCAATCAATCAAATGATCTTTATTCGGATATATAAAAAACATCCATAAAAGTACATAAAAATTATTCCATATATTCTCATACAAAGTGCAAAATCATAGTGTAGATGTGCAAGGGATACTTCTGAGACTAACAGACCAGGTCCAATTTGTTCACATCAGAAGCTCGATAAATACATCTTTAAAATCCATAAAAGGATCATCCCAGTGAATAATTTAAAAAGTTAAAATATATGTTCAACGTTATCGTACGCCTAAAATGCAGAAATGTAACATACAATAATATACAAGCCGTTATACAGAAATCTAAAATAATAGACATAATTCAAATCGTGTTCATTGAGGCACGGGAGCGGACAGCAGTTCGGAGAAAATGACTAACTCTATAAATTGCATCCTCATTGCTTAGTGTCCGCAAAGTTCTAAAGGCCTCTTTAAAATCTGTCAGGGCATTGGCTTTAAAATAAGGGATGAGAAAATATTTAGTATATTTTTTATAAAAGCCACAGAACAGTGTAAAGTGCATCAAACTTTGCTTGCCACCTTGGTTACATGGACAGGGTAAGTCTTTTAAGTTATGGGAGTAACCTAGGGGGAAACAAAGTAAATTTACCACGCTCCCGTCCCTAAATCTAAACAACAGACTCCTGTCCCATCTGCCCAATACCTTACACAAATAACCTTGGGGTTTGGTTGATGGCCTAATACAAGATTCTTGTATGTGTAGGTACCCAAGGATGGCTGGCTTTCTAAATTCAGTATTTTCTCTATTTATTCGATATAGGTCGAATAAGGCCCTTTTCACTATAAGCTTGTGAGATGGATTTATTATGTCAGGTGCTGAGAAAAGATGTTTCATATTTGATACACAGAGCGAAAGAAGAAACATTAAGTAATATTTAAACAAAACCCGCTAGACTTCCTCAGAAACAGTTACAGCCGCGAACTGTATGTGACAGGGATTTGTGAAAATCTCAGTTCGCGGATGCCTTGGTGAGTGATAAGTAGTAGCTTGCATGTCATCCTACAGACCTCCAGCGCACCTCTTGCCTCGTACTTACGCCTCTCCCTCCATTCCGAGGTTAGCCGAAGAGCTTCGGGTGTTTCCGTGACCCGGATCTTCGGCTCTTTCCGTGCTCTTTTGGCTGTCTCTGACAGTCACGGTTTCTCTGTGCACGATCCCTGAGCTGTTTGCTTCTGGTGCCGTGGCGCGGACGGCACTGGAAGATAGCGGCCGGGCGGAGGGTGGAGCGCAGCCACCGGGATCCTCGGGAGGAGGCTGTGGGTCTGTGATGTGCACAGGGCAGCTGGGCATGGAGCAGGCTGTGCCTGGGAGCTGTGCACAGGATTCCCGAGCCCGGCGCCGCCCGCAATGCCCCGGGGCTTTGCGTGATTGCAGCCAAACTCCAGGGATGGACGACCTGGAACTTCACTGTCTGTAGTCCCGGGAGGGAGCTGCCATGCAAAGCTCCCACATGTCTTATTGTAAAGTCAAAGTGGCCGTCAGGCTCCGGCCCATGAACCGCAGAGGTATGGACTTTTTTCTGCTTTCACCCCATCTCTCTTTTATTTTATTTGCGATATTGCTGAGCTCAGATATCTTTCTCCCTATGTGCGAAGGCCATTGCCATGTGCTGCTGGTAAAGTTGGGATGCACTATAAGGTGTGACAGGGGAAACCAACTCAAGACATAGTTTTGGACTTTTGAGATCTCCCATAACTCCTCGAATTGCTTGGTGGCTTGCATTGTTTTGTCTGCTGCACAACGTGTTGTGTCTATTGACAAGTATTACTCGTGCCTACTCAGTGTCCCAAGGTCACATTGTCATTTGCTTTGTTTTTTTGATCTTCCTGACAATAAGTCGAATTTGTGGTTGTGATTAAAATATCAATTTGATCGTCATCTCCAAAGTATTTTAAGGGAGGGCAAGGTGAAGAGAGGGGAGTTTGAAGATCAGCATCTTATAGCTGGAGAAGAGATACGGGAGAAGCCTTTTTCAGTGTGGGATATCGTCACTCAAGTTAACAAGCTAAATAAACTGCATGGAACTGGTAAGGAACGTAAGCAACCGTCTTATGAGGTGACGTAGGTAGTTGTTTTCTTCATGCCGAACACCCATTTGCATGAAAAAAGTTATCTCCCACCCTCTCCAAATGGCCCAACAGTCACCTGATATTGTGCCTGGGAGGGCATGCGAAATAAAAGTCCAAAAACGACAGTCTGTTTTGCTTTAAAAAAAAAACGAATGGGAAAATAAAACATTTATTGTAAAAGGAAGCCAAAACTCCTACGGGTGTAAATATTTTTCCAAAATATGTTACAAACTTTAAGGTCATCGATTCTTTTTGTTTGCTCTTGTTAGTCCATTTAATATTTCATTGATATTACTTTAGTTCCAATAAGCAGCACAGGATGTCCCATACTCAACAGAGTTCTGATGAACCGGTGCCTTTCACTCAAATTGCAGCTATGACATCGCCCACTTGCAATTTACAGTGTAGCTCAAATAAATGATAGCTAATGAAGCCCAACTTTGATAACTGCTTCTAATGTTTCTCACTCTGCTTCTCTTGTAAACTCCCCCTCTGATACTTGGTCTGATGTCGTGTCTTACATGCCATGGCCTATAAACGGCCCTTATGGCCCAAGCTCTCCCCCTCTAACTGTCCAAACGGACACCCTCTCTAATACCTATCGTAATTTCTCACAACATAATTTATAAACGTCCCGATTCCTCTTCCATACCCACTGCGATAACTGTGTCTTATGTCACATATTCACGCCGCTGCTTATAAATGTTACCTGACATTCCATGCTTATTCTAAATATAATAAGCTGCGCCAAATGCCCATTCTACTTCAGCGGCTTTTATGAACTGTTCCCACATGTCAGAGAAACTGAGCTCAGTCATACACTTATACAATATGCGCGAGAAATGATGTGTATTGTCCCCTACCCACCCAGCAACTTTGCTAAACCTTTCCTACTGTTCCATAGTCACCTTATATTTGTCAAACATATGGTCAGTATGTCCAGCACACCATGCACCTTTGATAAGGGCCTGCTGTCTGAAGCCAGTTCGGATCCAGTTATTCTAATAGGGGACTCAATACATCCATAACATGGGTGCCAATTTCTGTGATGTTCAAGCCCCAACAATATTTCAGCGGAGGGCTTTTGACAATGAACCACAGACTGGGTTTGCACGGGGACAGAAACACTTTGCAAAGTCGTTAACATAACACACACCCTTAAATGCACTCACTCTCTCAAACACACTTTCTTATACGCTCACACGCTGTCACTCTCCCATTGTTCCAGTAAACTTGTGTTGTGTTCGAAAAACCTACACTGCTACTTCCTATGCAGTAGTATCTGCATTGCCTGTAAGAGATGCTTCAAAAAAACATTTTGTGTATGCTCTATTCAAATGCCAAAACAATAGCCATTGTCAATGCTCGTTTTCATGCATCAAGTGGAAGAAATAATGGACTTTTATAAAAGCAGTGAACTGGGTCGTTTTTGCGTTTACATGTGGCTCAAACAGCAACACTATTGGAAATTGAGCAGACAGCCTAATAACAAGCATTACAAATGCAATAGGTCTCGCCTTTCATTAAGTTAAAGCCATTTGCTTTGCTATACAATACCATTAGCAAAGCAAATGGCTTTAACTTAATCAAAGGCGAGACCTATTGCATTTTCAATGCTTGTTTTCTGAGGCATCTAACCTGGATGTATGACTAACAAATATAACCACTCACAAAAAATGTGTACATGTGGGTTGTTTGGAAAATGTAGGCCTTTCTTGTTTGCACTGATATGTGTTTTTTTCATAATTTTTAGAGAACCATTTTCTCAAATAAAACTAAAAAATGCACCCCATTTAGTGTAGCTTCCTCTTATTTCTCTGACTACTTTGCTGTGCTATGTTATGCTATGTATATTTGCAACGCAGCAAATACTCCAAGCAGCCATTTTTTTGCAGTATACCAATATTATTGTATTTTGGGGAAAAGTGTGAGGCACCATTTGATACTAATGCCTCGAGGTTCACTGCTTTCCAAAAAGAAGCCATATTTAAATGCAGAGTAAATAGTTAATAAAAATACATTTCACCACAAGAGTATTCAGAGAGAACCTAATACTCAGTAAGGCGCATGGGTGAATTAGTGAAGAGTAAGCAGGGAAATGAGTGGACAAAAAGGATCTAGAGCTTCAGAATTACTTTCTGTACTGGGCTGCACTTGAGGGAACTACTTGTAGGGTCCTCCCGAGCTACCCGCTGGGGACCCCTGACCTAGAGGGTTCATCTACAGGGAAATTGTGTGAAATATTTTAAGCCTTGCTCATTCACTGCAGCTTCTCACCACCCTCTCCTCTCACACAGTCTGCATCATGAGATTCCCCGGGCTTCCACTATGATTAAACGAGGATGTCGCCAACGAGTATCCTGCGATGCTGGGGGCAGGCACTTGCATGCGACTTTCACTATGGAAACAACCTCATACATAGATACTGGCATAAACACTCCTTTACCAAGCTGGCCTGGGCAGCAGCAATTATCCTAATGAGAGCCGCTGCCATCTGAAATCTCCTAGAGACATGCCCATAGGATTCTAATACAAGACTTACTGCAAGAAAGTGGTAAAGCCGTGAGGAGAGTGTGTGGCCAGAGCTCCCGACTTTGGAGCTCCAGAACCAGGTTTGAGGCCTGGCGTAGGCTAATCATCCTATGACTCTGGCAAATCACTTAATGTGCCCAGTGCGTACAAATAATCAAATAAATGAAATACCAGCATTTGTAAAGCGCACAGCTACCTCCGGAGAGGTGTTCCGGCGCTGCGGACCATCGGGAAGATTAAGCGAGCTATTGGCCAGAGTCACAAGGTGCTGGGCTAACCTACCACCAGGGCCGGGGAGGTTCTGGGGATCGAACCGTGAGCCCCGTGCTCCGGAGATAGCCACCCTGGCCGCTCCACCACACCTCTTCCCAGAATGTGTCCTTGTGTAATGTAACTGGTGCTCATATAAAGCGCTCCAATACCTTTGATGCTCATTCACGCCCTATAAAACTGAAAAAAATAGAGAACAGAGGTGGGTTGTTCATCTGTACAGCACCAGTGAATGCAACAACAGCATGCATGTCAGTTCTAAGAAATGGCTTCAGCATTTTTATTTTGGAATATGAAATCCAATTTCTCAAGCTTCACAAGGATATATCTCCACTATATCGCATGACCAAAATAATGCATGTTACATCGAAATAACCATCAGTTAGGCTTGGGTAGGTAAGTAGATGTTGAGGTAAGAGAAGTAATTACATACTTAGCTTGACGACGCAATTAACGCAATTTAACTCTCCGTCGAAATTACGAACCATGCCATATTGTTTGTCATACAACCGCCATCCGGATGTTGTTCAACATCCATTACCCGTGCGACAAACATGGGGTGACGACAAACGTGGTGACGACAAACATGGGGTGGCGCTGGGCACGACACACCAGAAAACAATCCAAAAAGCAATTACGTTCCTGGTGTTCAAGGAAGCAGCTTAGGGAGAAGGCGCTTTGCCTGAAAGGTTATCAGCGAAGAGGGCGCGCGCTGGACCGGTCATCTGCACAGCGAGAGCGACCACCCCCCTCACCCGGTTATCAGCCAAGGGGAACCGCTGATTATCAGCCCTTCTGGCTTTTTGCGCTCTCCCGTTTTTATGTGCCGCTCAGCAGTTATAACGATGTCAGTTTCAGCCGTTCCAGGAAGATATAAAATGCACAATGGGAATATGCATTCATTGGGCGTTTGATCTCGAACTCCAGACACCGCCTCGCCTTCGAATCTATCTCTCAAGTCCAACAAAAATTCAGCAAGACGGTGATCCCGCAACCCCAATCCCCTCCGTGCCAGCTCTGCCGTGTGCCCGATTACAGTTTAGCACTCTGCGGAGCCGTTTGATGGCTCTGTTTAATGTCACAGTGAAAGGGCAGGAGCCCGAAGAGAACCGCAGTAAATGGCTTCTCCTCTAAACCCGGCACCGAACCGGAGGGCATCATTTTCCGAGTCGAGGGAAAAGTGTGACTTTTCCTGCTCATAAATTTGTTTCGGCGTTAAGCATGGGCATGCTTCATCCGTGTTTAGCGTCGCTTCTATCAGTGCCATAAGTTACCCGGCAAATGCTGCATGAGCGGTGACGCTGCTGGGCACGGCCATGTGGCCAGCAGATAAATTCATGCCTATCCCATGCAGCACTGGGCGTCGCAGCGCTTCATGGCGCATGCCATTTCCTGGAGGGACGTGAGATGACATGCACACTCATTTTTTTTGTTATGATTAACAAGGGCACATTCCTTACTTTGCTGATGCTACATTCCCATAAACCTACATAGGTAATGGTATTCCAATAACACCTGGGCATCCATTTCTTTTACTTGCCAAATACAAAAGTGGTCTAGGCTTGAGTCAATTTCACGATTCTTTCATCCTCATCCGGTCTCTTTATCTTCCATTTTCAGGGCCTTTTTCATCCCTGCTTCCCCCCTTTGCCACTGTTTTCATTTCTTTCGCGTCCTCCTTCACCCCTCCCCCTTTCTGCCTTCTCATCTCTTGCTCTGGCTCAAAGTCTGATGAAGTAAAACAACTTCAGATCCCCAAAAATGAGCGTTAGTGTGCCCCAAGCCACCACCCGGTGCCCACCACCTGCACAATTGACCGACGGTTGCCACCTTTTGGAAAGGCCTCTCCCCACTCCAAAGGGCCCGCAATGCCATAGCAAAGGCCGATCGTGCTACATAAATGACAAGAAAATGAAAATTAACAGGAGCGTGACAGCACCATGTTTTCTGCTGTTGGTGTAGGCAATTGCATGTGTAACCAGAACATGCATCATAAGAAAGGACCTGCGCATTAAAGGCACAATAAAAGGGAATTTTTGCTACAAGGAAGCAATCTCCAAGGACATCTTATATATCTGAGACCATTGGTCTTGGCCAAGGGCCCTACATTATAGTTTTAAATTGACATAATTAGACTATGGCTATTACCACTATGAAGAGCTTGTCTATTCAGATTCAAACAATAATTTGTATTTGTAAAGCGCAAAGATATCTCCCCTCAAGGATTTCAAGGGGCAGGGGGCCGTCGGGGAGATTAAGTGATCTATTGCCCGGAGTCGCGCGGTGCTGAGCTGAGCTGCGGTTGGCGCAGTGGATCGAACCACAAGCCACGCGCTCCGGAGTCAGGCGCTCTGGCCGCTGTGCCACACCTCTCCATCCAAACAATACAGTGTTTCAGGAAGGCAGCTAGTGAAACGGTCAGTTTTCAGAGGTGCCGTTATTTCCATAATTGCATGATAAATTCGTGGACTGTTAAATTCATGAATCAAAAACTAGCCTTCAGAATCATGTGAAATCATAGCTTCATGCAATATGGCACCGGGAGACAAGCCGGAATCTCAGAAGATGTTTGCATTTGGTGGTTTAATTCAGTGCATATTACCAAAAAAGAGGGGGAATTGCAGCGCCGGCCTTACGAGGAGCAAACGCCTGATGATGAAGCATGACACCCCTTGGGGTGTGTGAGGGCAGCAGAGGATGTAGAATAATCTTCCCTCTCACATTTGGCTCTTCCATACCTAGGATCTCTTCTTTCCTTTATTGTCTCTTTTCCTCTTTCCTTCTCGTTTCATTACACGGGTGACTTTTTGCACCCTGATGCATGGGTGACTTTTTGCACCCTGACATAGGAACTTTGTCCTCCTGTTGATTTTAATTCAGTGCATGCCAGAAGAAACCAAGGGAGGTACCAACATTTGAAAGCCCATTGACTATTCCCAGTCTAACCTCTGGTGTCCTATGCTACTCACTATCACTAGTCTCCCTAGATAGGCAGAATTCCATCATTCCCCTCTGTTTCATTTTGGAAGTCCATCAAGCAGTCCAAGCTTGCCAACACTTCCCAAGAACCAACCTACCATCTAACGTCTGCAATGCGGGCCCATCAGAAGGGAGGCAAAGGTGTCATCATTCTTCAGATCCCCGCTTTTCAGGTCCCGAGCTCATTCTGCAAGGTTTATTTCTAGATTTTAAAGCGTGAAAGTCCTATTAAGTAATGAAGGTCCTAACATGGCTACTCCTACAGTATGGTACCAGATGCTGCATCTGCAGTCTCTTCTCTTTCCCTCCAGGACAGCTTTTTCTTAAGCTTACAAACAGGTCTTCGTACGAGGGCCCCACTTGAGTATGTGGACCTGGGTCGCGTAAAAACATCTGGCTGGCTTGATTGAGCGAGCTCTGGCCAGTGAGACTCACGCTTCCGCAGAGATTAAATATGATTACTTTCCTGATTCCAAGATTGAGCCATTTTGCACCTATCAGAAAAAAGTGACTCTCTTACACTTACATATAAATGAATATGAAAATGAATATGTTATTGCTATAATTTATAGAAATCGAATGCATGGAATCCTGCAATCCCCGTACAAAAACCTGTCTCTAACCTTATTGCCTGCGAAAATTTAAGAAAGTTTGGCGCCAATCGTGCACATACAGGGAAGCATGAAGGCTCACTGTTGGGAGCTTTTATAGGGACAGTAGGTGAATGATGACTATAGTGCTTGCATTGAATTACAAATGCACCTATGTGATCTATACTATGGTTTGTTATTGATTGGGATTGCAATGATATTATGCCTTTTCTTCACGAAGTGTCACACTATTCGTACAAGATTGTATCAATTTCTATGTATTGAGCAACTGTTCACTAAAAAGATAAAAAATATTAATATTAATTTCATTATTACAAACGATTTGTGACATGCCTATTCACCTTCAAAGAAGAAATTACATAGGCACTCAACTGTATGATTGCAGTTGAGTTCTGACCTCACAGTATCTACTGTCAGAGCCAGCAGCCAAGATAAAAGGCATAACACAGAGCATAATTAAAGTTGCAGTTTAAATAAAAATAAAAAAGAGACTTTTCCTTCTTCTGCTCCATTTTTCTAGTTGTAGGGTGATAAGCAGAAAGCAGATATTTATCGCAACATGTTTATTTCTTGCACAAAAGATAGACTGCATATTTCTGCACATTTTGAACTACAGTTTTGTTTTTAATCTGACATGTACTAAACTGATTGTAATTGCTTTTTGCAACAAATATATACCTGAATTTTTTGGTGTGTTCAATTTTACAGTCGAGATTTTTTTTTTATTCTCTATGTTTGCAAACATGATATCTCTTTCATATGACAGAGGAACGCGCCAAGGATTTAATTGATTTGTGGGAAAGGTAATGTGTGAACATGTATTTTAAAGAATAAAGTGCACCCTGCCTACATTATAAGGATATTGCAAGACATATTGGAGTTCCATGACCTAATTTAGGGACGCAAACTGTAGCCTCATTACTCTATATGGTCCCAAAATTCCTCAGTGACTTGCAATATCCTTATAATGAATGGCAGGGGCTACTTTAGCCCATATATCTATTGAAACATTTTATAGCTAGCAAATTGCTTACATTTAGATTTCTCTTATTTTATGTTTTTCACATTTGGCAGAATTTGTTTTTGTGTGCATATTTAATTATTTTTGACACAGACTTACAGGCACATGCATCAATGTAAAAACCGGTCGCAAAGGGGCAGATTCTCAGAATCTGCCCCTTTGCGACCGGTATTTTTGCATTTGGGATGCATCATCCCAAATGCAAAAATCGCAATTTAAGGAATCTCTAAATTGCGATTCCTTAAATTGCGATTGCATTTAAGGAATCCCAAATTGAGATTCCTTAAATGCAATGCATGAATGTGAAAAAATTAGCGATTTCGCTAATAGGGGGAGCAAATTACCATGAAGTTGAACTTCATGGTAATTTGCTAAAACTTTGAAAAAAGCACTTTTGTGCATTTTTCAAAGTTTCATGTTGCGCACACACATGCCCTTAGAGCATGTGTGTGTGCAACATGTGTGCACAGATCAATTTTCAGGGGTGCAATAGGGTGTCATTTTGACACCCTTGCACCCTTGAAATTGCAAGAGCAATTTGCGAGTACCTACTGGTACTCGCAAATTGCTCATGCAATCTTCAATTCATTCATATGGGCCTGGAGGCCCATAGGAATGAATGGGACGGCATTCCTAATTGCGACTCGCAATTTGCGAGTCGCAATTAAGGAATTTGTAGGAATCGCTATTTTTATAGCGATTCCTACATGCATAGGCTTTTGCAATTCCTTAATTGCGATTCCTTAAAAATCGCAATTAAGGAATCGCAAAAGTCTTTGTTGATGCATGTGCCAGTTAGTTTCTAGCTTTACGAAAATAAGACTAAGCACATCTTAGAAATACCAGAATGTCATTTTGTGCACTTTTGTTAGCTAGAACAAATCATTCTCATTCTGTCAAACAGACATGCTGGAAGAAGCAGAAAGTTTTCAGTTCTGTAAGAAGCTGATCTAATGGCTGTGACTATTTGACTGCACATATAATCATCTATTTCTTTAAAAAATCTGAGCTGCGTGCACGCTTACCAACATTTACTAGACAATTTCGATTGGCTCTGTAAATCTCAGGAAGTGATATCACATTAAGACAAAATTGTCCTGATACATTGATGAATCATATTTTGATGTCTCATTGAATGTTTCAATCATCATGGGATGCAAAGGTTTTCAACTTTATTTCTAAACACAAAATGGCAAATGATGTCATAAAGATGACACTAATTCAATTTGAAACCACTGTATGTAACTAAGGGAATAGGTCAACCTCCAAGCCAAGAGAGCAGATCAACCAATATCTGCTGGTCAATGTTTTACCATTAACATACCATAACTTTGTTACCTATACTGCACAATAATGAATCTCCCTCTTTCTGTCGCTTTGTTTCTCTCTCTCTTTCTCTCTGTCTCTCTCTCTGGATCTCTGTCACTATATTTTTATTTCTTTTTGTCCTTCTGTCAAGATTCCCTCTCTTTCTCTTCTCTACACCTCACGTAATCCTTTATCCTTCACTTTCTATTTCTCTCTCTCTCTACTGCGAATGATTGTCTTCCTCGCCTGTCACTCCACTACCATCCATCACTCCCTATTTTGTTCTTATTTGTCATCATATCTCTCCACTTGTCTATCTTTTTCTCACTGACCTTCTTTATTTTTATTATTTGACTCTTTGTACCTGTTTCTATATATAGTCTTTTTTGTCTATCTCTGCCTCCTTCTATCTTAACCCTTTCTCTAGCTCTACCTCTCTCCCTTTCTGTCTCTCTATTTTCCTCTGTAACTCTGCCGAGAGCTATCTTAAACCTGGAAGGTATATACACAATAGATACTGTTTTCTTAAAGAACCACCCTGTTATATATGTATCTATTCATATTGTTTGTCCTAACCATGGTATATAGTGTGCTTTAAGTCAGCAGATACTTTTGAGTACTGAGTACCTGCATGTTTTGAATTTGAACAAGGGAACTCCTGCACTTCTCATCCGTAGTGCAGTACTTCTATTGGGAGAGTACCAGCACCTCTGAGTAGCAAACAGATACTCTAATTTAGCAAGTACCCGCATTTCTATATTCCCATTTCACCACCTATGTATATGGAAGATAATATTGTTTGAGGTGTGTGCTACTGCTTTTCTGCCCTCCCTCCCCTCAAGCTATAGATAAATCCTTATACACATGCTTTGTCACTAGAATGAAGTTGTTTTCTTGGTGGCCTGTGCCCTTTTTGTTATAAATTCATTAAACAGAAGAGTTTTCCCCAGAATCCCAATTTATAAATCTAAGCCACGTGGGATGTGTTCAAATGTAAAGAGACTCACTTTTCCCCCAGTTTTTAGGTCGAGCCCAGCAACACACATGCATGCTCTGTGAGGCATGCTGTATTGCTGTATCCAGAATATGTGCTTCGAGCACCTCCCATCTTTTCTATTGGCTCCTGTTAGTACTCTTCCTAAATGCCTGCTTTTGTTTGGTGGATATGCTTAATTTCACCTGCAATTTGGTGTTTTGGGCCCTCCCAGCGACTGCCCTGTTACGTGCTGTCTTACTCTTTTTAGGTCTTGCTAGAGTCAGCACATGCGCTGCTCTTGCGAGACATTTAGTAGCTGCTTCAAAAAGCGCTACCTTGCCGTCCACCAGCTTGCTAGAACGCGCACAAGTGCGCGCGACGTGCACAGCACTTTTTCCCGTTGCGCACGCACGTGCTCACAACTCGCGTCACCACTCGCGTTTTTTTATTTTTTATTATTTCATTTTGCGGCCGCGCGGCCAATGCTGGTTATTATTGTCGTTCTTTAATCCCACGTTAGCAAAATTCAGCTTCCTGCTTAAAAATGTTGCTTGGGAGATGGGCATGTGTGAGGCGCACATGGTTAACGTTTCTGCCTCCGCACAATGATGTGGCATTTCAAGTGAGCCGCGGCAGAGCTGAGACTTGCTCTTCTCATAATGTTACGTTGTGCCCAGGGCCACACGGCTGCAAGATCCTACATAACCAGTCATGAAAATAGCACCATATATAGTGTTTTACACCCCACGTTTGGTGTGGGATGAGCACGTAGATTTAGAAGTATGCATGGAGGAAATATACCCAGGTACTGCTTTTACAGGCGTGCATTTGTTAGCGCGCTTAATGTGTTAAATGCCATTTACACGGTTAGATTATATACTGAAATGCGTTTAGTTCAAAGATGTATTTCTCTTTAGCACGTTTATGTCGCCTGGACGAATGTCGTCATGTATACTTGGTGCCATGCTAAACTTTCCGGCAGGGCTTTAAACACAATCGCATTAAAACTCAAGATGAACTTAGCCTATCACTTCTTTCCAGCTAGGCTTCCCTGTCAGCCTTTGAGCAAAAATCTAATAATCATGTTTGTCCTCTTATGGGAGATGTTCACAAGCTGTAAATCGTTCAGACATCACATACGTTTCATGTGTGTATGTTTAAAGTGTCTGATGATTTGAAAGTTCCAGAAAAGTGTATTATTTATCGCAGCAAACATTGCGGGATGTTTCTAGCCAAACCAGACCATCCATTTGCATTTCAATAGCTGCATGGAATGCCGCAATGCATGTGCAGGGGGAATTAGGAGAGGAGGGAGTGGGGGTCACTCGTATGTTGATTTGTGGTAATTCATGGCAAACGCTAGGTCTAACTGGTCAGGGTATGCAATGAGCGAGACTCCACTGTCCCTGCCTTTGTGTTCTGCTGCAGTGATATCCTGCACTGGGCATACAGTAAAATCATATGTTGGACGCCAAAAATATAACCTGTGGCGGCTCAATGAAGAGCTGGAACTTGCACAGCACCAATTAGAAGTTCACTAGTGCCATCTCCTTTTGTACAAGCTATTTTAATATTTATTAACTTTAATTTCTTCTATCGCTTCTAGTGAAATACTCCCCCCCCCTCTCGCCTTCTCTTTTCCAACTGCAGTGCTTCGCCTTCCGAAGGCAGGAATGTATTTATTTTTGTTAAATTGCTACTCTTTCTATGAATATTTTCTCCAATTAAAGCCAGCTTTAAGGGAATTGACTCTCCAGAGTTCAAGGGGACTTGGGCCGAAGACGCCAGATGCAAAAGTGGTGCAGATAAGCCTGACAAAGCTTTAATCCGTGGCGGCAAAGCACCCAGGATAATGTGCTGCATGACTAACCACTTATAAGGTCCCAAAGGCGAGACCTTTTGGCTATGCCAATGCTTGTTTTTATATATGTTCCTTCCTGCGCACTCTTTCATTTTTTCTTTCCCTCGGCTTGTGTATCAGCACGGTGCCTGCTTCATGGATGCCATGCTTCTTGTTTTGGATGGTATCGCGATTCCATGCTTAGCTGACGGCATTAGATTTGCTTTGTCTGAGCGGTTTCTTCCGATGTTCCACAGTGCTGTATTCGGTTTGTATAGTTTTGATATGCCTTTTGTATAACTAAAATGTCTAAGCACTACACAATGCTGGCAACACAATTGCTACCATGCAGGAATTCTGTGCTGGGTCGGCGCTTATTCCAAGTTCTTTCCCCTTCAAAGTGGGGAAATGGAGAAACTCATCTGCACCCAAGTGCACACATATCATGCAGCTTCGCCCTCCCTCTCCCACCAATTACCTCCTCGTTAGTCATCCTCGCCACATGGCTAACGAAGTGAGCTTCAGCTCCACACCAGAACAAAACAGAGGAGGCAAGGTAGCTCCGGCTCCCATACAACCCCACCCCCCCTGGAAACCCACGGCCCGCTAGAGCAGAGCCTAACCGGCTCAATACAAACACATCGGGGGAAAGGGGGGCAAACAGAGTGCAAGCCCCTAGGGTCCGCTAGACCTCCAACCAGAGACCCACGTACCCGCTACTGCAGGCACCACTTACCTGACGCATCTCGAGAGACGTGCGCAGAACAAAAAAAACAGGATTTGGGGTTGGGCCGGCCCACCTCTTATGGTGGTCATGGAGTGTATGGGTCGGCCATATTGGGAAGGGATGGGAGGCATGGGAGGCTAACTTTTGCTTTGGAGGGTTCTGGTGTGGAGCTGAAGCTCACTTCGTTAGTCATGTGGCGAGGAAGACTAACTCGGAGTAATGAAGGTTACCAGTACGTAACCGGGGCATGTGCTGCGGTGCAGGTGCCATTTGACCAGTGGCAGCAGTAATAGACAAACCGAAGGCCTCTTCCCTTACAATTCCCCGTGTGCTCCTCCTCCTGCTTTGGCTCCCATTTCAGGGTTGTGCTCAGGCGGTGGTGGTTTTTGTAAGTAAAACTACTTCTCAGTGCCCTCTGCTGCTAGGCGTGTTCTGCTTCGGCACCATTGCTGCTCCCAATTCACTTCATTTCCCCACCCACTTGTTGCTGCTTGTTTTTATTTGTTTTTTTGGGCACCAACATCTTACCAGAAGCACACACTGTTGATAAAAGAGTGGAGAAAGCCCAGCCCAGTTGCAACCAGCGATTGCTTCCTTGAGAGGCACTGAGTTTCCTTCATCTCCTCATGGTGTTTTTCAGTCTTTCCTTTTGATCTGTGATAAGACTGTGAGTGAAGAATTTATTGCCCTGCTTTTGCCTGTTCTTTCTACAGCCTGTGTAATCAGTGCTTGGGTACACCCCAGAGATGCACAAAACAGCCTCTTAAAAGGGCAAATTGTGGTGAGCCCTTTGAAATTCAAACCGATTTACAAACATCGGTGAGGCAGAGCACCCTACACCGACTCTGTACTTGTTTGCCCCTCCCGAATACCGTAGTGATAATAAACTTACATTGTTATATTTCCCTTTTTTGGATCAGCATGTGTCTGCATTTTTGTTTTTAAACGGGCGTCCGACTGCCCTTTAATTGGTTAGTGCTACAAAGACTGTTGCAGGAATAAAGTTAGGGCAATGCTCATGCCACCGGACTCAAGGAAAGGAAGTCAAACTACAAAATGTGAGGATTTCACGGAGAGCCTTGTTTTCTATGAGTTACTGCAATTGGGAGCCTCAATCAGACATGTCCATAATGGGTGCACAATTTAGCTGTGTTCGATTTGCGCCCCTTCCCGCACAGCCCTCCACTATGTGTGCGAGAATTTTCTGCTGCCTTTAATTCCTGCAGGCTGGTTAATGACGTGAAATCAGCAAACTGATCTAATGGCCACCACCCCACACAAGATCTGTCCTACTACATGATATCACTGCAAGGTGCACAGGATCAATTTCATATGTTTTTAAAGAAAGTACTGCTTTTCTGTGCATGTAGTGGACAGCTGAACACATATTGTGTAAGGCAAAATCAAACACTGGGTAACACAGCATGTGACATGTGAAAACTAAAACTAAAACATCTCAACAAATACTAAATTAAGCACAAGCCATTGAGAACAAGTGTGGCGCTGATACAAGAAAAACTCACAACTACAGAAGATAATTACAGCCATGGAATTAATTTGAGTGTGGCATCAAATAAGAAGCGCTTATGTTTAAGTTCCTGTTTTTTAGGTCTCGCTGAGTCAGCGCGTATGCGCTGCTCGGAGAGACCTTAGTAGGTGAGTTTTCAAAGTGCTACTGACTGGCGACAAGCTTGCGTTCACGCGAGCGTGCACGAGCGAACCGCCAGCCTTCAGCAGCACTTTGAAATCTCACCTACTAAAGTCTCTCCGAGCAGCGCATGCGTGCTGACTCAGCGAGACCTAAAAATGGCATGTCTTGTAGCGTGTTTTCTTTACTTTTGGTATAGTCACGGCACCCGCGCCTTACTTTTAATGTTACAAGTAAAGCGCGGGTGCCGCGATTATAGCACAAGTACGGAAATAGATGTTTTTTTCTATTTCTTTACTTTTGGTATAATCGCGGCACACACGCTTTACTTTTAATGTTATAAGTAAAGCACGGGTGCCGCGATTATACCAAAAGTAAAGAAATAGAAAAAAACATCTATTCTTTACTTTTGATATAATCGTGGCACCCGCGCTTTACTTTTAACATTAAAAGTAAAACGCGGGTGCCGCGATTATAGCAAAAGTACGGAAATAGATGGTTTTTTCTATATCTTTACTTTTGGTATAATCGCGGCACACACGCTTTACTTTTAATGTTATAAGTAAAGCACGGGTGCCGCGAATATACCAAAAGTAAAGAAATAGAAAAAAACATCTATTCTTTACTTTTGATATAATCGGGGCACCCGCGCTTTACTTTTAACATTAAAAGTAAAGCGTCGGTGCCGCGATGCTTGTTTCCATCATTGTAGAGACTCTGTTTCATAAATCATTGTTTACTGCTGACATATGAGTGAGCTTTCTCCTATAATTTTCACTGCGAGCCATCATAGAGGTAGAGAAGCACATTGTATACTCATGGCACTACATTGCAGTGCTTCTTGATCAACCCTGCAGCATGACACCCGTCTTCTCAGCTAGACTGCTATCCAGGGGGACATAATGGCAGTGAAGAGATCTGGTAGCCTGATGTGCCCCTGTATGCTGCACCACAATATTTCCCCCTTTGGCTGCAGTAAGTGTTTAGGATGATGGTGGTGTGTTTTTATAGTCCTGTCGAGGTAAATATGGTTGGGTACTTGTGTAGTCAGTGCCCATTGTACCATCGGATTATACCATTGGCTTGGAGGCAACATTTGTATCTTCTACTAAACATTTTGGAATGAAAAAGTAATCTATAATCCACTGTTCATGATGGCTATATTTAATTAATCCCTCTGTTATATTTGTGCGTAGTTGCCATGTCTTAAAGAACTTGTAAGCAGCTAAAAGGCAGAAGGTTGATTTTTCATTGGGAAAAAATAAAAGGCAAGAGCACCCGTAAAAGGTCCATTATTCGTGAGGCTGCTCTTAGAACTCAAGATCATGGCAAGACTCGAGAGTGGCAGCTTAGGAGTGACATAGGACGATATTTTCTATTTGAAGGCTAATTGATGCATTGGCTAAAGTTTGGTCTAAGCAGCCAGAAACAGTAAGTTAATTCTAACGTCCTCAAAATTCTCTTATGTGGTTAACCTAGTGCACTTTTGCATATACGTGGTGCATTTTGGGTTGGCTAGTAGTCGGGTTCAGTGTTTTTTGGCCACTGCCAGTGCATCTATTTCATCTGTGAATAAAAATAATCCAAGAGGCGAAAGAGAGGAAATCTATCATTTAGAGTACATTCCCAAAAAGAAGCCTTGCTCTAGTAGAACGGTGGTGACATTATATATGATCAAAAAACTGTAAAGGATTCAGTTTTGTGTTGATATTGAGTGCTACTGTATCATTCAATAGGCAGACTCTACCTGCAGGGTCAAAATCCCTTCCTCTTACTGACCTTTATTGATCAAGGCCCTGAATAAGGCCTTTTGACCCCGCTGAATGGACACACTCAGGTACCTCTCTACCTCTCTCTACCTCTCTCTACCTCTCTCTACCTCTCTCTACCTCTACATCTCTCTACCTCTCAACCTCTCTCGTTCTACCTCTCTCTACCTCTCAACCTCTCTCTACCTCTCTCTACCTCTCTCTCTTTACCTCTACCTCTCTACCTCTCTCTCTTTACCTCTACCTCTCTACATCTCTCTACCTCTCTCTACCTGCCTCTCTACCTCTCTCTACACCACTCTACACCTCTCTCACTACCTTTCTCTCTCTACCTCTCTACCTCTACCTCTCTACCTCCCTACCTCTCTCTACCTCTCTCTACCTCTCTCTCTACCTCTCTCTCTACCTCTCTCTCTACCACTCTCTCTACCTCTCTCTATACCTCTCTCTACCTCTCTCTCTACCTCCCTCTCTACCTCTCTCCCTCTCTCCCTCTCTCCCTCTCCACCTCTCTCTACCTCTCTACCTCTCTACACCTCTCTCTACCTCTCTACACCTCTCTACCCCTCTCTACCTCTCTCTTCCTCTCTACCTCTCTCTCTCTCTACCTCTCTCTGTCTACCTCTCTACCTCTCGCTCTACCTCTCTACACCTCTCTCTACCTCTCTCTCTCTCTACATCTACCTCTCAACCTCTCTCTCTACCTCTCTCTCTACCTCTCTCTCTCTACCTCTCTACCTCTCTACCTCGCTACCTCTTTACACCTCTCTACCTCTTTACACCTCTCTACCTCTTTACACCTCTCTACCTCTCTCTACCTCTCTACCTCTCTCTACCTCTCTACCTCTCTCTACCTCTCTCTACATCTCTACCTCTCTACACCTCTCTACCTCTCTACACCTCTCTACACCTCTCTACACCTCTCTACCCCTCTCTACCCCTCTCTACCTCTCTCTTCCTCTCTACCTCTCTCTCTCTGTCTACCTCTCTACCTCTCTACCTCTCGCTCTACCTCTCTACACCTCTCTCTACCTCTCTCTCTCTACATCTACCTCTCAACCTCTCTCTCTACCTCTCTCTCTACCTCTCTCTACCTCTCTACCTCGCTACCTCTTTACACCTCTTTACACCTCTCTACCTCTCTCTACCTCTCAACCTCTCTCTACCTCTCTCTACCTCTCTACCTCTCTCTACATCTCTACCTCTCTACATCTCTACCTTGCTACCTCTCTACCTCGCTACCTCTCTACCTCTTTACACCTCTCTACCTCTCTCTACCTCGCCACCTCTCTGCACCTCTCTACCTCTCAACCAGTTGAATTCTGGGAAGCCCAAACCATCAGTATTTCAAATCTGCATGTGAAACGTGGGTAGGATGAGCCATGCATCTCAGAAAGGAATGTTCTTTTTACATAATTTGTATTGGGAAGCAGGAGAACATTCTCACAGTTGAGATAGGGATTCACATACACTGGCGACTGCTTTTGAATTGGCTTTAAAACGATTCAAAGATAGCTGCAGCGTCTGCGTGGGATGCGGTGGACTAAGTGGCAGCCGGAGCCTGATAGCACTGCTTGTCCTTTTTTTAAAAAAACAAGCATTGGCATAGCCAATAGGTCTCCCCTTTGGGACCATATAAGTGTTTAGTTATCCAGTACAACATCCTTGGTGCCACAACATCAAGTGTTGCATGTACACTTATAAGGTCCCAAAGGTGAGACCTATTGGCTATGCCAATGCTTGTTGAGATAAGATTTTGCTCCAACCTAGTTTAAATATATGAGTGCAGAAGAAGGCCAATACCACTGGGCAGGGCTATGTTGTGGCTACATTTTACTGCTAAGTGTTTGTAACGGGTCAGTAATCAAGGTGCAACAAGTAACTCCTCTTTACACTCCTTCCCTTAGTATTTTGTTCTTTTTCAGAGTCACTTTGAAAAGACTTTCAGGTTTATTGCTTGCTCCGCCTTTTCATGAAGCTGTGCAAAACATTAGGCTTAAAACTTAAGTTCCAAGTAATATGCTGCATTCACTTCGATTACAACTTGCTAGCCAACATATGTTTTTTTTATTTAACTTAAAGCATATGTACTGAATTTGTCAAAATAGTGAATGCATGTAGATGTTTTTTTTTAATTAGGTTGTAATTAGGTGTGCTTGATATTTCGTCTGCACCACGTTTGCTTTCGATTGTCCTTATGTTTTGAGGGATTTCATTTTCCTCGCACTGCAGTCCTATTCTGTAAACTGTGCAACTCTTGACTGTACCAAAACTTGCAGGCCTTGTGTGCTTTTGCACAAAGCTGGAAAAAACACAAATGTTTAAAAGAAATTAAATGAAACATGTGCATTTAACATACGATATGTATACCAGAATGAAGGCGTTAACTTTTCTAACTATCAGCAGTAAGAACGCGTGCATGAAAAAAATGCTCTATTTGGTTAAATAGTGTGGGTTGTTTTAAGGTGTTGCTTATCCGTAGTACGTGAATGCTGCTTATTTGTTTATTTAGTGCAAACCTGTCGAAATATGTTGGGGAAAAGGGAATGGCATGTGATGACAAAACCGCTATTCAATTTGCACGTGATGACATTTTGAAGCAGTCTTTCATTCTATTGGTGACTTTGCCTGCCAATCTCCACAGGGACCATCCTTTCTCTGGCAGCCATCTTGCAATAGCTGCTCTCCTCTAGTAGGTGGGACCATGTACCTCTTTCTTAATGTGGTAACTCTTCCAAATATCATCTTTACTCTGGTAGGTAGCACCTTTAGCCTCTGTTACATCTCCATCCTGCACTTAAACATAATGACAAAGAGCCCCATATATGCTCCACTTATGTGCCCAGACATCGATTTTCCATTTTTTTTTTAAATGTCTTTGGAAAGACACAGATCTTAAGCAAAGCGCCAACCAATTTGTTAAATTTTTTCATCACCAAAAGTGCAAAGCTAACCACACAATTCAATGCCACACAATTCAACTCCACACATTTCCAGTCCACACCACATAATTCAACACCAAACTACATATATCAACTCAACAAAACAATGACACTATACACCACATACATCCAATCCACACCACAAAATTCCAGATCATGCCAAAAAATTCAACAGCACACCTCATAACTAACGTCCACTATGTACCACTCCACAACACAAAAAATAACATTCAACATATTTACACTTCATACTATACAATTATACGCCACATAATTCCAGTACATTCAATACCACATACTTACTAATCACATGATTCCAAAGCACACCATGCCACATAATTCCACTGCACAAATCCTCTCCACACCACACAATTCCACGCAACACATTTCCACAACTAACTTATCCAATCCAACCCACAAAATTACACTACACACCACATACATACACTTCATAACGCATTTTAAAAGACATTGCCATTTACAATGCCAATAGCACTAACTTCAAAAAATGCGACACCTATTGCATTTCCAATGCTTTATTTTTTGTGGCTATGAAGTTTTTCACGTGATGTGAGCCCCGCTAGATTGAAGCTTCTTGTCTCCTGAGTTTGGAAAGAACCGATATTGATATGTGACATAGAAATACAGGAAGACAAAACGCTGCTCTCCTGAAGACTTCATCTGTTTCCATTACTGCTGGCAACCACTGAGGGACTCGAGCTGTCACAGTGACAACTGTATTGCTTCTCCTCTTATGGATTGTTCTTCCTGTTGTTGATTTATCAATGGCGCTTAAAATAACTATACTCCATTATTGGAAATGTTTGCTGCCATGGTAACGTTAAAAAAAACCAGGTATGGAATGCACTAGACCTGTGTGTATCACAGTGCCACATCCGCAGGCGACAGGAGCATTACATATCAGCTGAAGGACATGAGCATTTCACACTCTCACACTTTCTCTACCATAACAGCTCCTTTTATTCAGTATTACAGAGACGGCCATGAGTGACAAGATTAGGATAGGGGATTTGCAGTATGTCCTGTCTACGTCACTTAATCTAGGAATAATAGCCAATATGTTATTTCCCATTTATCATCAGTATGTGCAGCGGCAGCTCTCTAAACCTCAGTTGCTCTGGCAGTTTGCACCCTTCAAAGATGGTGAACATATTCACAATGGTTCTTCCCAGTGCTGATGGTCTCCATCCCATGTTTACACTACAGCTTCTACACAAACCTACGCGGAGGCACTGCCGCAACACGGGTCTAATTCTTGCCAACACCCACCATGACAAAGATTGCCCTCAATTACAACGGTGGCTGTGGCGGGCATCAGTATGGCTTGAAAGCAGTGCCATGCTATTGTCCATGTTCTGACTGCTGGTAACAGTGCCCAGAGAAGAGAACCGGGCCTTGCGAAATCTACAAGAACGCCAGTGTTGGGGAATATTGAAATCCGGAGATACACCAGGGCCCAGGTCTCCAAAGGCACTGTAATGAATGCTTGTACGTAATTTTTAATAGAAAGATTTAATGCACCACCCCTGGTAATCATTGCCAACAAAGGCTAGGCCGCAACCGCCCAAACCTAAAATCCCCTTTGAACCAAACTCCACGTAGAACTTAACACATATTCTAAAACACAGCATGGCCACTTAGGATGGGGCGGGGGTTGAACACTTTGATACGCAGTACAGGTAACTAGCCAATCTTTTAGATTGCTCTCTCTGGAGTAGGAAAGCACTCTACTGACAAAAGGAGAATCCAATGGAATCCACTTGCCAATACAGCACATGTGCACAGTCTTAGGTAGGATTTCTTCAGCATCCTCCTGTTGTTGGGAGATGCTTGTGCCCCTAAAGAAGGCTGGGCACTGGTGGCTTGTGGATGGCAAAATAGAAATACCTCTCCTCTTTCTGAGGCTTGGCGAATCCCAGTCGCCATATCTAGGTTCCATGGAAGGGGCTACCACCAGCACTGACCTTGCCAGCCCCATGCCATAGTCATCCTTCTTCCTGGGCCAGTGGCAAATACCACCACCCAGTTCTTACATACCAAAGGTTTGATAGGCGATTGGCAGTGGCAGATATGGAAATACTTGCATCTGATTGTCAGTGCCTGTGTATTCTCCCAACAACTTGTAACTGCTGGCTGTGTGGTGGGTGATTGGTTCACAATCACAATGTCGTTTTACAATTGCCATACAAAGAGCAAGAATCAGTACAAAATACAAAAATAACAAAACATAACAATCACAGGTGGGCTTGACAGTGTTTTAGAAACAGGAAAGAAGTTCATGTTTTGTGCAGCCAAAACCTTTGTAATACTCCATGTGTTTCAAGTCAAGGTGACAACTGACAACTCGTAGAGCATGCCGGCGGTGACTAGCAGGCACCGCCGGTGTAATTATGATGCTAAATCCCCGCCAGCCTTTCCATGGCGGTGCACCTGCCATGGAAAGGCTGGCGGGGATGGAATTTGGGGGTCTGTTGCGGGCCCCCCTTGACCAGGGACTTTTCGTTTTTGCACTTGGGTGGCACCTACGGTGCCCCCCTAAATTTCCCTGCACCATGTGGCAGGCACCGCTTGGTGCCTGCCTTGTAGTGCAGGGAAATGTAAACAGTGCATTTTTAACATTGGGGCGGGTGCTGCAGCTAGTAGCACCCGCTGCAATTTCAAATATAGCACATGCGACCACTACAGTGGCGGTCCTCCTACCCGACACGATGGGAGACGGACTGAAGTAGTCTCTCATCGTAATGACCCCCTATGTTAGTCAACATGTTTCAGCCCTGTACTACTAGGCCAGTGGGTCCAGGGCTTTCAGCCGGGCTATAAAAAAGTGTTTCTATGCCCCAGGAACAGTCTGGGGGGAAATGTGGAAGCAGAATTTGCAATCTTTTGTTTTGCAACAAAATGTATTATTTCTGATTAAGATTGTAGTTTCTATTTCCAGCAGTAAGTTATTTATATGTTTTAAAAATACTAAGTGTTAAAAATGCTACAAAGTTTATTGGCGATTCTACATAGTGTTTATTAAATTAATGATGTCATTAAGAATGATAATTGTGAAGTTCACCAGTAATGTCCTCGTGGTGTCTTGGTGGCAATTAGCTAAGAAGTTTATTTGGCAAATTTGGGTGAGTTAGATTCTGAATAGTAAACTTATTACTTTAACAAACCTCTATTTTGAAGGTTATTTCTAGTTTTTTTGATCTGCTATCGCACGAGCTAGCCAAGCTTCATACGTCTGGACCTTTGCAAGATCCAAAGAGCACGATTTTTCAGATCTGCAGACTATGAGAGGCACGATTTTGGACGATTCTAAAATACACATATTGTTGTTGGTGGAGAGAACTCCTTAATGATGTAGTTTTGTAAAAGAATGGTGGTGTCAAGAGAAACTAAGAACACTATTTCGTGATGGGGTAAGTAAAATGCAATTAAAGATCTTAGAGATTAAAGGTAAGCCTCAGACATAAACTTTATGTTTTTACCTTATCAGTGACGTGTTTTTGCAACACAAAGGTTATATACTCTGGGGCAAGCTTGCATCTTTCTTTTTACTTATAATATAAGTAACCTATTTTTTGACCCGAGTTTATCATCAGAAATGCATTTTATGTTTACAGCAGAGGTGGAAGCTAGCACAATTTCTTAGCTGGTTACCAATTACGTCATAAACTAGCCTCTTACTTGCATGTACATGTAACAAAAGTCAGTTTTAATTTCCTGTCAATCCTTTAAACGAATATCTTTGGAATATATAATAATTATATTTGGGAATAAGTAGTCTGGTATACTTTTGTGGAATTTTGCAAAAGCTGGGCTGGTAGCTAGAGTTGCGTGCAGTGAACCATTCTTTTATTTCTTTTGTCACAACATTGTGCACTCTGCCTTTTCAATCCAAACACTGCAACTACTATTTCACTCACTGTTCTGAATAAGCAAGGTTTTTAATGTAATTGCCACAAAAGAAACATGTAATATAAAAACCGCATAACAGGTAACCTACCAAATAAGGTCCAATATTGCGAAAAAGCACTAACACACACACTCACTCTCTTTTACACTTATTTTAGGTCAAGCCATCATTGACCTTAACCCCTTCCCTGCTCATGACGGAACCACTCCGTCATGAGCCACGGTCGCGCTGTGCTCATGACGGAGTGGTTCCGTCATGCCGCGGCCGTTGGCTGCCGCTCCGCCCACGCGGGGCGTTTTCCCCGCCTGTGCCGGCATCCAACGTAAGTGGGCGGCGCCGTGACGGAACCACTCCGTCATGAGCACAGCTCGCCCGTGACTCAGGACGGCGTGGTTCCGTCATGAGCATGGCGGCGCCGCGCTCACCGCAAAACCCCCCAGCGCCGCGGCGGAATTCGCGCCGCGGCGAAGGGGTTAATAAACGGAATTATCTGAAATGCATGCGAGTCAAATACAGTGAGTCTGGATCCTGGCAATGTTTGGAGGCGCAACATGCTTCCACATCAAAATCTTCAGAATGATCATGTCAGTTCTTGCGACTTTTTTTGTTTTTGTTAGCAGCATCGGCGACAAGTCCTGCGGGTACCAACCAAGCACATCACATCAACCTTTAAGAAACTGTCATGACTGATATTTTGCCAGCTTGAGAGTCAGATTACATAACCACAGCCTCAGAGAAAAGTTGTCTAGACTTCGAAACAAAATAGGCCTCAGATATTGAATGATAACCGAATGCAGCTCACAGAATCTGCTTATGAACCCATCACCCAAGGTTATTATGTTAGCCAGCTGTTTTATATAGCTATTGTAATGTCTGCTTTCCATTTTCTGTCATATCGTGTTATGCGTGAACCACATTTTGATCTGCCATTACTGAAATTGCAGAAATAGTAAAGTGCTACTGTTATGCCTTCTTCACCTTCTTTGCTTAAAATATGGTGGCCACTAAGGAACTTTGTTTCTCTTAATACAGTACAGGCATTCTGCCAGTTTTATTATATGTGTGCAGTTTATCATACAAGTAATTATTTTGGTAAATATATTTTATGATTTGAATAATAATTTTCCATTGCATAACACTTAAAACAACCATTTTTGCTGTTTTCAAGTGCTGTAAAAGACATGTTCTACCATAAACTGCCATAAGTGAGCTGAACTAAACAATCACAGAAGGAAGAGAGGTTGAGTTGGCCTGACAGGCATGGTAATTCTGAATGGTAAAATCACATGAGGCTTTGGCTGTAGTAATAGCTACATCTCCTTCCCTATTTTTTCTGACAAGGGTGAGCGTACAATGTTTCCTTTGCCAGAAAACAATTTCCCCACTCCTCTCAACCCCCACTCCTCCTCAGCCCTCACTCCTCCTCAGCCCTCACTCCTCCTCAGCCCTCACTTCTCCTCAGCCCTCACTCCACTCATACCCCAAAGCAGTTAACAAATGCACTGGTTAAACTCCACAACTCTAGGATTTCTGTTTGGTTTTTATGATGTAAAAATTCCCGCACAGTAATTTCCCATTGCAACGGGTTTAACTTGTAATTGCACGGTACTGGGGCTTACTTACTGTAAGATATTGTTTTATTAGTTGGGAGGGGTTGAAACACAATTCTTGTCATTGTGAACCACAAAAGTCACAAAATACACTTTTTCTTAACCCTCTGGTATCGTGGTACAAAAACGGTCAGGCTTAACTTAGAGGCAATATATAAAGTATTTACACAACACTCAAACAGTAATAAAGTGAAAATAAAACACAGGAAAAATGTTAACATTTTCAGGTGAAAATAGCGCAAAAAAGCAGAAAGCACCACATATGGTCATCTGGCTGCACTGGACTAGGTCAAAGCAAGAAGTTCATACTGACCAAGACGAAGCGTGGGTTGTGTAGTGCTTGTAAATAAAGAATGCTAGAACCCTTTTGGCTCCTGATGTACTCCCCATACTTGTGACATAAGTGTTGGAGGGGAATGAAGTGAATGCAGGTTTGGAACCTTGAGTTGTTGATTATACGCCGAAGAATAAAGATGTGTATAACTACTCTCCATGTGTGGCGTAGTCATTGGTGGATGCCTGGGCTGGGTAAGACCGACAGGTTAGACACAGGGACCAGGTTTGTCAAAGTGGAAAGATCACCTTCTTAAAGTCTAAGTCCATGCGAGGAGCCTCAACGACACCTTCAGATTGGCTAGGGCTTCGAGGAGATTGTTGTCATCACCAGGACCAGGCCTCAGCTGGAGCTTCACATTGGCAGGAGATGCGGGCAGTCGCTGTCTGAAATGAAGATTAGGTCACCACATGAACTTCATGCTCACTGGAGACGCAACAATAAATGCTGATGCAAGGTGCCCGCTTGCAATTGCAAAGAGCCCAGAATCTTAGGATTTTCACCTGTAGCTCAGTTTTGAAGCGGGATGGGGCACTCTCTGATACAAGTCGAAGCTCCTGCACCTAGGGGGTCCGTTGGGGGACCAGGACTCACTCTAGCAGAGAGCAAGCTGTAGGTCTCAGGCAGGTCTTTTTGTGTGCCTGTAAATCAAACTGGAGGTCAGTCCTTGGAGTCACTTCTAGGGATCCTGGGTTTAAGGCAAGCAGGTGTAGCATTCCGACAGCAGGGCAGTCATTCTTTTGTATCGTCCACAGGTCTAGTAGTGTTCTAACGAGAGGTTTTGAGAGTGCCATTCTTATACTCTAGTATCATCCTGTAGGTGGGGGATTCCCACTTTGTTCATTCATACTCATGTAACCCTTGACACTGCACACAGGCACATTTGGATTAAGCAAAAAAAATGCTAACTTTCTAAAAGTGCAAAAAGAATAAAAGCAAACATAACAATTGATAGACAGAACGTTGAACACATTCAACCTGGTACAGAGATCTGGGCCTAAAACCATAGTTTTTTTGTTCCCAATGGCATTCCAGTTTGAACCCAGCCATATGCAAATCAGTCTTTGCCTGCTCCCCAAGGCAAAAGTCCAGCCCGAACTGCCAGGCTAGGTCCTCCCTGGACCAGAAACAAGCATCCTGGGACCAGTTTCGGGGTACACCCCTCACCAGACAGGCGAACTGGACTCCAGTAGCATGGAGAGCACGGGACCCACGTCTGGGCATACGCACCCCACTCAGGGTGACAAATGCAAAAATAATGTATTTCTTTTGCTTTTGTTGCCCTAAGTGGGAAGGGTATGCTCAGACGTGGGTCCCGTGCTCACTGCGCCACTGGATTCAAGCAAGCCTGGCTGATGAGGGGTGATGTCCCAAAATCGGTCCAAGGATGATTGTTTCTGGTCGGGAGGACCTGACTTGGCAATTCGGGCTGGACTGTTCCCATGAGGCATAGGGTCAAGATTGATTTGCACATGGCTAGGTCCAAACTGAGGTGGCATGGTGAGCAAAAGAACAATGGATTAAACTCAGATCCTTGGGAGTGAATGTTTGCATTGTTCAGTATTCTGTCCATCAATTGTTTCTTTAACTTTCTATAATAGAGACAGCCTTATTAATTTGCAAAAAGAGTTTGGGAATTTTTCACTGTCAAGACTTGTAAAACCTAAATGCATAAATACATGCTTCATGCCCTACGAGCTTTCAGGTCCTACCTTACAGTTGACATAAGTAAGAAAAAGGAAGGTGTAGGCTTGGCAAAAGGATTATTTTGCAGGTCCAAATGGCAGTTTAAAACTATACTACAAGCTACAGTAACAGGCCTGAGACGGGGCTACAGGGCTACTTTAGAGATGGCTCAATACTGGCAGTAGCCCACAAGCCACATTTAATTTACATGTAGTACCAGATACTAGGAACGGGAAACATCCTTTACCTCACATGCGTTACTCCGCAGTGCCATTACCCTGCAATTTTTACACCACAAAATCTTTTACAACACAGGGCTTTACACCGCAAACTATTACAACGCATTCCCCAAAGTAACACCATGGTGGTGTAAATTGTGTAAATTGCGTTGCAATAGGGAATGCGTTGTAATAGTTTGAGGTGTAAAGCCCTGCATTGTAAAAGATTATGTGGTGTAAAAACTGTGGGGTAATGGCATGCGAGGTAACAGTGTGTGGGGTAAAGTGTCCTATTCACTGGGAACATACAAGTACATTAAATGTACCAATAAAGTGTTGGACAATTTTTCCATGTTTTCACTGGAGAGCACAAGCACTTTGCCACTGGTTACCCAAGTAAAGATACAGAAAAGCCAACAAAAATGGGTCCAGCAAATGAAGTTAAAATCATCCGTTTGTCTTTCTCAAAAGCTGTTAGGCACCTATATGCTCTCAAAAGCCAGTTACTGTATTCCATGCATCAAATTATTTTTAATCAAAATGTGTTCATATGTTCTCCACAAATGTCCCACCTGCACAGGTTTTCTCCATCTTTGCCCTGGCACAAGGATGGTTCTGTTTTGAGGACTGTAGTAAAATCTATGGGGTCAATCCACAAAGTATGTATGAGTAGAGGAAGTAGTAGTGCCAGAGGAGTACTCCTTTATGTACTCTTACAAGCCTTTTTGAATCAGCCCCAAACCATCCTATTCTTTATTAGTATAAGTCAAATGAAGGCAAAGTCATTTTTAATTGTATGAATACACCCTGAATATTCTTATTTTATTCCCATTTACAAAGGCAAATGAGTATGTAAAAGAGTAGTCCAGCAGTACTAATGCCTTTGTTAATAGTCCTCTGTTTGGTCTATTCCCTAATATGCATACATCTATAAGGGTACGAAAGAGAAAGTCACCAATGTTTGCATCTCTGCATGTATTATATAAATTTGGCCCTACTTAGAGGGCAGTGCTCTAAACCCAAAACTATTGATTAAAGAATACATAAATAGATTTATATGACATACTGATCGAGTACAAACATTATATTGATACAAAATGTCGATTTTAAACATAATAATCACTTCTTAGAATCTTTTGTATGTCTTGATTACTGAATTTCCTTTTTCTTATTTTTCTCTTTTGTTTTCCACTCTCTCAATTACATACCTTACCCTTGTCAAAACAAAACAGTTAAAAAAAAATCTTTATTTGGCTAAATTTCATAGCATATAAAGTGCAAAAGAGTACATAAAATACATTACCCTTGTCATCACATGACCCTTCGCGCATTCTTCCAGTCTGCCATCTTTTCCCCCTAGGTTATTTAACTCGCCTTTCTCTTTCTCCTTGGCAAAACAGCTCTCCTGCCTCTCATTAGATCATGTAAACATGTAAAGTATACAAATGTGTTCTTGGGAATTTCAGTTATTGTTCCCAGTTGTGAAATTTGGCAACTGACATTGGTCATGGTACAGCGCGCTGCTCAAGATGTTCGAGACTTAGAGCATGCCAATTACCTGTGGGTAATTTCAAGAATTCTCATTGACTTTGAAAGTGCTCTGAAAAGTGTTTCAGTTTTGTGGGAATGTTTTTCAAATATGAAAAACACCTGGATTCTATGAACAAAGAGAAACTGTGCACATTGTAAAAGTGAGGAGAGGTGTAAATGTTGACTTTGGATAAATATGATAGTTTAGTTTTTACAGTCAAAGGAACATTTTATTTAAAATCTAATCGAACACAGGATTATACGAAGATCCCCTGTGTTGGAAATTGTTAATGATGGATTCCCGTGGTATGTAAACAAAACATGAGATCAAATGCGGAGTGGTTTGAAAACAGAATACCTATATTGCATAATTAGAAAATAATAATGATATAACTTGTTGTGTACATGTGAGATTCCACTTAAATAAATGCTTGATCTTCGATTGATTGACCTGTAATTCATTAGAATGATATAATTCCAGTGAAATATGGAGAATAATTATCAATAATGTCATAATGGACCTGGATTTTGGAATTTGAAACTGCTGATGTTTGTGCAAAACCAGTACCCAAGTGTGCGTGTGTTATTAAATATGTTACTCTCAATTTAAAAAGCTATGATGGCATTGTAGAGATAGGTTAGCTGGTAAAAATTGTTTTTCATTCTCACAATAAAATATTTTCTTAAGATAGTCAGCACCATATTGTTTGGATACTAGTGGCAAATACAATGCAAGGCAAATCTGAATAGTTTTTAGTTTCAGAACAGTATGTGAGTTTGAAGCTGACTTTTACTGTTAGTGACAATTTTTTTTTATTTTGAGTTGCTGTTTTTAAAGTATGTTTTGGCAGATTTTGACTGTGATAGTTAAGAGGAACAAGTGATTAACTACAATTTTAATGAATACTGAGTAGCTTATTTGTAGGTGTTTATCCTCCCATGACAACAAATCCACGTTGTAATATTTGTTAATAGCTCAGGAGGGAATAGTTGTGGCTAGACTCTGGATACAAATTGACTGAACTCAAATCACCTGAGAGGAAGGAGGCCAATGAGAAGAGTTCACTGTACCTTATGAGACCTGCTTGCATGTTTTTCTGTGAATTCATAGAAATTCCAACCAATAGACAATGTTATATCAGCTACAGTGCCTTTCTGATAGCAACGCATTGATCCTTCAATTACGTCTCAAACTTTTCATCAGTTTTACAAATGTAAGAATATTTGCACTCATTATATCCCAGGCCACGTTGACTACCCGAACAAGTACAATTGCTTTCAATAGCATTTAAGCCTCAATGACTAAAATAGGTAGTAGCGATATATTACTGAATTCCTAGCAAGCCATTGTGTAATTGCTACAATCATCATCTTCTATCATAATCCCAACCCAAGCGAATGCATTTTATCAATCTGAGAATGATTAAAGGTTTAGCGAATCTGCTAAGATTCCTACAGTTGCCTTGCAAATTCCACCCACATCCCTACAGCTGGTGGTAAACTCACAAAACTATCTTGCCCTATTGAAGAAGTTACTTTGTTAAGTTAATTAATTAATTACCCCTTATATATTAAAGAGAGATGCTAATAACACATTTACGGTAAATGCTGAGTTACAGCTGTCTCTGCTCGACTTCATGCAGTACTTGTTTGAATGCAATGCAGTTTTCAGCCTGCCTAGAAAATATGTTTGAAAATATTTGTGTGGGGGCTGTAGTTAAAGCATAGTACATTGACTATGATAATTTGAATGATACAAATGACTTAAAATGGTGATAAAAGAATGGTGCTGCTGTATTAGTGCACAAGTTTAATGCAAACACTCAATGACCCTGAGCTCGTTCAAGGGCGTGTGCCGCATTTGCAAAGAGCTAGGGATCCAGGTTTTTTCTTGTTCGGTCTTTGTTGAGCTTAGAACTCAGCTCAACAACACACAAAAGAACAGTAAAGGCAGAGACCTTGAAATGTTTGTCAATTGTAAATTGTTTCTATAAAGCACATTCTTTTGATTACGCAAATATTTTCATAACAGGACTTCTAAAGCAACTTCACCAGCCAATACTGTAATAATCCTGTACCTCCATTACACTTAGCTGTATTTCATCATTGGGTTAATTTAATAACAATCCAATTTACAGGTTTGTAAAGTATTCCAGTGCATAGTGCTCCATCTAAAATGAAGCCAACTGATCCAGTGCTAATGGCATAGGTGTGGATAGGATGATGGTGATCCACACCATGACCATCTTAGTCAGCGTCGTTGAACAATTCTACACTTGAGATATGTGTTCATATTCACACTAGTGTCTTTAAAAATCTTTCTTGTAGTCATCTACAAGTTAGGTCAGCAATGAGTGGAAACACTGGCGGACGGGGCGTGCTTGATTTTGAGTTACATTATTATATAGCAGGCCAGATACAGTGGATTGGCCGATGGCGGGAGGGCCATAATGTTTCTGAAGTTGCGCTCAGGGGTCTCCCTCAATGATTGCAACCCGGTACACAAGCTGTTACTACATTCAGCAAAGTCGCAAAGATCCTTATCTAAACCATTGTACCTGGCCTCATATTGCTATCCCAGGGCATCACTTAAAAACCAGACAAAGCCTCCCTACACCCCTTTAATACATCTGTGCAGTCTAATGCATACTCTGGGGTTTTAATCTTTTGGGGAAAAATATGACTGAGACGTAGCAGGCTTTACTAAAGTGGGATATGTTTAGTGACAATCATATAACTCCCTTTGAGAGACCGGAGGAAAAATGTAGGCTCCCGGGGGACAGTTTCCCAGGCACAGGCTTTCGTAGATTTGGGGAGTTAGGGACGCAGAGCCCCCAACAAATGATTATATGCACTGTCACTACACAATGTATAATGGGAGAAGGTTAATTATGTGCCATACAGAGTCCTTTGAAGATAGCAGGAACCTCGTTAGCACACCTGATGGACAAATGGGAGACAGACCTAGATAGGGTCTTGCATGATAAGGAGTGGTACATACTAATAGTGTACTTATTTATTTATTTATCCCTATAAAGGTGTCCTGCAATACCAGAGTAAAGTTTACTCAATTTGATTATACACAATGAGCCTCTGTAACACCTAGAACAGTTGGTAAAGTGACCATGTGGTCCCTACTTTAATCGCCCGCAAATTTGGTTGGAACAGAAAGTCTTTCGGCATATGGTTTGGCAATGTGCAGTTATTACACAGCTTTGAGAGTCTGCAAATGTAATGTTGATGCCCAGAATGTATACTTGGTTTAGCCCTCTGCCCTAAACAAGTCAGGCTAAAACAAGATTGTCTGATCTGTCATTGATACTGGGTAAGTAGATTTGGACTGGCCTATAGGCAGTTCCCAGTGATCTGGTCTGACAGGGAACAGTGAGGGCCGGTTGTTTATGGGCCTGTTTTATGGTCTGTGGGCTGATGCTTACTGTTGATTTCCCTGACATTAAGAAACACATTGCCTGCAGCAAGTTCAAATGCATGCAGTCTTCCATACCGTGCAAAACACTTACACAGCATGTCTATAAAAGTCCCAAACTATTCCAGTTTGCAAAAATGAGCCACTTTTTAGGTATCTAATTCACTAACGGAGGGCACTTTTATTTTTGTGGCTGGGCCTATTTCCTGCCCCTATCCGTGTCTGTAGGTAAGTGAACTATCACCATGAACTGGAAATCAATACTTGTGCGCAGGTTGGTTCACTGAAAAGCGTCAGATATGCGCTGGGCTCAATCTGTGAAAAAAGCACTACATCAAGTGGAGGCACATGGCCTCAGGAAACTTCCGATAGCTCAGACCTGGGACAAATTGATACTAGCAATTTTACAGGTTTCCAAGAATGATAATAGACCACTCTGAGTGTAAAACATCCCTAATAGACAATAGCACTAATTGAACTCTTTATAGACCCCTCTCAAAAAATGGATTGTAGAAATATGACAATATGGGCAGGACGAATTATTGTCTGTGACCCAACCCCCTAGGGGTGGACGAAATGAATGGGATTGTACATGTATTCAGTCATCTTGATAATCTATGACTTGGGACGGCTATGATAAACCCACCAGTCATATAGTTAGCTACGTTAAGTACGAATTAAGATGGTAATTACTCAGATGTGTATCTAGCTAATAGAAACCGATACATACTCAATATTTTAACCATGGATCCATATGAAGGGAGGGATATGCTCAATGGCAATACCTGGGTATATAGAATATGGTCTGAGATTAACAAGAAGGAGAAATTAGAGAAATAAAGAGATATTGTTATCTGGAAGACAAGCATGTGCTTACTATGATGGAAGTAGGTACTGTGTTCAAAATTGAAAATACCAATTAAAAATGTTTAAACAATGAGTAGAAATTGTGAAACAGAGTGTACTGAAATTTAGTGTATGTAGTCAAGTTGAAAAGTGGATAGGGAGACAGAGATGGCAGATTAATGGATATCGACTACAGAGGCCCATTCTGTCGTCTCCAAAAATGGCGTTATAGGTTCCCTAAGTGTGCTTATGCTCCTGGTTCAATAACTGCGGCTGATTGCTCAACTGAATGGTTTCATGTGTGTGGCTTTAAAACCATTAGCAAGAACTCCTATTATTTCATAGTTATGATGTCACAGCAGTGGAAAGACAATTTCGGTATTCACTATTTTTGATACCACAGCTTAAGTATGCAGTGCCATAGCCCTTCATCTGTCTTCCCAACTCCTTTTGGTCTTCATGGAAAAAATCTCATGAGTAGAAGGGTGGACGCTGATGTGCCTCCTCCAATGGGACTCCGTATTGACAATAGTAGAATGTCACTTCCTGTGTCTACCCCACTTCTCCCATGTCTCTACAGATGCGAAGAAAACGATAGAATAGCAGGACTCAATTCAGAGCATGCATTGCCGTGTCCACAACCTCTTGCAGGTCTGTACAAATGTGCAGAGGTAGATCTTTGTGTGTTGTTGACAGCAGTGCTTGTGAGGCATATGCCAGTTGGCACAATGTTTTTCTGTAGTTTACCAATAGAGAGTAGAAACCGCTCACTCCGATAAGGAGTAAGACGACCAGAGGCAGGTCGAGGTGTTTGCAAATTTTAAAAATGCCAAGTTCCCCTTTAACATATGAGATGGGAATGGGGGAATAGGTTGCACTAAGAGGGGTATCAGGAATCTAAATTTTTGAGGGTCAAAAACTTGTAACTTTCTCTTTCTTGCCTCTGAGTTAATCTTAGAAGTAGTGGATGCATGTAGAGACCAAACATGAACAAAAATATTGATACATGTGTATTAACAAAGGTATGATTTCGGGTCACATTATGATGGTAACCAGCCATCCAGGTTTTCCAAAGTTGTATCCTAAGAAGGTCTTCCGTCGACCTCTTAATTCAGTACCAAGAAAGGTAAGGCTGTAGTTTTAGTGCAGCAGGAGAGTGTTCAATTCACAGAAGGGCCCTAAATGAAGATTTTTCGGTGTCAATGCATGTCAGGATAAAAAAAATGGCCCTTATGGAGAAACTGGAAATTACCAACCCTATGAGAGTTCTTTCTTTTTTTCAGTGATTAATATTTTTATGACATCAATCATGATGGAGGACCATCCTGTAATCCAGTGCTTTCCTCTGAAATACCAAACAATACTTTTTTTTTTTTTAGCTTTTGGCCTAAGGGGTATGAGGGAGATTCTGCTTCTGAAAGATCATCCGAGACTTAAAAATCATTCATTAAATATTTGTAGTTTCCCATTGATGAGTCAATCTTTGTTCATTTGCAAGGTTCCAGCATCCAGTTTTATTTTTTAATGTTCAACCTGCACATGTCTTAAAGACATATAAACCAACTAAGCCTCAGCTAGGGTAAAGTGCTGCATGGGAACTAAAGGATAGGAAAGGATAGGATAGGATAGGATAACCATTTATATAGCGCAACGAATGCCGAAGCGTCTTGGCGCTGGTGAGCAGAGAGAGAAAGACTACTGCTTAGATAACCTATGGAGTCATGATATAGAAAAATGAATCTAACCATTTAAATTTACATGTTGTATCATGGGTGTTAGAAAACAAGTAAAGCAAATTAGATTCACTCCTATTATCAAAATCTTTGATATTGTCTTGGAAAACTATGCATGCAGAATATTTCATCTACCAATTAGGTTTGTACTCAAGTTGAATTTATAAAATGTAGAATTGTGCTGCTTGCGTGTTATCCCATAATTGAGTTTTCGGCCAATAACTGAATTCAAATTGGATTTTAGTTTCTTGTGCAATGAGGTGTTTGTGCATTGTAAATCTATTGGGGAATGTAATTCAGGATATTTCTCAATTAATTAACCTAATAAGATCTCTCTCTATGGCCTTTGCGAATGTGTGTTATGCCCTGGACTGTCACCGAGGACACAATTATTGCTCACTCTTCCAACACAATAAATGCATAGCTTACTGCGTTTGTTGGACATGACTTTCAATTCAACAGCCAGATGAAAACTGTCCCCTGCTGGAGAAGCTCAAAGGAGTCTAAATCTTCACTGTCTGCTCATCCCTTGTGTAAAATAAAATCACATCTCATGCTTTCTGAAGCAGCACTGAGAAGGAATGCAACATAATATGAAATGTACATTAAAAAAGCACAATGCAGAGAAAAACAGTGTAACATAACTTGTATTTACAATCACAATACAAAGCATACATTCTCCCACGTATCTTACATTTCAATCAAAGATAGTGGCTGGTAGGATCCTCACGTCAGAAATATCTATTCTATTGAAAAACCAATCACTTGTGTGAAAACGTTGACCCCTTTTTTTACGTCTCCATCCTGACCCCTAACGTTTTTGGAAGCACCCACTGAGGACAATATTGTTCAAGTTGGAAATGTGATGGTCTTGTCAGTTCACTGCCACGGTGAGGATTGTTCCCAGGCCCCTAAATACATGAGGCTGACCAAAGACAGAGCCATTGAATTCCAAAGAATGGTCCTGTTGGTGATGACAATGGTAGCAACCAAGAGACCTTTTCTGATTGATACCTGCTCCTCCCCTTGAGACATCTGTTGCATTTTGTGGCATCTAATATTTTTTTATACTGCCGTGACTGGGTTAGGGAAGAGTGGCATTATAGATTACAACCAACAATCTCTTTAACATTTTGGTTATGGTAACTCAAACATTTAAGTGGATTATACAACTCAGTCTTCTAATGCATTAGGATCCCTAGGGAGCCATGCTGATGCCGGTAGTGCGGGGAAGCTGTGTAATACAAACGTACCAGCGGTGTTGTGCCCGGCATGTGCAGCCATGGTGCATTTTGGTTTATTTATGAAGGGCTCCTCTGCAGTGTAATCACAGTGTAGCTAATGTAATTGCATGAAGCAGCTAATGAACAGTAACTGATATATTAAAGCAGTTCTCTGGAAGTCATCCTTCTCTGAAGGCATAGCTGTTTCCCAGCAGCAGCCGTGCAGGATTTTTGCTATATACTCTCCCATGATAAAAAGCCAAAGGAATATGGAAATTGTTTCCTTCTGCTGGTTCTTAAAGAGAAACCCACTTACTTTTGAAACACAAACCAGAACACAGTGTCCCTGTGCGCCCCAAAGGAGAAAGCTGCCTTATTCACAGTAACTGAGAGACAGCTATGCACACACGCTTCATATATGCCCAGTCAATGGGACTCTAGTTTAAAGGAACCTTAAATGTATTCTCCCACAAAGTATGTTTAAAATGACTAAATAATACGTCTGTAGGTGGAAGAAAGAGGATTATTTTTGTTTCAATGCAAAGTTCAACTCAATGCACTTCATTACAAGAATAATGGTAATCCTGATGCAGCCTTGAACGTGTTTACAGCTTTCTAACTAGGAGGGGTGTTCTAGCACAATATTAAATAAATACTTTATTGCATAAATGAATTAAAATCATTGTAAGACTATTAGTAGACATTAAAACAGATAGAAAGATTTTTCAATTATACAGAATAGTTATTGTATTATTCACAATTTGATTTGTTTGTGTCATACATAGTTCTGAGCAAGTTTCTTGAAAAGCGCTCGTAAAAACTTTGCTGTGTCGCTTGATATGCTCATGTCCTCAGTATTTCGAGAAAAGTTCAAATCGTGCATGCATGACCTAATCCCATGGTTAAAGAAAACATGTTTAATCAAACGCTGCCCTTTCTTCTCTCTTTGTTGTGCAGAAGCATAGCAGAATTGATTCTCCTTCATAGTAGCATAGTCTGCTGCTCATGTCTTCAGTTATAAAACTTTTTCACCCTTGTCTAACTTTCCAAATTGAAAAGACTAGAAAGCGCATGTGCATTATGTACACCAGGCATCGTTTTCTGATTGATTCCTCCTAAAACTTTTGCTGAGTTGTTATACTGTAGCAGTCAAGCAAAAGATGAGTTTTTTTTAATTTTGTGTATACTGGATGTGATCTGCTACATTCAATTTCAAATTTGAAGGTAATCCCATTTTTTTTTTTTTTTTTTTTTTTTTTAAAAAACCTTTATTTCTTCAAGAGTCTGGACACAGCTATTCAGCCGACAACCCGGAGGTTCGGCAGCTTCGATAGGAGAGTACAAAGAATCGTCCACAGTACATTGAAGGAGCAGTGAGAAGGTTCCCTTTTTAATAATTACAAACACACAACAAACCCCAGCAAGGCAACAACACTGAATGCCCACGGTGGTAGCCCCTCAGGGGGAGCCGGACCCCAATCGTCTAACAGTCACAGTACTATAATAAGAGGAAAAAGGGGGAAAAGCAGAGGCCCAAGAAGTCAATTAACCATCACATCTGCATACTGAGCTGGAAAGGTCAAGAAGAAAGCTGTTCCTCGGGAGGATCCAGATCAGGGGCAAGACATATTCCCCCCCTGTATTGATTCCACCGCCCCCAGATGGCATGCCACTTCCGAGGGCGGCCTCTGGCGCAATATACTGTCTTCTCCCTGAGCATACTCCAGTCCATATTTTCTTTCCACGCAGTTAACGTGGGGGGCCCCCCGGAACCCCACAAGCGCGCGATGTCCCTCTTAGCAACCATGTTACCCAGGGTCACCCACTGGGTCTGTGCCTCATCATGGTCAGTGGGCCCCCAGACATTCAGGAGACAACACCGCGCAATGCCCGTCACCTCCCCCATCACCGCATGAACTCGCCTCCAAAATTCCGTGATGACACCACATTCCCAGATGATATGTAGGAAAGTACCCACCATACCGCATCCCCTCCTACATAGGCCTTCCTCAGAGTATCCCATATGAACCAGTCGCGGCCCCGTCACATACACTCGATGCAGGATCTTGAGCTGCACCAGCCTCAGACGCGACGGGATCGCAACCTCCTTAGGAGAGGAAACAGCAGACTGCCAGTCCTCATCATCCAACTCGAGTCCGTCCCTAGTCCACTGGTCCCGCAGCCCCAGTAGCAAATCAGCCCGAACATTTATCAGTTTCTTGTAGATGAGCGAGATCGTGCTCTCCGGCATATGGCCATCAAGGATCCGGTCCTCCAAAGGAGAGGACTCAGGCACCTTCTCACCCTCCACGAGGACTGACCGCAGGGCATGACGCACCTGAACATATCGGAAAAACTCAGACGCCCCCAACTCGTACTCCTTCTGCAACTCTTCAAAGGACTTCACCCTACCCTTAATCAGCATATCTCCAACCCTGGAGATGCCGATAAAGTCCCATTTGTCAAACCCTTTCGTATGCCAAAGCCTACCCAACCTTTCAGATTCAAACAACGGGGCTGCTAGGGTGAGCCTATCCTTCCAGCCCAGAGAGTCAGTCGCCATCTTCCATACACGCACCGCCACCCCAGTGGGCCCCGTGAGGGATGAGTCGAAGGACCGCGAATACAACGCCCTCAGATAGTTCCCACCGCGCAACAACCATCTGTCCATGGCATAACCAGGGCTGAGGGCCGGGCCATAGAAACCGTGGTTAATCGCGGACAACTGGGTGGCCCAGTAATAGCGTCGGATGTCTGGAAGCGCAATACCCCCGTCATACCATGGAAGCGTCAATTTAGCAATCGCTATCCGCGGCCGCCCATCCCACAACAATATCCGTTGGAGGCTTTCGACCTCCCGAAAGTACTTGGCCGGCACCCAATCTAGAGTGTTTTGCAATGCGTAGAGGAACCGAGGAAGGGACATCATTTTGAACAAGGCAGCGCGCCCGACGAGGGAGAGCGGCAGCCTCCGCCAGCCCTCAACATCCCGCCGCAGGCGCGCCAGGGGGGGGAGCAGGTTTCTCTCATACCGCAAGGCGGGGTCCATGGAGATAAAGATCCCCAGGTACACGAAGCCCTGCTGAGCAATCTGGATCGAACAAGTTCGCGGGACCGGCGGAACCTCACCACTCAGGACGTATAAATACGATTTACTCCAGTTGAAGACGAGACCCGAATTCCTACCGAAGGACGTAAGAACGTCACAGACCACTATGAGTGAGTTCTTGGGCGAGGCAAGGTACAACAAGATGTCATCAGCATATAGCGAAATGCGGTCCTCGTGTTCGGGCGACCACCGAAGGCCACGTATATCCGGGTGCCAGCGTATCCACGCCGCCAGAGGTTCAAGAGCAAGGGCGAACAACAGAGGCGACAGGGGGCAGCCCTGCCGAGTCCCCCTCCCAAGCCGGAATGGAGTCCATGCCCGGCCATTTACCACCACACTCGCAAGGGGTCCCTCATACAGCAACCTCACCCAGCTCACAAAACCAGGGCCAAAGCCGAACTTGGCTAGCACAGCCCACAAATACTCCCATTCCACCATATCGAAGGCCATTGTGGCATCAAGAGACGCCACAATAGCCAGCTCTCGCAGCGTGCCAGCCCTGGCGATCACCCCATGAAGGCGCCGAAGGTTCAACGCGGTGTTGCGATGCGGAATAAAACCGGATTGATCAGGGTGAATCAAGTCTCCAAGTACCCTGACCAATCTGCCCGCCAGGATTTTAGCCAGGATCTTCGGCTCGGCGTTGAGGAGTGATATGGGCCTATATGAGGCACACTTATCTCGGGGTTTACCATCTTTATGTATCACAACAATTGTCGCCAGCCTCTGGTCCAACGGGAGGGTCCCACTCCCCCGCGCCTCCACGAACATGGCGCGCAGATGAGGGGCTACCTTATCCGGAAACAGTTTATACAGGTCAATCGGCAAGCCATTCGGGCCCGAGGCCTTGCCCGAGTTCAGCGCGCGAATAGCTCCCGCCACCTCATCGACCGTTAAGTCTCCATCAAGATCATCTCTATCTACAGCAGAAAGACAGGGCAGAGCGATATCCCGCAGGAGGTCACACGAGTCCTCGGGCGGCCTATCCGACACTGAGGCATAAACCTTACGGAAACAGTCCGAGAAACATTGGACAATCCCCTCAGGTTCCACAATCACCTCCCCCCCTCTCCCATCAGCTCCGGCACTACTCTATTAACCCGTTCTTTTTTATCCAGCCATGCTAAGAGCTTCCCGGCCTTATCACCAACATCATACAGGCGGCCCTGCTGTTCCCTACTGAGGGTCTTAGCGGCATTTGTCACAAGGTCCTTATACTCGGCTTGCTTCAAGCTCAGCTCATGCAGTGAGGCCGCTGTTACCTCCTCCTCTAGCGCTCCCTCCAAAGCCACGATCTCCTCCTCCACCTGCATAACCTCGCCATCTCTCCGCCGCTTGGCCGCCACTACAAGTGAGAGGGCCTCCCCTCGCAGCACGGTCTTAAATGCTTCCCAGAGCGACACTGCCGAGTCCACGGACCCCTGATTATCCTTGAAAAAATTATCTACTGTCTTTACCAGTGCGCTGCGCATCTTGGAATCTCGAAAGTACCAGGGGTTAATAGGAGCCACCCTTCCCCCTCCCTCTCGGCCGACATCCAGCCTGACCCACACTGGCGAATGGTCCGATATGCCACGCGCCATGTGCCTGGCCTCAGACACCAAGGGGGCGTGCACAGCCAAAGTGAGCAGATAGTCAATCCTAGAAAGGCTACCATGTGCCCCGGAGTGGAAGGTGTATTGACGCTGTGTGGGGTGTCGGAACCTCCAGCAGTCTATCAGGCCGAGTGTGTCTAGGAAGTCTGGAATCCACTTCTGAGCCCCCCCTGTGTCTCTGGGCGGGTACCTATCCAGCAGTCCAGAGCCAACAGCATTGAAGTCCCCCCCTACCACTAACATACCCCCCGGGAGATCCAGCAAGGCCCTACCCAGATCTACAAACGCGGAGGCCTGCAGGGCTGGGTAATCCCATTTTTGACAGATTAGCCGGCCGGATGTCTTCAAATCCCAGGTCAAGGTATGCCTGATCTAAACAATTGATCCAGGGGCTGGGGAGTTTTGTGGAATCTTGCAAGATGGAATAAAGTGCTGCTTTGAGTGTGCCCTTCTTTCCGTGTGTTAATGGCAGTAGTGAAAGTAGGCTGCCTTACATGAAAGATCTTGTTGTAACAACCCAAACTGTGCCACTATCTGTGGCCGCCTTTTGCATGGGAAAGATAAAAAAACTCTTCTAAGTAGTATACACTGAAGAAAATCAAGAGTGGGTGCCATTCTACCTGGGAAAACAAACTGACCATTCTGTGAGTGCTGATAAAAACTTTATCCTGATAACCTTTAGAATATCTTTGTCTGAGAGCTTAACAATTTTCCTTTAAATCTGCACAAAGCAAAAGGTAAGGCCACATCTTTATTTTTTTATACTAGATAAATGGTGGCGGGTAGACAGCTTATCCGTCAGCCAAACTCCAATGTGGTTGTAGAGGATAAACCTAAATGTGCCTTAAATACATTTTTCCAATCTTCTTTTTACAGTTCCCAAATATCATTGTTTTGGTTTTACCTTAATTGGCTATTAATTTGTTATTCGAATTATAATTCTGCAATTCATTTTAATGCTCTTTGTAGACCAACTGCAGTTTGTTCTCGAATGACTAAGTCATCCCGACTCTGCAGAATCTTTATTTTATGTGTACTGATTCTCGGTGGAAATGACCTGCGTTAGTGACATCCCAATGTCGGCGGTTTAATAACGAAAAAGTAATAGTGCCAAATCACATCCCTGATTCAAGCCTTTATTTGTGGTGATACGTTTAGTTATCTGCGTACCATCAACTACCTACCACGTATGGGGATATAAAGATATTTGGGCCTGAAGCAGTGTTGAGTGGAAATCCCAGTTAGAGAACTTTCTCAAGAGAAGTTAATGGTCCAGCCTATCGAGCACAGCTTTCTAATCGATAAAACGTGTGAAGAGGGCTTTGCCTTTTACATGCACTGTTTGCTGTGCTATGTATACCATAGATATGATGCTGTCTGCCATGCTGCAATTTGATCTAAAGCAAGTATGCAAGAAAGGGATGATTTCTTCTTCTTCTACCCAGCTTTCCAATTCTACTAGAAGGATTCTTGCGTGTACTTCAGCTTCAAATCTTACAGTGCTTTTAAACAGTAACTAGGTGGATTGCATCTGGAACCCTAATTGAAGATGGTGGGAGAGAATGGATCCATGTGAGGATCCTGGAACTTGAGCCAAATGGAAGGAGGCTCTATAAAGTGGTGTTAACCCGCGTTCCCAGTAGCTGTCGTTCTAAGTGAAAATTTTGCCTGGTAAGACATTATGACCGGGTGTGCCATTTGATTGAGGGTTTGTGCCTGACGGTTGTCTTTAGGGTGTTGGAATCTAATTGCAGTGTTTTAGAAAGGCTTTCAGTGCAGGGGATGTTAATACGTGTTAGATCTATGCAGTTGTTCAATCCCATCGGGTGTGTTTCAAAGTACAAACTGACAATATATTGCTCGTATTCAATAACACCTACCGTATTAGAAGTACCGTACCCATTGTTTCTGTAATTTCCAAGTATGGGTTTACTGATGAAGACCCCCACATCTCTAATTATGAGGAACAATTCTTTTAATGAGATTCAAAAAGATAAGGTTCGGTTAGAGCGCTATCTGGTGCTTGTTGCAATGCATGTATCTTGTAACAATTTATAAAATGTCAATAAGCAAATAATTCTGCAATAAAGAGACACAATTGCAACTGGATTGCGGTCACTGTGTCTGCTGATTCTTTGGTTTCTGGCTTTTTTTTACATTAATCAACAATGTCCGCCCCTATGGCAAGTCCATTGGACAAGAAATAATGGCTACCCCAGCATTTTGGAGTGGTATTTGGCAGCTAGATTGCACTACACCATTATGCACCACACTTTGTGGTGAGTCTCTCGGTTTTTGCTTTGTTTAATGTGCATGATGGTTTTCCCTTAAGTCACTCACAGGTCACACTGATTTCATTTGCAACAACTTTCTTGTGTGTCATAGAATGTGGGAGAGTGAACGAACACACAGGATTATGTTAGGATGGCCAGGTAAGGTCTACAACTCCAGCCATGATGGTTGAGGAGCTCTCTTTGAAAAATGGGAGTACTTTACAAAGTTGGATGAGGTGGAAGGATTCACTTTAAGCTTTGGTTTGACATGGCACCTGCACTGCAACATCCAATCTTAATAGTACCCCGGGCACAAGTGTACTCGGGGTAGGGGTCGTACAAAGTTCTCTCTGTACGGGGCCTTTTCCATGCGGTTGTGTTTTCGGACGGGCGGTATGGATCGTACTTGCGCGCTCGGACTTCAGTTTTACGAGTTGTAAGTAAACCTGTCCGGGGACGTCTCGTAGACTTTTCCCAAGGCGATTCGTATGTATTTTCCACGTACGAATCGTACTTCGCCGTTTGTACGGGACTTGTACGATTCGTACGTAAAAAAAATACGGATACGAGTCGTACGGGAAAAAAAAATCCAGGATCGGATTCGACCCCATAATGTTGACAAAATGTATTAACTTCCCAGTTGATGACATCATTGGTATTACGCATTCCCCAAGTCAAAAGAGAAGCATTAATAATCCGGTCATCACCACATTAGTTTACTCAGTGCTGTGGCTAATACAGTACTTGTTACAACTCTTGTGAAAAAAAGAAATAGATTTTCATAGTATTCGCCAGAAGATATAAAAAGGGATGGTGGATCTAAGTGATTATTACGAATACAATTATGGCGATTTTTTTAATTAGAAATGGATCGTGCCAAAATGTTTTTAAGACAAAAATGTAATTATGCCAAAAATTATCATTTTATTCGAAAGAGGGAACCATTGTATTCCGCTTCACCTTTCCTCTTCAACTCTTTTCCTATTCTTGCATTTCTTTTTTTCAGAAGAAATTCTGCTCTTTCTTACTGTTTTACAGCAGCATGTGCTTCTGTGTCCCTTGCATCCAATACCACTGCCAGCATTTTTCATCTCTGCAGCATCATGAATGTTGATGTCCTCTCTCATTAGGCAACACCCAATTCTCTTAATGCTCTAGTGAAGGAAGTACTTTCTCATCATTGCTGTCTTCATTCTAGTATTTTGTCACCAAGGTTTTTTTTATTTGCCCTTTACCAGGGACATTACTCTAAACATTAACCATTTAAAATTGCGCCCCATTTTTGTTGTAAGGTTTAAAATCCCTTTCTTGAGGCTTGAAATATTATCCAGGCTAACAATTTTACTGTACACAAGTACCAGGAATCTACTCCTGATAACATGATGGGCTGACCTGGCCATGCATCTTTCCAACCGAATTCTAAATTGCTCATGAAATAATTTTTGGCACCTGGAGAAAAGTTTGGGACTGATAAACAAAAGGCCAGTAATGATGATACATGGAAAACATCAACTTAAATTCACGGATTAGAAACATGCAAAGCAAACACCAGGCATCCTTACTGCAATACTAGGAGAGTAGAGAGAGGGGCTTGAGAATACAGCACTGTGCTTTTTCGTGGCAAGAGGGTAGTTTTATAGGTTACACATGGATCCAATGGGATCCCTCCTACAGGTACCTTTACCCAGCAACCTATCAACCTCCACATTTCCTTTTTAATTCTATGCACACCTCACAAATGATCCATGTGAATATTCAGTTATCTTACCAGCTTACCAACTTCACCAATGCAATCAATGAATCACTTATTTATAAAGCTAACCTATCCTCTAACTACCCTAACAAATCCAAAACGAATTAACTTAAGACTCAAGAATCTGAGATGCAATGCTTGACATGATCATCTTAACCAGAGGCCTAAAATACATTACATTAGGGTCACAAGAATTCTGGATTAATGAATGACATGGCTTTCACCTGAACGAATTAAACAGTGGATTAACCACTAACCCTGGGTTTTTCCAGAGTACCGTGATACCCACCGAGAAACGCTTCATAGCCCCACAAGGGCATTAAAGCGCTTGTCACTTAAAGGGTCTCCTGTTCTGTAGCTGCAATAACAGAAGGAAGTGAAGTTACTTTCACAGGGATAACAGTGCCACGGAGGAAGCAGCAAGACCCAAAAGCAACTATTAGCCAAAAAGAGAACAAGTAGGAAATCCACCAAATTTCCACCAACTTAAAATGCAAAATCTACAGAGTCGAGTCACCAGAATTAAGTTAGACCCATCATCTAAAAAACCTCACTAGACAAAGAAAGAAAAGATGGTGAGAAAAGCCCCATCAGGGTGAAAAGGGAAGCCAATAACATAGGTCAAAAATACCCAAAGTAAAGCCTAACATTAAAAAAGGGCGTAAAGGGACGTAACCGAAGACAGCGAATATAACAGAAGTGAGAACAATCAAGTGGTGTAGTGGCAAGAGAAAAAGGGCTGTCATTGCAAGTGCGGCTTAGTAGGATAAAGATAAGTAGACGTGTACCAGTTCATGGTAGTTAGCCACATAATTGTTGCATGACCTCAGGATTAGGCAGCAACAGGGATGTCACGTGATTTTAAGCAGGTTTGAAACAGCGGGCCACATAATTTGGGATGTGATTGATGAAATGCTAGTCTGTCCTCAGCAAGCATAAGAACCAAGTATGCTGTTATTCTCTCGAAGCCGACACATTCACACTCACTCGTTGAATGTGAATGCTGAGGCCAGCAGGATAGCTCACTTGGCTGAGCCCCTGCTGCTAGGCCTCGCACTTCACCTAAAAGTTAAAAGTTCAAAATGGCTGCTCTGCCTTTCATTCTTCGGAGGATGATAAAATTGTTATTATCGAGTTGCGCAATAATAACACCACTATCATATATCTGTTCAGTATATAGTCTAATATCCCTGGTAGACGTACGCTTTGAGTTCAGATGCATAGACGTTCTCTTATAAGGTAAAATACACTGTTGGTCTTTTTTGGCAGTAACAGTTAATGAAAAAGCATAGTTTTGTTGTGTGCCACCTGGCGAACGGTCACTTTAAAAAAAAATATGGAAAAACAACAGGTTGGTATTACTCTTGTGCAGAAAGTAGCATAAAAAGGCAGTGCTGTGCCTAAATTGTGTTTTTTTTTCATGATTTGCTAAGTGGTGCAATATGAATTAGTTGTAAAAAGCGTCTTAACTGTTGCCTAATGAGGCATATTTAACGGGTTAATCATTGGTTTCTTGTAGTTAAGTGTGGCAGAAGCAGGATTTTTTTTAATTGGCGGCTATAATTATGAACTGTGAATATACCTCATATAAACTGTAAACACATTTATTATAATGATTGGATTGGGTGAAACGGATTCACGTTTCGCCTCTCTTATCTTGAGCCTGTTGTCAAGGTGAAAGCTGGTGCATAACAAGGAGTTGAAAACACATCAATTGTCTCTGAACCGCAATCAGGGGTTTGATTCAATTGAAAGAGCTTTTCAAAAAATCCAATCACACCTGTTTCTGCCGAAGAACAGGCTGGGACATTTACAGAATGACAGATCATGTTATTAATTTTTGCTGTACTATCTTTTTTAGGAATTAGTCGAAGGTGGAACCACATGCGAACGTCATTAAGTAAATATGGTAGTCTAGAATCAGAAGATTTGAAGCCCTAAGCAAGGAGGCGGGGTATGTTCAGTTTGTGGCTGGATTTGTGTTATGGTAGAGATTTTATGTAGTGCTAAGTCATCCATGTTCAAAGACATCTTGGCACAGTTTGGGCATTAATAGCTTGGTTGAGGGTTCGGCCGAAGTTGGGTCAACCCTCAGTCTCAACTCGCATCTGTTGCTCACACCCCTCGTTTAGGGTATATTGACTTTTCCTATAAGTGCTGATCTCTGTTGGGCTAGCGTCTTTGTTTTACACCTTGTTGTGTTTCCATTAGTGGTTGTGTGCTCACACTCTCCACATGCTCACTGTCAACTTCAAGTTGCGGGCGGCCGCGGCCCGTGCAAGTAAGAGCGGTGGCACGGTGGAGCCGGGTGAGTGTGACTTCGTCAGATGGGAAAAATAATGATTTATTTAATTTTTCCTCGTGGTAGACTGCCAAATCCCCCCTTAATGGTTTAGACAGAGTGTAAACTTGTTTTGCTCTCCAAACGGATCAAGTACTATCTCACAGTAGGGCTAAAATAATGCTGTCCTGTCACCACCTTTCCCAGTCCGGTGTCATTGGATGCTGCCCCAGCAATAGCTGTCCCTGTGATGTGTTTGTTCACTGATGGCTTGGATTGGTCTTTTGAATGCAAGAGACTTATAAAATGCCTCGCCCATGGCATGCAATGGGGCCTCTTGAAGGGGCGGGGCTGGGGAAACTCACCCCATTGCTCCCCTTCCCAAGGCTGCTGCTCTAATTCCTGTATCTATGGCACATTTAATCCAACCACTCAGAGCTGTCCTGCTACTTGCCTGACATGGTGTAGGCAGAAAGGGCACACTTAGGCCAAACTAAACATAATCCATTGTGTGCATCGGCCAAACATTTAAAAATGTTCATGACCCTAAAACAGAAAAAAGCAGAGGCACGTGGTACATTTAAGGATACATACGACATAAGTAGGGAAGTGAACATCCCTGAACAACATGCTTGATAACTGCATGATGACACAAATAAATCATGTGTTTATTGTTGTCAAATCCCAGACGTTCACGTCAAAATGCACCTCTGAGCTTGTAAAACGTTATAGGGATAGGTGGAAATTTAACCTGGACAAGCGCAGGTAAAATGGCGCACTCCTTAACCAAAGAAGATCTACAGCGTGAAAATTATGTTTGGTAAATATACAATTATACCTGGTGCTGGGCTGAGCAGCAGGAAGGTTGCTCCTGGTGGGGCTCTGCTTAGCAACTTACTATCTTATCCTGAATAAATCTACTTGGAGAAACTACCTGGAAATGGACCATCTTGTATGTACTACATATAACCTTTGTTCTGTGATGAAGGTGTTCACTTTACCCACAAAGAAGAGTGGCCTTTGCACAATCTTGAATCCATTTACAACGATTCAGCAGAGAGGCCATGGTCTGAATGAGCAAGACATACCACTCTCTCCGGATAGGTCTGCGGAATGCAGCAGGATACACTGGCACTGTCAGTCAGTCAGTTAGTCAATTTAACTTTATTTAGTTTGTTACAACCATAAAAGTATATACATTCCATCTTATTCCATCTGTTAAAATACATATATAAAATATGACGCATATTCAACACGCCTAAATTATTTCATATCCTTTTTTTAAAAATTACAAAATATTCTAAAATTAATAAAACCGGGTAATTCCTACGTTTATACCTTTACATCCAATATTTCCGATAGATCAAATACAGTACTGTTATCTCTTAGTTGCGCCATCTCATAACAACGTTACCATACACATACAAAGGTTACTCTGTGCCCTTAAGAATCACTTTGACCTTATACATAAATTTCCCCATGGCGCAAGCTATGTCTAAGTTCCTCATTTCCATTAAAAGTTCAACAGCTTGCGTCCTACTCAGGACTGGCACTGTCCTGGAGTTCTCAATATGTCACTTTTCATGAGTGCAAAACAAATCATAAAAATATCTTCACTTTATGGACTGAATTTTACTTAAATCAACACCCTCAATGAAGCTAAAAAAAAGACTTCTGCGTTACCCAAAAAAGCGAAATTCAACTATAAAACTGTGTGAGAAAAAAAACAAGCATTGGCATAGCCAATAGGTCTCGCCTTTGGGACCTTATAACTGTTTAGCCATGCAACAGTTGCATAACTAAATACTTATAAGGTCCCAAAAGCGAGACCTATTGGCTATGCAAAGCGGCCGTGCGGCCGCGAAAGTTAATGTGATCGCGATCGTGATCACGATCAAACATCAAAGCGGCCGCGAAAGTGAAAGTAATTGCGGTAAAGCGCGGCGCGCGCGCCCGCCCACATGCACTGTAGCACCAGGCTGGCCTGGTAGCACTTTTTGGAGCCCTCTCAATAAGTCTCGCCAGACCAGCGCATGCGCTGGGTGAGGCGAGACCTAAAAAACACTTCCGCCCACCGAGCCTTGGGATTATACAGTGCCCTGGCCCTGGCCAGCAAGAGTTGTTTATTGTAAACCACATCTGAAAGATACACACGGTTGTGCTCCAGTGGCATCAGTGCCTACCCAGGAGCTGAGCCTTAATGAAGAATCACAGGGCTGGCGATGGAGCCGCAGAGGCAGGATCTGAGAATGCAGGACATAAACTCTTCACAAATTGGAGGAAGATGCTGCAGCTGACGTGAAGACAGTGCTCTTGATTTATCTGAAGTCTGCGGAGAAATGGAAATAAATTTACTGCATTTTAGTAGGGGAAAGTGTAATAAATTTTGATTTATTGTCCTTGGATACTTGAACTTGCGCGGCATGCAAAGCAGAGCTGCGCGGCAGCAGAGGCAAGCGGGAAACAACAGCAAGGCCTGGCAGGGAAAGGCGGTGCATGAAGGCGCTTCAAGTCCACTCAAATCCTCCTCTTTGACTTATTAGAAATCAATTTCGGTTCAAAGCATTGTTTGGTCAGCCTGGATTGCCTGCATTTACTCGCTGCGCTGTATATATTCAGTGTGGTACAGGGAGGTGTGGGCCTGCATGCTGACAGGATGCCCGACTCCCTTTCTGATCTAGCAAAGATGTTCATTTCAGCAGGGCCACGGCGCTAGGTGGGAGCATCCGTGCTAAACAGTTTCGTTCCAGCCCCCGTATCCCACAGCGCATGGGCACATGGATGTGGTGTTACAGCCAGAGCTGCCTGCTTTGGAACAGGGGACCAAGGTTCGAAACTCGGGTTTGGCTCACCGTGCAGTGATTCTGCGCAAAGAGTCATAAGGGTGGCGCAACTACTAAGTTAGATGTATCGAGCCGGACAGAGCCACCTTGCGTGTCCCTACATGGCTTGAAAAATTCAGAGTAACGCAACGCAGCGTAAATTGCCACCCTGCTGCGCTGCATGACAGGGAAAGTGCCGGAATGCGCTGTATTTAACATAATATGGCGCATTCCTGTCTTTGCCAGGCGCTGGCGCACAATGGGCTGCCTAGTGCCAATGCAGGCACCCTTGTGAGCAGGATTGTTTTTATGCAGGAAGGAACACCTTCCTGCACAAACAAAATCCCTCGAGGCGTTTACCTCTTTCTATGTGTGCTGCAGAATGGTGGGCTGCATGACATTTTGGTAAATATGTCCCTTAATCTCCCAGTGCCTAAAAAAATACAAATAAACGTACCCTTGTTTAATGCAACTGGTGCTCATTTAAAGTGCTCCAATACCTTTTGGGCAATAATCCAAGGAAGGAAAAAAGTGTGTACCACCCATCTCCTCTCTGATAGCAAAAGGCATCGATAATAGGGATCAGTTGTTAGCAATGTCTTAAACAAGTGGTGCTGTGGCTTTATCACCCACCTGGGCCCTGTCACCACTGCACCTGCTGCACTAAAGATAGCTATATCCCTGGAGCATAGGGAACAAGACTGATGCTCTCAATAACAGTAGTTATCCTTTAAGTATCCAGTCAAATTATTAAATTAGTGGAATAAATTCTCAAATATTTTGACTAAAAGCCGTATGTGGTACATACAGTTAAACGAGAATCTCATAAAGTGTTCCTATACTTTTGGCACTTTGCCTCTGAAGCAACAAATGATATATATGTGTGTTATTAGTGTTAGTACATGTACCAACATTTCTCTGCAATAAAGAGTACAATAATGCAACCAGAAGTTGAATAGGGCAACATTTTCTGAATCAAACTTTTTTGCAAGGTTTTCAGATTTTCCCGAAAATAAGAACAAAGAATAAAGACATGGAAAAGAGTTCTAGAGGAAGGTTGTTCTATTTTTTCACAACAATAAAAGCCCATTTATTGAAGGAAATTGCCCTGATAAATGGAGTGTGCCTTGAAATTTGGTGGCCCGAAACGATGGGGAGGAGTTATGAGCTAACTGTTAAACCACAACCATAGCCTTAAATAGTACTCTTTTCTTACCTGGAGCCAATGGAAGCATCTAAGAATAGATGTGATGGGCTCACTATATCTGGTGACAGTGACAAGTCGAGCTGCAGCATTCTGTACTAGATGAAATCTTCTTACGAGTTTGTCAGACCAGTGTAGATATCTGTTATATGCAACATATGCAGAAGACATGGCTGTAGTTATAATGAAAATATATGAAGCGAAATTGAAGCACAGCCTTCTTTTACACGTATTGGCTGCAACTCTCGCTTGGGATCCAAGTCCCCAAAAACCACTCCAAATCAGGACCCTCAAATGCCATGACTTTACTTGCAACGAAGGAGACACTACACTGCCCCCGTCAGAAATAAAAAAAACTATGAACACATATGTGCTCAGTGTGATATTAGCCAATCATCCGTTAATTAATTTTTTTTGTAATGGAGACAACACAACCGTATTTCAGGATGAAGATTCCTGAGCACTTACATGTACCCAACATCCCTTGATTATAATGGGCAGGCAATACTGCGGTGCAAGTGTCAGTACGTGGCACATCACTACCACTTGCATTCCTTCATTGGGCTGGCATACTGGTGATGGAATCAGAATTTCAGTCAAAAGACTCATCCTTCTCCAGTCGCCATCTAATAAGGATATTATTCCCTTGCACACATACACAATTGGCTGAAATATAATACATTGCCATCACTCAATTTGCCAGAATTGGTGAAAAACAACTTTTAGAGAGTGAGGACATTTTTTGTCCTTCACACGTACCCATTGACAGTCTTTGAATTTCAAAATCTAGTACCATGCTTACGGTCATAATTCTCCTTATAGACTGCCTGATCCTTTCTAATATTCCCCCTTACATCTTCTAGTGACTATTCTATTTGGCTTTCACCAGACATTCAACCAAGGTTGTCCTTTATGATCCGATACGACCAAATACTTTTCTTTACTTTCCTTTCCCAACATTTCTTATGTTTGGTAGCCAATTGGATTAGTCCCATAATAACTCAGTCGGAGCTCTCTACCGCCCCATTTTTAGCAGAATGATTAAAGGATGTATTGCTGTATAGTCCATTTCTGTTCAAAGATGTCTATCAAGGTTTCACAATTAAAATGGCTAACATTGTCACATACAATGAATTTACGCAGCCCCTTTCTTTGGAAGACTTCAACTAGAAATTTGAATGCTTTGTTGGTATCGACTTTGTTCACTTCACATATCTCTGGCTGCTTCGACAAGAAATCTTACACAATGAGGCACTAATTAACTATATTGACATCTGTGATTGGTCCTAAAATGTCCACACATAAGGCTTACCAAGGCTTATCCAGGCGAAGTAAGGACATCAGTAGAGGTCATAAGATTACCTGGGACTTGTCTGAATTTCTTTTGGTAATATACTAAGACTAGGCCTGGGCGAAATTTTAACTATGCCAGAGTGATTGGCGTAATTTTGCATAACAAAATTACATGGAATTATCGAGAGTATGCAATTACTCCCCATCGCATAATTTCAGGAGAAATTCTAATGTAAGATGTACTGTTCGAGTAATTTTTTAATAAAAGCGGCATTTCAGGTAGATTTTTTACCCGAGAGGACCGTATGGGTAATTATTTTAGCACAAAACTTCAAATCTGAATGCAAATGGCAGTGTTTTGAAAGTGAGCAAGTTCCTTTACCATGGACAGACAACAAATATTTCAGGTCGATAGTTTACTTATACAGATCATTTGGGTAATTTTTCTGTGCAAAACTACAACTCCAAACTCGAGGGGCAGTATTTTGAATGCGAGCAACCAAAAATCAACTTAAATTTTTATTTTGAGCGGAATTTTTACCCAAACGGCCCGTTATTCTTTTTTGTGCGAAATGCATCTCACGTAATTACAAATAATTTTGCATCATTTTCCGGCAATTGTGCGTTGTTAAGCTACTTGAAATTACACAAGTTACACCCACCATTACCTAAGACCCACAGTATGTAAAAGAATCTTGTTTTTCTTATTGGAGTAAAAACATCACCTTTAATTTCAGGACTGGCTCACTAGAAATTTGGAAGGAAGGCATGTACAAGTGTTAATGTATTAATTTGAGTAGCACACATTCTGATTAAAAAAAACGTTTCATGTTAGGGGCTAGTAAACAATGAATAATTATACATGTGCAGGAAATAATTTTACAGTATGATGTGCCTTGCAGAATTAGAAGTGATAATGTAAACTAAGTACTCATACCTGGTCATAACTTAAGTACATTATTATTACCCAGTCAGCGTGAACGGAGAACAGTACTCAGCTGAGCAGTTGCACAACAGTTAAGAGTCCTTTGTATTGTTTAAAAAAAATGTTTTTATTAATACAAACGTAGAAAATACAATGGGATACAAAATTTGCACAGGAGATGTAGAACGTCGTGAAATGAAAAAGGCAGCGAATCAGGACAGCAGTGACACAAGTACACATTACACCAAGTGCAGCCATCACTAAACAATGTTCTAAATTAAATACACACAAATAGTATGGGCTGGGGGGTTGAGAAACCGCAAATGCTTTCCGATCCCTTATTCCATAGTGCGTGGTAGGGGCTTGTCTATCCTCTGCTCCATTTCCAACCCGTAGTACCTCAGCCAGGGGCTCCAGATCTTTGTAAATTTTTTCGGGCACCCTCCCGCCCTATATGTCACCTTTTCCGCGACCAAGTAGTGGTCCATGCTCATCCTCCACTCAGTGGTTGTAGGGAGGTCCTTTGTATTCTTAAATATCCATAAATCTTGATTCTGATTTTCATAAATTCATTAAAACAATTTCTTACGAACCTGGAAAATGTGTTTGGGGCAGCAGTCGCTTAATCAGGGCTAATGATTCAATCTTCCTGTTCATGAAACAAATGTTACGAAGAAAACATCCATCAAATTCGTACAATATGTTGTTTGTCGGAATAACTATACATTGTCTACAGTTGAATTCCAAAGGATATTCATCCCCAAGATAAGGGTATCCAAAAGAATAACATGTAGTGTTTGTTGGGACAACTTGATAATTTCTCAAGTTGAATCCTATTTAACATTTATTCCCATACTAAAGGTATTTATATTGATTGAGCACAGTGTCACTACGCTCAATCAATATCGATATGGTTTCCACCTCTCGAAGAATGAATAATGGACTGGTTTACTGAAACTGTTAAAATTGTGACCGGTAACTAGCACACACACAAGCTAATGTCAATAATTCTGCTTACTTGTTTAGTGACTGTTCATGCTTCTAAATACTTGTATAATTGGACTCCCCAGGGGTGTAGAAGGCAAAATAAAGAGAGCATGTTAATGTGAAATAATAAGGGGGAGAGCACTGATCTCTCAGGGATGCCACAGCTTGCGTGTCTGGCTGCAGACTTGAATCCTGGTAGAAAAATGGCCTGGCAGTAGTCTGTAAGGAATGAACTTATCCAGCTGAGGACCAGATCTTCAAGGCCGATCTCCTCAATCTTGCGAGAAGCAATGAGTAGCTGATGGTATCAAAGGCTGAAAAAAGGCCTAAGGGGACTAACACCCCTACACCACCACTATCAACCAGGAGCAGAAGATTATCTGGCACAGGTGTAATGACCAACTCTGTGTTCTGTCAGGACTGCCTGCCTGGAGCTTTCGTACAATATATTTGTCCTCAATGTATGACTATAGGTATATGCAAATCTATGTTTACATTCAAGATAGTGCTGTAGTGAAGCAGCATAAGGGATTAGTCCTCATTTCATCCAATAAATGGCAAAAACAGATACATTCAAAAGAGTTAAAAGGACATCAATGATTCTGAAAGTCAAACCACAGATCAGATCACTGCTAACAGACAACGGAATCAAATAAATTGCTGCATCTGGGACTGTAGAATTAGGGTTTGGGGGTAAGGCTTTAGAGAACTACTGGTATCAGATAAAAGAGCTTATTTTGGTCAGCTTCCTTGATGGAAGAATTTAAGTCCCAATCCCAATATTATGAACAAGTGCACACATATCAGTAATGCACACAAACCTACTTTCATGTTTAAATGCCATAGAAATCTACCAAGGAAATAGCTCAGCAGTTTAAGGTTCCTGCTACTGAAATCTGTGTGTCAATTGCAGGATACAGATCTTACCATGAGCATGGCTGACTCAGCATGTCATCATTCAGTGGCTGATAAAGGGCCATTAAGTTGAATACTGATGGGATGCGGGTTAAAATACTGGACTCCGCTATTGTAAATGTCACAGCGTTGCTGGAAAATGTATGCACATTCCTTAAATTTTATGAAATCTCATCTTTTTTTTATAATATGAGGAGAAAATAAACATTTTGCCGTAGGTTTTGTTTCAGCGTACGTAAGTTGAGCATTTCTGTATGGTTTGGTCATCTATTATGCTGAAGACTCAACTCACGAATCCACTTTTATTGTTTGAATTTTCCCGCCAAGCTATGTTTAACAAAATGTATCTCCTACATATAATCTGGCACTTACCTATTTCAGCTGCTTGAAAATGCACTTGGTCTAACCTTAGTAAGATCAACAAACATTTAACCCGATGTGACCGTTGAACTTGTGGTGGCTGTTATAGTGGTGGCTGTTATAGACATCGTTGTTATTAACAATGCCCACCCCTGGCACAGGTAACTCAAAGAGATACATTTTAATAATGCAAGCCTCTAAAATTAGTTTTTATTTTTATACTGTGCTTTGAGGTACATTGTATGTCTCTACTTTTCTTGATTTTATTTTAGAGCAAGTCTAAGGATCAAAGTATCTAAAGATATGACCATGAGTGAAACTTCAAAATGAGACTTTGCAAAGCCAGCAGGACGGCTCAGTGACCTAAACACTCTTGTTTACTGGAGTTTATGAGATTGAACTTTGGCAGGACAGGTTCAGCCCTCCATCCTTCTGTTATCTGTAATCTGCGTACCATATATAGTGACATCTGTCATGTATATCACGTAGAAGCGCATTAAGATGTAATAAATGAAAAACTAGTGTTATTTTAATTATAAGGGAAGTTTGATGAAGTCAATTACCTCTTTTTTGAGTCATTCTGAGTGTGACCCTTAGCCGAATCAATAATACCTCATACATTCTGACCTAACTGCTACCACGCACCAGTACTGACAGCCTACAGCAAAAGTTTATCTTCAGTGTTTTGTCCTAGATAAGAGATTGATTTATTTCAGTTTTTTGGTCCCGGTGTTTCTTGAGCTTCAGGAATTGAAGGAGAACAAGTAATCATAAAAGTAGTAACAAATAAGCAGTGGCAAAGACAATAGGTCTCGCCTATTTGAGCTTTTGGCTTTGGCAATGTTTTGTAGCCATTCTGTACAGCAGCGGGATGCTTTACAGTGCCACTAAAACTAAATAAAAAAAGTTCTATTACTCAGACTGGGCTAGTGTGCTCTTTGAAAAGACAAAGTCAAAAGAGAAAACTGCTTGTTTGTAGTGAGTGTAGCATAGTAAAACATAGCTACAAATGGCAAGGGGTTCAACAGGGACAACAAGGGGAAAAAAGTACCACATCAATCATAGTATGATCAGTGGAAGGACAGCAATTAAGCTGAAGAAATCAGGACTTTGGCCATGCTCCAGCCCAAAGAAGAGGAAGGCAAGCTACAAGGCGTTGGACAATTAGAAGTAGGGGTGCCCAAAATATTCCGTTCCGCCAGCGGCATTGACTGAATCTTAGCGAGTCTGTGCTACTCTTGTAACACAGAGTTCCGGCCAAATTACACCAGTTGCCGAGTGGTGGAATTTTTTCTTGTGCACAGCTCCAGAACGGTAAGTTTGCGAGCGCAAGCATCCCCTAACACGCTTTATTGTCGCTAGGAGGATATACGATAAGATTCTAACATGGGTAGTCGCAACCGTTTGCTGTCAGAGGCTGACACTTGAGTAGAAAATCTACTCGAGCGGCAGTAAAATCACCTCAAGTAGCTGCGGCCCTCTGGTGCACCGATTGGTACCTATTTCCACCCGTTGGCTCAGCTCCGCGGCATCTTGCTTTTTTTTAATGTAATTCAGCGGAATTCCATGGACTCAAATTCTGCAAGTTCCACCCACCCCCAATTAGAAGGCAGCAAATAAGAGAGACAATGAAGCCAACTAATGTTAAGCAATGGGCGGGCTGCAAGCCCCTTGTTGCATACAATATCTCCCATAAGCAATAGCACATGCAAAGCATGGGCAATCGCAGGCAAGACCAAAAAAGACAGAAATGCACCTCCTTTTATCCACAAATGTAATTATGACATGCAGTTTTGGGGTCGTCAAAGAACCAACTTCCTCAAACCATGGATGATATTAGTGGCAAAGAACAACATTGTGGGGTTTTGATCACGAAAATGAGGTCAATTGTTTTATTTGTTTTGAAATGTGCTGTGTCGCCAATGCTACTTCGCAGTGTATTAGGGAAAAGAATAGCAGCAGAAAATGAAGGGTGTGCATAGTTTTTTATTATGAGATCGTAGTCTAGTGTAGAACTCCTTACAGAATTTTCCTGTATTTTGTGGAGTTAGTCCATTAACTATATTTATGCAGTTGCATAATTGTTTTTTGCAACTGTCCTATTCTTCATATGTATTTATTGCAGAGTACGGCTGTGATATTTGAACCATACTTGGAATTTTTGTATCTGCAAGATTTTGAATTTTTATGGTTAGTTGTGGCCTTTTTATCTTTTTGAATAGACAGTTAAAAAATTACTTTGAAGCCAAAAATTTCACAAAATACAGATTTTACTGAGAGTACAATATATGTGAGAAATGACCATATAACTCTTAGGCCCTAATTACGATGCTGGTCAGATGAGCGTCCAACGGGCATTGTGTAAGAATGGAAACTGACCGACTAGTAGTCGGTGGTTCCATCTGATGAATATGGATGCGACAGCCCATGAGGTGGTCGTAAACATCCATTTCTCCATTGCGGCTTGTGCAGAGTCCGGAAGAGTGCCACTGCACAACCTGTATTATAAAAATGGATGTTTACAAACATCCATGCACCGTGCTGAGCCTGGCACGTGGGAATGGATGTTTGGGGGGCACACAGGTGCCCCCAGGCCTCTTAGCAGAGGCCGTGGTAGGACGGGTACCCTGCTTGAGGCCCCCAAAGTCCGTTTCCCACAGCCTTTTAATGGCGGTCGGACCGCCATTGAAAGAATATTGGAGAGAGAAATTGTAATCCCTATGGTTGTGCCTGAGCAGGTACCGCCCCATTGTAGGGGATTACTTTCCTACCGATGGTCGGATAGGCTCCTTGAGCCCGTCGAAATTTTTGGTCAGTCCCTCCGCATGCTACATCTGACCACTGAGCATCTTCATGTGACGGTCAGACCACAGCCCTAGATGTCGGTTGAACTGCAACCGACAGGCTGTTGTTTGCGGTCCGACCAACATCCCCCTCCGCCTGGGACGACTCCTGGTGGCCCCCTGCCCTGGGCTCCGCTCCAAAGCCAACGGACCATGCTCGCAACCTGGGCTTCATCCTGGACTCCTCCCTCAGGATGACCAAGCAAGTCAACGCCGTCTCCTAATCCTGCTTCAACACCCTGCGCATGCTCCGAAAGATCTTCCGGTGGATCCCCACCGACACCAGGAAGACGGTCACCCAGGCCCTCGTCACCAGCCGACTGGACTACGGAAACACCCTCTACGCTGGAACCACAGCCAAACTACAGAAAAGACTCCAGCGCATACAGAACGCCTCTGCATGACTTATCCTGGACACCCCCGCTTCAGCCACATCTCTCCCCAGCTGAGAGACCTGCACTGGCTCCCCATCAGCAAGAGGATCACGTTCAGACTCCTCACCCACGCACACAACGCTCTCCACGACATGGGACCCACATACCTCAACAACCGCCTCACATTCTACACACCCACCCGCCACCTCCGCCCCGCCAGCCTTGCCCTCGCCACCGTCCCGCGCATCCGCAAGACCACCGCCGGAGGAAGATCCTTCTCCTACCTGGCGGCCAAGACATGGAACTCCCTCCCCACCCACCTACGACTGACCCAGAACCATCCCTCCTTCAGGAAACAGCTCAAGACCTGGCTCTTCGAGCAGTAGCGGATCCCCCTCCCCCAGCGCCTTGAGACCCTACGGGTGAGTAGCGCGCTTTACAAATTCATTGATTGATTGATTGATTGATCATAATGAGGGCCTAAGTTCTCACATGAATTATGTATACTTCACGCAAGTAAAACGTCACAACTTCACACAACACTGCTAAAGAGCTGTTTAGGGCATGTGTCTGTATTGTCATTGAAGACTGGCAGAGAAAGCGCTTGGGAGCAATGTAACATAGGTAATGTTCAGTTATCACGTATTATTACTCTGGATTCCCAACAGAAATTTGGTAAACGGAATAATTAGCACATATTAGGTCGTTTAACATAGGTATTGTCCAGCTATTACTTGTTATTATCGTGTTTCCCGGATAGAAATCCTTTTTTTTGCAAATATGACACTGCCCTTTTAATAGAATGACACCTAGTCAAAGGAAAGTGTGTTCTTCATCAGCACTTCAACCTTGATATTACTGCAGGGTGCTGCCTTCGAAGTCGTCCAAGAGGTTCCAAATCCCCAGCAAAAAAGGTTCCTGTTTATTGGGATTTTGTTTCTAAATTGAAGCAAGCTGCTTGCATCAATCTGTTTTCTTGGAAGTTCAGAGCTCCCTAGCTTCTGACACTTCATAGGCAAGTCTGCTATTTTTTTGAAGCAAAATACGAATTTATGCCATGCTGTATTACAGTGTCTGCCATCTAGGAGAGCCAGCCCTAAAACAGATTTTAATGATGTAAATTGACATGCAATTAACCTAAATGGAGTTTATTTACATAATCAGTGGTTGGCCTAAATAATCTGATGGGCCTGTGTTGACGAACCCTGTCATCGTGATGTTTTGACTTTATACAGTGTTTCTTCAGTGCTGCATCAGGATGTAGGGTTCCTGTTACAGAGGTAAAAGCGTAGATGTTTGCCTTTTTTAAAAGTCTCGGAACTACTGATGGGTGCAACCCAGGTGAGTACAATGTAGGCCAAGGAGGACTGGCTCCATAGCATGTTGCCAGGATAATACCTAAGATCTTATATGGTCTACCTCACAATGCGATCTACTCAAGATTGCGGCACACTCAATCCCTGATGGATGCGTCATATGTCTAACTTCCTACATTCAAAGCATGTTTTGTGTTGTAGTTGAATGCACTAATTACAATAAAACACCTTTAACATATGTGTGTGGGTAGTTGTATGATGTGTGCACGTATCCTAATACGACAAATAGATGGGGCGGTGTATGCATTCCTAAGAGGGATGGAAATGGGATGTTGGTTGCTGGTATGGAGGGGAATGGGTGGATGGGAGGAGGGTGGGTGGGCGACTTGTCAGTGTGGGTGTACCGGACACAGTGCTTGGAATGTGCTTTGGGTGGGTGGTCGCAAGTTAATTACACAATGTCAAGGAGTTATTTGAAGTGCAGATTTCTGCATTCTTTAATGAATGGGCACTGTCTGGTTACTAAGTTTGACACCTGGACGTTTTTTACCCGCATGACCATGAAAGTTGACAAAAGCCTGTATTTTTCCAATTATCAGTACATATTTTAAACATTAAATATAAGAAACCACTTTCAAATGTCTTCTGGAGCTACCTTAATGAGCCCTGGCTGATAATTAAAGTAAACAAAGGCAGAAAGCCATGTTAAAGATAAACCCAGGCCATTTTATATAAAGTTCTTCTTGAGTATCATACCCTGGCCTTAGGAGAATCTTAAAATGTAAACATATGGTAGGTATTTTTCTCTGTGAAAAGTGGCAAGCCTACTGGCTCCCGGTGCGTCTGGGGTGGAGTGCCACAACCCTCTGTTCTCATTTCTGCCTCTCCTGGGGGCATATTATCAAGGAACAGAGTTAAAATTATCGCCGCTTTAGCGGCAGAAAACTGCCGCTAAAGCAGGCGACAATGGGCTTGATAATATGCCCTGGAGAATTCCCATAGAAGCCCATCTTTTGGTGACAATATGGGCTGCTATTGGAATTCTCAAGTGCATATTATCAAGCCCATAATCGCCGCTTTAGCGGCAGTTTTCTGCCGCTAAAGCGGTGATAATTTTAACTCCATGCTTGATAATATGCCCCTAGTTTCTAGTACAGCCACGTTGCTCTCGCCAATTTTGTAGGCCATCTTGACTTCCTTTAGGTGATAACAGCAGGTTTTGAAGATGATAAGGACAGGCAGAGAAAGCAAGTGGGAGCCTTTGAACTTTGGTGCTATTATGTTTAACTTTCTTAGAGCCCTTTCAAGAAGAGTGCAACAGCATGAAAGTACCCGCTGCCTTTAATTCGATTTTTTTTTATCTTTCCTCGCCTGCACTTTGCTCCTCTCTGCCCGTTTTGCCTGGACGGGCCTTAGTTTGTCAATGTGATTCGCGTTACAACACTGTAAGGAAGACATCAATTCAATCAAGATGGCGGCGCCGCCTTCCTTATCCGACGCCACAGTGCAAACTCCCATGCATCGTCCTGCAACACTGGACTGTGGTTGCGCACGGGCGGGCGGCGGAATGTGTACAAATGTGCTTTGTTTGATAAGACATATTGGATTCTGGTCCTCAGGGAGAAAACTTCTATCTTTATTTTACCTCCTGCTACCCAGTGATTTTCAAATCTAACCTCTACCCGAAGAAACAGCATGCTGCGATATGTATAATGCATAACGCATAAAGACAGCGCGTTTCATACCGTATAATGAAGTGATTTATGCAAAATCTAAGGCCGGATCTGAGCTGCCGAAAGCCAGACTGGTGTTCAGATTTCCCATGAATCCACCTTGACGATGTACCTTAATGAATGCGCTTGTCCTACAAGTGCACATTAATGAGGGAATTCTGACATTCGTGCGCGTTACCTCGGCTACAAGGTAGGCACGCGGTAGGCGCCCCACACTGTCTGTGATCTACTCTATTGACTGGATGGTGTGTAGTGACGTGACGCAAAATGACGCCCCACCCCTTGCGAATTTGATGAAAGATCCCGGAGTCTCCCATATATGGCAGATATTCATTGACCTTGGCCTGAATGCCCCCCACCTCCCCTTGAAGGGTTGGGGGCCCTCCAGTGCTTAATTTGAGCCGGTGCTTTCCGTTACTCAGCACCTGCACTGAATTGGTTTCTGGTGCTCGGTACTGGCACCTAATTGTCAACACCATACTTCGAGCAGTCTAACACACGGTGGCGCTGCTCAACTAATTTAGAGACGAGCAGACCATTGGTTGTTTAGAAATACAATATACATTTAAAAATTTCTAACACCTACCTCCCCAGCCATTCCTTTAGCTTTGGGGACCTAGAATGATCTTTACTGTCGCATTTACATGCGAGAGAAAGGGTTAGTAGTTGTTTTGGCAGCGATGACAAGGGCGATTGGTGGTGCAAGCTGCAGTGGCCTCCTGGTCAGAACCCTGGCACTTAATATTTTACAAATTAAGCACTGGGGCCCTCAGAAGGGCTGGAGGACTCCGTCTAATGCTGGGGCCTACGTTACGCCCCTCGCTGTCTACAAACCTGCCTGCGAATGCTAATAGGTGTTTCATATCCTTTATTCGCAAAAATCCAGAATTTGCCTAAGGTAACTACCATTGGCCGATCTCGTGCATTAAAAACTTCTCAAAGGTGGCTTTTTGTTTATCGTTGTTACCCTATAAAATTCGAAAAACAGATGCACCTCAGCAAAAATACAATGTCATATCTTAATACCAAAAATGGGCTACTCTTTTTAAGGATTGAACAGCGAAAAACGTGGGAAAAAAGCGTAATTTCTGCATGAAATAAATAAAAAAGGAATGACTGAGTGCAACGTTTTTTATGAATTCCAAACTCAAGTCGTAGTACATAAGCACTAAAATCACTTTTAGTAGGTACTGCTCAGCAAAGTTAAGTTCTCTGCAGCTGATGCAGTGGCACTGGGGCCCAGATGTGCAAGTGGTCTGCTACACAACACTTCCAGCTGTTTTTTAACTACAAACCGCAGTGTTAGGGACGATTTTCCTTTTTTGCAGTAGGACCCAGAGCACTTTTGATACACCACTGTCTCCACCATGTAGTCCATTGAAAATTGGGCAAAAATGCACCCGGGTTCCATTTCGCACAGGTGTTAATATTTTCACACAGAGTGTAGCCCAGCCCTGAGAAGCGGAATAGAATTGATAAGCAGTATCCGATAGGATTTCACAGAGCGGTGTTTTCTCAGCAGATTTAAATAAATTATGTTTTTGAAAAATGCGGCAAGGAGGGTGGGGTGCTTTATCCTTTGGAACAAAAAACAGCCTATGGTGTTATTGAAGTCGGAGCGCTTAGGGCAGTCATCATAGCGATAAGCCGTGAATGGGGCTTAGTTTTGTCTCTCCGGCTTCTTATCTTCATCTTTAACTACCCAGTGATAGATCTCTTCACTGGTAACATAGAACAGGCGCAACTTTTAATGCACTATGCTCAGTACGCAGGGCCGGACTGGGAACCCAAAGCAGCCCTGGCAAATTTTGTCAGACCAGCCCCCGTACATTGTGTAGCGAGCGAGTGCAGCAAGCGAGTCCGACCACGACAAGGACGGTTTGAGGGGGTTCTCCCCCCAAAGAAAATTTGGTGAAAAATGGCAAAAATGGTGCATTCTACAACACATTTTTTCATTATATTCAATGTTCTTATCTTTTAAAGCATAGTAAATTATGGGCTTACAGTGCTCCAGAAAACGACAATCTTTGTTGTGGCTCTTTAATGATTCTCTCACTATCATCCCCCAATAGTACCCCTCATCTCTCCATAGACCCTCATACATGTGTTTCATTTGTTTTATAGTGCCTCTCCTACCAGATTAAGGTGTCGGAGCACTTCACATCAAACACACATAGACACAATAAATAATACGTGTGAAAGTCAGTGTATAGAAAATGTTACATAAGACAGGGCGGGTTGTAAGCATTTTTTATGAGTGCTTGAGCTGGTGAAGTACAAACTCAAGATTCAAAATGTAACACAGTGTTTAGGGTTACATTTACTAATAAGAATTTATATCTACCCAAACAAACCCTTTTTAGCAACATTAGGATAATAAAACACTGGAAAAACATAACTTTCGAACCTGGACCGTGCAGTTTGCATGCAGCTCTGAGGGCAGATCATAGGTCACTGTGCTAGATTCCTAGTGTAACTTATGAACTGCAAAGTAACAAATGGCTCTTTGTGACAAAAGCAGTAACCTACAGAGCTATGACCATAAAATAAACTTATATGATCTGCGTGGTACACATTCTTTGCAGTGGGCATATTAACCCTCTCTGCTACTTTAGATGAGTCAAAACCGCCACTAGAAAAAACTCCAGCTAACTCCATCATGAAGATTAATCACCAGAGATATCTCAACACTTTTATTGTTGCTAAACAGTGCTTGAAATATACCAAGAACTATGTAGCTGGTGTCTTTTTAAACTATACCATATTTCAAAACACAGTGAAGCTAGAAATGAAAGTGAGTGCTGTGTGAATTATGTGGCCTGCTGATGTTGTTACGGAGGGCCGACATTGCAGTACTGCTGCAATACCAGCCCCCCACTCTTCCTGCCTCTGGGGGAAATGCCCGATGCTCAGTATGGCCAGTCCGGCCTTGTCAGAGTGGCTGGAATTATGCATGACTGGAGGGCCAAGTTATGCAGCATGGTTGTCTAAAATGTATAACTCTTAAGTCCAAATTATGTTGCTTAATACAGCAGATCCGGTGGCAGCATTATTTCACTATTTTGTCATTTTAACCCCCATCAGTACTGCTGGAGTAAAACAAGTGAGGTTTTCAACTCATTAGTACCCCTTCAACACCTGAATGCAATAATTAACAACTAAAAGTTGATAGACCTCAGCACAGCACCTAGTGTAGTGTTAGCAACTTTTCATCTGCTTGAAGTGGACATTGTTTTATGTGGCAGATGGTGGATTATATGGCAAGTGCACTAAATATGTGGATAGCACCAGACCCTCAGGTTTGCTTAAATTCACTTTCCCTGAATATGCCCATTATCATGAATCAATACTGAACAAAGAAATAAGACCTCTGGGACATCAAAGAAAAAATCTTTTGTTTTTTGAAGGTTTTTTTTTGTTTATTGGGAAAGCTGGGGGCTCTGCAACCAGAAAACCTCGAATCTGTTCCCAGCCTCCCGAACTGATCAAAGTGTGCGATCAGGGCCAGATTGTCTTGTCTTCTTGTTTCACAGTTTCCTCCTCTGTCAGAATGTGACCTGTTAAACTGACCCGCCAGGATTTCGCAATTTGCTGCGAAATCGGCACTTTTGTAAAAATGCTGAGATTTTTACAAAAGTGCCCCCGAAATCGGCAATGTACAACCCCTGGGCCTCTTTCCACTGTGAGGGATCGCTGGGTCTGAATCTAAACCAACTGGCGACGAGTCTCACAGACCACCTGAAGCCTGCCGCCGGGCATCACAGTTTATTCCAGGAGATACTGATAGATAAACGCTTGACTGACAAAGGCCACCCGTGGTTTCAGTAAACAATGCACAGGGAAACAGGAGAATGCAACACCTCGTCAGGGGTAGTAAGCGCTCTACAAATGGGATTACAATACAGTGAGATGCCAAACATTTTCAAGGCTCGGCTCGTGCATGGACTCTTCGAGCCAAGCCTGACCCTTAGCTCGGCACGTGGTTAATTTATTGGCTCGCTCGCCTCTGCTTAATAGAAATATCATTCATGGGCAGAGTTAACATGTGTCTTTAATTATTCTTCCGTAAAACTAGGGGTTACCAGTGATTGTGTGCTAAATTCTGTATATTAGCTTGTTACAAATTGAGGCAAACGTGACAGGATTTTTTACAAATATTCTTCCCTTCTGCAAATCAGGAAGTAAGCTTTGGGATGTGGGAAGAAGAAACCAGAAATATTATGAGCTTTAAAATAACTGGGCAGCGGTAGGATTTCAAAAGGTTTGCACACTAATAAAGGCAGTTATTTTTCTCACAGTGGGCTTTCTCTGACCTGTTCAATGGGCCATGGCCTGTCCACGAAAGCAGTGTCCAGCTGCCCTCAGACTCTCAGGCGAGAAAAGGGTTAAGGATGTGCCAAACACCGGTCCCGTGATGTGTCAAAAGGTGTGATAACTGCTACCAACCTATACTAAAGCAAATGCAGGATTGCATTTCCAAGAGATAACAGCCTTCACCTGTGGGCTGCTTCCTCTGTTCCATATCCCAGGTTGCAGATTCAAAGTCGAATACTCTGCTAAAACAGTTTCCATTGATTTAAGGCTGAAAATGAATGATTATGAGTAAAATAAAGTGCAGCAAAAATGCAGCTAAATTTCCATATTTGTGCCGCTAAATTTCCATATTTTTGCCGCTAATTTGCTAATCCATGCCGCAATATTCTTGCTTGCCTACATGATTTGGAATGTTGGTCACTATTATTTTGTCCTAAGTGACCTAAAAGAGCGAAGCTGGCAATTTGTTGTGCTATCACCTTTACCCCAACCTCAATCTCTGCTTCTTTTAACTTGACAAATGCAAAGGAAAAGAATAAATGGGATTATTCAACATAAATCTGAAATATATTCACTCATTCAACTTTGCTTTACATTTGTTTTTGGAACAATTGATTTTTTTAAATGTAGAAAATATGGAAAAGAGAACATGGTGCTTTTTGTAAGATAATATCAAGCATTTGTCAGACAATCGATGCACTGGCTTCCGAAAATATCCCTCAGAGCAATGGGAACGAGAGAGACCGTCCATCTTTCATCCTGATGGTTGCGTCGTTTGCATGCAACATCATATCTGGGAGGTATGTATTGAGAAGAGCACTCTTTGCTACTCTGCTACATTTTTGTTGAATAGTAACTTGCAGCTGCTATGCAGATCACCGGCAATTTTTGCTATCACTGTTCCAAGCATAGACGATATCCCTAATTGTGCTCAGTGATCTACAATTTTGGCATTTGCCACAGATGAATAGTGGTGTGAAAAAGCAAATCCATGCCTCTAAATACAGTCTCATTTGGAGGATGTCACCCTTCTCTGACTCATCTTCACCCTCAAAACAAGTGAATTGCCTCCCACATGCTACATTTGGATCCCCCACGCCGAAACGTGCCTCACCTTCCCCAAAATGTTCTTTTCTATTGATTTCATTGGGCTCAACTCTTAAGCCACTCAATCTCACACTCCTTGATTGTGGGTGACATTGAAAGGGGAAACAGCTAAAAGAAAGCCTTCATACTTACCTGGAAAATACTTACATTTTCGTTGTAAAGGCATTTGTGGAAAAGGCATAAGCATGATAAAAAGTTTGCTTGGTGAAGACATGGGCTGTAAAGGCACATGCATTGTTAAGGACGCGTTGTAAAGGCATGCATGGTAATGGCATGCTTGGTTCCGTCATACAATCCCATTGAAGGGTATAGCTAATCACAGGATGAACATTTCCCAGGTTATTTTCAGTTTTTAAGATGTCAGCTGTCAGCAAGCAGCAACAAATCACAGACGTAGCTAAAACATAACATATTCAATCCCTTTCAAATACTGGGGATGAATATGAGCCTGACTAATAGCCACTGTGTGGATCATAACCTCACCTTGAAATTGAAACAGCATTTCGGGGCCTGTGTTTGTAACACAAGCAATAATGTACTATTGTTAACTGATTGGTCATGTTTGGTTCTTATTCTGTGTCATTCTGTAAAGCATATAGCTCATATTCTGTCAATTTTATTGTTGTATTTATTCAGTACAGTTTATATTATTGTTTGCTGTTTGGCTCATTGAAACTTGACGTCAATCTGGCATGCGTAGTGTGATATCAAATAGGTAAATGCAAATACAGGGAGATACAACATTCTACGTTGGTTGTCAAAGAAATGATCAACGTAATGCAAAATGGCAACTGTTCTCACAAACTTTCCATACTTGAAATGGTCATTTTAGTCATGTGGGGTTAGGTCAAGAAGGTGATTCAGCCACCCTTGATAGATAACCTCAAGAAACTGACAATGTAATATATGAATTCAACCTTATACGGGCTACGGTCAGTATGAGACCCACATCTGCTCCCCTTCAGTCTGAGTGCCTCCTGCACTCCAGTGCTGCTGAATATTACCTTATCTCTGGCTAGGCAGAGGGGGCACCAACAAAGGGCACGTGACCCCCCCCCCTTGTGTTCCCCTATATCCACCATACGCATCTCAAGTCTCACAGAAATCTTGCACAGCTGGACACGCATTGTCAACTTGTGCAACCACATGCTAATTTGTGAGCCCAGTCAATAGAAAGCGAGGGTACATTACTTCCCAAAGTGCTTCGGGGCTTAAAAACAGTCTGAGAAATCCAAACGTTGTTGGCTAGTAATTTGAGTTTGAGTTTTATTTAATGACTGCATCACTTCCCCACTGGAACAAAAAACAAAATAAAAAGCGAGAAACGTTGGGCAGTTTGTCTTTTTACATTTGTTCATCTGTGTGTGTAACGTCATATATAGACTTATGGGCATTTCTCATGGAAAGGTCTAATCTCTAATGTGTTATGTTGGTGGTTAGTTGCAATGAAGTGCATTACACTAGTATGTACCAAGTTTCTATTCAAACTCCAAGTGCTACCACTGCCTCACTAGCCCTTTCTGTCAGTCCTCCCTTCAAATGTCTTTTCCAGGATGCTTTCCAGACAACCTTTGTGTAGTTATTTCCCTCACATCAGGGTAGTCTTCCAGCATGAAGCACCCACAACTGAGGCACAAAGAGGTGTGAGGTTTATGCACTGAAGTTTGATCAAGGTAGACAAAAAGTCCTGGCCTCACTTAAAGAGCCCCCTTCAACCTGCAGTTCCACCCTTCCTCCCTCCCTTAGCATTTACCATAGTGCAGTGCTTTAGGAGGTCTAATCAGCAGTCATCTGCAATCAAAGTCTTCTTTGAATGTGTAAATGGAGCCTTTTTACCATCCCTACTCACATGGGTGCCACCATCTCCACTCTCTAGCCAGTGGAATGCAGGCATTACACTTCCACTGTCTGGGAAGCTGTCTTCACCTTCCATCTTGTGCCAACTGAAACCAGAGGTATTAAAATGAATCCCACTATGCAATGATATTAGTACTATTAATACTATCAGCCAAACCTGAGGATGAACACGCCAAGGTATCTACTGCAGCATTTCCAGAATCTCCTCTTCAATGTGTACAATATATCCCATGTATTTTCTCACACTGCTATGATCTTGACGTTACTGCTTCCTCCGAGTGCAACCTGAATCTCTTGATTTCACAACATAAGCCTCCAGGCATTATGTTTCACTTTTAACCCTTGATCTGATCAACTGACCTGGCTGGAGCCGTGGTCTGGCAGTAGCCCAGTAGCGGACTGATTGCTTACCTTACTCCAGTGCATATCAAAAGTACCTAATGTAGTGCAATCTTCACAAGTAACTATTGTTTCTTATTACATACTTTCATCCTCAAACTGCATGCTGTCTCAAAAGTATCCTCTACAATCCTTAAATCCAGCATGCAATACTGGCCATTAATTAAATCTTCTGATTGCCGCATACTTTTAAAAATCTCTTTCAAATGTCCCTATCCTCCATCCCCATCTTCCTCTCTCTGAGCACAACCTTCTCTGGCACATGCATGTTTGCCGTAGTCTCTATTCGTGTATTTCTGCAAATTACCCACAATCCTTTGCTATATCACAACCTCTCCTCCTCTTAAATTCCTGTATATGCTAATAATACCTAATCTTATCTAACTCATCTATTAATCCCATCTACCATGTGCATGAGTTCATGTACCCCCACTAATGATTGCACATAACCCCTATCGATTAATTTAGTTTACCATAAAGAAAGTGGAATGACTGTATGGAATGGTTTGTTTGAGCGCACAAGAATTATCCCAAAAACATTGGACTAACCACTAACCTTGGGTTCCGAGGCAGCGTGCTGCCCAGAGTAAAGCACTTCAATGCTTCATCAGGTGTAGTACGTACTATATAAGTCTAATTACAATTTCAACTTTTTCTAGATGACGTGTCCATTTGTGTAAGTCATTCACAATGTGTTGTCGTCTCAACATACTTCACATTGATGGTCTTTGTAGATTTCAGCTTTTCTGAAAATTTTTACATGCACACATCTCATGAATCCCTCGTTTGACCATCGCCCATTGACTGAATGGCTCACTCGATAAGCCCACTACCATTGAAACCAAGTCATTTTATGCTTTTATGTCTCATGTACTGTACAGCATGGAAAGTGTGCCTCAATTCATCCTGTTCTAAATTTAGTGCCTAGCGTCCTATGAATGACCTCCATTTAGGTCTGCTATTCAATGATCTATTTGTTTTTGTGTTGCTGCCAATTTTCTCTTGAACACCTTCCAAGAAAAAAATCATAAATTGCCCCACTACAATTATTGAAATGCCGTGAGTTTCGGGTGTTGACAAGACTCTAAATTATAGACTCTTGGAGACAAATTGCTATCAATTTTAATATACCTAGGTTAAACATAGGTGTTAAAAAAAAAGGGCCACGTCAAGGTGCCAATAGTAGATCCTGATTTACTCAATTAAGATCTTTGAACATTAATGCCCACAGATAGAGCATATGATGCAACAAAATACAACATATTTGTAGATTTGACACAAGCAGAGGTTAATGGGAAGAGGAGAAATATGGGTATTCCCATCGGTGAGTAAGGGAGGTGGTCGCCAATTGCAGTAAAACACCATAAAGTCATAACTTTATCACCATTCAAAAAGCTTAGCAAGGGTTTTACACTTAATTTGTGCACTGACATTTAGGGCAAAATAGAGATCTTTTAAGACGACCAATTGAGTCTGAAACACCTCAAATTACCACATATTCTGTTGTGCTGGAAAAATTAGTGTCTTCGCTTTCGCAAAATTCAAACAGAGAAAGAAGAAATAAAGCGCAAGGATAATTTATACCAAAACCCTAAGAGCAAATTGTGAGATTTTCCACCAGTGGTAAATCCCTAAGAAAAATGTTTAATAGATTAACATGTACTTTTTTTTTGTGGCATTATTAACTTTACATAAAATAAAGGTTTAAGCCTACAAAAATACATTTTTATTTTCTTCATGAACATGCTACACAATGTTTATTTGAATGACGATTTTATCCCTTTATAATTCTCGTGGTACAAGATTTAGTATTAGCTATGTAATTACATTCACAAATCTTTGTATGGACAACTATTCTTAATGTGACAGTCTGTATGCACCAGCAGCATATCACTGTACTCTTAGTGCGGTATGAAATTTATTGTAGTTGTAAGGCTGCAAACAACATCATTATTTGTATTCTTAAAATAAATGCTTCTTTTATGTGTACAGGATTAGAGAAGACAGGGCTGAAGGAGATGCCTTGACTTTCTACTACATATATTTAGTCACCTCTATCTTTGAACAATGTGATGTTACATTAAAAGCATTGTATACCGAATTGCCATCATTTATATGCTCCTGACATTCTGAGATTCTTGCTGGCTGGAATCAAAGTTGCTTGTTTATATTTTATTTGGTTGTTTAATATTGTTTGCATGAGATTCGTTTTAAATAGCAGCTGTTTTACATATGATATATTTTGCAGAGGTAACAATAGTACTTCTGTAGTTATGGTTCAATTAGACTTTCCTTTCCTTTGAAGAGGAACTTTATTTATTTTGCTAATAACCTTGAAGCAGATTGATAAATCTGCACAAATCATCCTTAAAAATATGCTCATTTGCTTTGATCTTGCCATGGTCATTTTAAAGCAGATCCATCAGACAGGAAGCAAAAAAGGGGGGTTAAAAAAGTGACTTTTTCAGTTTTATTTAACACAGGAAGCTGTTTTGCACAGATACACAAAAACAGCAGAACTGAATTTCACCAAACTTGGCATTAATGTAAATGTTTACTCAAGGAAGCTCTTTTTTTGGCAGTAAATCTGTTCAGTAGCTTCTGAGAGATTGGTGTTGGAAAAGTGTTTTTTGTAGGGCTCAAATTTAGACAACCTGTCAATCAAGGGAGAGATAGCAGGACCGTTAATCCATTGATGGTCCATAAAAATATGGTAGCAAACTATCCGCTGACCCAAACGTTTGGGTCTGCAAACCAAAAGTTGAATCTGAGTACCCGAAGCTCCATGAGTGGCTGGCCGAAACGTAAAGAAAAATGTTGTGGCCACCATTACAGGATCGGGGTACTTGGTCACTGTGCCCTAAAAGATCAATTTTAGGGAGCCATAAGTGAGGAGAAGAAGGGCAATCCCTGAACTCTGGTGTATGGTGAGGGGAAGGCTCAAAAACACACTCCATGATAAATAATAAAATTGTTTTTGTAGCACAACTGCCATCCACATCAAAGCTCGCACACCAAAATGCAATTCTTCTGATCTCATAATAATTATACCATAAAAGTGCCACTTAAGTGAATAACAACACATACTAAAACCCATAAATACTATATTTGTAGCCATCTCTTTCACATTGTTATGAGTAAAATGTTATGTAATCTCATCTATAGTATTCTTATCAAAATTTCTATTTTCATCTGCCCATCAATGGCGAGGTCATGAGCATTGTATTTGGTGCATGAGGTATAGTTGCATGGTTACTGTGGGAGTTATGGATTGTGGTCCCAAACATAATTTGGGAATTTCAGTTGTTTTTTGGATTTTAATTTGTAACCATGACCGCATTTTACTCTATTTATTTTTTAATTAATTTTTCTTATCTTTTATCAAATTTTACTTTAAAATGTTCTGTCTCAAGCTAAGCATAACTACACTTTAACCTTTGAGTTTTTTCAGTGAAAATATTACACAGTGGTAGGCATCACTATGTAGTTATAGTTAGGTCAGAGTTTTCATGGGAAGAATGTTTTTGGTTTCGCTAATGACTTTTGCACCTTAAGATGAATCTACACAAAATTTTCATCCACCTTGGCTCCTTCATGGATCGTTTTGACCTGCTCCATTCCAAAACATTGATTTTCCATGTTAATTCCCATATGACATTTTGCTCCACCATACTGAAAATACAGCTATGTTAATTACACAAAATTTAGGGGGGGAAATGAACTTTACTCAAGGGGTGCTTTTTGTGATTTGGTTTCAATCATATTTTGTTTTTAGAAATTAGGCTTTGTGCACTAAAGGTTAAAGTGACATTATAGTTAATTGTTGAAATGAGATTAAAAGTAATGTATAAGACTCGTAAAACACTGAAATTTACAAGTTAAAGTTTACTAAGCTAACTATAACATGCGCCGCTGACAGGCATTACTTTTGACTGCAGATGTTACATAACTCATGACATGTTAAATGACATGATTCATGACATCACTGATGTCTGATACAGATGTTAAAGTGGGATTAGTAAAGAGGAACTGTTGGATTTCATGTCCTTTGTGTGCTTTTGAATGCTTGTTTTTCATCGCATTTCATCACCTAACTATAATGTCACTTTAACCTTTGTTTTTCTTCAGTGAATTTCTTTTAATTTTAGCATAAGCTATGATCATATTACCTCACCGAATTATAATATTACTGTAACCTTTGATTTTCAACAAATGTCTGTTTCTTCAAATCCTATTAAATCTTGAATATACACCATACACTCATACATCCCTAATGTAATTTAGAGCCAACACCCTTGCTGTGACCAACTCTCCACTGCTGCACACACCTAGAGACCATGTGTAACAAAGGGATAGACCGCAGAGCCTGGACACCAGCCAGGTTTTGCACCTTAGGCCATCGTGCCAGAAAAACCTCCATGCTGTGCAACTGCTGTAAATGTATTCAATTTCAAAACCTTTTTCGATTACCTTTGCGATTTTGGAGTACTTGAATATAAAGTTTATCCAAATACATGTTTGAAGTATGGTAGCACAATTCTGTTGTTGAACCATGTTAAATTGTCTCCTTATCTGTTTTTAAATACATTTCGATCATTATAATAGATGCTTACCTAATTTTTGAATAATCAAAAGAGGGGGGAATGGACCACTCGTCCTGTGTACCAGGGTCAAAATTGTTGCTAATCCGTCTAAAAAAACCTCATACACGTACATAGGACTTGGGCGGTATATCTTGATTCTCCGACCTATCTGTACCGTGACAGCATCATCATAGGGTTTAGTTTGTGAATAGGCTGACCTCCAACTGGAGGTTGACCAACTGGTATTGCAGTAGCGTCCAGAAATAAAAAGGTGGTAAGTGATGTGCTTGTATGAAGTGAGTTAAAATTCCCTACCGGTAAGTTTGTAGTAGCACGTTGTGGCCACTACTGAAAGTTGTTCACTTACCACTTTTCTTGTGTGCAGTCAGGTCAATAGTACCTGTAGCTCGGTATTCACATTTAGGGCTTCCTTGAGCCCCGGGGCGCTGTGTACAGAGCCAGCACAACTGAGGACCGAGCTGCTACCGAGCAGGTCCAGAGAGCCGACCGGCACCTCATGGAAGCCCTAAATGGGAAAACCAAACTATATAGTAGTGGCCGCAACGTGCTACTACAAACTTACCGGTCCTGAAGAAAGCCTATAGATCCTCTCGGATAACAAGGCTGAAGCATGTTGACCACAAGACACTTTGTTTTTACCTTTCCACCCCACCGAATCTATTAAAGCACCTGCCTACATGGCGGTGTAGGGAATTTTAACTCACTTCACACAAGCACATCACTTACCATCTTTTTATTTCTGGACGCTACTGTAATATCAGTTGGTCAACCTCCAGGTGGAGGTCAGCATATTCACAAACTAAACCCTATGATGATGCTGTCACGGTGCAGATAGGAGGACAATCAAGATATACCGCCCAAGTCCTATGTACGTGTATGAAGGTTTTTGTAGACGGATTAGCAACAATTTTGACCCTGGTACACAGGATAAGTGGTCCATTCCCCCCCTCTTTTGATTATTTGTACCACGTATGGAAGCCGAATGGACCATAGCTTCTCCTTCCGTCCATCCTGAATAAATTGTACCTAATTTTTGAGCCATTAACCTGAGGTCACCTCACTCACACAAAGTAAGATATTTTTGTGGTATCAATTTTAAAATCAATTTATTTTGTTTTGTAATTTAGCAAAACAATTGCTTGCACTAATAACATGTGCCTTATTAAAATATTTTGAGATGCTATGCCGTTTGAGTACTAATATTTTCAGCTGCTTTATTTTCTTGATTTATAAGATGGCTTTAGGCAGGGTTTACAGATATTGTCACCTGCATCTATCTTTGCAAGGATAACTGAATAATTTGCACTGCTGGCAAGAGGAACATATGATGAATGGTTGGGAGAATGTGAATTTGCAAGTGGTTTGGAGACTCACAGCGTTTGACTCGTCCCATGAAATCCTTTGAACTGGACTGGCGCGCTCCCGAAGTTACTGCCTGTCACACAGCATTGTTAATTGGAAAATTGATCTGAGGATTTTAGAAATGTATTGTCCACTTGGATTCCTACCTCTGTGAGGTCTCACTATACAAACACTTTTCCTGTTTAACCGCATGTCCCATAGGATTGAACAAGGGTTCAATTTCTCCCATTTGTTATGCAGTCTTACATTATGACTGATGATCGGGGGACACATACGATTCGCCACAGTAAATTTGCATCTTGAAAGTTTTAATACATTAATAGAAGCAGCCTATATATCTGAGTGCCTCCAATCATGATAAGGAAAGGTAATGGATGACTTTAGGCTGTTGGTGGACTTATTTTATTTTGAAAACAAAGGGCCTTGCAGACATTCCTTCCGCCAGGAGTGGCTCCTCCGTAATGACGGAGGAGTGTTGCCCCACTGGAAGCAGATGATAAATAAAACGCTAATAAAACATTATTATCTTTTTTTTAAATCTCTGTTGGAGATACTTACGTCTGACAGGAGTGGCCGGGCCAGTGCAGGGATGAGTACTCTGCACATATAAGTGTGCATATATGTTTGGCAGGCCGTCCCAGGCCGGTCCAACACACATGCCCACTTCTGTTCCTCCAGCCCGGCTGTATTGTACAGCTGAGTTGGAGAAACCCCACAGGCTCCCAGGCACTGTCTGAGCAGCTAACAAGGCAGCTGAGACCAATCTTGGCACTACTCTTGTGCTAGAGAGCAGCATCTGGATTGGATGGGGAGTCTGTGCCTTTAGGCCCATCCTCTTCGGGACGCGGGGAGCAGGAGGAACAAGGTGGCTGGCAGCAGGAGTGGAGTGTCAGGTACCTTTTTTTTTGGTTTTTTCCAACCTCTCCTCCCCCATCCCCCCTGCCCCGCCACCCTACCAGTTTTAATTACCAGCAGCTGCCACTGCATTTTGCACACTTTCATGTTCCGTCTCTTTCTTGCTTTGATTTTATTTTATCTTCTTTCTCTTCTGGCTATATTTCATGTCTTCCCCTTCACGTTCTCATTTCCTCACCTTTTTCTCCTCCTCTTTATGTTCTATTTTCCTCACTATTTTCTCAATCTTTCCTACTTACTCGTCATTCTTCACAATGTTCTCCTTTTTTAGGTCTCGCTGAGTCAGCGCGCATGCGCTGCTCGGAGAGACTTTAGTTCACGCGAGCGTACACGTGCGAACCGCCAGCCTTCAGCAGCACTTTGAAAATTCACCTACTAAAGTCTCTCCGAGCAGCGCATGCGCGCTGACTCAGCTTTTGGTATAATCGCAGCACCCGCCCTTTACTTTTAATGTTATAAGTAAAGCGAGGATGCTGCGATTATACCAAAAGTAAAGAAATAGAAAAAAACATCTATTTCATTACTTTTGCGATAATCACAGCACCCGCGCTTTACATTTAACATTAAAAGTAAAGCGCGGGTGCCGCAATTATAGCAAAAGTAAAGAAATAGATGGTTTTTTCGATTTCTTTACTTTTGGTATAATCGCGGCACACAAGCTTTACTTTTAATGTTATAAGTAAAGCACGGGTGCCGTGATTATACCAAAAGTAAAGAAATAGAAAAAAACATCTATTTCTTTACTTTTGATATAATCGCGGCACCCGCACTTTTCTTTTAACATTAAAAGTAAAGCGTCGGTGCCGCGATGCTTGTTTATTACAGTCTTGGGGTAAACTGTAATGATCGTCATCGACAACTTTCGAGTCATTTGTTGCAGTTCCAATAGATAATGTGTCAGTCCTTGATGTTAATTTTTTTAGCTAATGAAAGGATTGCCATTTGGTCTTTTAAAAAAAAATATGTGCGGCTTAACCTGTCTCCATAAAACATTGGCTTTGAGTCAGGAGTTTGAAGCTGCTGTCTGGGTGCCTGCCAGGAAATGCTGCAGCCTGGAAATACCTGCTGCGGGAGTCATAGCAGCGCGCTTGCGCCAGTGTTGCGCGGGCCTCGCGTTAAAAGGCACGCGCCATCTGAAGCAAGTCCTTCCGTTGGAGAGTCCAGCATGGGGCTACATGAATTTCCAACTCCGCTGGGCAAGGGGATTATGACAAAAATGCTCCCTGGGTCTCGGCTGCTGTCGGTATCTCTTGTCTGAAAAAATCGCAGTCGGCAGGCCTCCTTTCTTTTCTGCTGGTTTGTGCTTTAAAGCAAAGCGTAGCCATTGCGCATGTCTTTTCATTCACGTTTGTTTCAATTTCTATGCCATGGACATGCATATCCTGCAGAATCTTTAGTTCATGTTTTAGGTGATTGTGTGAAATGGCACGCTGGCCCTAAATTGGCAGAGAAAAATATGTATTTTGCGTGTACAGTTATTGCCACAATTGAAGTGTTGTTCGACTATACTCCCACAAGCAATGACAGGTAGACCGTTCAGACATTATTGGGTCGATTCACAAAAGCATTCATGAACATAAGAAGTAGTAGTGCACGAGTACTCTTTTACATATTCTAACATTCCTTTGCCAATGGGCCTCTAACTCTCCTACTCCAGCTTCATATTAGTAAATGTGGCAAGAGGGCATTTGTCCTAATTCTCTATGAATGCTCCTCCTGAATAGACCCACTTTATTCATATTTGAGATGTTTTGGGACCAATTCATACAGACATTGAAACATACGTAGAAGAGTGCTGCAGGGGTACGCCTTAAATACTCCGAAATGCCTTTGTAAACAGGCCCCAGAAGTACTAAGCTTTATACTTGCCTCTCAAAACAGGGCAATACAATGAAGTAGTGCTTAAAAGATTTAAAATCAAGTTCACAGGTGATCAATACATCAGCTTTAAAACTACAAGGGGATTTAAACCCTATAAATTGTAACTGCCTAAGGAACTTTTTTTTGTTGTTGATGATAATTGTATGAATTGCATGATTCACAGAAGGAGATCACGAATGGCGTTCTCGTAAGCCATGCACGGTGCTTCGTATACATTCTTTCCTTGTTCATAGAATATCCCCTTCTCTACATATCAATTTGTCACATGTAATACATTTTGAGAAATGAACTTCAACTTTCAAAAGGTATCATGCTGACTGTTACTCCAAGTATAACGGAATTTGTATAAATTGATGGAAAAGCCTAAAAAAAACAAATGTTGTAGTTACTCATTTAGTCCTTGCAAACTTGTCTCTGCTTTTGCCCTTTCCACTGACTGTGCAAAATGCATATTAGGGTGAACATCTGCGATGTGCTCCGCAGCTGTATTATTGCCGCCATTTGTTTTAAATTTCCTGTGTCTTTTTGGCTTTTGGAAATTGGTTGTGGGGCCTCTTGTCCTGTGGGACCCCTTAAACTATAATCAGATGATACTTAGGGACAACCCTTAGTGTGCCTTGAGATTCCTCAATAGCCCCTCACCATAGGCCTGACTGGTGGCAGCAGTATTAGATGTTGGGGTACAGTTGCTGTACCAAGCAGTGATGACTATTCACTTGTTGTTCATTTATCCTGCTGACGCACACATGACACTGTAATGCTGTTAAAATGTCTTAAATAATAAGATGATTTATGTTATTCTCTGGCAGCAGCACAGATGTGGGAGGAGAGCAATCATTAACCTACATGGATTTCTAAGTCTAGCTTGACAGTGCATTCATAAGCCAGGCCTATTGGCACTGACAATGCTTGTTTGGTATGTGTCATACCTTGGTTTCCACTGCACTGCAAGTGTAGCATTGATTCTGCTCTTAACATGAAATAAAGTCTGCATGGAGAAACTAGCCCATTCAGTAACTCAAGCTTCACCTACTCCTTCAAATTAAAAATTTCCGTTACCAATCTGCTTTGCGCTTCCTTGTCCAATCCCACATGATTTGAAGGTTGGACTATGACATTCATGTTTTGTGCTCCACCAGTTCTCACCTATGCTACTCTAAAATTATGTGGCATATTCTCAAGGATCTATCGCCGAGTTATCGGCACCTTATCGCAGCCAAAGTCACAATAAATGTATCGCCCCATTCACAAGCTGGTGCTAACAGCCCATATCACCAGTATACCTGCGATAGCAGTCGCAAAAAAAATCACCACAGATGACTCCGGCAACTAACGCTAATGAGATGCAGAGTAGGCATTCCCGTGCCAAAAACGGCGACAACACAACTCCTCAACATTCTCAATGACCAGCCAGATCGGCGATAAGAAGACAAAACATGCGATAAGGCTCGTTAGCTGCAGGATTTAAACACCTCCTCTTACCTGGTGTAAAGTCAGACGACAACCGGCACCAGACAAGGGAGCCTAGCCCAGAGCCACACATGAAGAACAACATGGAGCAACTGAACATGCAGCCCGGAGCCCCAACAGGGCAACAACACCCACCGCCACCACCCCCAGGACCACCTCCCCTCCCGGGGCCCTACCCCGGTCACCTCCCACCCCCCCTCCCTTTGGACAAAGATATTGCATATCAACTCTATTAAATCCCGAACCAAACAATTCGCATGATGTCGCACAATCACAACACCTAACATACATGCATGGACAGAAAAAGGAGAATCATACATTCATCTTAGAATATCCAAATAAATTCTTTATTACAGAATAAACCCAAAACAACAATCCTGAAGAGTCATGGCGGGTCTTCTCAGGACATTCTGTAAGTCACAGCCTACAAGACAAACAAGCATTGGCATAGCCAATAGGTCTCACTTTTGGGACCTTATAAGTATTTAGTTATGCAGCACAATATCCTTGGTGCAACAACGTTAACTGTTGCATGGTTAAACACTTATAAGGTCCCAAAGGCGAGACCTATTGGCTATGCCAATGCTTGTTTGGCCATGTTCTGATTTCAGCTCCATCGTTCACTTTCGACTTCTAGCCCTTCATTTTACTCCACATTCTTGTTTTCTCTTTATTCTATTTTACTCTCCATTCTCTCAACATTCTCATATCGTCTACAAAATATCATTGATTTCTTGTTTTCTCATTTTGTCTACATTTTCCTTCCATCATCTTGTTCTCCTTCTCCCTCATTTTTTTCCTTTCCACTCCATGTTCTTCTTACTTATCCATGTCCTCCTTTTCTGTCAATTTTCTTTTTCTCTTTACGTTTCCCTTGCTTCTACATGTTCTTTTCCTTTTAGTTTTCCTTTTCTGTTCATTCTCTTCTTTGTCTTAGCCTCCATGGTCCCCTTTCTGTAAAACACTCTCTTTTTATCTCAATTTCCTCTCCGTGCTTCTTTTTCCTCTTCAGGATCACCCTTGCTCATTATTCTACTGTTTTCTCACCGCTTTCCTTTTTTATTGATGTTCTTATTTCCTTTACATGACCTCGTTTCCTCTTTATTGTATTTTGCCCTCTCCTTTGCTCTCCTCTTTATGTTCTCTTAGCTTTGTTTGCCATTTCCTTACCATTTAATGTTCTTTGTGTTCTTTTTCCCACTTCCACAACCTTTTTCCCTCCAATTTCTTATTTACTCTCTTCCCCCTTGACTCTCTGTTCTCCTTTCCTCTACATATTCTCATTTCCTCCATACTCCTTTCCATTGTGTGTTTTTTATATTTAAACTATAGAACGAATGCTTGAGAGCCCTGTGGGTAAGTTTGTTCTTTATATCTTTCCTAAGGGACAATAATTTATGGACTTGTATTAGAGTTGTGTATATATTCTTAAACTTCACTTTATATTTAAGAAATGGAGGAGGGCCATGGTGCACTGTCTAAAGCTGCTTGCTTCACCTATTACACAAACTGTATCCTCTGTGGTGCTTTATAACCCTGTCAGCTCAATTTATTAGACAACGGATATGCTAAATCACTCATATCCTGAATTGTACTATTTTAGTATGTGTTCTAAAAAAGGCACACTGTGTAACATGTGATCCATAGGCAATTTAATGTATTTACCATGCCACCCACAGAGCCAGAAGGTTAAATTTTTTTAGATGTGCAAACCAGGCCAATGCAAAGATCCATCAAGTTGATCCTTCCATTATGTTGACCTTCTGCGATCTAGCTTTGGTGATCTGCCCAAGTGTTGCAATGCCTGTTCACCAGATCCGCAGGAGCAAGATTTAAGGGTCTCATTAGTGACAGCATTGTGCCTTCTCCGAGTAGCATCCTGGAGGAGTGAATTAACAGAGAAGCATCTGTTGCTCTCTGTCTTAATTTTAGAGCTCCGTCTGCTGATAATTCTGGCCTTTTGTGACCTTTCGAGTTTATTTCTTCCACCTTCTGAAATACCAAGCATCCTTTACCCATTAACTGCTCGCATGCTGCTGCCTTCTGGATTTAGTTACTTGGAAATTTATTTAGTCTGCCTCCAAAGCCATTCAGGCATTATCACACTGCCTGATTAGTCAACAGGTCAAAAATTGTTCATGGTGGACGCCTTTAAAGAACATAACTTAAAAAAAGAAGCTGTTCCAGGTGAGAGCAATGTTTCTGATGCAGTGAAGCAAAGCACTGCTTCGGAGAACAGTCTACATCAGGGATCAGGCAGACGGCTCCGATCTGGTACCTTCAGGGATCTTACGCCCCGGTAATATGAATGAGCAACACAACTGTCTGCCATCTGTGATTGTTGACTTGCTCATTTGTAGTTTACACTTTTTTTTGTACGTCCCTTCCCAAAGTTGCCCCCCTTTCGAATTCCACTACTGGGAGCCCCTTCCTTGTATAAGATCTTTCTCTAAGAATGTTTTCTTTTGCTGACTAGGTGAGAGGCTAGTACATCAAAACACCAAGGGCATCAATGTATCGCCCTACAACAATATTGAATGCAGACTATTGACAGCCATTTTATATTTTCTATGTTGTGAATGTAGCCAAGCTCCACATCTAAAAAAAAAAGAAAATATATATATATATATATATATATATATATGTGTGTGTGATCAAGTCCCTCTCGGTGTCGAAACGCGTAATGGTTGCTGTTTGTAGAGCGGAATAAAAATAGCTTACTTGCACTGAATCGTGGTCTATGCTCCAGTTCTTGTGTGACAACGAGTGGATGGTGTAGTACTTCTGATAGATATATATATATGTATATATATATATTCACTGAAAAAACCATAGGTTTCACACAAGTTATAGTTAGCTGTACATTTCACTCGTAAAAAACCAATGAAATTCCCCCGTTATAGTTAGTGCAGGCAACTATAACTCACGCGACCGCAATCCTCTGCTGATGCTAATACTGTATTTAGACACTTATTTGCCCATGTCTTCTTCCATTAAATTTTAGCTATACATATATTACAAATATTTTTTTTTTCATAAAGACACATATGTCATCAGCAGAGGATTGCGGTCGCGTGAGTTATAGTTGCCTGCACTAACTATAACGGGGGAATTTCATTGGTTTTTTACGAGTGAAATGTACAGCTAACTATAACTTGTGTGAAACCTATGGTTTTTTCAGTGAATTTGCAAGGTTTTTTAAATGCTAATTCCTAACTATAACGTGTGTGAAACCTATGGTTTTTTCAGTGAATTTGTACGGTTTTTTAAATGCTAAGTTACTTTACGCCATTCGTGGCGTGCGCGCCCAGTTAACGCAGTTCGTTCCGTGCGCGCACGGTGCGCTTCGCGCACCGTGCGCGCACAGTGAGCACGCGGTGCACTTTGCGCACCGCGCGCCCACTTTACGCAGTTAGTGCCGTGCACGCACGGTGGTCACGCGGTGCGCTGCGCGCACCGCGTGCCCACGTTACGCGGGATGGGCCATGTACGCACGATGCGCTTCGCGCACCGTGCGCACATGGGGGACATATTATGCGCTTCGTTGTGAACGTTATTCATTTGTACTTTCAATTAATTTTTTATATGCCATGCACAAATGGTGACCTACGGGCACCATTTGCACACAGGGTGGGGAAAGTGTGGATAATTTTTTTTTTTTTAATTTTTTACCGTACGCGTACGGTAAGCGTAATCGGTGATTTTTCGAAAAAAAATAAAATTGTTTTTTTGGCCTTGGGGGTTGTTTGGGGACACATATATGGATGCTGGGTGTTTAAGAACTGAATATACTCCCCCTGTAGATGTTTTTTGTCTTGGTTTTTGCAGCCCCCCTCAGAGTGCGAGAGAGAAAATGGCGGCCGCCGCTCCTGGTTTCGACCGATTCGAATGTTTACTTAGATCGAACAGCCAATCAGAATCGCGCTCGCGCACGTCACCGTACGCGTACGGTAAGCGCACCGTAAGCACACCGTAAGCTGGCTCAGATATATATATTGATTTAAAGGCTATTTTCGCAGAATCTACTGAACAGATTTACACCAAACCTACAAAAGGCACTTCCTTGACCTGTAGACTACCTCTCTGCCAAATTTCAAGAAACTCTGTTCAGCCGTTCGGGCTGTGGCTGTGTCTAAAGGTCCTATGGAAAAATGCATGGGAAAAACGCGTTTTGGGACCCCCCTTTTATCTCAGCCCCCGCTTGACGAATCCCCCCGAGACTTTCAGGGTAGGAGCGGAGCGCAGCGCCCCACCTATTTTGAAAATTTGGCGAGGATTCGTCGACCAGCGCCAAAGTTATTCAAAATAGAATGTTGCGGTTTTCCTATGGAAACAGGGTCCTAACTATAACTACCTACTGGCGACCGCCAGTAGGTAATATATATATATATATATATATATATATATATATATATATATATATATATATATATATATATATATAAAACAAGAAACAACGGAAAGAGGCCCACTGCTGAAAAGGTTGCATTTATTCTTAGCACCAAGCGCACAGAAGCTTCCGTCTCCTTACGCGTTTCAGCGAACACAGTCGCCTTGCTCATAGGTGGAAGCAATGAAAATTGCAAAGTGCAAACGTGCGTTTAAAAAGACAGTGTGTCACATGACCAGTCATTTTGAACTTCATTTCCCATAATGCAGGTAAGTTATTTTTAAATACATTTAAGGAAGTCCTTGTCTTGTTATTACCTGCACGATGCTGGTGTGGAAAAATACTGATGCAACTGGCCTTGTTAATATGTATTTCATTCAAGTGCTCACATTTTTTTAATGTTTTAAAAAAATGTGAGCACTTGAATGAAATACATATTAACAAGGCCAGTTGCATCAGTATTTTTCCACACCAGCATCGTGCAGGTAATAACAAGACAAGGACTTCCTTAAATGTATTTAAAAATAACTTACCTGCATTATGGGAAATGAAGTTCAAAATGACTGGTCATGTGACACACTGTCTTTTTAAACGCACGTTTGCACTTTGCAATTTTCATTGCTTCCACCTGTGAGCAAGGCGACTGTGTTCGCTGAAACGCGTAAGGAGACGGAAGCTTCTGTGCGCTTGGTGCTAAGAATAAATGCAACCTTTTCAGCAGTGGGCCTCTTTCCGTTGTTTCTTGTCATGGATTTGATGGGCTGCTCCGTGCTCATTTCACAAAGAGGCCGCCCTGAAGGGTCGGGGGCTCCGGTACTCGGAGGATGTTTGGGAATATATATATATATATATATATATATATCTCACAGGAAACTGTTCCAGCCCCGCAAAACAAGAACGAGCGGGGATCTGATGGCGAGGACCTCTTAACGACCATCCATTTAGAAATGGATCAGGAACACATCAAATTGAAGTGCCAGGTGCATATTTATTGGAAAGCACATCAAAATCCAAAGATTAGTCGGACATAGTGCCCGCCACTGACGCGTTTCGCTCGCATCCGCGAGCTTGAGCACATATATATATATTTTATATATGAAACATAGAGGTAGAGTTAAAAGAAATCTATACTTAACTGTATATATTTACTTTGATGATATAACGTAGACCATATTCTATATTAGCTATTGTTGCAGGTTGATATTTGGCATTTGATATTGTAGTTAACACCAGTAGAAAATGTCTAATCATTTTAGTTCAAGAGAATTGGATCAGTGTCGTCCCTGTCACAGCAGAGATTGGCACCACTACATATTCAACTAAGCGCTACCGCATGCAGAAACAAAATAGCCTAAAGGAAAGGAAGGAGATTTACTATCATGCTGCTAAAGAGTTGATCATACAGCGAGACTGCCAGATAGTGACTCGTTCTAGCCTTCAGTTGCCTACGATTGGCCTATAAGATGAGCTGCTGCATACTGAATTCTTATGATTTATCTATTATCTAATACTCGCCTGGTCATGGGTTGTAATGAAAAGAAAGTAAAGATGTCCTGAGCTGGGTGCCTCTCCTTTCCTCACACAATTATTTTACAATAAATTAAATTTTGTGTGCATCGTGTTAGATCAGAATGTCGAGTTTGAAAAATGTTAACCACTTATAACAGTTTGTAAACAAATTTTCCTACTCCATAATGGCTCCATGGCACAGACCTTAACTACAGGAATAGTGCTCTTTCTGACCGATTATCAGAAGATTAAAAGACTCCTCTAGTCAGTATTAGCATATTGTGTTATATAAATGTAGGTTTGATATTGAATCCCACTGGTATACAAAACGGCTGCTATCAAGGAAGAGTTTCAGCAAAACAATGGGGTGACCCTGTGTCCCTCAGAACCTTGGTATTTATGGAGAGAAAAACAATGGTTCTGTCGGGTACCCGACAGAACCATTGCTAACAAGGAAGAGGTGACAATGACATGCCCAAAACGTGTAACTACCCTTCCTAATTTCCTTCCTTCATCTAAATAGAATGTTTTGTCCAGGTTCATTATCTCATCTCTCACCTCATGCTATTGCAGTCATCTAGTCTGGGCTTTACAGTTTTCACTGCTGAAGACAACTGTAGTCCATCTTCATCTCCTACAACTTTGTCAATGTGAGGAAACTTCTCGTCCGGCCACCTCTTGCACTTGTGCTTAGGTCTGTGCTCCAAACACCACAATTAAATCAATAACACATGATCACAGGTACTGCCATCTACATGACCCATTCAACAGAACTGATGACCGACCTTCGGGTACGTCAAACCCTGCATTCTACCACCATACTGATTACTATCAAGTTTTATCCATTTACTTTTTTGGCAGCAAAGGCAAGTTGCCTTTTGCATGAAAACGTGAAGTAAAAGCAATATTAAACATACGACGAGCAAGAATTTATAAAACTGTACTTCTGGTATCTTGCCAGATAGCTCAGCTCTGGAGGAACAGGAATCCTTAGAAGCAGCAACGCAGTCTAAAGTTCCCAACTCTGCAAATGAATATGAAGGCTAGAGCAGGGCAGGTTGTGAGGACCAGTGACAGAATGCTTTCACCTATAGGCAGATTACCCCAGTTTACTACGCAAATTTCCTGCAAGCCTTGAGAGTGATCTGGACAATGACGTTCATCTTGAAACTGAGTACCACGGTTGCTGGAGAGCAGTGTAAATCATGGAAGGTGAGAGAGTTGAGCTCAAAGCTTGAAGGAGCCCCATGAAGTACATATTCCATAAATGAAAAGATGACAGAGGAAACCGGATTTTTAAAGAACATGGATAGGCACCGCTTTAAATGAACTCTAGTTATGGAGACCACCATTTGATCCGGATGCAGGACCTAACGTTTTCTCTAAGATAATGCAGGCCCTTCCTGTCCGAGTCCCCACAATTTCCTGATCAATCTGTACAAGGCTTTGACTGTCCTGCATATTTTGGTTATTGAGAAATGAGAGATTGAGAGGTGGAGTTGCAACTCTGCCTCCTCACTGAATGTAAACTCTCCCCATCCACTAGATATCTACAGGAGGCAATCATCATAGACAACTTCCCTTTCCAAACTACACTTATCAAGGTTGGTTGTAAGGTGAGGCAATACCGGCAGCCCCAACGAGGGTAGAACCATGTTTCACCCACAAGCAACTAATGTGAAGGCAATTGTAGAGAAGTGATTGCAAGATGTCAGTTTGCCTAGGATATGAAAATTGTGTGCACCGATCGTGGGGATTAAAATCTCATCACTCGCTGACCTATCTTATCTAAGTCATTCAACTTTACTCATGAACCCAGCAGCGCCAGTAAGACAGCTCAACAAGTTGAGCATGCACTGTAGAAACCAGCCTGCAGCTTGCAATCGCACACCTGAATCCCAGCAAGTCTACTGAGAGACAATCGGTATCATTGAGACGGGTAACAATATACACATCTCGAAAGAGCCTCCTACTGCGTACAGCACGTTGAGCACACTCCTTCAAGTCCAGGTCGATGTGTTGGGATCTCATCTATCCAAGTACTCACCACATCTCTTCAAGATATCTTCTTCTACTTACTTCCTCATGTTTTTAATCTTACGTATGCACAAGGTCGGCGCTACTCCAAGGTAGGAATAATATAGGGCCACAAGGAATGGCAAACATGGCCCTTTTGGGGGGTTTGGGGTGCAAAATTCATCACAGGGAGTGTCCTGTTCTACTGCAGTTCCCACTAAACACAGTGCAAATCAATAAGCTGACTGATTTTGGTGCCAAGCCACACTTTGCTGCGCACCGAAGCGCCAACAGCCCAAGATCAGCCGCTGGAGGGTGTTTTGCATGATTGTGTCCCTCTCTCCTTCGCTGAGCATTTCTTTCTGCTTTACAGGTTCAGAAATGTGATTAAGAACACAGAACATATCTCTCAGCAAAGTAATAAGGAATCTTCATTTTCCTGCAATTTCATATCCTCCCCATTTGGCATATAAATCAGTGCCTCGCCGGGCGCCGAGTCCTCAAGCCGTGTCAAAATAAAATAGGCTCGTGATCAATGTGTCCAAGCTGTCCCCTCACATTTAGAGGCACACATCTCACCTGCTGGAATAGTACTTATCTGTGAAGATTCAATAAAGGTTAGAAGTCACCCATCAAAGTCACAGGGCTGCCAGTTCCCGCCAGCTGCCCTATGGGCAGTAACTCTTCCTTGAATAGCAGGGTCATTACTATGGCAACCGCCCCCTCCTTTATGGTGGCGCTCCAGATCAGGGGGGAGGGAGGAAGTCTCGGTAATGGGTCTCTTGCAGGTCATTTCGGCTTGTGCTGCTTTCCTTCCGTCTTCTTGAGTGATGTGCCGTTATTCTGTGGAAGGTGAGGATCCAATCCTTCCCAAGGATGATGTTATCGGTACAAATGTGCTACCAGTGCGGAATTGCTAAATGACACCTAGCAAAATGTAGCGCATGTTCCACGTCGTCTGTCTGGTACCCTATCCGTTCTCTGCCTGTCCCCGCTGTAACAAACATTGTTTACCACATTACAGGTGCCGGGAGATGGATAGCCTCCCGGGGAGGACTAGTAGGCACCATCCACCTGCCTTACAGAATATATACCATGCATTAAAATGTCTCCTTCCACCTGATAACTGGTAGAGCTCTTGAGTTCCGCGCCTGGCCCTTGCAAGCACAAATGGAATTACACATTTGTCTTGGATTGCGGAGGTGAATTTTGTGTGTATACGTATATAATTCGCGGTTGGGTGACAGCGCAATATTATTAATTCTGGTGTGGCTGAATTTCGTTGTGATGCAGAGCATCATAATTTTGATTTTTTGGAGGAGCGTTCCAGATATATTCTTGTGATGGTGTTTTTGTTTCCTCAATAAAGTACACCTCACTGTAGTTGGTGTTCACTTTTGCAGTAGTTCCAGAATTTCTGCCCTTTTTTCCTGCTAATTTGTAGTGCCTTAGATCCTGCAAAAAGTTGTACATTACCATCCATACAGAAATCCTTGTGCACAAGTGTGAATGTACGACTTTTGCAAATTCACAAACATTCCCAGTAGTTCACCTGGAAGGCTGAACCCGTCTTATTTTATTTTCCAGGCATACTACTTGTAAAGTCATTTGACATCATTAGAAGTTGGTATCGCTCCATTGTGGAACTTTACATGAAGTATGGATGAGGGTTAGATGAAGCCAGCACCTCTTTGCAACTGCACTTTTCTTTCTTTTTTCTCCAAATGGAAAGCAGTATTCCCCTGGAGAAATCCTTCCACTAACGTTTTTGTGTGTTCCCTTACCCTTCACACCCGGAGAAGGGATTTACTCCAGTCCTTAATAGGAGTAACTGACCAAGCATTTCCATGCCACCATACAACCTCAAGTTTGACCTAGCCATATGCAAATGAGTCTTGACCCTGCTCCAATATGAGCATTGCAGCCCAAACTGCCAGGCCAAGCCAGGCCCTCCCTGATCCGAAGACAAGCAACCCCAAACCAGTTTTACCCTTATTGGGGCTTGTCGGTCAGGTATAGCTTGGGTCTGATAGCAGGGTGAAGACTGGGTTGCCCATGGCTAGGTCCAAACTGAGATAGCATGGTGAGCTAAAGAACAATGGGTTAGAATGCTTCCCAAGCAATTGGCAGTGGTTAGACTTATTGCAAGCATCCTCCCATCGCCTTTTGAGTGCTTTATGCACATTCCTCCATACACCTACGACTGGCCCATACCTAAGGTAATAACAATGATATCCTAGGTTGTACACCCCACACAGGTTGAGGCAAGCAGGTTTCCCCAGCTTACAGACCCAGCAGGGGCTGACCACAGTGAGGTTGCCAACTGGGATGTGAGATGTTATGGTGCTAAAGACATGAGCATTCTCTCTCTAGACCTGTGTCTACCCATGCCTTCCAGGACAGAAAACCTGGATCAGGATGGGTGGGCACTGCAGCCATTCTTATTGATCACCCAGCAGTCATTTAGATTGAGCTGAAGACAAGGACACATTCTGAATTCTAGAAGAGCTGTCATTCTGATTGGCTAAAGCCTTCTTAAGCAATTTCAGCCATTCTGATTAGCTGCCTTTCAAACATGCTCAGTGTGCTCTGGCTACTCTGACTGGACGATAGCATGCCACTAGGAATGGCTGGGGCTGTGCTTTGCTCTGCCAGTTTGTGGGCAAGGCGATGTGTCTGTCTGGGATGGGTGTGGCGCATTGGGAATCCCACTGTGTCCCTTTCAGTGCCGAACTCCACCCACCATGTTTCCACCACACCACTATCCATGCATGCAGACAAATTACATTTCGGTTCCATCCTGCAATTCACATAGACACACAAGTGGATTACAAAATTAGATTGATATGAACCTGTCGTTCTGGTAACTATTTACTCTGGTGATGCACACATGTAAGGAAGTTATGCAGGGGTGTTGATTGAATTATTTTGTACGCCCCCACCTAGCAATCTGACCTGCACTTCACCGTGCTGTGCAGGCTTCCCCTTTACTGATCTCAGTTCAGTAGAAGTCAAATGTGCTTTTGCCTGTTGCTTTCACTACCCTTGGGCATTTTTTTTAGGTCCTTCAATTAATTTTATTCTTAGATGTTCACAAATTTCGTGTCCCTGCTGTAGGTCACCATCACGGTATGAAAAGCGGTTAGTGGCCACGGTGTACCGATTAGCTTCATTAGAAAAGCCCTTACGCTCACCTCACCAAAAATATTGGGATAATGCATTCTTGCGCATATAAGTGGAACATATAGTGCAATCAGTGCTTAATTTGTAAAATATTAAGTGCCAGGGCTCTGACCAGGAGGCCACTGCAGCTTGCACCACCCATCGCCCTTGTCATCGCTGCCAAAACAACTACTAACCCTTTCTCTCGCATGTAAATGCGACAGTAAAGATCATTCCAGGTCCCCAAAGCTATAGGAATGGCTGGGGGAGGCAGGTATTAGTCATTTTTTTATGTATATTGTTTCCCTAAACAGTTGTTATACTGCTCCTCTCTAAATTAGATGAGCAGCGCCACCTTGTGGCAGACTGCCCTAAGTGTGGTGTTGACAATTAGGTGCCGGTGCCGAGCACCGGAAACCAATTAAGTGCCGGTGCTCAGCACCGGAAACCTCCGGCTCAAATTAAGCACGGAGTGCAATGGTCTATAAAACAAAACTTCAGGGCAAAAATATTGTGTCTCCAAACTTTTATTAATAACTTATCTTGGCTCAAAAAATCAAACTATTGGTCGCAAAATAAACATCAACCAACCGTTAATGCTTTTCCTCTCAATCGAAGCATAACATTCTTTAAGATAATGGAAAAGTAATTCAATTAAGAAAATAGGTGTACAGTACAGAACAAGCAAATGCAGATAAGAAAATGATACATACTCATTGTGGCATATTGCTGCAATTACACCGCTGTTATCATGGTCACTTATAATGAAAAATCACGTCATCTGCATGGATTTCCTCCCACAATTGCTGAACGCTGCCTAACCTCAGAATGCTTAATGAACAACAGACACTTATCCATGGACTAGTACAAATATAGGGGCATTTTTATCAAAACATAACACAGCGCAGTAAGTCACCTTGCGGCGCTGTGTTACAGGGAACGGGCAGGAATGTGACGCATTTATCACAATGCAGCGCATTCCAGCCTTTTCCCAGTGCTGGCGCACAATGGGCTGCCTAGCCCCAATGCATGCCCCCTTGCACCATGGATGCAGGATTGTTTTTGTACAGGAAGGCTCATCTTCATGCACAAAAGCAATCCCGTGAGGCATTTTCCTCCATTTATGTGTGCTGCAAAACACAGCACACAGAAAGAGGAAGTAACGAGGAGAAATACAGATATTTCTCCTCTCCTCATTATACCTACCCTGGCAAGATGTAGCATTCTGGGGCATTCCTAGGTCTAACAGTAATGGTCAATCTGGGAATGCATCAAAATCCATGGGTGTTGCATTGGAACACTCATGCAATGCCCATGCAATGCCTCCCTGTGGCACAGTAACGCAACGCAGCAATTTGCGTTGCATTGCAGTAGTCTGGATTCATCAAGCCACTCAGGGCCAGGCAAAGCGAGTAGGGGGGTGGATGTGGCTAAATGGCTAGAGCAGCCGACCTGAAAGCTGGGGAAATAGGTTCTAGTCTGGCGGGAGGCTCAAGCATCCTGTGATTCTGGGAAAATCACTTAATCTACCCATGCCGAAAAATGAATGTGTTCATCTGTAATGAAACTGGTGCTCATGTCAAGTGCTCTGATACCTTCGGGTCGAGTATGCGCTATATAAAACTGCAAAAAAAAAAAGTGGCATTGTCTGGGTTGATAAATCGCATTTTAGGGTTGCGTAACGCATGCACCACGTTAAGTGCTGCAAAAGCGACGCAACCCCTGCATAAATATGGGCCATAGTTCCCTCTAATGGTTTTCTCTGATCATGCAAAACTGATACCTTGCATTGGTGATGTTCGGTCTGTAGAATTCAAGCAGAAGCAGACAACAGGGTTTCTCAGTGATGTGCTTAAATCCAAGATAAAATCAGAAATCTGCAGAAAACTTAGACAATATTGTGAGCAGTTCTCCTAGTGTCCCAAAAGGGCTCTGTGCAGTGCTTAATTTGTAAAATCAGGGCCAGTACCCAAACCTTTTCTCAGAAGCCTGCGTCTGGTGCTGCTGAATAAGAGAGCTGCAGACTAACAAGGCGGTCCATTCTTGATTTCACCTCATGACTCTTTCATCAATCAACACACACTCCCTGACCCTTTATCTCATCCTGAGGGTGCTTTCTCATCCCTGCTTGCATCCTTTTGTCACTGGTTTTATGCCAGTCTCTTCTTTCTTTTCCCCCTTTCTCTTTTTCACTCTCTTCTTCCGGGTCAAAGTCTAATGATGGAAAAATAAGTTCCCCTGCTCAAAAAAGAGTGCAGCTGGGCCCCACTTGCAACCACAGGTGAAAATTGTGACTTTGCCCCTTAAAATGTCAAATGCAGGCAATAAATAGCTTTTGTTCCAGATTCCATGTACTGCTGAGTGAGCAAATATGCACTGGCAGTAGCACTAACCAATCAGTGAAATATAGAATTTGCACAAACTGAATACCACAAGAAAGACAGTTGCACCAGCTGAAAATACACTTTTTTCACTAGTCAATCTGTGTAAATGCTGATGAGAAAGTGCCCAGGCAACAGTGCAATGTTGCTCAGCCGATGTTGCAGTGCTTGTAATCTACCCCTTCAGTGAGTAACAGAATGTGCAACAGCGTCACATGTACTGTTACATGATTATCTACTTTAAATCCCACTGGACTTTACATACTCACTTTTAATTTGACCGTACGTTTCTACAATGCTAATGTCAACATGTGCATGTTTCTGCCTCTATTTACGAACAAAATGCTACTTTTCCAAACTGCTATATATATTTACTACTTCGTACTGAATACTTTATTTGAGACACTGCTTCCTTCCATTGGCAAATGCTACAATTGTTACCCTACGTGAGTTAAGGTAACTATACCATGTTTGTTGCTCAATCCTGCTTCCTGATTGTCTTTTGTGTCAATTTTCGGGGACTGCGAATCTCACGAGATTTTGTGTGATTATGCAAAAACTCAGAAAAATGATGTGTAATTACCTGAAATGTAAAACCGGCATGTGATGCTAACATTTTGCCACAAAAGGCGCATCATTATATGACATGGCGAAATAGCATAAATTTGGGAACTTCAGGTAATAAGCACAAAGGGAAATTACACGAGAACGCAATGTAAATATCGCCCGGGCCAAATTGATTTATTTCTGTACACCATTCGGAAATCTAATTGGGTGGAGTCCACAAATATAATCAAGTCATAAATAGTGATTGACCTATTAAACATCTGTTATTCATCACCAAGATACCCTTGGGTGAACGTGCGCCATACAAATACACGTTATGTTTTTACCCATCGTTTTCCTAGGGATCAGGGTGTTAAGAGCTGTTAATGCCCCGGTAGGATGAAAACACATTTTAATTGATCCCACCCCATTAATTAGGCTGATACAAATGGTTAGGCTGGAAAATAAGGATGATGGCCAATTAACAGCTTTTAACTTCCGGCAAAATGTGATCAATGCATCAAATTACAGATATGTAGCTGTCTGTAATATGGTTGCTTTCCACCAAAAAGTCCAAGTGACATCCAATATATAACAAGAGCTAAACTCCAAGCGCCAGTGATGTCAAATGGACTCTCATTGTGGAAAATCTGCAATTTTGTGTTGTGTTAGAAACACCACAGTCTCTTCTCCTGCTCACACATACAAAATAAGAGTAAAGGAGTTTTGGGGGGATAATGCAGAACATGGCCTCACCTGCATAAGTCCCCACTAGTAAGTAACTGGCATTGTGCCACTCTCTCCGGAGCCTCATGTAATCCTTCTCCCCTCCTCCAAATCCAAAAGAAAATGGCCAACATCCTGTCACCCTTCCCAACTTCCTGCCACCCTTCCAAACTTCCTTCGGGGAAACCCTCCACTCAGTGCCAGAATGGGTCAGAAAATATGCCCTGGACATTAAAATAAAAGTCTCCCTTGTTGGAGAATTAGATAGCTACAAAAGTGGCCCAAGTTTACAAAGTGGGATAGTTTTGAACATGTTAAGACACACTGTGTAAGTGTTTTGCAAGGTGTGGAAGAATGCATGGATTTAAGCTTGTTACAGAAAGTGCTTGTTTTATAATAAGGGAAATGAATAGTAAAACCGGCCTAGTGGACCATAAAGAAGGACCACAAACAGTCAAGAAACGTCCCACACACTGACCTGCCAGACCAGCCAACCAGGCACTGCCTGATTGCCCTATAGGCCAGTCCAATCCTGCCTCCAACATCAAAAGATACCTAGGGCCATATGTAGGTAAATTACATTTATCGATTCTTAAATACCGAATTTTACCGATTCGGTATTTATGAATCGGTAAATGTAATGTAGGTAAAAAAATACAGATTCAGTAAGTGTCGGTATTTTAGAATCGGTATTTACCGATTCGGTAATGGTAACCTGTATCTCATTGATTCCTATGGGCCAGGAGGCCCATAGGAATCAATGGGAAGCCAGTTACCATTACCGAATCGGTAAATACCGAATCGGTAATGGGGGGAGCTCAATCAAGGGTGGCAGGGTGTCACATTGACACCCTGTTGCACCCCTGATTCCTGCATGTGTGCACATGTGGCACACATACATGCCCTGAGGGCATGTGTGTCTGCCACATTGCACACATCTAAGGGCCAAATAATGCCTTAACTGAGACATTCGTCATTTACCACCAACTTTCAGTTGGTGGTAAATAACGAATCCCCACACCCACCACACACTCCCCCTACATCTCATTTCTGTATTCGGTATTTACCGAATCGGTAAAATTACCGATTCGGTAATTTTACCGATTCGGTAAATTACCGAATACAGAAATGATCCCCCTACATATCAAAAGCCTAAATACCGGTCGGTAACGGTATATTTACCGAAAATCGGCCGTTACCGACTGGTATTGGGCTACCTACATGAGGCCCCTAGTGTCCTGCCACACCAAACTCTTTACTGCCCCCCATTGCAGTACGACAACACAAAATAAACTGGCCTCGTACCACCTTTCTCCACCATCCTTTGCTCATGTTCCCTGCCTCTTTACTGAATACAAGAGAGAAAGCCGGTGCCATGCTGACAGCGGCACTGTGAAAGCTGTCAGTGTGGCCTGCTTATCCTTGTCAGTTTGGATCTTGTGAACCCGCCACTGATGGGGTAAGTGGTGGTAGGTGTGCAAGCGTACCACCCATGATCCTCTGTTTCCCTTAGATCTGCGGAGACTAAGGGAGACGGGTATCACCACCAAGTCCAATGTTTTGCTGCACTGATGTTTTTCTCTATGAATATTCAAAACTCATGTTTTCACTTCTCTGATGGCAGAGTACTGAATTGCCTAGTTCAGGTTAATGGCACTGAATGCGAGCCATGCACATCAAGGTTGGTATCATCCTTCAGGCAAACAAATACATGAACTTTCTTATCTGCTTCATGTCTTTGTTTCAGATTTTGATTGAACTGAGCATTTTGGCCAACATTAATAGTAAATACCAGCAGTTAGATTTTGTGATGGTTGAACCAAACTCAAAAATATGTTCAAGATATGCTACTTAAAAGCGAAAAAGTATGCTAATTTGTAAAGCAATAACTAAAGGTACACACCTGCATGAAATATTGTTTGAATGCAAACTTAATTATGAACAGCATTCTAAGTGACCCTCGGCATGTGAAGAGCAAACTTTGCTACAAAGCAAAATCAATTTACTAGCCTCCAACCCTTGGGATAAATTAGAACCTCGCCTGTTGGGTTACTCCATCTATCCAAGAAATCAGCGACGAAATGTGCTGCCACCCTAGAAGACCAATGTCTTGACAGCTGCCGCCTGGAGAGGAACATGAGCTCTCTGCCACATAGCTGAATGGGAAGATAAACCTGGCGATTGGTTCGTGCCTCAGGGATCGGCATCACCAATTGTGGGATGCCCTGTTAAATTTTGTATTGTCTATCCTCTCCTTCACATATGAAGCCTCTCAGCTACCATATATACTCTGCGTGACCGTGGTTTAAACTCCTGGTGATTTGTTCATGCCATTTTGATTGGAATCACACTGGATGCATAATTGAATTCTCTATGTACTCTGCATATTTGTGGTGACCATGTATTTATGGGAGCTGTGACCTGGGCTTCTAAATTGGGTGTCAGCCACCGGTTGTCTCTTACATACCCCTTTGTCCTGATGAAGAACTGCAAGCGGAGGCTTTAAGTTACCCTCTACGCAATTAGTCGGGTCAACATCCCTTACTCTAGGGCATGGTCTACGGTTTACCACCTCTCCCCAAAACTAGATGATGCATTTTGAACTTGCTGGCATCATTCTGCCAAATGGACGTTGAAGAATAAAATTAATTTGTCTTGTAGACAGGTCCATTCATACTGGTTGTTTTTTTCTCAACAGCATAAAAGCCAGCGTTCACTGAAATGTATAATATTGTGTTCTTCAATTGTTTTTCTTTTGAATTCCCCTTCTCTTACTCACCTCACACATGAGCACTTTTTCTTTGCATTTTTTCCTAGAGCAGCCATTTACTGATTTATTGTTATATGTTGTAATGACTTTGCTATCTGCATACCAAGAAAATATAAATAAGATATATTTTTTTTAAAGCATTTGTTTCTGTCTCTCTGGTGTGTTTTGAAGAAGAGTATTTGGTTCTCTCATGTGTAATAATTACATGTAAACCTTTTCGAGTGACTTAGTCAATTAATTTTATAAGTCACAACCTCTTTGGCTTGACCAAGGAGGGCCGTTAGGACTCATTGGCGGCTTGCCGAGGGAGTGCTGCGGGCGGTGGGTGGCGGAGAGGCAGAGTGGGAGGGTAGTGGACTCGGACATACGACGGAACGGAGTAAAGTAAGTTAAATAAATAAATAAAACGATTTAACTTGCACGCGCTGCAGCACCAACTCGGCGATGCAGAGTGCTCAAGGTAAATAGTTTATGTATTTACTTACTTTACTCCATTCTGTCGTATGTCCAAGTCTACTACCGCCCACTCTGCCCCTCCCCCGCCCCGCCGCACCACCCCACAGCACTCCCTCGGCGAGCCACCACTGTTAGGACCACTTGTTGTTCTCACTGCCACTCTAGAAGAGGCTGTAACCCACAGATGCTGTCATCGAGGGAGGGTGGTATTTATATGCTGCCCCAAGTAGAGCCCGCATCTAAGGAGAAGCAGCCCCTCAAAGCAGACAGTATTTAGAGGATGCTCTTGCTCTGGAGAGGCTCAGGAAAGGCTGAAACACACAAAAGAGGATGGGAGGTAGGTTTTCACATAGTCTAACTCCTGGGAATTGCTCAGGGTAGCCAGTGGTGCTGGAGCAAAGTTCGGAGTGTGGGTGCTACCATCAGTGTGGCATTACGGAGGTTATAGGGCTTGTAAAAAACCCAAACATCATACAACAAACAAGTGTAGACAATGAGCCATTCGCCAGGAGTGATAAGGGTGTGGTATGGAGCTGGCGGTGCATTTTGGAGCTCATTTTCACAAATGTATCACTTAAGCATGGTGTGGTAACACACTGTCATTTAAAGCCAGCACACATTCCATTGAAATGGCCACTACATTTGCACAGACATGCAGGTTTACTAATAATCCTATGCAGCATACAAGTGATAACCCATGGAAATAGGGTTTCAGTGACTATTTATTGTTTGTGTATTACCAAGTAAAGTGTCTTAATTTGTTCTGATTCTATTAAAAGTTTTGTTTCCATCACACTTCAGGATCACAAAAGAAAGTGCTTCATTTGTGTTTCCATAACTGGTGATATATTTTAAATATTTGTACACTTCAGGTTTTGTTGAGTGCTAGAAAGCAAATTAACATCCTCCAGCCTTTCCTTTCACACTCAATAAGATTGGCATGTAGTAATTACAACATCCTCTCACATTGCAGTCGGAGAAAGAAAGGTAACTCAATCTCCATGTTAAAAGAATAACCAACAATTTGATGGAAGCCATACCCTGACATGTGACCCCCAAGGGAAGGTAACATTTAAAGGGATCTTTATTGCTTGATCACTTCTAAACTCCAGATTGGTTATTGGCTCCTGCACCTCCCCGCACACCTACTTCCAGCGCCTATGAGAATAGCTTTCCAACCCATACATTTTTTCCCACCATGCCACCTCAGATTATTGTTTGTGTTTGCTCAGGAAACGTTTTAATCAGCGGCCACAAGTGAGGCTGCTACACATGTGAGCAGTGCTTAATTTGTAAAAAATAAATAAACAAGTGCCAGGGCTCTCGTCAGCAGGCCACTACAGCCTGCACCACTTATTGCCCCCATCTGTGCTGTAAATGATAGTAACAACACAACTACTATGACACTCCTACAAGGGTGACAATTTGGACTATTCCAGTCCCCCAAAGCTATTATAATGGCTTGGGAAGCAGATAATAGTAATTTTTTTATGTATACTGAATTAATAATTGACTGGTATTATGGTAATCTCAGACCGTGCCACCTTGTGGCACACTGCCAGAAGCGCCAGTGGTGACAATTGAGTGCTGGTGCTGAGCACCGGAAACCACCTGCTCAAATTAATCACTGCCTGTGAGACACTGAAGGAGGCTGTCACTCACTGAGTTGATGTTGCTTTAGTGACTTTGCAATGTAGTATAGGCAATACGCAGAACCATTTCCTTACTGGCAAATGCTGGAGAGACTGCCATTTGGGAGATGCTGTCACTCAGGTAATGCTTTCACTCACTTGAGGAAGTCACTCAAGAGATACTGCCAACGAGGAAAGAGCACCACTCATGAACCAATGTTACTTAGGGTACTGCAACTTAGGATAGGAACTTTGGAGAGACTACTGCTCTGGAGCGGGTGCCATTTAGAGTGGCTGTCACTCAGGAGATGCTGCCCCTCTGGTAAGTTACCTCTCAGTACAGGCTGCCACAGGAGGTAGTCTGTACCTCAAGGTAGGTTAGGTAGGTTAATGTTTGAAAGGCGCTGCCAGTTGAGAGGGTCTGTCAGAAAAGGCCACTCTCCCACTCTTGACAGACCAGTCATGGCCTACTATATGTTCACTTCTTAGTTTAAAAAAACCCACTATAATTGGAGTGCACTGACCCCCCTCAGACCCTTCTACAGTATTGATTGCCACACTCCTGGCACAGACTGCAACTCAAGTGAGGTTTGCTTCTCAGCAGAGGGAGTCTGCAGCTTATTCGACATCACATTGGAGGCTGTCTTTCTGCAGAGACCATCACTTACAGATGTTTTTTACTCCCCTAAAAACATTTCAGATGCCTGATTTTCCCAGCATGCATGAGGTCTCTTCCCGCCGCTGCTTGCCATAAATACAAAGCCCTCTAATTGGTAGTCATTTTACATCTGACAGCCCTCTAACTTGCAACCATCCCCTGCTGGTACACCCAGTTCAATTCTCCTGGCATACTTTATGGCGACTGTTGATTCTGTGAGACTGTGCCATTTAACAATAAGTTGCAGCGACAGTCACAGAGGGGTTTTGTTCAAAGCTTAAAGCACTTGCTCAAATTAATGACCAAAAATGTCAGATGTGTCCATGGCTAATTATTCATTAGATGTGCAATTAGCAAAGGATGATCGTGACATTTGAATGTGATTCATTTTAACTCAGAGTACGAATTCAATTACTCGCTATTCAGGGAACCACTAGTCAGGCTGAGGTTTGACGAAGGCTCATTGGTGGCCGGGGAGATGTCAAAAACCCGTGACGTCATTGTCTGGAGACAAAAGAAACCATTGCTTCCTAGTATGAGACTGACTTGTACTTCTGTCTCCTTCAAAATAGAAAATGGAGTGAAATCTGACAGGAAAACACTTGGCGTAATCTTTGCACTGGTTGTACAGATAAAAGAATATCCAGATCCGGTACTGGTTGGCGCCAAAGGCTTTTAAACCTGACACTGCTTGTGCCTACAGTCATGTCCTTCTGCATCTATGAAGAGTTAACAAAGTTCATTTAAAGATTTTATCTGCGAACCCCCAGTATTTAGGGGCTTGTATGCACTCAAGTGTAACCATTATAGGCCAGACTGTAAAGCTTGGACTGATGTTAGAGCATTCTTAGATGATGAAGTGATTTTTGCCACTGGCCCTTGCTTTGACTGAATGATGCATATGTGTTGTGGCAGTCCCTAATTTGTGAAAGAATGAATGTCAGTTGCGGAAGCTCTGATCAGAAGCACACAGGCGGTGCTATTACTTGTCGGCGTGCTGAATACCAAAGCTGCTTAGTCAGGAATACACCTCATGCCTGTTTAATCCATCACAGGCACTCCCTTCATCTTTAACTCACTCTTGAAGGTTCCTGCTTTCTCCCTTTGCAACAGTTTTTCCATCTTGGTCTTCCTCCGTCGTGCTTTTGTGTGATTTCCACATTCTTGCTCTCTGGAAATGTCTGATGCGGAAAAATAAGTGCAGGTCCACAAAAATTAGTGCTGGGGGCCCCCGGCTCAAATTAAGCACTGCCCGATGGTCAGTCAGTTCAGATATCATTTTTGTGCTGGTCAGCTAGTACAAATGTTTTGACAAGACTGTGTATTGTGCCATTCATATAATATTGTCGTGTAAAGTTGGCTATTGAAATAAGTGCCTCTGAGACAGCTGGTAAGCGAGTAGGTGAAAGAAAGTGTAAATTTCAGCAAACATTTGCTGTTCGTTTGGTGGCCCCTGCTCCACAGCCTTCCAGATTCCACACTGGCACCCTGATTTGCATCCTACATGCCGCAGCATGTCAAATTCAGAGACAGAAGAAATCTGATCCCATCACCCCCATCCTGATGGAAATCCATTGCCTCCCCTTGCGGAACCCCTCCATCACCAAACCAGCTGCATCATTACAAAGCCATCCTGACCAGAACCCTGCTTATCTTGTAGCCAAGCTCACCATCTCTGGTGGTTCACAAGACACCACCAGCCTGCAGACTAAGGAGCGCCCAGGATCATGAAAGCATCCCTGTATCAAACACTGCTCCAATTTAGGAAAGAGTTGAAGAATACGACTCCACAATGCATAAACCATCTACAATCCAGCTTCCTCTTCTATTATTCTTTGACTTTATTCTGTCTTTGACCATGTACCGTGCTTCAATGCCTTTTGGTCAAGTTTGTGCTATAGAAATAACATATACATTCATGCATTTAACTATTGACCGTAGGTTGATCAAGCCATGTCCATAAGGTAAACTCACAGTTACTTCCATGGTTCCTTTTAATACCATATTGGGCCATTGAATAATAGGAAGTGAGGTATTTACCCCACTGGGTGTCGTAAATACTTACAATTTTGAGTTATCCTCTGGGTATTGAGGAATTACTTGTGGAATCCAACAAATTCTGCATGGATTAGAAAGTACTGCACATTTTCCCTAAGGAAATTTTGGCATGGTAAATCTGCTGAAATTTGACAGAGGTAAATTGTGCTAGGTAAAGTTGATACTGTACTCCTAGCAACCGGAGACTAAGCTCATTCTTTAGAGTTGGTTGGGCAGGATACTCCATCACAAACATGATGAATGGCCTGTCCACCATACTATAAGTCTATCACTTCTTGTAATTTGGCTGACAGGATATCCAAAATATTTTGTTAGAGAATCTTGCCCTCCAAATCCTAAATAAGGTCATAGGGATCACCCATTTATAGTCAACAACTTGCCCACTAATCATATCTTTCCATTTTTGTGTTCTGTCCACTATCGTTAATACCCTTTTCTAAGCTGCGTGGGACTTCCAGCCAAAAAGATTTACAAATAGAAACCCCATAAACCAGTAAATGTACAGCAGTCGATTCACCCTTTCTCATTCTTGTGGTTTATACCACCCGTTATTTCTTGATAATTTGCAAAAAATATGTTTGGATTTATACTCTTCAGGGATCATGCTCAACAGAAATTTGTAGTTTCCCATGCCAGGGCTAGGCAAGTGCTGCCAGATGTGCTTAATATAACAATAATTATTTAGTTGCCACTTGTCCAAAATCCCCCTGGACATCATTTGATTTCCATGGCAATAGTGATTTCCTCCGCACCAGTGCTATCCGTGAAGAAATATTGAAATCTGCGACCTCCAGTTTCATGAGTAGCTTATCTAGATCGATTTCATCCCGGATGATAAAAGCAAATGAAGAAAATATGTTAATAAGCAATTAAAGTTGGAAAGATAAACAGATGCTTTAATTAGAAGTTGTCTTAAATCATCAAAAAACAATTTAAAAGGTGATATGCCAACAGTGCGCTAATGGCATAGAGCGACGTACGTGTTTTGGAATTCTCTTCTGCGTAGTAGCCCGATTTGACACCGCATACTGTTATGTTATGTTATGTTATTTATATTTTTATAGCGCACAGCTGCCCCAGCAAAGGGGCGTCCTGGCGCTATGACAGACACTATAACATAACACACAATAAAAGAAAAAGAAATTAAACAGACACGGGTTCTGCATCGAGGCATTGCAAGGTAGCATGAAAAATGAGTCGGGCATAATTTTCTTGTTACCTGGGCTGGCATAGTATACATTTGGGATATTGAGAGACAAGTCAGATGAACATCTTCAAGTTTCAAATGAGCTCTTCAAGACCCAAGGTGTATTAATCTTGTGCACCAATCCTTCCGGGAGGCTCGTTGCAAGAAACTTGATGCTCGAATTGCAGAGCTATCACTATTCTACTCGAGCAAACATAAAGATAGGCATTAGATTTTGCCTGCACGGTGGGTACAGACCCCAGATCACTGAACTAAGGTGTGCTGTACATGTTCAATAAAAGCGGACACAGTACGTGTCATGAGCGGGGGCGTGATACAGCAGACCATTCTCTGCATCGACAAATGCCCAGAATTTTGGGGATTTTTTTTATTTGAAATTATATTCTCAACTCAGTTAAATTACAACTAAACGTGATTTTCTGATGCCATTGTTTCTATCCCTATATTTGCATCTTCGTTGTATTCCTGATTGTATTGGCAACATTTTAATTACAAATGCAAAATTATTAGGTTTCACCTTACTAGTGTTGAAGGCTTTAAGCCGAAAATGTAATGTAATTTTTTTCCTCCAAACACTCGTTTGTAAAATAAGTGCCTTGCGAAATTGTGAAATCACATCCCCAAAATATTTTCCTCTTGACCAATCTCTTGCCGGTACCTGGTGTGACATTTGGCCATAAGGTATGCTCCTGAAAGAAAACATAATTTTGCACCTCCCCCCCGTCTGCTACACTTTCTTCTCCTAATTGTTCGACTAATTTTGACATGTTGTTAGCATCATTGTTCCACTTATATTCTGTCACTTCCTCCAACCATACTTGTGGTTCTTCTGCAACCAATGTGATTATACAGCACTCAGAATCCCGTTGCTAGTGGAGTTTGGTCTATCAATCCATTCATCCATCCATCTATCATTTTTTGAGGGCCTTTTTTGGCAAGAGAGAGTGGTCCTTCTAAACCTTTGCCACCAAATGAGCTGGTGTGTTGCAGACCAACGACTTAATTGTGCTCTAACCTTCAGAAGATGGCTAAGAAAACGGTGGCATATAATAATTGTCCTGCAATATAAAATGATATTTATTTAATTGTTCATAGCAAGAAAAGCAGGTAACGTGTTTTCGTCACATCAGGCCTTCATCAGACCCACAATGTATTGCAAGTACAACACATAAAAATCAAACAAAGGATACCCACATGTACCAATAAATGCCTTAATAGACATGAAACAAATCAGGCTGATTACGTGCACATAGGTGACATTTGTGTTTATGATAACTATATGAATGCATGGGAAAACTCTTTTTATGCATCTCTATATATCTATCTATATCTATCTCTCTCTCTCTATATACATATATACATATATATACATATTTCAGAAAAGCCCCGGGGGGTGGCGGTGTCCGGGGCTGGGGGGCCCCTCTGGGCCCCCCATTACTATAAAATATTGCCCCCGGGACTTGCCCCCCCGGGGGCTAATTGTAAACGAAGCGCGGGAGGCCGCGCTTCGTTTTTTTTTTCCGGGAGCGGGGTGCGCTGATACTAAGCGAATCCCTCGATTTTTGCGGGTTTTTTGTGCTTTCTTGTGCCTCGGTTCTACCGAGGCACAAGATGGCTGCCAACACTTCCTGGTTTGAAGTGTTGGCAGCCAATTAGCATAAAGCTCGTGCTCGGGAGGATCCGCGGCCCTAGATATATCTATCTTTTTACTTTTGAATATCTCAGGAACTACGGAACGGATTTACACCATTTAATCAAAAGGCACAAGTGTGAACCAAGGGCAACCTCTTTGCCAAATTTGGTGTAATTCCATTCAGTAGTTCGGGCTGTAGCTGCGTCAACAGGTCCTATGGGAAATTGCATGGGGAAAACGCTTTTTGGGACCCCCCTTTTTTCTCAGCCCCCGCTTGACGAATCACCACAAAACTTTCAGGATAGGAGCGGACCGGAGCTGGCCAAAAGTTTGGAAAATTTCGCGAAGATTCGTCAACCAGCGCCAGACTTATTGGGATTAGAATGTTGCGGCTTTCCTATGGAAAATAGGCCCTAACTATAACTATCTACTGGCGACCGCCAGTAGATAATATATATATATATATATATATCTGTCTCAGGGTCCTTCATCTAGAATACGACTGACTCCATTGCAAGTAAGGCTAAACAATGAATTACATTGGATTATTCCTGTTTAAGGTGCACCTTGAGGCATGAGTGTCTCGTCCTCTTGTGCCTTTACACTTTGAAATGAATGTTTAACTTGTTCACTGGAACAAAAGAATGTGAGTGCCCAAGGATCACTTTTTGCCAGTGAGAGCATGGACAATGCCCTCGGATCCTTGGGTGCTTACTTTCCATTTGCTCACTTGACATTGGAGCACACTCTCACTTGTCATTTGATATGAATCTCCACTCCAAGTTTTTTTTGAGTGTCTACTTTTCTCTCTCCTCTTCTGATAGTCCTGCTTGTCACCTTCTGACCAAAGTGACTCTCTATCAACGTCTTTCTTATAACATAAATGCTTTTCTCCACTTCTCTCTTGTGTCATATGTGGCAAGTTCTGCTTGTCACCTGTGACATCAGTGTTCACCCATTACCTCTTGTTTTTGTATGACATCATTGGTTATCTATCTATCTATCTATCTATCTATCTATCTATCTATCTATCTATCTATCTATCTATCTATCTATCTATCTATCTATCTATCTATCTATCCAACTTTTATTTTGTTTTCCTGAGTGCAGAAAGTTATAATTGCTATATCAGATTTAATGGAAACTTTCAGCACATGGAGGTGAAGTTGCTTGTGCTTCCCCTATCCTCTCTACCTATCATTGGCTCAGATAGCTAGGACATGCCCCACATACTCAGATGAATCCTGTCTCTCTCTATGAACTACAAGGATCAAGGGACATATTTATCATTGCGTTGTGTTTCTTTTTCACCTCGCAACTGGTTGCAAAAGTGACTCAACCCTGAAGTTTGATCTATCAAACCACACAAGGCCACCATGCGTAACTCTACCCTTGTAAAGCGTTCCATGGGTGGAGTATGGGGGTTCCCACTCATCCACCTATGGACCATGAAACATTTCCAGATTTACCAATACTGGTCGACTTGGGAATGCCTCAGAATTATTTGCCTAACCAGGGGTGGTGTAACAAGGAGAAATATATTTTTTTCTCCTTGTTATTTCCTGATTCTGCAGCACACATAGAAAGAGGAAAATGCCTCTTGGGATTGTTTTTGTGCATGAAGGAGTCCATGTGGCTGATTAAGTAGCCAGAATCTAATTGTGTAAGCACAAGAGGTTTGATTTAAATAACAGGGAAGGAAAATATATAATTATATCACAATGGTCACTAGTATTCCATAGTCATAGAATGCTTTCGATCCAGCATTTTCTGGGCCCACTTTCTTACCATCACTCCTCCCTTTGACCTTTTATTTTCCCCCTGAGAGGTGATAGGAGTTAATATTAAATCGATCAAAGTTCAATTAACAGCGTAACCTATTTGGCTACAGAGTAAGGACCAGGAATCAGTAACTATGGTTAAGAAGGTTTATTACAAATTAAGAATCAAGGTAAGATACACAACTCTTAACATCATGCTATAAAGATACAGATTAACACTAGAAAAGCCCAACCTCTGGAAGAAATTGTGTTAGACTAATATTAGGCAAACAAGAAGTTCAGTCACAGCAATAAAAAAGATTAACAATAAAATGTGATTCTAAGAGAAGAGTTTCAGGTTTTCTCGTCTATACATGGTAAATCTAAAGCACCTAAAGTAGAGTCCAAGCTGACAGGATGGTTCTAGCACTCTGAAGGATCTCAGAAATCAAGAAATTCTATAAAGGAACTTAGAACGGGACAGGAAATTATGCAGGAAGATGTCCGCATTTCAGAAGCTCAGTCAAGAGCCCTCCTGGAAAAGGGAATAAGTGTTATCCTAAGCCACACTCAGCAAAAAATCAAAGGAAGCATGGCGTCTAAACCGCTCAAGGTCTAAGGGGCAGGAAAAGGTCTAAAGAAAATCAGAAGGGATCTGCTCTCCAGCGAAGTGAACACTAAGTTATAACATAAGAGTCTCTTGGGCAACAACCCTTTGTGCACATCATCAGGGGTCTATTGTCTTGCTCCACTTCTCACGTCCTAGACTCCAACATTAGCAAAGTACCTCACACTGGGCATGGGAAGGACATTGTCTTCTCCCACACAGGCCAGGTTGTAGCATTGCTGAATAGGCCTTTCAAATAACACTCTGGCTCTCCATGTTCTTTAGTTAAGGTCTTCTTCTCAGGCTCTCTCTCTATCGCTAGTACAGTAATGCAACTATTATTCAACTAACAATGCATGTAAATACCTACATTGTCATGTTAGCAGAAAATGGAAAACACTATTTTAAGCAGCATGTTAATAAAGCCTACTAAAGACAACTTAAAGTATTAACTCAATGGTGCCCATTTATTATGCATGTCTACATTTAAACACAAATTAATATGAATGGTCAGTATGTTAGATTGATATTACATAGAGCATACAGTAAATATTAAAGGGATATGTATAAGTGTGTCTAGGAACAACATTTTAAGGCTATTTATGAAACGTTAGTGCACACATTACATAAGGTTTTGTCGTTGCTATTGTAATCACATATGGGGATAGTTTCTATTCAGCCATCTAAACAGTAAATGTTAATCAATGAATTAAGGCACACATTATGTAAGCCGACCTCGTTATTTTATTAAGTATATATCTATATATCTACTAAGTATAAGTATCTCATTTAATTCTGTCAAACATATAATATAAGTACGTTCCCTAGTCCTATTAAATACACTCTAAAAATAATGTCAGGTACAACACTTATTTTTATATTGTAAGAACAGACGTTGTATCGTAAGAACAGACGGTAAATGTGCTAAATGTACGTTCATGTCAGGTATCTGTTATGAATTTGTGGGGGATTTGTGACGTGTAAAGGGTGGGCAAAAATGCACTGCACCTGTAGTTGCTCCAGAAAGCATAAACCACATTCGTTTTGTAAGCATCTCGTATTTAAAGCCCCCCAAACATTCTACTTAAGTCTATAATTAGCTATTTTTTACCATACCTTCGCATTGAAAAGGTTCACATTTCCATGTCCAATCAATATCTCCTAGCATGTCACAACTTTGGGGTACCCCCCAAGATAACACGAAACAGTAATACCATGTGTAAAAGGGCTAGCTTCCTGGTAACCAAGCTTGAGTGTTCTGTGTAAGCAACACTATTTCTTGAAAAGAACAGAAGTGAATGTGTTGTGTTTTGCTCATTAGGAGGCTGGCATGTTTCTGGCCCTGCTGCCTCTCAGGGCTCCACAAGCAGATACAAGTTGACAAGTGGCATCAGCAAAGGGAGGGCGCTCTTTAAGGCACTTTTGAAACGAGGCCTTGAACAAGCAGCCAGAATCTAATTATAAGCCAAATAGAATACAGTACCCTGATAGTTATTCAAATCATGGGTCAGAGAGCTAGGCAAGGTTCAAACTCAAAGTAATAGACTAAGCAATTCATTGCAAGGAAGTGTAAAAAATAGGGCAGGTTTCTAGCTTTTCAATCACATTTAGCCATTGATCTTTCTAGAAGTAGCAGATTGGTGTATTGTCAGTAAATAGACTTATTTTTAAAGTATTCTGTGATGATAATGAGATGACACCTCTCCAGAATCTGCTGTCTGTACACTTTTAAAAACACCCCAGTATTTTCATGCGAGGAACTACAACATCGTTTTAAGGATATCCGTGATATGAAATAGCAGGGACGGCTCCTCCTCAATGGCAGAGGAGCGTAGCCCCACTGGTTCATAGCCAGCAGCTGTAAAATAAAACAATATTTTACTATTGTTTCTATTTTGTGCAGGGATGGGTGGGGCCCGTGGATGTATGACGTTACAACGCACACTATTACAACGCATACACTTACAACGCATTTTTTACAACGCATAATCCATTACAACGCATGACATTACAACGCATGACACTACAACGCATTTTTAAAAAATACCTTTACAACGCACTACCATTACAACGCATACTACCTTTACAACGCATACCATTACAACGCATAATATTAAATTACATTTAAGGTAAGTATTAGATAGTATAGGGGTAAAAATTACTATTCTAACTCCAGGGGGTGCAACAGTAGGGTAAGTGTTGGATAGTGTAGGGGTAAAAATTACTATTCTAACTCCAGGGGGTGCAACAGTAGGGTAAGTGTTGGATAGTGTAGGGGTAAAAATTACTATTCTAACTCCAGGGGGTGCAACAGTAGGGAAAGTGTTGGATAGTATAGGGGTAAAAATTACTATTCTAACTCCAGGGGGTGCATCAGTAGGGTAAGTGTTGGATAGTATAGGGGTAAAAATTACTATTCTAACTCCAGGGGGTGCATCAGTAGGGAAAGTGTTGGATAGTATAGGGGTATAAATTACTATTCTAACTCCAGGGGGTGCATCAGTAGGGAAAGTGTTGGATAGTATAGGGGTAAAAATTACTATTCTAACTCCAGGGGGTGCATAAGTAGGGTAAGTGTTGGATAGTATAGGGGTAAAAATTACTATTCTAACTCCAGGGGGTGCATCAGTAGGGTAAGTGTTGGATAGTATAGGGGTAAAAATTACTATTCTAACTCCAGGGGGTGCATCAGTAGGGTAAGTGTTGGATAGTATAGGGGTAAAAATTACTATTCTAACTCCAGGGGGTGCATCAGTAGGGTAAGTGTTGGATAGTATAGGGGTAAAAATTACTATTCTAACTCCAGGGGGTGCATCAGTAGGGTAAGTGTTGGATAGTATAGGGGTAAAAATTACTATTCTAACTCCAGGGGGTGCATCAGTAGGGTAAGTGTTGGATAGTATAGGGGTAAAAATTACTATTCTAACTCCAGGGGGTGCATCAGTAGGGTAAGTGTTGGATAGTATAGTGTAATATTATGCGTTGTAATGGTATGCGTTGTAATGGTAGTATGCGTTGTAATGGAATGCGTTGTAAAGGTAGTTTTTAAAAATGCGTTGTAGTGTCATGCGTTGTAATATCATGCGTTGTAATGGATTATGCGTTGTAAAAAATGCGTTGTAATGGTAGTGCGTTGTAAAAGTTGCGTTGTAAAGGTTGTTCCCCGGGGCCCGTGCATGGGAGAGGGGGACTGGTATGAGAACTTCTAAGGGTGCATGTCAGTTTGGCCAGCTGTCTTAGGCGGGCCAAACATACATGTGCATTTAAGTTTCTCCAACCCAACTGTGAAATACAGCACAGACTCCTGGTGCCTGAGCAAGCATTAATCCAGCTCACTCAGGCCAATCCCCTCCGCTGTTCTCAGGCTTGAAAGCAGCGCAGGGATTGGATGGGGAGTCTGTGATGCTGTCCCAGGGACCGTTAGGACCAGGAACAGAGGAGCGCAATGTGGCCGGCAGCACCGGGTAATTCTTTTATTTATTTTTAGGCCCCCCACCTTGCACTCCTCCTGCATACTCCCCCTGGCCCCCTCCACCCACCGCACCACTCCTTATCTGTGTCAGCCGCCACTGTGAAATAGGAGTACAGAGGTGATCGTCTGATTACTTTATATTTAAGAGACTCATTGCCAAAAAATACTTTCAGGTGTAGATGTTAGGATCCCAGCATTTCGTAAGTCATGGTTAGCCCTGATTAGGTCAAGACAGTTCGCACATTCATTTCTCTGAATATCAAAATAGTGGTGACTGAAAGGAAATATAGGCTAAACTTACTGGGGAAGACCCATCTACTCACCTGTTGGAACCGCTACGTTGGCCATATCAGGACCCATAGCCTTCTATTGCTCAACCTCTGCATCATCTCTAGACCTGCCACCCCAAAAACCAGATCTGAGAACTCCCAATGATGGAATATTAATCAGAAAGGCTCTGCCTCAAATTCAAACCAGAGAACCTTTGAAAGACATCCCCTAGCTTCCAGTGGTGCAAACAACTATTGTAGTGTGTTTTGAGCTATGCACAATGCATTGTGGGGAACCAGTTGCAAGTATCTCCAGAAGCTAGAAATCTATTATGTTGTGTCTTCAATAACTTCTAGCTAGTCTACCATTATCCTCCAAAAGACAGTTGAATGTTATGGAAGGATGCTGAAAGCCTACTGAAAGCCTACCAGCGATGGAACAAGGTTGAATAAAGATAGAGTGAAAATAAAGTAACCATCCTCATTCTCTTATTCTTTTCCACCTGGAGCTCCCTTCAGTTGCAGCTGCTGCCTAGAAGCAGCAGTGGGGGGTGGGTGGGCAGTTGGGCAAAGGGGTGGGGGGGAATCGGGTAACAAAAAATGACTTACCTCCCGCCGCATCTCCTGTGTCCTGTCGCGTCCTCTTCCTGGCTTCTTGTGAGAAACAGGAAGCACCAGGGCTCCCAAGCTTCCCGCAGCCTATCACAACGCTGCAATGATCGCTCTGAGCAGCGTGACCTGGTGCTCAGCCAGAAACTGGAGGGGTGGGCATGTACTGCATGCAGGCTGTAATGCAGTCTGCATGGAGAACAGGGAAGTGCGCATGACTGTTTTGGGAAGCCGGAGAGGGCCGACCAAGCAGTCATTGCACACAAGAGTGTTCTTCCACTCCTCCTCTGCTCTACAGCCCCGCCCACCCGCTCACGCACGCTGCCGCAGCAGGAGGACAAAGTAAAATGATAATAACATTACATTATTATCATTTTCTTTTCTTTCGCTGCTTCCTGGCAGTGAGGCGATGCTCCTCCTCCTCAGCGGAGGAGCCGCCACTGGCTCCCTTCCTGCAACTCTATTTTCCTTTAAAGACACATTTTGTATGTGGTTTACTGAGAATTACTGGAACCCTCCCACCCCCACCACAGAACAATCCATGTTTGCACAATACTTTACTCTAATTTCTATCAGTGCATACAGACTAACAATATCTGAACCTCCATGAACTTGGATGATAGGAATCAAGATTGAGGTTCTTGAACAGCAGCACAATTATCATCGTCAATGTATTTGACCTTTTGTCATTACTTCCTGTGAGGTTGAACAGCATGCTGTGCATCAGAGACATGGAGTACACATTACCATCAAGGTGAAGAACAAAGAGCTTTAATTAGTTTCATTTAATTTTTTTTTTTTTTTTTACAGTTCAGTGTTCCAAATGTTATTTTTTTGTACAATTTTTTTTACATTTTAAATATAGATAATACAGCAATAGTATAATAATATTCAACTCAAATTGACTAACTTCTCTGTGACTGATGCCATCCTGCTCTTTCACAAGGAGCATAGCCACATACAAAGTAGGTACCTTCATTGCCACAGACTATGGCAAAGTGTGCTTTTTGAGACAAAATAATATTTTTGCAAATCGCCAATTTTCTTTTACATTGCTGAAGGCATGGCAGCTTCACCAACAATACACATTTGCAGAAACCATAAAAAAAAACAAGCATTGACTGAGCTAAAAGACTAGTGGCCAATTCCACACCTAATCATCTTGGTAATGGTTAGACATGACATCTTTTGGCATGGTTTCCCCTGAAGTTTTGGTTTCTGACCTCCTGTTTGGACTTTGCTTTTGCTGGCTTTCTGACAATGAGCACTTTAGCACTGCTGACCAGTGCTAAAGTACATGCGCTCTTATCTGAAATGTGCTGACAATTGGTTTAGCCATGATTAGGATATGTGGTTCACTTATAAGTCCCTAGGAAAGTGGTATACCCACGGCCTGTAAACCAAATGCTACTATTGGGCCTGCAGCACTGATTGTGCCACCCACAAAAGTAGCTTTTCAATCCTGATTCAGGCCTGCCTGTGGATGCAGTTTACTGCCACGCCGGCGTGGCATTTCCATTTTCTTGCCACGCCTTAAACTCTCCCTTTGATTACATATCAGTCACCCCTAAGGTAGACCATAGGTAACCCTAGGGGCTGGGTGCTGTGTAAGTAAAACATTGGACATGTACCTTTTTGTTTTACAAGTCCTGGTAGTGACAACCACCCAAGTTCGTTTTCACTATTGTGAGGCTTGCCCCTCCGATAGGTTCACATTTGGAACTCCTTAAATACACGCTTTAAGTGTTATACCTGAGTGCAGAGGAGTAGCTGCTCTATGTATTATATTATTGTCTTTGTAATGACAAATCCTCTTTAATGGTAAAGTTGGATCTTGTATTACTGATCTAGAAATGTCACTTTTAGAAACTGGACATTTCTCTACTCTTAGCTATCTTGTGTGCCTTACAGCCTGTCTCCAATACATGTCTGGGGTAGGGTGTCAGCTACACTTTGTTCATTCCCTCTAGACAGCAACATGTACAGGACAATCAGCTGCATCTGCATTCATTTGCATACTGATGGGTCTTCCTGGGCAAGAGGGAGTGGAAGAGTGGGCTGGCCTCACCCAAAACACTGATTTACACCTGACAGATAGGATGGCAGCTAGAGGTGAGAGGTGGGCTGAAAGGCTTTGCTTTGTAGACAACTCCACTTCGTTGACACATTTGGGTATAATCATTGAGTCTATGATGCCCCTCTCACTAGTTCATTTTGGGGTCCTAAGGAGACTCTGCCAAGAAGAGAGCTGAGCTACAGGAGGGACTGCCACTTTGCTACCTGCTCTGCTGTGTTGGCTGCTGCCCTTGACGTGGTTGGTGAGAATAACTGGCCTCATCCATACCACCTTTTGCAACCTAAGTAACTCCAAGGGCTTGTTGGTTTGCCCCTGCTCAGAAAATCTCAGGGCTATCAAATGTTTCATTTGCACAAATGACTGCTGCTTGACTCTGCGAATCCAGAGGCGGACTCTGCCAGTCCTGGGCCTTTGCAGGGTGTCAGCAGCCACTTATAGGCATCCTCTCGCACCAGAGCAGTGCACCAATCCAGAACCAATGTGTCTGCCTGCTCGAGCGCAGACTATCGTGTTTGTCGACTTCGCCGAATTTGCAGTTCCCTAAGGCATTCCAGCGTGTTAGTTATAATAGGAAGGTCATGCAAAATTAAAGAAACCTTTGGGGAAAAAACGACATCATTGTTTTCAAGACCACGTTGGATGAGTTGTGGAAATAATCATAGCATTGCTAGAAAAAACATTTTTTTGGGAGAATTATATGATTACAACAAGTGGGAACAGTAACCACTGTTTGAGATAGTTTATTTAAAAAGATTGCAAAAGTCTGGAATCAGTTTAAAAATGGTTGCCTTACTATAGACTGCCCGTACATGGTTGTCATGATATTAGCAAATGGACAAAATTTAGACTCAGTGGTTTCACTAACTGCCTAAACGTATGTGTCCACTCCATTTGTAGTGTTCTTTCTGTGATGAAATGCATACAAACACGATAGCAAACAACACCTCAAGAGAAGGCCAATGCAGTGTACTTATATACTGCCAATATGCTTAGTAGGCCATTACCATTATGGCCTCACTGTTAACGATATAGGAAGCGCGGTCCGGCGAGAGCGGGAAATTGCCGAGATCAGACTTTTTCAACATCATGACTTTAAGTTTCATCCAGTCATAAGAGTTAGCAGGAGCGATAGTCCCTTTCGGCCATAAATAATGCATGAATCTCTTAGTACAATAACAAACTACCATTAAGGGACCAATGGAAAGATGCTTACCGACGGACAATTTGGAATGCAAGTATGCAGATAAGTGAGCCCGTGGCTGGCAGTTCATTGCACTTCCGTTATTATTATTAAATGAGATCTCTCTTAATGGGCTACAGAAGGAGATCAATTAAGTCTGATCCTAGTTAGTGAGTTGGTACTAGTTTTAATAGGAACAGGCTGGCATAGGCATTACAAAACGATGAGGCACATGTTGACAAATGCGTAGGATTGCAGAAATTAAATGTATTCTTGAACTAAGCGGCAGGATGACCATTTCTGCTTCTTGCACTCTGTTTTTTACTGGATTTTGTTAGTCCTTGTTTTAGAGAGCTGAGTGCTTACCCCAACAAAAAATGATGACTTTCCCGGAAAAATCATTTCTGCTCAATTGCCTTTCACAATTGACCATAGCATTCTCCAGCTTGGTGAAGGTCATTCCTTTTTCGAAGAACTTTGATAAGGACATGATCAGTTTGTATCCACGAATGAGTCAGCCATCTCAAGATATCAATTTCCAAAATTGTGTCTGTTCTGTAGTGCAACTGAGTTTTTTTCCTTCAACCAAAGAATATATTCAGCGCTGTGAAATGGGTCTTCAACCTGCTTGACTGTCAGTCAGTCAAAATACTTTATTCGGCTATATAGCCATAAAAAGTCAGACACACAGTAAAAACACATTTTAAAAAATGTAATAAAATATGCATAAAGTGCTTAAGGTACTAGCCCCTCTACCTATACAAGAGTTTGTACATAAATAAAACAGTTAGATGAATACAGAGCTTGCTAATAAAAAAACATGTATACTAACAATTCATACAGAACATTCCACTGGATCAGATAGGCACTCAGCTTAAAACCTTCATAAAACATAATGCCAAAAAGGCCTTTATACTAAAGCTAAAAAGCTGGAAAAGTAAAAACATTTTTTGTCGCTCCTGATCCCCAGTGCTTGCCCGGCGTAACTAATGACTGTGTGACATATAAACTGTGAGTCCAGGCACTGTACAAATTACAAACTTGACCTAAAAGATCTGAGGTTGGTTGCACACAGAATGGGACTCAGAAACGGCACTCCAGGTATAATATAAAATCCACAAAAACATAACCTGAATAAGGAATTGCTGAGTAATGTTATCACAGGGACAGCAGGGCAAGGTAGAAAACCAAGTGCCATGCTGTGGAAAGGCTGCCCGGAAATGTACTGTGCAGAGTCTAAACCGGGTTAAATAAAATCTATGTTTAGGGTTAGAGATCCATAATAAATAATGTTCTATCCGTTCAGTAGTCATCATCTCTGTGTAACAGCGGACTGTATCCATCACCTGAATCTTGGCAGTTCTAATATATGCTCTATGGCTGTAAAAAAGAGTTTTTACCATGGCTCTTGAGTTGTTATCAATTTATCAAGAGAGTGTAATTGATTAGGAACACCAAGTTCTGTAAATCTTCTTTTAATATAGGCTAGCCAAGGGATTGAATCCCATTGAGCTAATTTGGCACAGTCTGCAAGAACTCAACGTGAACATTTGTTATGTGGAGAATGGTAAATCATCAACCATAATAGGAACGGCACAATTTTTATTGAGTCATCCATGTAGGGAAGACCACCTTCTGTGTGGGTGATTAGATTGGCGGTGCTCTTAGGAATTGCTAACAGCCTTCCAAGGAATTTGGTTTCAGTAGTTTGAAAATGCCCTTGGTCTTTATAGCCCCAGGTACCATCCCCATATGTGCCCAAAGAAAGGAATTTTGCTTTAAATAAAAAGATGAATCCTTAGATAGGCTTTTGATCAAGTTTCCTGGCAAATTTAAAAATAGTGTCCACTACCTCAGCAGTTTTAGAAACCCTCTGTGACAAAAGCTTGTCCCACTTTAGACTAGCGTCCATTATGATTCCAAGGAAATTAAAGCTTGAGACCTTAGTAATAGGGGTCTCACCAATATAGAACCTACATGAGTGTGTATTTTCTGGCCCACAAATCATAATATATGATTTCTGAGGATTAACCTTTAGTTTCAGTTACCCCATGAGTTCATTAAAGGAGTCAAGTAATAGCCGTAGCTCGTCACCAGTGCAAGAAATTAGCACTGCGTCATCCATGTAAAGGATCGTGCATCAACGATGGAAGAGTCCATCCCTCTGTCTGTCAACACCTTATCAAGTGAATTCATTTATTTTTTTCTTTCTAAAGGGCCTACATACAGCCCTGCCTAGCCCCCAGATTGGTCGTAAAAAGGGGTAGTACATTCTCCATTGTGGCCATATCTCACTTGAGTAGTCATATCACAATGAAGGCGTTTGAGGACTTCTATTATGGAGCTTCAACTCCTGTCTCACTCATCATTTCCCATAACATACCTTTGTCCACCAGATTGAAAGTGCTGGAGAGGTCTGTGAAAGCCAAATGTAGGGAACCTCCCCTAGCTTTAAATACTTTCTGGTAAGCAAGAGCAAGTTCAGGGACTGTTCGACGGTACCCACACCATGGCTGAAAGCCATAATGTACTTCCGAAAAGAAGCTTCTTCCCTCCACCCAGTCTTCCAGTTTTTGGAGGATCACCCATCCTAAAATCTTGGTAGAGGAATCCAAAAGGGACCTAGAGCGATAGCATGTAGGTTGCCTTCTATCACCTTTTTGAAGATAGGGACAATAGTGGATTTCTTCCAGGAACTTGGAATTCCGTCTCTTATTGCGGCCTGAAACACATTTGTAAGGAAAGGGATCCAGAATGTTGGGTTTTGTCAAAAAACATCCATAGAAACCCCATCTCATCCATGTGCCTTCCGGGTAGGGCTCTTTGTAACAGCCAAAGCTGCATCACTTACATCAATAGAGTTAGCGACAAAGTGTGCACTGTCTGAAGCAGCATTGGAGACAGGTGGGAAAAGTAAATTAGAAGGTTCTTGGTCAAAAATCCTTCAGAAATAGGATGCCCAATCTTCTGAAGGAATATGACATTCAATTCTGTGATGCTTAGCTTCCGAAACGAAAGGCGGATAAATAACTTCTCAGACGGCCTTGGATGCCCTGAGTTATGCAGCTGCTTGTAAATCATCCCAGGCCTTCTCTCGTATTTCTCTTTTCTTCTCTTCCAGACTCTCTTTGGAAATTTGCCTAACTTACCTAATTGCCTCGACATTACAAGGTAAAATCTTAGTTGCCGATTTTAGATTTTTAAAAGCAGTCGAACAGGCATGATTAAACCATCTACAAGCAGGAGGTTAAGCATTAATTTTCTTAAGAATCATCATTTTAGTCATCATTTTACAAAGGTCAACAAAACTTTCTAAAACTTCCTGTGGCTTTGCTTCATCTGATAGGTAACACATTAGCTCTTCTTTTGTTCCAATTAATTCATCAAAAAATTGACTGAACAATGAGTGGTACAGTTATGACAAAGAGTATTTGATTTAGAGCATGGGTAGGCACATATTTCACTAACTGAAGTGCAACACCATTGAAGTACTTTTAGGTCACCACCACACGCTTTCAGCTTCTCTTGACTGTCCCTCTACCACTTATCCGAGAGTTACTTTTACAAATCCTACCAAAAATGTGGAAGTCAAGCTTGAGAAAGACCACTGTATGTCATTCATTCAGTGGCACTACAGAAGCGAAGAGACATCATGTCAATCATTAACCGAGATTCAGTTCCCCATGATGAAAACTATAATCAGCGACAAAGTGGTAAAGTAGAGTGGACCCGCCACTCAAGTCCTCCTATATTGCAATCAAAGATGCCCCAACTCTCCCTTGAATGGGGTAACTTGACATCACTCTTGCTATGAAAAGAGACCTCACAACCCTGGACATAAGAGAGCTGCCCAGAGTTATGTCAATGGTCAAAGTTCAAGGCAAACTATGTGATTCCCCTTCAGAGGATATCAACAGCTGCCCTCCTCCTCTCTCTGTAAAAATGTAACACTCAATACATTATGTAGTCTTCAGCTCTTTTTTTGCTTTAACACTAAAAATTCTGAAAATAACATGTCATCATTCAAATTATAACGCATGATGTAGTAGGAAGCGCACCTGTTTAACCTCTCTTTCATAAACAACTTCTTTAGTAACTTATTTCATTGCATCTCATACAACTATAACACACAACACTCAAAAGTTTTCCATTTTGGCTGTAAACAAAGGTCTTTTGACTTTGTCCAGAGTAGATCCTGGAAAAAAATTGTGCATAATTTTCTTTGCTGAAATTGCACCAAATGCCCTAAAAATAACCCAAATTTCAGCGTTATTATGCGGCATCAGCAATTTGCGCATTTTTTGTGCAAAATGGGTCCTTGTGTCCATTTTTGTTTTGAGGATGCATTTCACACTAAAAAATGCAAATACGCGCATGACACAAACATCTACTATCATTCAGTTGATTTGATTCTTCCCATTATCCTTTTCCCATCATAGGATTTTTACCTCGAACAAAGTCTCAGTTACGCATCGTTCAGTAGTGTCCTGTCCCCTGCCAAAGTGGGGGGCGGGCCAGGCTGGAGGAGGGAAGTGGAAAGGGTTTGGGTGCAAAAAAAAAATAACTTACTTTAATGCTGCAGCTGTCGCCGTCTCCTGTGCATCGGCTCTTCCTGCTTCTGGCTCTGGGGCTGAGCACAGGCTCCCAGCCTGCCCTGCGGCCAATCCAGAAGCTGCTCTCGCATGAGAGCAGCTTCAGGATTGGCCTGAGCGTTGGCTACTTGCGCGCCCAGACAGACTGGGAGCCTGTGCCTGCTCTCTCCAGCACCAGCCACGCAGCTGAGGCTGGAGAGAGCTTCACTGCACATGAGGGGTTTGGCCGCCCGGAGATGGCCTGCCAAACACCTCATGCAGTGAAGGGAGTGCCCACCACTCCCCACCAGCAATGTCATCCACTGGACCTGCCCCCAAGACCCATCAGAGTCCTGGGAGCGGGTCCAGGGGATTAAAATAAAATGATAATAAAACGGTTTAAAACCCGTTTTATCATCGTCTTATGTACTGGTGGTGGTAGGTGGGGGCGGCGCTTCTCTGCTTTAATGGAGCGGCCGCCACTGGCAACGTGGCGTTAATGACATAATCTCAGACATTTCACATAACACTCGAAATTCCAGAAATTATTCAAGACTCTGTCGGCCTAAACGAAATGGCATCTCATCCTAGTCAAGTGTTGCTTCATGCTGCTCTCCTCTGGGCCAGCACTATGGTTATATTACCTGGACTCTGGCAATAAGAAGCACTACAGGGTACTTTATTTTCCTTTCTAGAATATGTACACATTTAAGAAAGGTCACAGCGTGATCACAGTATCCTCTGAATCAGTACATGCAGTGCTTAATTTGAGCCTGTGGTATCCGGTGCTCGGCACCAGCACTTAATTGTCGACACCAGCATTTAATTGTCGACACTGGCACTTATGACAGCTGCCGCATGGTTGCAATGTTTGTATGAGTTAGAGATGAGCAGAACAGCAATTGTTTATCAATTCAGTAGGCATTAAAAACACCTAATACCTGCCACCCAAGCTATTTTAGCTTGTGGGGCGTGGAATAGGCTGACTTGTCACACCTGTAGTGCGCTGGTTAGTGGTAGTTGTGCAGATATTGTCATTGGCAACGACGGCAGTGGAAATGGATGGTGCAAGCTGCAGAGGCCTCCTGGCTAGAGCCATGGCCTTTTTTCTTTTTTTTACAATCACTACTGAGTACATGCAGACAAAGTAGTATGGTAACTGATCTTTAAGACACATTGCCCTAAATGTTCACGCCTTGCCCAGTAAGGGACTGTGCTCAATATAGGAGAGAGCTCGGCATCGCCACTCATTTTTCAAGACTGACTGGACTTATTTTAATTCCTACGACATTGCCACAGAGCATGTGAGAGTAAGGCAGAAAAGAAAAAAACAAGAGAAAGAGAATCAGTGAGAGTGGGTAAATTCGGGAATGAAAAAAAAGCTGCAAGAATAAGAAAGAGACAGGAAGTGTAGGAAGGCATGAGATGGAGCAAAGGCACCCTTTGTTATTTGGAAACAAAATTACACTTTTTAATTACCCTTTATTTTCCAAATTAAACATGGCTCGTGCCATTTTCAATAAAACGCAAATTGGGTGTAATATAAACCGCCCCTGACCTTGATTCCTATCCCGTTTTACGAAAGAAAAGGTAAACAAACAAAAAAACCTGTCGGTGGGCCCCAAAGTAACCGGAAGTTAAGAATCGTAGGCTCAGCCTGTCTGAGAAACTGACCTATCAAAATTGATCAGCTTTAATGATGAGTAATACAGAAACTGGCAAAAATCTTTCTCAATTATGCTACTGACCTAAACAAAACGTGTGTATGTAAATAAAAGCATGCATGTAAATATAGTGCTAATCGCTTGCATTATTATTTTGTATAATCTGTTTGCATAAATTTACATAGCAAATGAGGAAGATGCGGTCTCAATTCCAATAACTCCTGCGCGCGGAGAATTAATAGCTGCCCGCAGCTCAGTCATTTTCTGTTTCATATCCCTAGCAGCAGGGCTTCAGTTAACCTAATTTTAAGTTATTTCCTACTTTTTAACTTTGCTAAAAGTTCATAAATGGAAAAAAACAAGCACAGGGATTCAAAACTGAGATACTTTCACGCAGCAGCACTAAAGTAGTCCCTGCCATGACCAAGCTGGTAAATGCAGAACAGACACATACATCAAAACGCACGCAATAACCATTCGTGAACACATCCCAGACTGCCTGCAAGTGAGCATTTTGATGGTCATTTATCGTGTTTAGGTCTTTCCTTCCCTTTTGGAATGTGACCTTCCCACACTGCAAGCATTCAGGAGGAGCCTCAAGTCCTGGCGTTTCGGATGAAATTTGAGACCCTCACGGGTGAGTAGTGTGCCTTATAAATCCTTGATTGATTGATTGATCACCACAAGCAGCCAGGCTCTTACCACTGAGTTGAGGTAAGTTGGGAAGCGGATTTGTAGATCCATTTCAAAGCAGGCTGCTGACAGCTGAGGAAGCCAAATCTTCGACAGCCATAACTTCCTTCTAAGGAAGAGCAACTTGGTCTTAAATTTCGTAAACTTTTATGTTCAGTACCTCATGCTATATTTTCTCTTTCCTCTCTTTGAATAGACATGTAGACAGTGGTGTCTGGCATGAACGGGGTGGTATGGAGGGTGATGGGGCAGGTGGGAGAAAAATATATATTTTTTCAAGTAGAAAAACAACACTTGCCTCCCTGGTGTGACGTCCTCTTCTCCGGGAAGGCAGGTTTTAACGCAGGACCCAGGAAACTGCACTAACCAAATCCTGGTACTGCTCTTATGCAGCATGAAAGCAGTGCCAGATTTGGAGGGAGCGGCCTCCTTTGCTGCTCCCAAGGACACTGGGGCCCTATGTTTTATCTAACCCCGTTGTCTAAGAAAGCTGGGTTAGGAGGTTTATAATGCACGTGTCTGGCTGGCCGTCGAGACGGCCAGCTAAGGAGATAGCCGCACTTTAAACTTTAAGTGCCCTGCCCATCAATGCTTTTTGGTACTGTCTGACTGGCAGAAAGCCTTGCCCCCGTCCCGACGCTCGGCTCAGGGTGGGGTTTTGAAAAATAAAATGGTAATAAATGCCCTTTATTACCATTTTATTTTTTCATCTCGGGGGGAAATTTGATTAGTGGGGCAACGCTCCTCAGCCTTAAAGGAGGAGCCACCCCCTGCATGTCGACTTCCTTTACGGCACTTCTCTGGATCTCATAACGAGGGCCTGTCTGACAGATGAGGACAGTAGTGGGTGCTATTGCCCAAGTGTACATACAAGATTCACAATAACCCTGCAGGTCTGGTGCCCTTTGTTCAGAGACGCAACCTGTTTGCACCTGCTGCAAGTAGGCGGAGTCTTCAGGTGAATGACAGATGTGGGGGCACTCAACGTCCCACTCATGATGCCCCATAACTCTGCTGCTTGGAGTTAATGATTGCTTGGTTATAGAGTAGTTACTGGGCCAAACTAGAGAGCACCCCGTATCAGGCCCCACAATATTTAGCATCATGATATCACTCATCCATTCATTAATATCCACTGTAGAAGACACGTGCACGTCGGTACTGGATACAGAATCCAGTGAGATGCCTGCAAGAGAAACCACTAGAATAAGGGCTATATATAGCTGGAGCTTTACGGAACTCATCCTCTTGTTGGTACTTGGATCCTTTGTCTACACTTTTGTTCACTACCTATTCACTACTCTAATCTGTTTGTGGACTTCTGCTTTGAGAAACCAAAGAGTAACTGCATCATCAATGACATTGCTGATCTCTGAATGGTTTTATTTCCTGCGCTGAGAACCCTGAGGCATGAAGTTCTGTGGCCACCATTATTAATTGTTAGAGAAATGCCAAGGACATGGCGGAACATTTATTCGATCACAGCTTCCTTATGAATGGCAATACAGCTTCTTCAGAGAATGCACGCTATGTTCCCATTTGACAACAATAAGCTCATATTGTGTACTGACTGCATGAATTCTTTGCAACTCGAAGGGTCGTGATCTAGTGTAGCCACTTTTGTGTTGCGTTCATAATATGATGAAAAGGAGCAAACCAAATTGACAGCTTCAAGAAAAGCCCCGGCTCTTCAGTTACATTGAAATCTCCACCTTGACTCAATGTTTGACAGTATAATCCTCACAAATAAATTGGAAACACTGGTGGTTGGCTTGGTCTTTCATGATCATCTTAAGATGTGCTCCAAAACTTACCACATCTCGTTTCTTTTTGTAGATTTAATTCTGCTAAATTAGCATGGCACCATGGTTCTTCAAAATTGACCAAATTAATTTTTAAATCCTCCGGAAGAACCTTTGAAAATCAATTTTTAGGGTCATTGACCGCACAGCTGGCCGAAAGACGTATTGCTATCAGTTTGTTAAAATATACCTAGAGTGGGCTTTGTCTTCACCCTGAGAAGTATTTCTATCTCCCCTTCTGCTGTTGGCTGTTTGGTTATTATTTTGTCTTCCAGAAAGTGCTTTAATGCAAGAGGGACTATTTGAAAAGTAAAACCATCCCACAGTTGGTCATTGAATTATCTTCTCTTTGAATTTTGTAAGGAAAGCAATGCTTTCTTTCCACGTTTGCCCTCCAACATTGGTAAAGCCAATAAGGCAGGCTTTAATGTGGTAAACAGCATGTGTGCATGCACTGCATGTGAACAGCATTTATTGAACACTGGTTTTTATGTGCATTGGCACATTAAAGCAAGACCTACTGGTTTTGATAATACGCATTTATTAGATGTGTTTACTTATTTGATTTTACTTTACAACCAGGCAAAAATTAAATTACGCTGGCATAATGTGTATAATTTTGAGAGTTATGCAATAAGCTGGTTAAATTCCCTAAATGATGCCACTCCATGTCTAGTAATAACACTGCTATTCATGACAAAGTTATTGCACAGGAAACATAGAAATAATGTGAAGAACCAGAATGTGAACAGCTGTTATTGACAAATGTGTATTTGTGCTATTTTTAGAGCAAAATCTGTTCTTACATCAAAAATTGATGCAAAGACTAATTTCACTTTAAAATATAGTGTAAAATGGCTGATTTCCATTTCGCATAATAACATGTAATTACGCACAATTTTCCTAAAAATTCATGAATTACGTAAAAGCAAATTATGCAAACTTTACAGGCCCCTACTTTACCTGGAAGAATTGATTCAATGCAATAAATTATAGAAAAAAACACCTTATTTCCTTTTATTTTGTTTGCTAATCTAAAGATTGACCTGTAAGGTACGGTTTGTATATTCAGGGTGCACTTGCCGGAAATTAGTCCCAAAGAGCCATGCAACTCAAAAGATGCTGTATACACGTGCACCAGTATCTTACAACTATAGCCGTGTGTGCCAGAAACATAGCCAGCTGAGCTAATGAACCAAATTAAAAAGATGTACAAATGAAATCTGCAGAGTAACCCAGTGTCGCTGGTATTATAAAGACATCTGATAACTCTACTAAAATCTCAAATTTTCTATGATCCGGACCTTTGTAATGACCTTCCTATGGCCAACGATCGTCTATGTGCCTGATAGCCCTCTTGAAAAGGCCGACTGCCCCATAATCATATCTAATGGTTTCAGGTGGAAATACCAACAGGACCAACGCACTCTGTCAATCTTATGAGATAATAAACAAGCCTTTGCAATGCAATAGGTCTCACATACCAGAAACTCTTGTAAATGCGAGACCTATTGCATTGCAAATGCTTGTTTGTCAAAGCGCCCATGCGGCGCTTTCACTTTAATGTTGGTCGCGTCCATTTCCTCAGACAAGACACGTCTAAAGAAGTTGCCGTGGCCGACATTAAAGTCAAAGCGCAGCATGGGCGCTTTTACAAATCAAAAAAAGCATTTGTTTGTGAAGTTAAAAACAAATCTTTATTTTTTTGTCAAGTTGAGAACTTTTTTGGGGTAAAAGTTCCCCATGCCACATTCTCACTTTACTGTCGGCCACGCCCATTTCTTTAGACGCAGTTCGTGTAAAGAAAGGTGCCTGGCTGATATTAAAGTCAAAGCGCCACATGGGGTGCTTTAAAAAAAAATAAGCATTTAATAAATAAAGAAAGGAGCACAGCCACTCTATTCAAAGCAGGCTGCCCTGGAAAAATAAAGAAAGAAAGGCGCGCGGCTGCACTATTGAAAGGTGGCCATGCTGGAAAAAGAAAGAAAGAAAGGCCCGCGGCAAATTGCAGGAAAGCACGTTGTGTCTGGAGTAGGACAAAATAATTAAAAGAAAATAGTTCTCACAGACTAAATAAACATACCATGTAACCACACAAGTAGAAGGTCCAGTCCTTATCGGAGGTTACAAATGCAGACTAGGCGTTACTAAGGAGGGATAACAAGCCTATTAATGAATCAGAAGCAACCATTTAGGAAGGATAGTAACAGGAGCCAATTGTAAAGATGGGCTGAAAGTGGGCAGAGCTCCGAGTCCATACCGGAGCACAGCATGCCTCGCAGAGGAGCACATGCGCTGCCGAGGTTCGACCTAAAAAGCAAGAAGTACTCAATTGACTAAAGGTATCCAACTCAATCGTGCATACAGAAAGTTGTTTTACTATCATTACATTTTCTACTAATCTTGTTGCAAAGATTGCTTAGTTCCCACCTGTCCCACCAAATTTCTCCTCCACCACAATTATTGTTTTCTGCTTACAAACATTTGCAATATGTTCCATATTTGCCTCTCCCTGACGGACAATTCTCACTGCCTGAATGCTCATCTGCAATGATGAGGTATGTTACTATGCGTATGAACAAACGCATAAGCATGATGCCCATCTTATGTAATGGGCAGGTGACTGCATCTAATCTAATGTGCAGCATGGGTGCCAAGCTGTTTTGTCACTGAAAGCAGATGTTCGAAACTGTGAGTTAGAACTGCAAGTGCAGTCATAAATTTCCAAGCCTTTCACACGCCCAATAAATTGGCAAGAAAGTGTGAAAGGAAAGACAAGCAAGACGTTCATTCATTATAGTCCAAAACGTTTTGTTTGATTTGGAGTTATTGTTAAGAAATGTTATTTTCCCGCTCGAAGCAAGCTTCTTCGATAAACACTGTGCTGTGGTAAACAGAGACAGTTTACTTCTCTCTTGAAATAATCAAGTGAATACACTGAGAATTTAGCAGACAGTTTCTAGTCCCACTCATTCCATCTCACTCACTCAATATCACCCTTCAGCTCTGATTCAATAATGGGTCAGATAGCTCAGGGAGTTAACTCCCCGCAGAAAAGAGTGGCTGAATGTAGTTCTATGCCAGGATAGCAAACATGTGTCCATGAGGTCTGGATCAATGCCACATTTTCAGGATCTTAACATGAGGATAAAGTACAAATGGATCTTAACTGGGAAACACTTAAATAAATGTTTTTTCTGAAAATTTGGCACTCCAGACATAGTGTATTAATATTGGGCACTCCTACTATTCACAAACCCTCTTCTCTTTATTTGAGGTTTTAGAATTCACAAGGTTCACTTGATTATAATAAAGTATTTCATGCATTGCTAAATGTCCTTTTACTTCAATTTTTTAAATCTTTTTCAGAAGTTAGTCATACCGTGCCACATAGCAGACAATGAATGTGCATGGATATGGTACACATACAAGGATGTGTTATTCTAGAGAAAAAAAGTGGTTAATTAGTGAGATTGAAAAACCTGGAATACTTTGAAAAGAAACCCCCCCCCCCCAAAAAAAAACCCCAAATGTTTTAATGTGACTACAGAACCGTCACAACATTGAGGCACAGTGGTATGCATTGATGTTGATTGACTTTGCATCACCCTGCTTCTAGGCAATAAATCAAGTCCATTGCGAAAACTGATACTTTATATGATGATATCGTGTACAAAAGTCCATTAATTAGTATTTAATTGAGAACCTCACATGTGCAATATTAATTCTCAATATTTTGTTTGCTTAAGAATTCAAACTCAGAAATTATAATCGCAGTTGTGGCTCATGGTAAGTTGCCTGTGTGGAACTATGAGAACTGAGGTCTGATCATGGCTTCCATGACTTTATCAAAATACTGTAGCTTATATTTTTTGCTGTACAAGGGGTCTTTTGGGGGAAATGCCTTATCAAAAATATTTTGTAGTAAAGTATTCAACAAAACTCATAAGCAAGGTATGAGTTTTACAATAAAATATTAAAAAATACTCCTGAAGGTGATGTGGTCATGTGGAAATTTGACCAAACGCTAATTTGCTGCAACTTCCTAAAAATTTAGAATAAAACTCCTAAGGAGCTTTCAGTTATTTTGCTGAAAATTGTTTGGTTTTTGTCTTTGCAAAAAGCTCACTAATTTCCGGAAATTGCAGAAGCTTTTTCAATCAATTTCATGAAGTGTGGGGAATCAAAGTCCTTCGTTTTGCACAACTCTCACATCCTGGGAAAGCTTAATGATCACTAACCAAGAGGCTTTCAGACTATTACCACTTCAAACACCAAAGGTTAAGAAGATACTCACGCTTACTATACATTCTAAAATTTGGTACCCGCATACTCCGTTTACTGCAAGCCACAACGCATACAGACACTAAGACCTAATGGGCCTAGGTAAAACCCAGATTACAAGCTACTGACATTATTTTAACATACGTGTTGTGGTGTGAAGAATGTTATTAATCACTCATTTACAGACCGGTAATGCGAATTGATCAAAGAAATAGCAAATTTTTAAAGTAAGTAAGAAAAACATGTAATGTTTTTCCTAATTAATTCAACTTATTTAGATAAATAGTAATGCGTTATATGGGAATGACGTTTCCAATGCAGTATAAAAACAAATTTTTTCCCAAAAAGCTGGTTCTGCAGAAATTAGAATGCCATGGCAATTAATACTACATGGTATTCTGTAGTACAGAAGAGTTTGTAAATTCAAGACACCATGAAAAGACCTGTCTTAAGAGGTATTTCAGTTTTGCGTTCTTTAGGAAATTGTCTTTCCTGCAGGGTCACCTCAAATGTTGCTCTTTTATGCACAATATTGTTGCTGTTATTATGACTCTGAGCACTCTAACACTGTCACTGTGCATGTGCTCTTTCCATAAAACTGTACACAAAAATTTGTTTCACTCAATTGGGGTATTTAACTTTTGTAAATTGGCACAGAAAGTGCACTGGTGCTGAGGAAGTTAAAGAGCATAACTATGCAGCGATAGAGACAATGTGTAATTACTGTATGCCAACATATTGCAAAAATGTGTGGCTCCAGAGTGCACCATTATGCTCTAGCCTGGCTGCAATCTAAAGCCCTTCAATGACACATGAAAAGGAAAAGTGCATTTGTCATATAGAAAAAACTATTTTTGTATTTTGTTTAAGTCACCCTTAAAGTGTGCATTGGGACTGAAGGTGGAATTAGCTTAATTTAAGAAAGTAGACATGCTATATATTAGGGAAAATATACCCTCACATTGAACAGTCACAAAAAGATGTTTGTCAGTGACCTAATATTAAAATCAAATTTGCTTTGAGAATGTGGAGATTCTCCTGAATATCTTTCATCTTCTACTGCCCTCCACAACTCTTCCTCAACTTAAGCAATACTCAGTGAGAGAGAGAAAGAAAGAAAAAGAGTATATGTGTGGGTGGGTGGGTAAGTGAATGGGTGGGTGTGCGGGCCAGACTGGGAACCCAAAGCAGCCCTGGCAAATTTTGTTAAGCCACCCCGCATACGGTGCATAGTGAGTGAGCACAAGAAGCCAGCCTGACCACAATATGAGGGTTTGGGGGGTGGGGGGTATCTTCTCTCAAGAAAAGTTGGGACAAAATGGTGCATTCTATTACACATTTGTCATTATATTTTCAATTGTGTTAGTTTATAAAGCATAGTAAATAACCTTACAGTGTACCAGGGTACAGCAATCTTTATTGGGGCTTTTCAATGATTTCCTCACTATCACCCTCCAACAGTGCCTCTCCTCTCTTCATAGCCATGTATTTGATTTGTTTTCTAGTGCCTTTCACACCAGTATAAGGTGTCGGAGCACTTTACATAACACACACACACAGACAATAAATCATACGTATGTAAATCAGTGTATAGAAAATGTTACATAATACAAAGGGTGTAAGATTCACATATCCTCCATACTGGTAGTTATTTGTTAAGAGCTCCTGGGCTGGGGAAACACAAACTCAGGATTTAGAATGTAACACAGTGGTTAGGGTTCTCTTTACTAATAAGAATTTATTTCTACCCAAACAAACCCTTATTAGCAAAATTAGGATAATGAAAGATAGGGAAAAACCCCATAACTTTCTAACCTAGATTACAATTGTAATTTATGAACTGCACAGTGACAAAAGGCTCTCTGTGGCAACAGCAGTAACCCGTTGAGCTTTGCACATAACTGATCTGTGATCTGCATAGTACATGCCCTTTGTAGAAGGCATATTAACTAGGCCTAATATTAACCGTCTACACTACCTTATATGAGTCAAAACTGCCACTAGACAAAACTCCTTTCTCTCCAGCAGGTACATTAATCACCAGCGTTATCTTGGCACTTTAATTTTTGCCTGAAAACTGCTGGATATACAAGGGACTATGCAGTCCTTTTAAAACCGCTGTATTGCTACTAAACCGCCCCGGTAGCAAAAGTGGCCTCCCACCCTACGGAGGAAATGCCTGATGCCTGGTACTGCCAGTCCGGCCTTGTCTGGAAGGGGGCTCTCCTGCCTTTCTTACTACTCTTCTTCATCAGTCCACCTTTAGTTTTTAACAGGAAATCGGTGCTTTTTTATTGAAATGATATTAGTTAAATGGTATTTTTCAAATCTTCCACAATTAATATAATTTTCTATTTTTGATTTCCCGATGACATGAAGTGCTTTTTTCTACCACAAAGCAGAATGAGACACACATCCTTGTTACTTATTTCAAGGCACCAGAATGTGTTTTAATATGCATGAAAGGCAAATCAGGGTAACACTAAATTGATTTATAGTCACATCTGTTACATTTGGTGCCATGTTTCGGCAATCGGTTTGTGGAATCTGGAGAGACATTTACATTATTTAATAGTTGAATGCAGTCATAAAGCATAGGTTAGAAAACGTGATGGTGTAGCAACTTTATATGTAAATATATTATGGCAGAGATTCACGCGGCCTAGCAGTGTAAATATTAACAATAGATTTTCTTTTTAAAATTATAGTGGAAGGTTTTTATAGGGACCAAGGAGCCCATCAGATAAATGGCTGCTATGACGTCCAAATACACTCCAGCCCCAGCATATTATATATGACACGAAATGCAAATACAGCTTGGCTTGAAATCAAACCACCGATTAAAAACTTTTTGAAAAATGCGCATGTTGTATTTGCAAGTTCCCTACAATCCCTGAGAGCTAGCAAACTTCCAAGAATTTAATGTGTCTTTCTGAAAATGTAAAAAACAGACAATAAAGCAGATAGAAATGCCAGAGTGGTAGAAATGACAGTCAGGCCCTGACTTTGCTACCTTCCTCTCTTGTTCTGGGTCAAAATCTGCTGATGATTAAAAATAAGTCCCAGATCTCCAAAAAAGACTTCTGGTGGACCCTACTTGCAATCACCGACTCAAATTAAGCATTTAACTTTCTGAACTAAACTTGCAGAAGTTTCACAGTTTTTTTTCTCACTTGTTTACACCCATACTCTGCTACTAGAATTGTGTTGTAAAGACTGCACCTGCATGAACAGGTTTCTTCTAAGTAAGGGGTTTCTTAATTATATTTTAGAGAGTGACTGGCAATGTATCGCAGGGAAGAGGTAAGTTTGTAACCGTAGAGGAAAAATTAACTGCTCTGTGTGCACATTTTGATTGTGGAACCAGAAGACACTTACTTATTAAATTGTATAATTCTGGAGAAATCATTTTATCTTTCTATGGCTGTGTGTGCCAAAACTAAGAGTGAGTAGAAACATTTTATTATCTTGTATTGTTTCACTTGAAAATGGAACACTATAGTCTTATAGCACGCTGCCGAGGCATATGCTGGGTGTCAAAAGCCCAGACACGAGTTATAGGCCTGAGCAGCAGGCAAAAAGCCTATAACAAGGGAGAGGGCCTTTAACAACTGGAATAGTCCGAGGCAGAAGGGCTATAAGGCTATTAGAACACTCCAACCAATGAGGATAGGATGTTCTGAATTTAAGAGGGAGAAACAGAAAGACAAGCATTGGAATGTTGGAGCAGAAGTCTTCTACCAGCTATTATAAGCCCGGAGCTACTCCATTGTCTTCAAAAGGGCTCTCAGCAATCCAATGTTCCAAGTACATTTAATTGAATGTCGTAAGTGTGAAACGTGGCAGCTTGGAATGAGACACTCTTCTTTCCAATGATGATAAAAATGAGTACTATTCAGTTAATTGCTTCAACGTTATTCTAACATAGCAACCAGCAAGTTAAAAACCCCTAAATATGTAAATAATAACCACTATTAAAGAGTTGTAAGAGATGACGCAGTTTCTGATGAGTGCTGTTATGGTTGCGGTTCTCATTTGCTGTAATTATATTATGCTCTTCATACAAATCTCAGATATCAAGATATTTATAGTGTCACAAACAGAGTTAAACTTAGTCACTTCATGTGGCCGAAGGAACTGTAACGGACTGAGAGAGGCTCTCTTAGGCAGAATTGGGTTACCTGATAACTTGACCAGAAGTCGTTTTCAATTTAAAGAAAGTTCTTAGTAACTTTGCAGTAAAGGTGGCCCCAGAAATGGTAACAAGCTCTTCAACTTTAAATACAAGTCTCTAGATGTGCGATATCTTTATCAAAATAAGTTTCACTGCTGTTATCCTCAGAGATAAAAAAAAAAAAAAAAGAATGCCTCCATCCCTTGCAGGAGCCTGCTCTTGCTCTACCTTACAGGCCTTAAAAAGTGTTTGAACAAAAAAGTGTGTGGGGATGTTTTGAAATAGGCACTTCATCTCCAAATCACCCACCAAAATTTGTGTAATGTCATTTTAAAATACACATTTATGTCATAAAAATTGGGATCTACTTAGGTACATTTTACTCCTATATTTTATTGTAAAATGAACAAAAAATATTCCGAATTTGGTTAAAAAAAGGGCCCTCCGATCTTATGCAGATGTAATTTATCCATTATGTAACCAGCCTTCTACTTACTTAAATACAATTTCATTAGGTCAGTCAGCTTGTGAATTCAGAAGTAGTCTGTACTGAGATATTCCAACTAGTAGCTGATGTACTACCACGCGCTGCCAAATTCAACATAGGTTAAAATCACCTCTAGGCCAAGAAAGCACATGACACTTAAACACTTCATAAATGAGGAGAGTATTTTCAGATTCATTTTGTGTGATATTTCTTTTTCAATTGGTTCACAAGACATTTGCTCATAAGGACATATATATGTGTGTTTGTTTATTGTTGTTTACATCTGTAATTCTACTTGTATGTGCCTGTAGTGTCCTATGTATCGGAGGATACTTAACGCCATGTGCTGCTGGGTTGTGATGATGCCGGGGCAGAGGATAATTGCGGTGGAGTATTTTATGCAAAATAATACTTCCCATCTTAGCTTATAAGGATATGGCAAGTTATGTCAGTCTTAAGTTTCCTCTATATATTGATAAGCTCTTTGAGTATAGTGTCAGACATGACAAAAATCAAGTTGCAAATATATTCATGTGTGCATGTATGTATATATGTATGTATGTATACATGCGCAAGGATCAAATACATCATCGAGCAAGGGAGCCATAAGCAGAGGCACAGACAGATCACCAAAACAGAGATAATAGAATGAGTAAATGACTAGGCCCATAAGCCCAAGCAATAACCAGAAAAGCTTGGTCAGGAGGCCAACCAGGGGCAAAACATAGGCAGAGTGAGAAAGTTCAGAGCTTTAAGAGGAGTGGCCCAAACGTGATCCGAGACTCAGTAGCAATTAAAAACTGACTGTGAAAAGGGTCCCTATTCTTGTCCCTAAATTTAAAGGCAAAATCCCTGAAAGATTTCTATACAAAATTCTAATGTTTTCCATGTCAGTGAGTCACATATTTACAAGTTACATATTTTACTTCATATGGCATTCACTAGGAGTGCTTGCTTTATCCAGATGAGGTGTTTCTGTAGTTTGTTTCATTCAGGGTATTACACTTCTACAGTGCTTACTGAGTTGCATATTAAGTATTTCAGAAAGATCTCAAGAGAAAAAGGGATTAAGTGTGACACAGAGAGAAATTGAAGTGGAAAGTGTGTGAAAGGAAGGACAAGAGGGGCTGACGCACTCCGTAGAGCCCTCTCCCGTCCAGATCTTAGTAATCTTCAATTTACACTTTTATTTTATAGAATTGAAATATTTTCAGTTCCAATGATTCACAGCAAGATCTTTCTTATTACTCAGTTATCTGATACTGATAATAAGCATTGATAAAGCCAATATTTCTGGCTTCTATTATGGTTATATTTGATTGCTGTGTGATCCAGAAAGGCGTGTTTCAAACTAATAAACGACTATGTGCTCCACAGGGCATACCTTATCCCGACACAAATCAGGCAATACGTTGGAGTGGAAGCTGCAGCATGCCCCAGGTGTGGGGAGAGGGAAGCCCACATTTTGCACATGTTCAGGGATTGCCCTGTTCTGCACGCATTTTGGGAGGAGTTACGGTGCATAATAGGAGACATCATTGACAAAGAATTACCGCAAGCCCCAGGCCATTACTTACTAGGATGGTTCCAACACACTGCCAAAAATAAAACAACAGGGAAATTTCAAGATCTGGCCTATGTCCTGGCTAAACGGGAGATAGCTAGGCATTGGAAAGCACCAAGGGGCTGAGAGTGGGAGCATTGAAGAAGGAATTAGAAAAATGGGCAGGCCGAAAAGGAGACTGCTACTTAGAGAAGTGAGATGGGGCCTAGGCAAAATAGACCGGGCAAGGGCATGGGAACGACTAGTAGGAGAAATGACAACCAATGAGCAGGAAACCTGCAGAGCGGGATCCTCACAACCTTGTCGGGGGGACGAGGAATAAGGCCTGGCAGACCAGCAGTTGACCGACCAGGCGACATTATTACAGCTATATGAGGAATGTAATGCCAGGTAATATGAAGAGGTCCATATCATGCACACGATAGCTGAAGTGACATTTACCCAGAAGCGGGTGCAACTCAAGGGAGGGAGTTAGTTTGCATTAGTGTTGACATGAACCAACCTCTGTATATTCAATTATATATGTGTGGCACCATTGCAACAAGATGTGAATAACGAATATTTGAAAAGCCAATAAAATCTGGGTTAAAAAAAATGTTTGATTGTTGTGTGAAATGTTCGATGAAATAACAGAAAGCTCACAGATTGGATTGAAAACAGTGAGATGGGGCATACAGGTTGAAGCATAGGATGTAGTTCACATATTTTAAGCCAAGTCTCTATTCGCATTGTCCACACCTCTTGGAATTATTCCACAAATGATTGCCCATCACAAGGACAACACTCAAGCAGCTGACAGCCCCTTAAAGCAGTGGACCAGAAGAAGTCCTGAGCATTAGATCAAAAAAGCCTGACAGGAGCACGGGCTACCAGAAGTCACTACCATAATCAGGTAAGTATCCAACTTAAATGTATTTATTTCATAACCCTTTACAGGATGCCCACACTGGCCCACAATTGAAAACTTTTCTTTTTTAATCTTGTGGCTCGGTCAAATAATTCTTAATCTGCGGCGACCTGCGTTTGAATACGTGGCCGCTATTTAAATACCAATGGATTCCCACCTTTTAGAGGTCAATACCATTCAGTTGAGGAACAAGCTATTTAAAAAATACAGGATTTGTTATGCTACAAGTCTGTTTTGCAATTGAAGGGATGGTCCATCACAAACTGAACTTGAATTTAGAACAGCTAGTTCATGACTAAACTCCAAAAACCCAGTGGCTAGAAAATAATTTCAAATGTTCAGATTGTGAGCCAATGATATAGGATTTCCCCTGTTCTGGTTTACAAATTCGCAAACTATAAAATTGCCAAATGCGAACACACACTTATTTTAAAGTGTGCTGATAGTGGCCCGTGTTTTACAGCAGCATTAGTTCATTTTTTGCCCAGGCTGATTTATATATCTATGCCCATCTCTCAAATTGTCTCAGGCTCCCTATGAAGAGGAGGCAATTTTACTCTCTGATTCTTCTTCCGAGGTGAAAGATTGATTAGCCATCAACCTGTCGCCTGGGTACAATATATGAGCAAGCTCTCCAGCGGGTTGTAACCAGTCCTCCCGCTGACATTGGTGTTTCAGGGAAGGTTTGGTCCATTTCTGACTTTTTGTCTTTTTTAATATAATTTAGAGCTGGACTGCCTCGGCTGACAAGAGAAATCGATCACTTTGCCAAAGTACAAAGTGCATTGCATGTTACTGCAGACCACTCTATGTTGATAAGTCAGGCCTGTCCTAGGCTGACCTCGCTGTGTCCATGATGATGTGCGCGTGCAACAAGTCACCTTCATGAAGAAGACGGAGCAAGATGGATGCCGGACTATCAGTATATTCAGTGCGATTGTAAAACACCAATATTCGTAAATTGATCACATCTATTGGCCGTGGCCAGATGTTAACTGAACTAGGAACAAAGGTAGCAAGAACTGTCATGAACAAAACATGTATTTTGCAATTGACAAAGATCCTTTACTTTGTTCTAGATCATTTTGACTAATTCTGTAGAAACTATAAGGCATAGATGCAGTAATTTTATGAAGTGTCCTGTTTTGTATTTCCACTGAATGTATGGAACTGTCCCATGGAGGACTGACCACTAATAATGAGAACGAATAGGAAATATTGGAAGCTAATTTAGAGATTTCGGCGTTTTATATAAATTGGTAAGTATACATGAGTGATTGAGTGAGAGAACGAGATCAGAAGCTGCCAAGCATCTACAGCACCAAGTGGTTCTGAGAGCGCGCGTTGTTTACGGATCCACCATATATAAAATGGACCACACAACACAGGACATACAGCTTTTTTTGATAAGTGACCCCATTAGAAACTGACAGGCCAGAAACGGAAAACATATTTGATGGATGGACATACAAGGGAATCTCCTTATATTAATGTGAAACCTCACTGCTGTCGCTGAGAAAGAGAGCCGGTCAGTGTGTTGTTCGCGTACATTATTTTGCCATCATTGGACAACTAGTAGTTGAATAAAAATGAAAACATCGTTCATTGGAGCGCCAGTCATGCGTCAGTAGCACAAGTATGGGTTCAGAGCAACCCCTGCCCCAACTACACCCTTGCGTCTGTGACAAATCTATCGATGTATCAGTCTGTGTCTGTCAGTCCGTCCATCCTTCCATCTATCAATACACTTATATAGCGCACACTACTAGAGGGCCTATCGGAGCCTACTGTTACAGAAACACTGATTCTGAACATGTCTCTATGTTGTTTAATGACTAAGGTGCCAACTCTGCACCAAAGTGAGACTAGCCTAATATCCAGCTTCTCTTATTATCCTCGTCGGAAAACACTGAGCAAAAGACTCAATATCTCTGAGCTACCTTTTATGACAAATTCTGAAGTCCTTTTTAAAATGGTGTCATTTCTGGTAGAAAGCACTATGGGTAAACTTGATCTTTTAATTTGTTTCTTCAAAATTGTCCAAACATGTTAGTAATGCTGGTTAATGTAATATACTATGTTTTAAGCAGTGAAACCCCCACATGCTCTTGTGCCCTAATGTTGACTATATTATGCATAATTTTTCTCTACTAAACAATATTCTGTCTTGCTCTGCAATGAAAACGACTGTCTTTAACAACAAAGTTTGATAATATCTACTGTAGTCTGCTGTGTGGTCAATCCTTCCAATCTAACCTCCTCTAGGCCAGCTACTCCTCCCACTTTCCATTTACAGGAATTCACTCTAAAGATCACGTCTAACTTCAATTAACTTAATCTGCCACCATGAAACTGGAGAAAATCAATGCAACAGATACCTGAGAGTACAAGGGTAACCCTCTATAGGCCCATAACCAATAATCACTCGATTAATCACCAACCTTGAGTACCTGAAAAATGTGCTGCCAGCCATAAAGAGTCTCTGTCAAGAGTTCCCAGCCCCTTGAGACTAGTCTGTCTATAGAAATAAATAAAAAGTAAATAAAATGAAAAGTAAACAAACTTGAATTACTTCTTCCATTGGATGCTTGTCATAATGCCATCTAAGACCACTTTGATATGTCACAGGATGTGTCATGACAAAAAACTTTCCAATAGAAAACAGACTCAAATTAGAACTGTAGTAGCCGCAGAGGTGATGAACATTTGAGGGTAATAAAATGATTGTGCTCTCGGATTCATTATGTATATTAATCTTCTTTGCTAATCAGGTTCTCACCTGAGGGAAAGCTTGAATCATTAGTGAAGGCTCCTTTTGCTACTGCGGTAAGTGTGAATCACCTGAGCTGTAGTGTTGCCATAAAGGTTTATAGCTGGAGAATTGATGCATGTCAAGTGTACCTAAGTGTACCATGGCAAGGTGCATGCTAGGTTTTCAATAGATCTGCATAAGACAGACACAGTTACAACCATACATCCGCATAATGCAAATTTACAATTAGTGATTGTAAATGAACTAATTTGCATAGTCCGTGGTTACCCTGAAAATCAAGCACACGCTTGGCTCTCCTGGACCTATTTCCAACATCACTGCTTTAAGTAGATCTGTGGGGTGTAGCCCAAAGGCTTTGACTCACAGAGGGTGTAGACTCTTATGACAGTCCTCATTTTTCATGCAGAGACTGTTTTACACGCCATATTGGTATACGTGTGTACAATTTGTGTGCCTATGGCCTCTCCCTTCCTTTTTAAGCCTCAACTAAAGTTGTTGATCTGTTGTCTACTGTACATTATATGGAGTGCGCTTTGGGGCAGCCCCTTGCTGTTGATCGAAAGGCTTTCTTTTCTATTACGGTCCCCTGCTCCTTAATCCATGGCATCCTCCCTATTCTGTTTGTACCTTCCCTAGACCATTTTTTTCTGATTGGATGAATTGTAGACTATTGCTGACGACAGATTCTTTTTTATTCAAGACTCAATAATTCACATCTTCTTTCCTTGCTCTCTCTCCATCAGCATTTCCTCTCTAGCATTCTACCCCAAACCTCTTTCTGTTTTCTCTCAACCCACTCATCATTTGCCCCCTGTCCTGTCCCTCTGGTTTAATTTTGTTAATTCGTATCCCCGCTATACGGGAAAAACATGCCAAGGAGGCTGCCATGTACCTGCATTCATGTATTTGTGTCTTGACACAATGTTAGTCACTATGGCTTTTTTTTACTTTACCTTTCCATCATGATAGAGTATGCAAGAGGAACTGGCAAAATAATAGTTCAACAATCATTTTATTAATATGAGCTCTATTTAATTTTCCAATGCTTGTTTTCCGTTCAGTTGAGATTTCCAATGTAGCTTTGCAAACGTTTAATAAAATTATTTTGAGGGATTTCCCTCCTCCACTCAAAAAAATCCTTGTACATTTTGGAACCATCTCACTTTAATTTGATACCGAATCCCCTTGACATGATGCGTCGGACACAGGTAAAGTTGATAATTCAGTCGCAGTCTTTGAAGCCGGAATACTCCTTGAAATACTAAGTTGTGTCATTACACAGAGTAGCGGGAGCTGCGGATTTGCATTATCCGCTGTTCAACGGGCCGACTCTCTTTCCCATAGCAGTTTCCTTGTGGTGAGTCACAACCTCTTGTACTAGATTGTTCGTTTCAGTAGACGATGTAGAAAGCAGAGCCATGCCTCTGAAGAAGAAGGTACCTTGTGAACATTCAGTTGGATCTGAAGCATTCTAGCTGTGCTGCTTCTGATTAAATTGGTACCTGAGCTAGAGCGCCGCTCCATCACATCGCCATAAGGCTGACTGAGAAGCGCATATGGCTTGAATCCTAAAGTGACCCCTGTCAAAAGAGCAAAAGTAAATTCACGCACACAGTGCCACATTCACTTACTTCTAGGGACCTGAATAGATGTGGGCTGGTAATACTGCTACAGCTAAAAACTTTCACTTTCAGCTGAAATGAGATCACAAGCATCCCAGTATTTCTAGGTACACATCCACCTACAAAAAGCAGAGGAACTATGATCAGATACCTGCAAATAACTTGGAAGAAGGTGCAGAAAATGGTGCAGTATTACTGCTTACCCTGTGCTGTTTCCCATTCCAGTGTGAAACATTTGTATCACCCTGTGAGGATATCCTACAACAGGATGTGTTGTGATAGGTAGTTGGCATTATTGTACGTTATTTCCTGAACTGAAATCTTAAAAAAAGAAACATTCCAGAAAATTTGCTAGACACCGTAAAGTAGAAGCAAACAATTAAAGATGAGCCAGTGCACATACACTGTTTTTGTTCACCTAGTGTTCTCAACATCAAAATCCTAAGGATTGTCCAATGAAGGCATTGTGGCCATGGTCTTCTGCCTAGCAGATATTAAATCTCAAGCAGTGTCTATTTACTAAACCACAGTTTCTTCTCCGATCGGGCGGGGGGCGAGGATGATGCCCATCGGAGACTAAATTCCGAACTGTGTGCATCGTTCAGTTTGAGGATTCAGGACTAGCCTCTGTTGCTCACATGTTTGCAGTTAATTTATAACGTATTCATGACATGTGTGCTAAGTTTGTGCTTAAAATGGACCAGCATTGGAGCGCTAAAAAATGATGCGCTCAGGCTCGCGGTGGTAGAAGATGAATGGGTCTTGAATAATATTTTTTGTACCAAGGACCTTAAATTGGTAGTTTTCCATATTGTAAAAGGGATTGATAATCCTGTCCAGGGCATACATATTGAGGCATCTCACCAGACTGAACACACTCTTTAGAAGATATTTATGTCACCCCAGGAACAAGGATTGTAATAAACAACTGCTCTCATGTGGGAGCTGGTTGTTTCTCTAATAATCTTTATTGTAAAGAGTTGGTTGAGGTCTGATTCTTGCAATGAACTCCAATTTTATAATTTGGATCAGAAGTTCTAACACATAAAATTGAAAAGTTGTATCTGGTTACACTTAGAAAATACATTTCCCAAAGATGTTTTGATCACCATTCCTACCCTTTTCTTGCTTATAGCAAACGTTCCTGTCCATAGAACTTGTTTAACTTTCTATATATTCGGTGCTTAATTTGTAATAAAGTCAGTGCAGGTGGCTAAAGTTCTGCTTAGAATTATTTTTTTCTTTTTGCATATTTATATAGCGCGAACTCGACCCGAAGGTATTGGAGTGCTTTACATGAGCACCGTATTTACATTACACATTCAGGCACGGGGAGATTAAGTGTTTTTCCCAGAATCACAGGATGTTGATGCAACCTCGAGGCTCGAACTCTGGTTTCCAGCACCAAAGTCGGCAGCGTAGCCGACGGACCACACCTTGTGTGATGCAATTAAATATAAGAGCACCGCATACCAAACCTGTGAAGTCTTATATTCCACTCATGCCCCTTTATCTCACTCATGTAAGGTTCCTGGTCTCTCCATTTGTGACAGTTTTTATTTTAACTTCTTTTTATTAAACAAGTGTTAGCGTCCCGTTGCATATACACAGGTTATAATACAAGTTTCTCAACAAGGCTCACAATTTACGGCTTATACACATGCAAGAATAATCATAACACCTTTGGATTCTTTCTGGATGATACCAGCCACCCGCCACCCCCTCCCCTCCTATCTACGAGATGACCCCCATACCCCCTAAAAACTTCCCATTGATGCCAAACTTTCTCCCATTTTTTGGGCAGCCTGGCTCTCATAGATTGTCTTTTCTGCCGCACTGCACCAGTCCATGTCTTTCTTCCATTGTGACACTTTCGGCGGTTGGATTGCCCCCCATGCCCCTGCAATATTTCTCTTAGCCACCACTGCAGCCATCTGAAGCCAGATCCCATGATACTTGGGCCAATTCTGTTCCCCAGAGATGCATGGCACATGCCACCTGGCATCCAGGGGGACTGCTCCATCACTTCTGACATAATCTGAGTCTTCTTCTTCTAATATTTCTGTATTATCGTGCAGTCCCACAAGATATGAAAGAATGTACGCCTCGGAGTGATCCCCCTCTGACATTCCTCTGTTATCGTACATCCCAGCTTAAACATGAGTGTGCTAGTATAATATGACCTATTCAGAATTCGCAACTGGACCAGTCTAAATCGTGCCCGAATTGCCACCTCCCTAGGACTCTGCACTGCCTCTGGCCAATCCTCATCTTTGAGCAGACCCACATCAGATTCCCTCGCCTCCCTCAGCTTTACTAGTAGGTCTAGGGAATTGTTTATTATCTTCCTTTATGTGCATGACAGAGCCTTTTATGACAGTTTTGACGTCTTTCTCTTCCTCCGTCTTTCTGATCTGTGTTTTACCCTCTCTTGCTGTGGGTAGATGTCTAAGGTGGAGAAATAAGTGCTGGTATCCAAAAACTGGAGGGTACTAATCATATAGCACCCCCGCCTCCCCCCCCCGTTACATTTATACACATATATACAGGGGAGCCTAAAGAAATGTGAACAGAAAGATTAAGTGCATCTAAGGAAGGGAGGGTAAACATATCTGAATAGGTAACAGTTTAAAAGAAATGTGTACAATTATAGAGTAGCCCATATGGTAGACCTGTTGGAGATGGATGGGCTAACTCACAAACCCTCTTGTGATGAAAGAATGCATTTCCTACTTACCCCATGGCATGGTTGCATTGGAACAAAAGAGTTTCATCTCTATTACTAACTCTGTGATGGGAATCCCTTTAACCAGTGGTTAACTTGTAAAATAAAAAGTGCCGGGGCTCTCTTCAGGAGGCAGCGCTAACAGGAGAAATGTGCTGGTGCATACTGCCTCTTGACTAGAGCCCCAGCACTTATTAACCTGGAAACGACTTGCTCGAATAGGTAGAGCTGCCGATTTCAGAGCTGGAGAACCCGGTTCAAGTCTTGGGTTGGCTCAACATCCTGTGAGTCTGGGGAAAATCATGTGGACTCTAAATAAGTGTATCCTTAACTGGTGCTGTAAGCATCAGTACAGAGGATTAGGTGCCGGTGCTGAGCCCCGGAAAGCACCGGCTCAAATAAAGCACTGCCTTTAACATGTTGTGTGCATCTGTCCCGTATTACTGGTTGAGCTAGACATCAGGCTAAAGTGTGAATGGAATAATCTGGGCGAGCCACTATCACTTTATTCAGTCCTGACAACACTCATTTAAACATTCTGCTTACAAAATTTGACTCTCTAGCTCATAACAGGCTTTGTCGACAGGTCCCAGTACATCGATCGCATGATCTTTGATTCTTCCCCAAGACAGCCAAAAGATGAAACCATTGAATTGATTATGCCGCTGTTACTGGCAACCTTTTTGAACAGAAGAGTGCCTCAGAAACCATAAATTCAATTTTACTTTGTACCACAGATGTCTTTTTAATTAACTCTGGGTTACTTTATTTTTTCTTATGTTTTATACTTTTTTACATTCAAGATTCCTATTGTTGACTGTCTTTGAACATACCCTTGGTATTTTCTTTATAGCAAAAAAAGCAGTATCTACAATATTTACATTACTTACATATATAAAGACATTAACATCACAATAGACATTCTTTCACATGAATACACATATGTCTTTACAATCAAAATGCATTACAAGTACAATCACTTTGCAGTTGAAGAGTTTTTTTGAGAACTCTTATGGTCCTACTTATTTTGGTCGGTTATTGGGACATCGCACCAGCACTTTTTGCATACGCACTTTTTCACACTAAATGTTAGTCCAGTCTATTGCAAAGTTTCCATCCGCTAACGCTTTTGCCTTCGCTCTGATATTTGAAAAATAGTGATACTTGAGAATCGTAATGCGTTTTTCCAGTATGTGCTATTGACCCTGGTGTTGGGCAATATGGGTGGACGGTTCCCTCAAGTGAATTACTTGCTGCTTTTATTAATTGCACAAGCACTTTTATTTCAGATAACTTGGACTCTTGCACTGTTATATCTCAATGTCAGTATAGTTCACTGCGATGTATCTATTTGTGAGTGTAAATTGAACTGATTTGAGATTTTACTATTTTTAAATTTATGAAAACAATGTGTGCTTTTAATGTGTGACAGTTTTATGCAACACTGTTGGAACGGTATGTTTATACATAACTATTTGCACAAGCGCTTTGTTACACTACAATGTTAGTCAAGTCTTTTGCAATGTTGCCATCCATGAAGGTTTCAGCATTCGCTTTGAGATTGGACCCCTAGTGAGACTTTAGAACTTTCGATCGTTTCTTAAAATGTGTCAGTGACTTCGGTGTTAGGCAATATGGGCGGACAGTTCTCTTAAGGGGAATTTCATGTAGCCATAACTTTTTGCACAAGGACTCCTATTTCAGATAAATTGGGCTCTCGCACTGACATTTTGTAACTTCTAAATGTCAGTCCAGTTCATAGCTAGGTATCTATTTGTGAGTGAATTTTGAATTGACTTGAGACTTTATCATTCGTAAACCTTTGAAAACAATGTGTGTTTCTTCTGTGTGACAGCTTTTTTTTAGTGATATACAACATGGTTGAGGGTATTTTTAAACATAATTTTTGCTCCTATTCACACAGGCACTTCTTTGCTGTTAATTTGAATTTCGCATCTGTAACTTGTTGTAAAAACACGCTTGTTTTTCATACGCGACATATTTATTGAAAAATGATTTTTTTTTATTTGAGTTTTTAAATTGTTCATATGCCTTTTAAATAATTGTAATGGTTTTAACTAACTGTATACGAATAAATAAATAAATACTATTTCTAACACTTCAGAGAAGAGTATTGATGTATAACAGGCAGGCATGTCAGCTTTTTTGCGGTGTCCTGGTCAGGAAACTGAAGTGAGGCCCTTTGCAGGATAAGGACCTAATTCTAAATTTTTAAAAAAGGATAGGAAATTATGATGTAGGGAAAGATTAAAAGTAACAGATCCTGTGCTATCTGAGAATACTAGGAATGTTAACTTTCCTGTCAATAATCAACTGGGGCAGATTATGTCTATAATATAAACAAGCGTTGCAGCACAAGAGCAAGACCCTGAGAAAGTGTGGTTCCTGGGGAGTCCTTTCCATCCCTCCCTTCTGATTGGCCTGATAGCAGTAGGGTTGTAGTCCAATATCTTTGGTGCGCTCCAAGATAAGTAGGAGATGGAACACAACTTTTTGTGCTCAGAGATGTAAACGAAGTGGCATATATCTCTAAAGAACTTTGCGCTCTAAGAAGAAACTTTGGATAAGTATCAAAAAAGTATGAGGTAATACTCCACTTCTGTTGACCTTGGAAGAATGGAAGGCTAAGTGGGCCTTCCTGGAGTCTGAAGTCGTGATCTGAAGATCAACTAGGTGGCAGAAGTCAGTGTTGAATTCAGTGATCAATACTCCTGATTGTATGTATGCTGCCTGACTATATGTTAACTACATGCATAATTGTCTTCAAATTTTGTGAGCGAAAGTCAAGGAAGTCATGCCTCCCAGTCGCTCTTTAAATCTACTAATTCGTATGGCGTTTTCTCCTCTGTAACTGTTTTTGATTTTCAGAGATGCTTCTATTTTTATTAAGATTTAATTTAGCTTTCAATTAACTCCCACGCTTTTCTTCTCTCAATTACTTCACTACGAGTGCCAAATAATATTCTAACCTCTGCGCGATATGGTGTTAGCGAAAGGTTTGTAAATATACGCTATACAAACGTTGTCATGTCTGGTAATCGGAAAGGCGAGGAAAAAGTTAATTTAGAGAGTTAATTTTTGGCAGGTGAAACCTGCGGAATTTAAAATGGGAAAAATGCCATCTAATTACAAGGACATACAGATGTTGGTGTGGTAAGGCCCAAAATATGCATGTTATTGTCATTGTAATTGCATTTATATAGCGCTTACTAACCCTGACGAGGCGGGGAAGAACTTTTCAGCGAGTAGCATACTACTCTGGAACCTAATAAGGATTAGTGGTGAATTAGTTTAAGAAAATATTAAATTAATTTGAGCAGTGGATGTGTGAATCTGTTATCTGGGTTGAAATGGAAAGTGGAGGGATAGAAGGGGGGGGGGTGGATTTATATAGCGCTTGGTACCCCTGATGAGGCATCAAAAGCGCTTTTCAAAGAGTAGCATGCTACTCCAAAACCCAAATAGCATTAGTGGTGAATTAGTATAGGGAAATATGAAATTCATTTATTCCGCAATTCTGGAGACAAAATGTAATAGGTGCTGTATATCTCACCCAAAAACAACTATACTCAGGGTATAGTTATTTATCGCGTGCAATAAATACTGTCCCTAACACCAGGCTTCCCATAATAAGGGCATAGACACTAGCCTATTAAATTAAATGGCTTTGGAAATTCTGTGACAGCTCTCTCTTGTCGTAGCACCCTTCGGTATTCCCCGTTGGTGAACATGATGTAAATTCCCCCTCTAATGCAGTTTTCCAATAGGTCCCGAAGCATGCCATCCCTTAAAATTGAAATTGCTCCACATGTATATTTATTTGGGTATCAATATTCATGAACCAAGCAGAGTTACTTTTAGGCTTTCCTGATATGTGAACATTATGGAAATAAGCGTGGTACATAAAAATATTTTACAAGAATGGTACCCTAGCCAGTTTGCGCTTGCCTGGTCCCAGGGAAGTTCTTAAAAGAGAAACCTCTGCAGTACATCATCAATAAATATATATATATGAACATTTCTCCCATGAAGGGCACATTTTGTTCATAGATTAGTAATCTCACCTGGGGATGCTGCCTATCAAAAGGCAGAGATATGTGTTCAGTTGGGTATACTTGGCATTAGCAGAGCTGGCTCGCTCATATAAAAGTTTCATATATTCCATCTTTTTTTCAGAAAGTAATCAAAGCCTGATTCTAATTGTATGTCCTTGTGGCTGGTGAGGCTAAACCACACTCCCCTCATTATGAGTTTAACAATGCAGCACACAGACTGTACCAACAGCTCCCATGAAATTTAGAGCAGCAGTTCCAAAGGCCCTGGGCCTCAAATTTTAAAGCCATCATTTTAATCAGGGTTTCACTAATGTCTCTATCTAATCAGAGTATCAGCGCTCTGCATACTAACTGCCTTGCTTAGAAGCAAAACAACTGGCTGCGACTGGAAGTAGCATAAGGGATGGACTGGAAAAGGGGGCTACTGGCACGACTGAAGACGGGCATCTCTCATGTGACTCTGGGCAAATCACTTAGCCCTTTTAGAGTCTGATAGAGTCCAGCAGGGTGGCAGAGGGCATTCCCTCTACCATCCTGGCGGAATACTGCCTGCCGAATTTAGAGATGGCCACCAGCACGGTGGCTATCAGAGTGGTTCTTTCAGTGTATTAAAAGTTTGGTGGGTGGCTGCTGTTGGTTTTGACGCCTTTTCATCAAACTACCAAACTTGTAACTTTTTTTGTTTATTTCAAAAACAAACACCTACTGCAGTTAGTTTTTTTTTTTAAATAATGGTAAAAAATAATGACACCTACCTTCTGGAAGATTTCTTCCAAGGTGTGTGAGTTATTATAGTTTTTTCCTTGTCTATATGTAGAGTTGGCAATATAATGTCCTTCCACCGACGCTCCCAATGCCTTCGGAATAAGTATTCCGCCGAGAGAGCCATTGGGGGCTCAGTTGATGAAATAATTAAGGTCTGTCCATCTCTAAATGAAGCGGGCAGGTTGAGAGTTTTTTTTTTTTTACCCTCTTTGTGCATGACCACAATCATGGCTGACTGAGTCTCTGCCCCTATATAGCCCTCCTCCAGAGCTGCCTTATGCATCTGCTCGCTAGGCATTTGTATTTCTCTATTGGTACCCCACTAGGACCGGGGGCCTTGCTAGATTGCAGGGCTCGAATTGCATCTTCTATCTTTCCCACTGTAATGAGTGCATCCAGTGCAGTGCGCAGGGGCGGCTCCTCCGTAATGGCGGAGGAGCACCACCCCCAGCTAAAAGCTGAAAAATAAAATGATAATAAAGATATTTTATCATTTTATTTTTGCCTCACGTCGTGGGCTGTCAGCGCGAGTCTTCAGCGGGGTGGGGCCTGTGTTGCACAGCTGGGTTGGACAAATGCCACAGGCTCCAAGGCACTGCCTGAGTGGCATACCAGGCCACTCTGACCAATGCCAGTGCTTCTCTTATGCGGGGAATAGTATTCCCAGCATGAGAGAAGCACCTGGATTGCCATCTGGGATCCTGCGCAGTCAGAGTCGAGGATCGGGAGAGAGAAGCAAGGCGGTGGCTGTCAGTGCGGCAGGTAAGTGCAATTTTTATTTTATTTCTGTATTCCATTTTTGGGGTGTTTTCTCCACACTTGCCTTGACACAATTCATCCACCACCCCCGTTTGTTTCAGGAACCAGGCTCTAAAGTACCGGCATCTGCGTACACCCGGTTCGGAGCTGAGACTTGAGTGAGCCGAGATTCCTCCGGGCAAGAAATGATCTATCAAGACTCAGGGAAGATATGAGCGTTGCGTGAACAGGTGGTGTGGATCGAATAGAAGTTAGGTGTCCCAGAGTAGAGCGAGCACGGTAGTGTGTTTGGTTACGCATCCTCCAGATGTCTGTCAATTCGTATGTCTCCACAAAATCCCTTACGAAGCTGCATCCACTGGGGTGTAAGTTAGTCAATGGCTTAATCCATAACTAAATTGAAGTCACCCCTGTAAGATAAGCTTCCCATCCGGAAGCCGTAAATGTATGGTGCCTAAGTCTGCAAGCCTGCAACCTGCCACCCCAATTCGCTGGGAGCCTGTCGCCCGACCATAGTAAATTAGCCTATTCAAATGCACTGAATAAACAAAAGAGAACAAGCATTCACTCGCTTATCTCGCTCCCCAATAAGAAACATATAGAGTAGACCAACACTACCGAGTAAGATGAAAGTTAGTTGGCACAGAGCAGCCCCAAATCACAGGCAGCAGTCTGATAGAGATCGGATTTCACAAGCCTCATTGCTCAAGTCAGCCTTCTCTCAATGTCTGTAGTCGTTGCAGTGGATTTTCCATGTACGACAGGTAGGCAGACTTAGGACAGTCAATGTTAACAGTGAGGAGTCTGGGTTTCATATCCACAGTGAGAGTATTGTTCCAGTCTCCTCTCCTGGAACTTTTCACAACTTGGCAGGGGAGAACATCATGTATTGATCTCATGCTCCCACAGGCGGCACCTGACATCCTCCAAGGAACATTGCTGATTTTAGACGGCCATAGTAGAGTCTGGGAAAATACGAATCGTGGAGTTTTCAATTGCTGGCCCCCATGCGGCGGGCTGTTTGCAGGATGGCATCCCAGTCTCTGTAATTGAATAACCTGGCTATAATTGGGTGAAGGGGTTAAGAGGGGCAACGGGGGCCCTGTAGGTGCACTCCACTGAGAAGAACTTGGAGAGTCCACTTGGTTTAAGGTATTTAATAATTGTCTACCGCAAATTGCTTAACATTGGGGCCCTTCGCCCTCTCCATCTTCAACCCACACCTGTAGTATGGTAGCATCTTTCTTAAGATTGCAGACCACCAATTTGAGTGCTGACATATCATCCTTTAAAGTGGCAATGATCGTTTCTGCTGTTTGCACCCTGTCGCTGACCTTCTTTAAGTTTGCTCATGTTAGGGCCCTTTCCACAGATATGCAGCCGATCTTTGATTTCAAAGTGTGCTTTGTATTGCGAACCTTCTGCATCAGTTCCATCAATGTGGGTTTTCTTCAGGAGCTCCTGCCCGTCTCCAATGGGACGTTTAAGAAAGGCATATTTATTCAGTCTGTTATGCTGGACTATCTTTACCACTTTATCCTTTTCAATGATGGGCCCACCATAATGGGCAGCTCACTGGGTCCAATCGTGCCTCAGGTACCACCTGCAGGCCCCCATAAGAGTTACCACAACACACTGGGACAGTATCCTCGCTTGTACCCCCATGGATGGCTGGATAGGGCAGTATGTGTTCCAGTGTGTCACCTGGAGTCCCCACAGAGCATGGCGGGTCAGGGTTGGTGAGGCAAGTCTCCAAACTCAGGCCCAGAGGACACCAATTTGCCATCCGTGCCCTCCGTGTACCTGATGGTGTAGCCACCGGGCAAGGGTGGGACTCCCGCTTCACCATTGATGTGGCCACGGTTCGGTGCTTCTTATGAATATCCAAGGACAGAGCTTGGCGAATGCCCCACTGGTAGCAGTCGGCTGAATCCACCGGGGCCGTGCCCTCAGTCAGTGCCAATCCACGTGGCTGTTTGCAAGCCTTGGTCCTCTGGTGTTGTAGACTGGACCCACAGCAGGCTAGCCCATGCGGCGCGTCCTCTGCATGCTCTCTCAGGCACCTCGGATGGGCGAAGGAGCGGACGTCTCACTCTCCTTGCATCCACCACTCTCTGCTTGATCGGAGACCCAGAGAGTGGTCTGGTCCTAGGTCTCGCTGCCCCATAACCTCCAGTGCAGGCCTCTCCAGTCATGGGAGGCCGCACAACAGTTAAGTACAATTGCGGGTGGTGACAGAGATCAATGGTTTTCAGGGCACTCCCGGGGCCTCTTGATCCTCCCGTGGGCTCCAATGCCGCGAAGGAAATTTACCAGGATGTTAGAAGATATCACTATTTAAGGATGGGAGCCGCACTAAGACACTGCCATTTTGTTTGGTGCAAGACCGTGTTTCCTTTTGGCCAGGTTTTAATTTGCGTTTGATGCTGGAGCCTGAAAATGGCCAAGAACTGAGCACAGACACTGAAATTGCTGTTTCAGTTTGGCCCAGCAAACTTTTTTTTAAAAACAGTGCATGCTTGACTCTCAGATTTGCATTGGTTCCCAAGAGTCCCCCGGTCATGGTAACAGTCCTGTGCATGCCCTCAAGCTCCGAACCTAAACCTGCTTACCCCACAGATGATTTATCACATGTACACTACACTATACCACTCCTTAATTAGAGGTAGTAATTTAGATCTATGCTCCAACGTTCATGTGATTCATGAATGGAGAAGTATGGGCCTGCCATTCAAAATCCCATGTGGAAACCTTGCACCTACTGGGAATGTTCAAGGGTAGGTGTGCCAGTCACTGATTTCAATGCATCCTCTTTAAAGGATGTATGTGATGGCTTGTGCCCCGGCCACAGCTCCTGCATGCCCACAAGAACACATTTTGCATGATGGCACGATGATTGTGCACAATGCAGATTGCGCACATGCAGCACATTTTACCCATATATATTTGGAAGTGTACAAGATGCACTGTGCTAACAAATTTAAGGAAAGTTTTGTGACTTTAACGCAAACTTCATGAAGTTAACGTTTCTTCAAAGTGATAGAATCCAAGCACATTTCTGTTAAATAGCACATTGTAATGAATGTGGGAAGGTTCCTGACAGTAGAGGTGGGAAATAAAATAGAGGCCTAATGTCCTCAAGCTCAGCTTTTGTTCCAGAATCTCCCCAACTATTCACAGCTGGAAGTTGGCCAGAGGTTCATTGAAGTACCATTAGTACTCCCTTTAGTTTACCACATTAAGGCAGGAACTTCCATTGAACCCCCTGCATGGGGTAGCCTTGTTCAAGGCTGATGATACTTTCCAAAAGAAGGTTCTCCAAGAGCAGCAGACTTACCGTATTCACCATAATACTTCGTCAGATAGACTCCACTTAGCATAACTCACTGAAACTGGATAAAGTATTACAGTTATTAACTTATCCAAACTTGCTTTCAGCACATAAAGCTATAAAATAAAATTCCACAGACCTTCACTGCATACCAAACAAATTCCGCAGCTGTACAGATTCGCTTTAAAAGCCCCTCTAACCACAGTGCTCGTCGCCAGTTAGGCTGCAGACACTCAGTAATTATTGTTTCAATTGCTGTTTAATTGGGTCAATGGGAAGGAAATTGTATTGGACAACTACTCTTCGTTAACCGTCGCCAGGACGCACGCATTTCATTGCATTCCCGCCGTCGCTTTGCGCGTTCTTAGCGTGCGCGTGGTAGTAGGGCAAAGGGACAGATTATTGCTTTGGTCTGAGCCCAAATATTTCCCAGAGATCAGGCTGACCTCCCACAACGCTGCTTAAAGTCCCCTCGCTCGCAGCCAGGGCTGCCGCAGAGCAATATGTGCCAATAGAAAGCCATATATCTTCGATTGTGACAAATCGCTTTTTAATTGCCTACTGGAAGAACACCATTAGTCTTTCTTCTACGTGGGGATAATGACAGAATTCTACAAAACAAGGAGTCGGCGGGGGCTCCACCGGTGGGTTCTGCCGCTATTTTTAGCATCTCATATGAGTTTCCAAGCTTGATGCCGCGTGCGTGCGGCGTGGAGTTTGTGGTGAGGCGAAGGGTGCTTTTGACGCTCGTTCGCTACGTGACGAAGGAAGCCTATGAGGTGCAAATAGGAAGACCTTGTCCTTTAATTTGTAGACTAAGTTGAGCAAGGATTTGAGCACAGCACATCAGGCCATCGTTTTCTGATGTCTCGTGATAAAGGGGAGTCAAGGAAAGCTTGGACGTCATACAAGCAAGCGAACTACGAATTATATCGGTTCATCTTTAATTATAACCTGGGGGAAAAACAGCGTTGTGTCTGTTACTAGATATTGTGCAATTTACCTGCGGTGCCCTGAACAAGATTGTGATTAACATGTCATTTAATAGGGGAACAGAATTCAGAAAGTCACTCAAGTCCTGGCTTTTCGACTAAGCCCAGCAACCCAGCGCATAGATACCCTGACGGGTGATAAGTTACTCTCTACAAGTACTGATTGATTGATCCGATCGATTGAAGAGGTCACATGCTTGTCTGATGAAGGGTGCTAGTCAAATTTGACCACTCAGTCCCAGTTTCATACTGCTTATCACGGACACTATCTAACTCTTTCTACAAATTTGTGTGTTCAGCTAACATCAGGGGTGCAATGCACGCCCCTGCGGTGCAGGGGTGTCTCAATCCTCCACGGGGCCCCAATCCCTCAAGGGGGGCCCCATTCAGCCCCAAGAAAATCTGTGCGATAAGGAAGACTTGGGGGACATTTGTCCAGTCCTGCAGGGGGGCCTCATCATTTTGTGTTGCGCCACAGGCAAACATTGGAAATAATCCACTCTACTGTTCTCCAGGCGTTGTAAATTTTGTTGCTATGATTATGTGCTTAGGGGTACCAATGTAGAAATGCTTCAACACACATTGTTTGAGACCAACACACTTCCCCTAAAATGGTTTATATTATGCCCTATTTGCAATCTACAGCTCTTTCTGTATAGTATTTACAATTTTGGGGCATTTTTCTTACTTCTACCATCCTCCATTTATGAAGTACATTGAAGCCATGAAACTGGAAGTGGCAAAGGTGGAGAAGAGGAAATGTGGAGTGCAGATTCATTAAAGCAGCAAAAGTGCAAAACAAACTATTTCTTTTCAAGAGTAAATAAAAAAGGAAACTGTGTATATTTTTTTCTGGATATACCTGAGTTTTTCCTTGGATGAACTCAACTGTCATGCAAGAGTTATTGATCGTCAGAATTGGACTCTGATGACAGGGGTACACCCCAAGGGTACCCCCATTCTCAGAGAAGCAGTGTGGGAGCAAAACCGTACCCCAAAATGTATTCAGACATCCTGAAATCTTACCCCCCGGGGCTTTTCAAATGATGGGAGGGGGGCCGCTCGGCCCCCCTCCTGGAGCCCCTGATGGCCCTGGGGACCGCCACCCCCCAGGGCCGGCTCCTGCAGAGTCCCGGGGTGCCCACCCCCGTGACACTGCCGTTTGCAATGCAAAAACCAAAGGAAATGATGGACGGAGTGTTGAACATTGCAAGCACTCACCCCAGTCAACTGATCTGGGTTTAATCCATCACGTTCTTTAGCCCACTCTGCCACCCCAGTTCAGACATGGCCATATGCAAATCAGTCTGACCCTGTGCCTCATGGGAACAGTCCAGCCCGAACTGCCAAGCCATGTCTTCTAAACCGGTCCTAGGAAGCTTGTTTCCGGTCCAGGGAAGGCATGGCTTGGCAGTTTGGGCTGGACTGTTCCCATGAGGCACAGGGTCAGACTGATTTGCATATGGCCATATCTGAACTGGGGTGGCAGAGTGGGCTAAAGAACGGTGATGGATCAAACCCAGATCTGTTGACTGGGTGTGAGTGTTTGATTGGTTCTGATGCTCCGTCCATCACCACCCCCTTTTGTACCGCTTTGTTCGCCATAAGTTGGAAGGGTATGCTCAGATGTGATTCCCTTGCTCACTTTGCCACTGGATTCAAGCAAGCCTGGCTGAAGACGGCTGAAATGCCAGAAACCGGTCCTAGGAAGCTTGTGTCCAGTCCAGGGAAGGCATGGCTTGGCAGTTCGGGCTGGACTGTTCCCATGAGGCACAGGGTCAGACTGATTTGCATATGGCCATGTCTGAACTGGGGTGGCAGAGTGGGCTAAAGAACGGTGATGGATCAAACCCAGATCTGTTGACTGAGTGTGAGTGTTTGATTGGTTCTGATGCTCCGTCCATCACCACCCCCTTTTGTACCGCTTTGTTCGCCATAAGTTGGCAGGGTATGCTCAGACGTGAGTCCCTTGCTCACTTTGCCACTGGATTCAAGCCAGCCTGGCTGAAGACGGCTGAAATGCCAGAAACCGGTCCTAGGAAGCTTGTTTCCGGTCCAGGGAAGGCATGGCTTGGCAGTTCGGGCTGGACTGTTCCCATGAGGCACAGGGTCAGACTGATTTGCATATGGCCATGTCTGAACTGGGGTGGCAGAGTGGGCTAAAGAACGGTGATGGATCAAACCCAGATCTGTCGACTGGGTGTGAGTGTTTGATTGGTTCTGATGCTCCGTCCATCACCACCCCCTTTTGTACCACTGCCGTTTGCAATGACAGGGCGGGAGCCTCGCGGCTCCCACCCTGTCATTGCAAACTGCTTTGCTATTTGGAAGAGAGAGCAGGAAACCTGCTCTCTCTTCCAAATAGCAAAGCAGATTGCTTTTCCACATGGGGAGCAGCATGTTAGCTGCTCCCCATGTGGAAAAGCAATTCCGGCTCCCGCAGGATGCGGGGAGCCGGCTGGGACCGTGGGGGATTGGGGACCCCCCACGGTCCCAAACGGAGTGGGCCAGCCCCGGGGGATGGGGTCCCTGGGGCCATAAGTGGCGCGGGAGGGGGGCCTCGCGGCCCCCCCTCCCCAAAATGAAATAAAAAATATAATAAATAAATAAAAAAGGGCCGGCACCGGGGGATGGGGGCCCCGGGCCCATGAGTGGCCACAGGAGGGGGGCAAGGCAGCCCCCTCCAAATAAAGAAAAAATTAAAAAAGGCCCATGCCCCGGGGGATGTGGTCCCCTGGGCAGATTATGGCCTCGGGAGGGGGGCCACGTAGCCCCCTTCCCGATGTTATTATTATTTTAAAAAAAATTGGGGGCAGGCCCTGGGGGATGGGGTTCCCAGGGCCCAAAAATTAGAAAAAGAAGGGGGGCTACACAGCCCCCCTTCTTTAAAAAAAAACGGGATTGCGGACGGAGGCCACGCCACCTCATTGCACCACTCTGCAAACGCGTTTGCAGAGGGGGAACAAATTCCCCTTGAATACTGGGCGTCCCTGGGGGCCAACTAGCCCACCAGGTACCTCCAGTATGCGCCAGGGAGCTGCGTTGCAGAGAGGTGTTCTGAGGCCACGCCCCTTTTTACACCTCTCTGCAACTCAGCTCTGTTGCGCTTACTGGAGGTAGCTGGTGGGCTAGTTGCACCCCAGGGACCCTCAGTATTCAAGGGAAGTTAATCCCCCAACTTAAAACGCGCCACGGGGCGTGTTTGCACACTGGTGAAGGGAGGGGGCAGAACCTGAGTTCACATGTGTGCAAACACGCCTTGTGGCGCGGTTTAAGTTGGGGAAAAAATCCTTGTCAATACTGAGGGTCCCTGGGGGCCAACTAGCCCACCAGGTACCTCCAGTAAGCGCCACGGAGCTGAGTTGCAGAGTGTTATAAAAAGGGGCGTGGCCTCTGAACACCTGTCTGCAACGCAGCCTCTTGACGCATACTGGAGGTACCTGGTGGGCTAGTTGGCCCCCAGGGACCCAAAAGAATACATTCTCTAACTTAAAACATGCCAGAGGGCGTGAATGCACACATGTGAACTCAGGCCCCACCCCCTCCCTTCACCACTGTGCAAACGCGCCCCGTGGCGCGTTTTAAGTTTGGGAAATAATACTCTTTCAATACTGAGGGTCCCTGAGGGCCAAATAGCCCAACAGGTATCTCCAGTATGCCCCAGGGAGCTGTGTTGCAGACAGGTGTTCAGAGGCCACGCCCCTTTTTACACCTCTCTGCAACGCAGCTCCCTGGCGCATACTGGAGGTACCTGCTGGGCTAGTTGGCCCCCAGGGCACCTCAGGATTGAAGAGGAATTAATTCCCCGTTTTAAAACGCGCCACAGGGCGTGTTTGCACATGTGTCACCTCAGGCCCCACCCCCTTCCTTTACCATTGTGCAAACGTGCCCTGTGGTGCGTTTTAAGTTGAGGAATTAATTCCTCTTCAATATTGAGGGGTCCTTGGGGGCCAACTAGCCCACCAGGTACCTCCCGTATGCGCCAGGGAGCTGCGTTGCAGACAGGTGTTCAGAGGCCATGCCCCTTTTTACACCTCTCGGCAACACAGCTCTGTGGCGCTTACTGGAGGTACCTAGTGGGCTAGTTTGACCCTAGTGACCCTTAGGATTGAAGGCGACTTAATCTCTCAACTTAGAACGGTGACAGGGCGCGTTTACACAGTGGTGAAGCGAGGGGACGGGGCCTTACGTGATGTGTGCAAACACGCCCTGTGGCGCATTTTAAGTTAGGGAAAAAATTCCACTTCAAACCTGAGGGACCATGGGGGCCAAGTAGCCCACCAGGGGCTTCCTGGAAGCGCCACTGCGCTACATTGCAGAGAGGTGGTGCAGGCCATGCCCCTTTTGACATCTCTCTGCTACGCAGCTCTGTGGCGCTTACTGGATGCACTACGAATTCCGATTTACTCTCCTGTTATCAGGAGAGACCTCAGTGCTGCATCTTTGAGCACAGTACTGATCCTGAAAAGTAATTCTAACCATACTTACCAGTAACTTGAATTTCCTTCCATAGGCTAACATTGACTGGTTTCACTTGGAAATTCTTCTAAGTGTGGAGTTTTGGAACTTTAAAATATTCACCTAAAATCATCTGAAGAACGAATTCCGATTTACTCACTTGTTATCAGGAGAGAACCCAGTGCTGCATCTTTTAGCCCAGCACTGACCCTGAAAAGTAATTCTAACCGTACTTACCAGTAACTTGTATTTCCTTCCATAGGAATCCATTGTCTGGTTTTCAGCAGAAAAGTTTCTAAGTGTCTATTTTCACAAACTAAAAATATTCCTTAAAAATCGCCTGTATGACTTAAACACATTCTTTCAACTGTTTACAGGAGACCCACCAGTGCTGGATCCAGGATCCACCACTGAGTAAGAAAAAGTGACGATCACACTACTTACCTGCTAAGTGAATTTCCTTCCATAGAGTAACATTGACTGGTTTCACTTGAAAATTCTTCTAAGTGTGGAGTTTTGGAACTTTAAAATATTCCTATAAAATCAGCAGAACTACGAATTTTGATTTACTCGCCTGTTATCAGGAGAGACCTCAGTGCCGCATCTTTTAGCCCTGCACTGACCCTGAAATGTAATTCTAACCGTACTTACCAGTAACTTGTATTTCCTTCCATAGGAATCCATTGTCTGGTTTTCAGCAGAAAAGTTTCTAAGTGTCTATTGTCACAAACTAAAAATATTCCTTAAAAATTGCCTGTATGACTTAAACACATTCTTTCAACTGTTTACAGGAGACCCACCAGTGCTGGATCCAGGATTCACCACTGAGTAAGAAAAAGTGACGATCACACTACTTACCTGCTAAGTGAATTTCCTTCCATAGAGTAACATTGACTGGTTTCACTTGAAAATTCTTCTAAGTGTGGAGTTTTGGAACTTTAAAATATTCCTATAAAATCAGCAGAACTACGAATTTTGATTTACTCACCTGTTATCAGGAGAGACCTCAGTGCCGCATCTTTTAGCCCTGCACTGACCCTGAAATGTAATTCTAACCGTACTTACCAGTAACTTGTATTTCCTTCCATAGGAATCCATTGTCTGGTTTTCAGCAGAAAAGTTTCTAAGTGTCTATTTTCACAAACTAAAAATATTTCTTAAAAATCGCCTGTATGACTTAAACACATTCTTTCAATTGTTTACAGGAGATGCACCAGTGCTGGATCCAGGATCCACCACTGAGTAAGAAAAAGTGACGATAACACTACTTACCTGCTAAGGGAATTTCCTGCCATAGGATAACATTAGTGATTCTGTGTGAAAAAATTTCGAAGTGTCAACTTTTAAAATACAATAATATTCCTTAAAAATCACTACTGTAACCAAAACGCTTTTACTCAACTGTTTACAGGAGATGTCCAAGGACTGAATCTACGATCCAGTCCTGTGGTTATAAAAGTAATCCATAAAGTAACTAATTGCATTTAACTAGAAATTCACATTGAGCTCAATGGTGCATTGTGTTTGAAATTGTGTTGCCCATTGCAACAACTGTAACTACTGTACTTAAAAGTCTATTGCCTATTTGCAAAGTATTTTAACTAAAGTAATTCATTCTGAGAAAGTATATTTTGTAATGTAATGTATAATGTAATTATAATGTAATTTAAAAAATAAAATATCTAAAAATAAATAGTTTTAAAAAATGTAGGAAATCAGTAAAAAAAAAATCAATATAACAACTAATACATTTAAAAATTGTCATTTACAAAACCTTTGAAATTCACTGAAAAACCCACAGGTTTCAGGCACGTTATAGTTAGGAATTAGCATTTAAAAAACCTTAGAAATTCACTGAAAAAACCATAGGTTTCAGGTGCGTTATAGTTAGTTGGACATTTCTCTCGTACAAAACCATTGAAATTCCCCTGTTATAGTTAGTTCAGCTAACTATTAACTCGCACACCCGCAATGCACTGTTGATGACGTCACATATTACATCACTCATAACATGGTCAGAGACATCACTCATGACATCACTGATGACATCTCAAATGACATCACTGATAACATCATCCTTGTGATAGAGTGGCAGACCTCCTCTCACCATAATAGAACCTTTGATACACACACTTAAAAATAGAAACTAACATTTTCAAATGAATGGACATAGCAATACCACTTACAACACACCAATTCAGTAATTCCAAGATCTACACACATATCCACTCATTCACCAACAGTCCTATACAGTCACTCATACATGTACTCACTCATCATATGTACTTATACACCTATACATCCTGTTACACTGTGACACTCATCCATAGAGTTACTCAGACACATAGTCACACATGCAAACAAAGTATCAAACATCCATTAAATTGCATATATATAGTTATACACACACCACCACACTTACTGCTACAGAAACTTACACATACTTACTCTCTTAAACAATCACTTATAGAAACACAGACTAATTTATACAGGAACTCTTCCAATCTCTCACTCTCACATATACTCACTTATGTACACCAATACTGACAGATACAAGTTTAAAACATATGTAGTTACTCATAAAGACACTATTAAGACAGTCATTCACTCACTAACACACCCATTCACACACTCATCCACCCATACAGTGCTGCACACATGCTATCTTCAACACATACAAACAGTGAGTCACACATTCATGCATTTATGCACTATGTAATACCCCACACCAAACCATACAGACACTCAGACACTCATACTGATACTCAAAAAAACAACTAATAACCTAGATAGACACTCATGTAGCTACTCAACAACCCATGCAGCCACTTATACACAAAGTGAGAGACAGATACAGATATTTACATATTTAAAGATTACTTACTAACCCATGTATTGACTAAGATACACTTAAACAGTCAGTTATTGAATCAGTTTTCCCCAAAACAATTCATCCATTTAGACACTTATATACCCATTTATTCTTCCATCGACCTTGAGATATACATATATAAAACATATTTGATTTTCAGAAAAACACACATTCACTGGATGATGTCATCAGTGATGTCATTTGAGATGTCATCAGTGATGTCATGAGTGATGTCACTGACCATGTCATGAGCAGTGCAGTGTGGGCGCCCGAGTTATAGTTAGCTGAACTAACTATAACGGGGGAATTTCAATGGTTTTGTACGAGAGAAATGTCCAACTAACTATAACGCAACTGAAACCTATGTTTTTTTCAGTGAATATATATATATATATATATATATATATATATATATATATATATATATATATATATATATATATATATATATATATAACTGAAGGAGGCAGTTTTTCATTGGTAAATATGGCAGAAAGAAAAAAAAACATTAATAGTAACGAAAGAAAATCTGTGATTTGGGAGAAAAGTGTGAAGCCGCTTAAAAACACATAACTGTCAGAGTCCATAAAATATGGCGGCTTTGTATACAACATTCTGACGATCATTACCAGGCAGATGCAAAAGTCTGCAGGGTGTTCGGCGGTCTGAGAAATTGCGTGGCTGTGAATAGCTGAAATCCTCCGGATGACTTTGTCTGCTTTGTTTTGATGCCGGCCCATCCTCGGTAAGATTACATCAATGATTAGTTAAAGGCAGACATCAGTCAGTGCGGGAGTATATTTCTGTCATTCTTAAACAACGGAGGAGAGATTCGCGCATGTTTATAGATTTTGATTTATTGAAGAAACCGCACGCTCTGAAGAAAGGAGAGAAAAAAAATTGGGGATTTGATGGTCTTTCTATTTGTGAATATTTTATTCCTGCAATGATGCTCGTCTAACATCCTGTCGCTTTGCTATTTATATCAGTGACATGCTTCCTTTCTGTCAGCTTTATCACTCTAGATGTTTGCTATATAAATGTAATGCAACGTTGAAGTGCATCTTAATCAATAACCAATGCAGCTGATTGGCATGTGCTATAAAAATCCAGTATTTGTAAAGCGCACAGCTACCCGTAGGCATCCCGGCGCTGGGGGCCCTCAGGAAGATTAAGCAAGCTATTGTCCAGAGTCACATGGTGCTGGGCTGACCTGCCCCGGGTGCCGGGGATCGAACCGTGATCCCCAAAGTCCAACGTCAGTCGCTAGCGTTTGCACCACACCTCTTCGCTATAGAAGAGACACCCACATTTCCAATTGCATTTTTCTGGATCGGTGAGGCATTGAGGTAAAAAAAGGAAATTAACTAAATCCACTGACAGTGTAGTGCGGGGCTTCCTTTGTGCTTGTTGCTACAAGTGGTGAGCACCAGCAGGCCAGTCAGGAGCATTTGTGGGGCCAGGGATGAAAACTAAATGCTGGACCTGAGACAGAGAACCTGGTTTTAGTCCCAGCTTGACTGAACTGTGTGACCCTGGACAATTTCTTTTCTTTTCTGTGCTTCCTTTTCTGTGAAGTTCAAATTTGAGAGTATCTTAACAAAAACTTAGTTCAGGAAAACACACTGTACAAAACCCTCTTGTTTATGGTTTAGTAAACCATAATGTTGCTCCACCTACCTCAATAATTTATAGGAAGCACAGGACAACGGACTTACCTCTTGAGTCATTAATAAAAACGTCAGGGCAGTAGGGGTGTGGTACTCAAATTCCAATTAAAGCCACTCAGTGTTATGATATAATGTAATGTGCTTAAGTGGAACAATCCATATGAAGCTCTTAGTGTTATTTGAAAGATGGTACCATAGCTATAAAAAAAACTGACACTTGCAGTGGGTGGGTGGTTGGGGGTAGATTTCCAGGCCCAGGTAAGAGTTTTTATCTTCAGCCTCCTTGGTGTCGCTCTTCCAATCAGGAGCCAACAAAAGTGGGGCATTGGCGAATTATGGGTCTTGGCTGTCATTCCCTCATTGGTGCAGGTAGTAATGCGGGAGATTCATGGGCTTTGTTTGCACAGTCTCAATGCTTACGCATCCCTGCCACACACACCTAGGGGCATATTTATGAGCCAGTTGCGCCTCTGTAGCGTCACTTTTTGTGATGCTCCGGTGGTGCAAATCACAAAATCATATGTATGATGTCACGCAAAACCACTTTACGTGGCCTTGAATGGCCTCAAAGATATGGAGTAAGGCAAGGCAGTGCATATTTCTCCGTTGCCTTACTCTGCGCTGAGGAGGCATTCCATGGGCATTGCGGCAGGTGTTCCCACACAACACCCATAGATTTTGATACTTCCCCAAATGTACAAAACCACATAAACCTGGGGATGTGCCAGAACGTTACAACTCCCCAGGAGAGGCACAATGAGGAGAAATAACTTTATTTCTCCTTCTCTTTTTCTCTTTCTATGTGGGTTGCATTCTGCAGCACACAGAATGAGGAAAACACCTCCCAGGATTGTTTATGTGCAGGAAGTTGCCCCTTCCTGAACAAAAACAATCCTGCTGACAACACAGGCACCCTTTCACCATGGTGCAAGGGTGCCTGCGTTGGCACTGGGCTGCCAAAACAGAGCCAGCTCTGCCGTTTCTCTTTGATGTACGGCAGCCGGAAAGGTAACTTGCTGTGATGCTAACGCCAAATTCCCATAAATGAGGTCCACAGTGAGGTCATCTTGTCAGCATGGGCACCCCTTGTTTCAAGCCATAGGCTATGAGTATAGTGACACCCATAGCACACTTCCGGGTCTCTTCAGGGAATAGGACCTATGTAAAATTATCCCACCTGTGTCCTTCGCTTCTGATGACGCTGGGCACTGGCACATGGGAGAAAAACATAAAGGGTGAAAGAAAGAGGAAGCAGAAGATAGGAAAATGGTGACAAAGAGAAAAAGCAGGGATGAAAAAAACCTGCAAAAGTTGTTCAATAGAGACAGGAAGTGTGGGGTGGAAGAAGGAAGTGACATGAAGTGGAACAAAAACTAGAATGCCTTGGTATTTATCAACCCCCCCCCCCGAATACAGGAGTAGTCTACTAAGAAAACCTCAAACGACCAGCACTTTTTTTTTTTAATATGAAATTTAGCATTGGCCCTGGTGTTTTAAAAGAACTGGAGAGGTCAACATATAATTCAATCTGACCCAGCACTACTGACCTTTCTTTCAGAGTAATGGGCAGCTGAAAATTCACATTTCTCATTAGGCCAATCTCACCATGCATAAATCTGATAGATCTGTCAATGTGACATACTGCCTGAAAGACCAGAGTTATGGGGTATGGGTACTAAGCAATAGGAAAAGCTACCGGTCTGGAACCCATGCAGGAAACAGACTTATTTTTAAATCAGACAAAATCTTCAGTCGTTTTGGACAGTGGTAGACACGCCATTGGGGATTGTACTCACTGAAAATCGAGTACAAGAATACTGGGACACTAAAATTGTGGAGAAAAGAGTGAAGGACAAAATATTGACAGGTAAGTGCACAGAGGGAAGTATACCTTTATTATTCTTAACTTCAGATCTATTTATCTATCTATAAATCGTCAATGTACATAAATGTGGAGTTAGGTATAGAAAGGCAGGTATAAATGCCTATCTATTTTTTTCCCCTCAATATTTTTTCCACGATAGTAGAGTCCCACGATATTCTGGACTCAATAGTGCTGGTGCTCGAATATCTGCTAAGAAGCCGGTAGCGGGTGCAATTACACTTTGGTGCGCCGAATACCTAGCCTGGTAGTCTTTAATCTACTACCAGACACTCCCTGCACCTTTATCTCACTCTTTCAGGTTTTGATTCTGCCTTTGCTGTCTTTCTGTTCCTCCATCGTTACGATGTGTGTGTTTTTCCCTCTGTTGCACTCAGCAAATATCTGGTTCCGGAAAATAAGTACTGGTCCCTCAAAATAAGTGCGAGTGTTACCCACCGGCAACCACTGCCTCAAATTAAGCACTGAGGGCGAGTATGATGGCACTGTCGAAAAAGACCTCTTATTTGAGTATCTTTCATGAGATTTTCACAAGCCTTTCATCATAAATTCACTTTTGCACTTATAAGCAGTTGAGCTTACATTGTATTCTATTCAAGAAAACTCATTGTTTTGGTTCCTCATACAGCCAAGTCCCTGCAACCTATTTCTTTCCGAGTTATTGCATGTTGCAGGTAGATCCTATAATTTCAGCAACAGCTTATACTATGATGGGTCCCCGGTTATTTGGTTCCTCTTACTCTCAAGAAATGTTTCACACCCATCAAAGCCTTATTACGCGGTCCCTGTTCTGTCCCTGGTAACTCAGTCCTCCAGAAGCAACCACTACCAGGAACTGATAACTTTGCGGGGACAAGGGTGTATTTATCAGGGAGTACAAGTGAAACCCTCAGGGTCCTCTTGGAAGTCAGGAATTACTCATAAAATCAATAATTGAAGTCTTGATTTCTCCAATAATGTTTTAGCAGGTAGAATTTCTACGTGAAACCCTACGGATCAGTGGCTTTATCACAGTTTTTGTAATCCCAATTTGGCTGGTAACTCCCATTACCGGCCAAATCAGGATTAATCGGAACCTTGAAATGAGACCTTGGCCTGTTATTTTAATAATGTGTTATGTTAAATATCATTTATAAAAGGTTCTTTCTCCAATGGCTTCTTGGCACTGAAAGACCAGTGTAGTATTGACTTGTCTACTAGGATCTGGAGAACTTTAGAGAACAGCCAGATTTGCAATGAGCATCCAAAGGCACTGATGCTATAAATGGAGCGCATGTTTTCAGGTAGCTTGCTCCGCAATCTGTCTGAACAGGCTAAAAAATGTACTCGCCTGCTCTTTGGTGAATTTAGGGACCACAAATAGGTTGGTGTTAGAGGAATGAAGGACCCTCACTGGCTGCTATCTTCCAGTACGTTTATGAAAGAACCTTGGATAATTCTTGAAAAGTGTATCATGAACACCTTGAAAGAAACTCATTCACTTGGGTAAACTGACGTAGGAGCTAGTGATAATGTGCAAATCTTGGTGCCCCACATATACATGGAGCAGTGGTGGGTCTGACTCACCTGAATTCTATGTAGAAGATACACAGGTAAACCTAATTATAAGGAATTAGCATACTGAAGACTTGTCCTAAAAACTGTAATGGCCCAACTTGTTGCATTCTCATTTAAAACAGGGTGATTTTCCTAAGCAGCTAAACATGGTAATAAGAGAGACATCAAAAGGGAAACCTGTCACTTTATGGTTAGTTTGCAGCCAAGGTTAACTTCTTTTTTTTTTTTTTTTTTCTTATTTTTTCTTTTGTGTCCTCATACATACGCCAGATACAGATTGCTCTAGATGGGAACTATCCGGGCCCTCCACACTGACCATTTCGATTCCTGCCCTCGGGGCCTATGTGCAGCCGCCGGATTCCCCCAGAGAAGGGCTGTCTCCTTATCCATTTCCGTTTACCACTGGGAATCACGTTGGTGCTAGGAAAGGACTGACCACAGACCCCTGGCTTAATCATTGGACCCATCAGACTTTCTTTAACCAGGCCAGTAGAGCAGACCAAAGTGTCTCCGAATTTCTTTGATCACATGCAATATCTGACTGGCTAATCCATATAATATTCCTCAAACAATCAGCAAATTTAGGAGGAATCTCAGACTTCCAATGTCTACCAATTTCTCTCCTGGCAATGACGATCACATAAAACACAAGTTGTGCAGCAATATTTGTATTATATCCTTGTATACTACCAAAAAATATCAATCTGGGACAACTAATGATTGGTACACCTAAAAGCTCTTCTAAAAAACGGCATACAGACCCCCAGTAACCGGAAATCCTGGGACAATTCAAAAACATATGGGTGTCATCTGCTGCCGAAAATTTGCATCTTGGACAAAAGTAATTATTAGATGAAACCCGGGACAGTTTTGCCGGAGTCCAATAGACCCTATAAGCTGTAAACAAATGGTTTCTCCTCAAATTAGCGGGTTTAATGATTCTCTGAGACATGCGGAACGAGTCTCTCCAAATTTCTTGTATCTCCTCCGTATTCCCTATTAGGCCATTGCCCCAAAGTTTCTCTATCTCAAATATTAAACTATCCCCATAACCAACCAGTGTTTGATACCAAAACGAGACTTCCCGTTTCCAACCTCCCACCCTACAAATAGAATCAAAGATTGGGAAATCCACTGTCAGTCCCCGAGATTGTCTAACCCACCACGCAGACAGTTGATAAAACTTAAACCTGGTTAGGGATCCATTCGTTAAATTTGCTAGAGACTCCCAATCCATAAGCCCAAACTCACAACACAGGTCTCCCCATACTTTGATCCCTGCTACTTTAAGAGGCTGAGATAGTTGATCTAAAAGGCATTCAGGAGTGCCTGGGGAATCCCAAATTGGGGCATATTGATTGAAATAGGGGATCCCGAAAGTTTTCCGAATAAATCCCCAATTTTTAAGTGCTGTTAATAGAATCTTGAGGCGGACCTTTTTAAAAAATTTTTGGTCTCCAAATTTAAGAAGAAAACTCTCAAGACCTTGTGGTTGGTCATATAGTAGAGCCTGAAAAAGACGCCCTTGTGAGGAAGAGTCCAATTTATTAACCAGTATTCTAAAATTCTTAAAATGAAAGGCATGGCAGTATATTAACAAGTCAGGTAGAGCCAATCCCCCTATATTCAAACCCCTCCTCAATTTCTTCCACGCTATCCTAGGCGATTTAGTGGCCCAAATAAATGAACTAATCTTTCCCTGCAGAGAGGCAATGTCCTTATAATTAAATAATAAAGGGATAGTATTAAAAAGAAACGTTATTTTGGGGAGGATGATCATTTTAACGAGATTTACTCTCCCGTAAATATTAAGCGGAATACTTCCCCATCTCACCATTAGCTTACTTACTTCCTTAACAACTTGCAACCAACTAGTTTTAGAAATATCAGCTAATTTCTGAGTCAAAAAAATTCCTAAGTATCTGATTTTTTGTTTAGCCCCTTCTATCGGGATTAAATTATTCCAACCCATTATATCCGTTTTTTCCTTGTTAATTTTATATCCCGAGACTCTTCCAAATTCCTCTGCTAGTTCAAAAAGCCGTGGAATTGCCTCAACATGATTAGACGTATACAATAAGAGATCATCCGCGTACAGTGCGGTTTTCAACTCCAGTTCGCCGATTTTAAAAGGAATAATTGTGTTATCACTTCTAAGTGTACAAACAAAAGGCTCTATATAAAGATCAAACAATAATGGGGACAAGGGGCAACCCTGCCTTGTACCCCTAGTAATTTTAAACCAATCCGATAGCCCCCCATTCACTAGGACTTTTGCACAAGGTCCAGAGTATAAGGATTTAACTGCCTCAATGAACAATAAAGGGAAACCGAACTTCCTCAAAGAGGCCCAAAGGTACCCCCAGTTCACCCGATCGAAGGCCTTGGCTGCGTCTATTGCTACAATGGCCAGCGGGAGCCCTTTTACTTCAGCATAATCAATTGCTCCTAAAACTTGAAACGTGAGTTCGTTGAGCTGCCTCCCTGGTATAAACCCTCTTTGGTCGGGGTGTACAATTGTTTTAATGGATCTCGCCAATCTAGTGGCCAATATCCCTGAAAAGATTTTTAGATCCGAATTTAACAATGAAATTGGTCTATACGACTCCATTTTTTGTGGATCTTTGTTTGGTTTAACTAACAAAGTTATAGTAGCCTCCGACCAAGATGGAGGGATAGGCTCTCCATTTAAAAGAATACTATTAAAAAGTGTCTTCAGAACGGGAACAACTATTTCAGAGTTATCAGAATAAATTTCTATCGGGAGCCCATCCGGGCCAGCAGCTTTCCCTCTACTCATTTTTTTTAATTGTTCTAGAATTTCACCCTCTCTGATTTCGCTAACTAAGTGTATTTTCTCTATCTCTGTCAGTTGAGGCAGATTAACCAAATTAAGCCATTCATCTATCTCGCCCAATCCTACTCTAGTATCCTCTTGATATAGAGTAGACATGAACCCCATCGCCTCATCTCTAATCAAATCATCCTCTGAAGTTAATAGGCCAGAATCCCTTTGCACTACAGCCTTTATATTATTCCTAACCCTATCCGCCCTTGATTTCCAGGCAAGAAGGGCTCCACACTTTTCACCATACTCAAAATTTTTCAGCCTACTAGCTTCCCATTTTTCTTTATTGATCTTATCGCACCTTGCGCTGAACGCTGCTTGTAGTTCCAACAGTTCTCTCTCAAATTTGGGGATCCTCTCCCTGTCCATCAAAGCAGCCCTTTGTAAATCCAAATCTTTGTCTTTTATGGCTTTAATATCATCTATTTCTTCTCTCTTACGCATTTTTCTCCTGTATGACATTTGCGAGCTCAACAAGCCTCTTAAGTTAGCTTTAAAGGATTCCCAAACCATTTGTACGGTGGTAGAACCAAGATTAAAATAAAAAAACTCGGTTATTCCCGTACTTACTAGAACCATCACTTTGTCATCCGCGAGAAGTGATCTATCAAGTGTCCATCTAGTCACTGTTTTCATAAGATTTAAGCTAAGAACAAGTTCTACCAGAGAGTGGTCTGAAAGGCCTACCGGGATATAAGCAGTCGAGACAGTATTAGAAAGCAAAGATTGATCCACCAAAAAAAAATCAATTCTTGAAAATTGCTTATATTTCTTGCTGTAAAAGGAATACTCTCTTTGAATTGGATTTTTCACTCTCCAAATGTCTAGAAGCGTATAATCCTCCATCACATACTTCAAAGATGACAAAGTTTTGGTTGGAACACAATATTTCGCCCTTGAGGTTCGGTCAGCCTGCCCATCAAAAACTAAATTAAAATCTCCCCCTAAAATAACCGGGGCAGGATACTGTATGAGGCATGCATTCAATTTTAAAATGGAACCCGAATCATCTTCATTCGGGCCGTAATACACTGCGCACGTGAAAACCAATCCAGCTATAGATAGGGCCGCCACTAACCATCTTCCTGAATTGTCTGTTTCCCATTTCTGAACTTTAATCCCTCTATTCGATCTAAGAATTATAGCAACACCTCTGGTACAACCTGTCTGATGTGAACATAATATATCCTGAACCCACCCTGATGTGCGATAAGCCTGTTCACATAGTTTTGCCTCTAGGTGGGTTTCCTGTAACAAAATAAAATGGGCATCCGTACCCCTTAGGTACTCACAAACCCTCCGTTGTTTCCTGCTGCCTCCTAGACCATTGACGTTCCAGGAGAGAAATTTTATCTTAACTGATCCACTCATGCCGTCCTGATCTTACCAGACATCTAGAGCAATTAACATAAAGAAACAATCTTGCGCAATATGAGAACAATTTTACACATTTTCTAACCCTCCAATCCCCCTTCCCACACCCTCCCATGAGGAACCCTGCCTTCACACCTGGCGTTGAAATCGCCTCTTCAGGAGCCCAGACCCCAGTGGCGACAGCATGCAAAAATCACGCCAAATAAAACATAAAACAAAATAGGAGTTACCATCCACAAAACATATTACTTCATATGCCAGTTATTCTTACAGCAGAAACATTTAATTATATATTCCTAACACCTATCCCTATGTTCCATATTTTTGTTTATTTTATTTTATCTCATATCTATGTTTTTTTTTTTTTTTTTTTTCCTTTCTCCTCTTTATCCCACGTACCTCTCTCCTTCTGAAACAGTTTTCCCCTCAACTATCTTATTTCATATTCACAGTCAATTCCCCTTATGTCCTTCTTCTTTTATCTTAGATAGGAAAATGTCTACATCCTCTCGCTGGCTAAAATTATACATTTTATTCCTCCACATCACTTTCAGAAGAGCAGGAAATTTCATCTGAACTTGTACACCTAAGGATCTCAATTCTGGCATTCTAGAACCCAACTCCCACTGTCTCTGTGCAGTTTTCCCCCCAATGTCTGATCTAATTTGATATGGATGTGCATTATGGAGGAGACTAGTGTTAGATAGACATCTGCCTAAAATTAGTTCTTTCACACTATAGGTTTGGAAATTCACCAGAATCTTTCTGGGGACTTTTCTGTCTGGATGTAGTCTGAATGGGTCCCTGTGCACCCTTTGTATTTCACTCTCCAATACGATATCGGGGCGGTCTTTCAAGACCCCATCCCTCAAGAGTTTACAAACAAAATCCTTGATGTCCCCTGTCTCTTCACCTTCCGGAATCTTCAGGATTCTGAGATTATTCCTGCGTGCTTGCATCTCTAGCCGTTCCATGTCCATTTCGAGAGACCGGTTCTGCGTTTTTAAAGTGCTAATTACCTTTATATTTTCTTGAACCGACTCTGACAATGCAGAAACTTTAAGCTCCAACGAGCCAGTACGGGCACAGATATCATCCAACCTAGACTCAAGAGTATCAAATCTATCATGGATGCTCTTTTGATTACTCTCAGAAATCTCGAATTTAGCCATAAGGTCATCCTTCAAAGACTTTAACAGGGAACCTAGCATACTCCCCTCTCCAGCAGAATTATCCATCAAACCATCTACAGGCGGAATAGGTGAAGCCCCTGATGAGGGATGCGAGTTTTGGGGCTGGGATAGAGGTAAGTCACCTGCCAAAGACTGGGCCCCACCACTACCATCACCCTCCGTAACTAACATATTCTCTAAGGGTGCATATCGGTTTATCAGCTCTAAAGGAGAACTACTGCTACTACATCCCTGTGTTAACTTCTTGGCGTGTGGCAGTTTTTTCAGATATGGAAAGAACACCCATTTCCTGAGGAGCCAATATGACAAGATGCCATGCTTTCCATTTATGATCATGAACTTAGTTGTTTCGACTTTAAGCTGAAGCCAGTGTCCTACCTGTTGCCAAAAGGCTCTCACACATATTTATAAGGAAAGACTTACTACTCCACCAGCACTACAAGTAGCTGGGTTTCATCCACATATATATAGATATTTAGTTAGGCATTTAGACTGTAGCAGTCTAGCCAGATGACTGATGGGTACGCTAAACAGATAGGGTATGAGCACAGATCATTGGGGGTTGTCTTATTTCAAGAGAGTCTTCGAAGCGTTGTAAGGTGTCAGCCATAAAGTCTGGAAGCAAACTTCTAGGCAGATTCAATAAACCCACTAGCTTTGGGGTGTACCCGAAAGATGTTCTGGTCAAACGTATGAGTTAATATTTCAAACAGGATGAAACGACTTCACAGCTCTCAACTCATTTGCTAGCATGATGTAACTATGAAAATTGAAAACGTGATTTGTTCTGTAGACTCCTTTGATGTTGGGCTTTGTGCGGTGGTTCACCGTACAAAATATTTCTAGCTCTATATCTGTACCCCTGCTCCGTGATTAAAATCTGATGTTGTAGATTGAGTTGCGCTTTCCCGGTGCCTTCAATTATCATTCTCTGCAAGCTTTGGAATTGGATTGGCAAAGCACTGAACAGTTTTGATCACATTAAGCTCCATACTTTATTAGCACTAGCTGCGGCTTTATAAATAGGGTGGGAGAACAAATACAGAGCTAAAATTTAAAACTGCCGCAAATATTTTAAAACAGTAATGAGAGCAAAGGAGAATTTGTTAAAACAAACAAAAAAAGTCCTTGTATGGGACAAAAAGAGAAAATTTGACCCAGTTTCACTATAAAATGAGGCATCAGGTCTTCTCCAACTATGCTCTCAGGATCTGGATTGACATCCCATATCCATTTCCTTCCCACTCCCCTCCCAACCTTCTTCAATTTAGTAAAAAGCTGAAAATATGTGCTAAAGAAAAAAGTCCACCATCTGTCTCGGAAGAACCCAGCAGATCCCTTTTAGATTCAGTGTCAGATTGTTTCTATGACTTTGATCCTGTTCAATGCTCAACAGCCTTTCAGCTAGGTCCACAATATACACATTTAAATGCATACATTGAGTCAACAGTTGCATATTTGGTTGAATTAGAAACCGTACTGCTCATTAGAGCAATAGAGAAAACGAATTGCTGGTGGAATTTGTCCTTCCTGAAGGGTCACCCAGGAGTTTTTGCCTTTTTAAACCTATTTTTATGTCTATAGAACTCTGTGCAATGTATCCCTGCTAACCAGTGGTAAAGTGCTCCACTTTTTAAACATGGTAAAATTGGTATACCCCTGATTAGCATATGTAATTTTCTTATAAGTCCCTCGTGTATGGTACCACCAGAATCCAGGGTCAGCACGTTAAATGCTAGTAGTGGGCTGTTGCACTCATTATGCCACCCATTACAGTATTACTGTAAAACATGTCTCCTGGCAGGCCACTGCAGCCTTGGCGTGTATTTTAAACTGCCATTTGGATCTGAAAAAAGAAACCTTTTGCCAGGGTTAAACCTTCCTTTTTAATGATTGTAAGTCATACCTAAGGTAGGCCGTAAAAGTCCATAGGGCATGGTATTTAAAAAGTTGGACAAGTATATTTCATGTTTTGCATGCCCTGGCAGTGAAAAACCTCTAAAGCTGTTTTGTTTTCACTGAGGAAAGTTGGCTCTTCCATAGGTTTTTACTTATACAAAACAAGTTTATGCCGTTCCTCTCATGTGAAAAAACCTAGAAGTACAGAGTCAAAGAAGACAAGGAGTCCCACTAGCCCGAGAATTGGGGTCTGTGTGGGAAATCCATATTCCGGATAGTAATGCCCTCACACACCCTTGCAGGTGTCATGCTTCATCATATGGGCTGCTCCTCGTCGGGTCGGCGGTGCAATACCCGAGGGCTCCCTGTAATAGGGGCTCTTTATCGGAGATCTTCTTATCCGGATGCCGTATGGTGAAGTGCAGGTGTGGGGGCTAAGAGGTGTAGAATAGTGTAGTGAATTAAAATAGGGAAAGGAGTACCATAGGTTAACATTGGTTTACATTATTAACTTTAATAAGTGCTAAATTCAGTTTGGGAATAGCTAGAAAAATGGTTCAAGGGCTCATTTTAAGAGTAATTTGAAATCCAACCTAATGGTCATCTGCTTTTATACTACTAGTTTGAAAATGGGGGTTTCCTCCCTAAAACCAAAAGGCTTTCTTGCTAGTGTCCAGCCATCACCTGATCCCTGATTGCTCCTCTGTGTTGAGATATGTATTACTTCCAGACAGTGGACAAATGGTTCAGAGTCTGGGAGAGAGACCCCTTCCTTGACAGAATGGCCTGGAGGCTGTGTCTAGCCCCTTCCTGAGCTACAGAGGATGCCTATCTTGTCATTGGCAGATGAAGCTCACTGTTAGGCCTACCTTTCCATTGTCTCTCTAGTCAGGCTCTCACCAAGCCCAGTGGGAGTAGTGAAACTGACTAGAACTGGTATAGGGGGTGGACAAAGGCTTGCCCCCCACCCACAGGCCGGCACTGGGCATTTGGATGGTGATAGAGTATACTCCTATTGTCCCCAAACTGCATGAGATGTAATTTAGACTTTTTTTGTCAACTTTCTGCCTGTAGAACTGTTGGCGACCAGGATTTCTGTTGAAGCCACAGTCATTGACACTGAATTTCCGTCCGGCTTCAACTTGCTAGTTTGCCCTGCTGAAGATTTGACTTCCATTAAAGTTTCTAGGTCCGAACATTGATGGCTTCATCGCGACCTATGCTGAGCAGCAACAGAAAAAAATCCAGGCCTTCCCAGGCACGGGATTCACCTGCTCCTAACTTTCCTGCCTCCATCAATGACTGCATCGGGACCCTGCCCCTCGATAACCCCCTATTGTTGTGTTCTGCTTCGGACCCAACCTGTAACTTGGCCCGCCTATGACTCATCAATAACCCTTTTTTGTTGATAAACGTATCTATGTCAGAAGGTAAACTTTACACCAGGACAAACCTGGACTCTTGTATACGATCCCCCCACTCAGATGGTCAGCCTTAACTTTTGACTTTGACTTGGTCTAACGCAACCAGATAACTGCAGTTGGCGCCTGGTGCTTTTTGGCACTATTTTTAATTCAAACTTTAAAAATGTATATCACCAGTTACACTTTTTGAAATTTTGTTGTCATATTACTTATTAAAATATTCACTTTTTTTTATTGGTTTGCCATTTTTTATGTTTTCACTTTATTACTGTTTGATTGCTGTATTAATACTTTGCACATTGCCTCTAAATTAAGCCTGACTGATTTGCGCCAAGCTACCAGAATGCTAAGCGCAGGTTTATTAAGTGACTTTTGTGGTTTTTCCTGACAAGGATTGTGAATATTATTTGAGATGGGTTCTCACCCTCCTCAAGCAATATTTCAATTTCTTACACCAGCTAACTCTGTTGAATTATGAAGTCGCAAAGTCTGAAAAATATAGCAGAAAAAGATCACAGACAACCGTTTCACTCTCAAGTAAAACCTTTAACATTTTCATTTGTCAGGTGGGAACAAATGGGAATTATAATTTTGCACATCCCTAGAAAAACAATCCATGCTTCAATTGTAAACTCTTTACTAATTATGTAGGACAAGTGTTTATTAAGTGGCATACATTTATACTTGGAGCTCTTTCCATGAAAAACGTCACGCCCAATGCAAATTTCTGGCAACAGAGCTACGGGACTGCCAGTGCAACTTTAGACAGTTGGCCACTCAATGGAATTGGATTTCAAGTGTGAATGTTCGGTTTGGAACGTCGTCGCCGTGGCGAGTAAGCAAACTCATTATTGGGACTGATAATGCAACGCTGCCCATCTGTGGGAGGATATAGATTTACAGTAATCCATGAATTTATCTGAACAGACCACAGGTCCCACACACAATGGCTAAATCTATAGAGTGCAGGATGTTTGGTTCCTTTCCAAATGAATTTTCTATTTAACTGAGCTAGTTGTAATCATTAAGTTTATGGATGCTGACGTCTGCTAAACAGGCACATTGTTTACTTTACAAAAAAGTTAGCAGCTCCAGTGCAGGAGTTTTGGAAACCCCTGACAAAATTGCATTTTGCTGCCCTGGGCCTCTCTTTCTCCAGTTACAAAGGTATTTTTAGGTCTTATTTTTGCAATCTGGTGCCCTCTTGTGGCTATTTGTGGTGACTCCATAGGGCAGTTGCCTGAAAGGGTTTTAGTGTAGCACCGCCCAGTCTGCACGCCACAAATGCAAAATTTGCTTCAGTTTTGGGAATGTGTTGAGCAACATGGTATTGGGATGCTTGTGTTCAACGTTTTGATGCTTTTTTACTTCATGTTTTACCTCTTGATGATTCTAGCTGTTTTTCATCTGCAGTATTTCTTGAATGACTGCTTGCTAGCTCCAGAATCTCACGAAACAAGCTAATTTCTATTGGATGACCAGCTACATAAAGTCTGTATGTGAGTGGTATTAAGATAGGGCAAACCTATCCAAAAGCAGCAGAGCACTGTAAGGGGTCAAGGGCAAAGATACAGTCAGTCACAGACGTTAGGTTTTTAGGGACTCTTTAAAAATGTTAACAATAATATTTTAATTCGTGTGGTTGATGCCCCTCAACCTGCCGACATTTTTGTGTGTTTATATAGTTAGCTGGTTAATTATTTGTTCTCTTTTAAAGGAACTAGCTGGTAACCTCGCTATTTCTGTCCTTTGCATTGTCTCGCCCTTGCTCCTCCCCCACAGTTATGGACTCACTTTTGTACTTCCGGGTCTCTGCGTCCAGTCAACAGGAAGTCCCTGTCATTGTTAATTGTTGCTGTCGTATTGTGCTCGCCCTATTCACTGGCCTCTTGCTGCTTTCTGTCAAGTCCATGTGACTCATGTCGATTACCTCACCTTGAACCTCAAAAACAGCGGAGTTTGATATCAAAATGTTCTATTGTGCTTTAATGTACCATTTGTTCTCGGGAAAATGCTAGCGTTATCACACGAGTGAATGAGGCACTTAGCGTTGCCTGTGAGTGTGCGTGCTGTTTTCATTGCCGGAATGGTAGCTCTGCATGGAGAGAAAAAACACACAGTGCGAGAGTGATTCAAAGTGGTCGGTCTTTTTACAAAGGTTGTTCAACTATTGCTGCATGTAAAAATCAGGTGGTCCCGTAGGAGACAAGCCAGGGTTGTTGCTTGTGGCGGCTGATGTTTTTCAGTCTACAGTATGCAGTGAGAATCATCGCCATTCTCACATTATCTACAACTGGCTGCAGGGTCCTAAGAAAGGAGGCGAACGACAGCCAGTCATTTCACAGTGGTCCACCAATCACTAGAAGTGATTCTGCAACAGTTCACATATTAATTGTTCTAGTTGACTGCCAGGCCAGCAGCCATTCAGAATGACGTAATGCATAACCCCTCCCAGGTGGCGAGTTGCCTCTCCCACCCTTAGTCATTTCCCAACTGCGCCCCTTTGACCTTTCAACACATCATGGATAACTTCCTTGGTGCCAAAAAAGGTCGCAGTTTATTAAACACTTTATACATCTGTTTCTCGTGGTCATATATAACATTTTGTTCCTCGCTTAATGGTTGGCCATCGTGGCTCATTCAGTCCATTTTTGGTTGTTCTCTGCTCTCAGACAGATCACTTTCCAGAGGGGGCTCCAATACCACGGCCACTGTTGCCAGAGGGTTAGGCTTCAACTTGCTACCGACTTGCTGGGTGTCTGTCCGGACTTGCCCGGGCCACAAGTGCCGTCCCGCTTGCCTTCAGTGCCATCTTGGCCCCTCCCTGCTCTTCGGCTCCCTGCCGTGTGGCATCCCAAGGACCCCGTGTGAGCACCTCCTCTATCCAGCCTGCGGCTGAGATCTACCTTTCGCTCCGTTGGTACCCCTGCCGTGAGGCATCCCAAGGGCCCTGCGGGAGCCTTCCATCTACTCTCTCCGTGGCTACTGGCCACTGTTTGCTCCCTCAGTGTCCCAGCCGTGAGGCATCCCAAGGACACTGCTTGAGCCTTCCATCTACTTCTAGCAAATTCTCTCCTTTTTCTATCCTTCTAGGTTTTTTACTGCCTCACCTCAAACCCTTGTGGCTGCGATGCCCACCTTTCTGCCTTTCTCTGGAGTGGATGGGTGGGATTCCTTTTTCTCTTGCCGTCAGAGGGGATTGAATGCTCAAGGGAGCTCCTTGCCCCCTCCGCGGCTTGCTGCCCGCTCCCCTGATTGGGGGAGCAGCATTCCATTGCGGTCGCCCTTTTTTCCCAGACTTGCACCCGGGGTGGGGGGGGGGGGATTTGGCCCAGGCCTCAATTGGGTCCGGCTTTGCCTTCCCCGGTCCGGGCTCCGATTCTGAGCTAATTTGTCGAAACGGACCCTGTTTTAGGGGTATCTTGATTACACCTCATTGGACTGGTTTTGTGGTCCAGTCATTTAATTGCATTGGCCACGGGTTTCTCAGCAGAGTTTTGTGTACCAGCACTCATCCTTTTACAAATTAAACACATCGATCCTTGGATTAGAGGAAAAACAGTCCAATCCCTAAAAATAGTAGATGGACCTTGTCCACCTGTGCCAACCCTCAAAATCTGATTTTGCAACATGTGATATTCACAAAAGCAAAGTCTGCTGACTTTAGAATGCTGTATAAACAAACAGGAAACTCCAGAGTTTAACAAGTCTAACAAGAACATACCATATCAAGGCCCACTAAGGACATTGGAACACCCACTCTGGAGCAGGTGTGCACCAGCTCTTCTCGGTCCTTGGTGGACTCACCAGAGCAACAGAACTCTACTGATGACACTGCTGCCACACATAGCATTGGGTGCAGGGGATAGTCTCGCATCGACACAATAGACACATGCCAGGTCGGCCCTTCCTGGGAAATGCCCTCGGTAGAACCTAATTTGGTGCCCTCGAAGCTGACGGTGCATAAAATGAGACCACAATGGACCAACCGCGGCCCGCGTAGATAAGAGAAGTGGGGCGATGGGGCCCGGTGGGGGAGATTTCGACAGACGACGACCACTGCCCACAGCTCTTACCCGCACAGGCCGCGGCTGCAATGGACCCCTTTTGGGTTTACAGGTCAGCCACCCGCTGATTATATCAGAGTAGTGGTAGTCCTTTGAGCACAAACATCTCTGCACTGCCCCAATTCACTTAAATCGCCCAAAGATCAGTGCAAAGTTGTTAGTGAGAGGAAAGCAAGGGCTTCATAAAACCCCTACTTAATCAGCTTGAGCGGGTGTATAGTATGCACCTTGGCAATGAACTGATAAGAAATGCTCCAAGTATTTAAGATAAAATTTATTAGAGTCAAGAAGCGGAAATCACAGGAGTGCGTCCCTCCTCAGCGAAGATCAGAGTGCACCTGACAGTAGATGCATTCGGAACTCATTAAGGAGAAACGGCCACACGAGCCATACATTTAATAACAAACATGTTATGACTGGCACATGCCACGCTAGAACTATGTTGTACAACAATCATTGTTATGCATAGTAATGAACATGTAAGAGCCACTATGAGTTGTGAGTGCGAGAGCATCATTACAGCGGGTGTTGCTGGCAGTTCTGTGTAACATAAAGCATTACATTGTTATTACAGTTCCTTCGAATTGAATGTGATACCCAGGTCTCCAAATACAAGCTTGTAAATGCCACTGCAATAGTATACTAGAGGGATTACATGGATCAAAAAAACACACAAAGAACAGTAGATAGGGGGGTGTGGAGATGAGGGAGAATTATGGAGAGAAGAATGAAAGGGGAGAAAGATGGAACGATGGAAGGGTGGTAGGAGAGATGGATGGGTGGAGAGATGGATGAATTGATAGTTGGACAGGAAAGTGGAAGGCTGGAGGGAATGGAAGGTTAGAGAGATAGATGGATGGGTGGGTGGAAGGATGAGTGAATGGAGAGATGATGCTAGATTGAAAGAGTGAAGTATAGACAGATGGAAAAAAGGATAGAGTGAATGATGGCTGGATGATTAAAAGAATGGATATGGAGAAAGGCAGAGAGTTGAATGGACGGAGGAATAATTGGATTCAAGGAAGGATGGATAGATAGAAAACAAACAAGAGAATCAAAAGAGGGAACGGAGCAAAAAAAAGAAAGAAGTTATCTCTCCCTCCAACAAAGAGTGCCGGGCTAATCAGTCACTCTACTGCTATGTTGGATGTGGTCAAAGTGGGGGGTATTTTATTCTTCTAGTTACTCCCTTGGAAGGAAGTTTGACGAACTTGGCGATGTGGCCTAAGGGATGATAGGAAGGGAGTCGAGGGGGTGTTAAACACACACCTGTGCTAATTGTGGGTAAGAAAGTGTTCAAAAGCATTTTAAACTGAATGACTGAAGCAACGTCCGAGGGAGGTTTCTTGCCCGTCTGACCTTAACCTCTTCAGTGCCCATGACGAGATAGTCTCGTCATGGAGCACGGTTGCGCTGTGCCCATAACGAGACTATCTCGTCATGAACCCCACCCACTAGTGCAACGCCCGGCACAGGAGGGGGAAAGGGCATGGCACTGAAGGGGTTAAGGCAGACAGCTTTGTGCACAGCCGGTGCCCAGGGTGGGGTTGATTCGACAGACCATGAGGGAAAATTATATAAATAATTAATTTTCCGTCATCGTCTGTCGAAATACCCTGACACCCAGCACCACCGCCCAACCGCTCTTACCTGCACGGACCGCAGCTGTTTGTGCGCCCCTCTGAAGGCTGGCACACTGGGCGAGAGCCCAGTTCGCCCATGCCAAGGGACGGCCCGCACACACGTCAAAAGAGATCACACAATATTACACCATATCAGCCTGACGCCTGGACGGCTTCGCTGTGCATTGCTTCCTCAGTAGATCTAAAAATGTAAACCTGAATTCGCATTTCCAAGTTAGAGAAACCCTTTGGATGTGCTATTGATGCAAACAAATGAGGGTTCAGGGTCTAGACGATGCCTAATGGAGCTGACTCGACGCAGGCTGTTCTTGCTGAAGGGTGCCAGGTTTCAGAGCAAGAAGATTAATGCCAACTTGTCCGTTAATTATCCCATGGCTTACATTCTTTTTATACTTGCCTGGGCACAGGGCTAAAGACGCCACAATAACTAATTAATTATCGGAGGCCGACTGGCAGCCATTAAACAATGATCATGCACTCATGAAAGCTTATTGGATTTGTTGCCCGTTTGATATATAAATTGAGTATATGTGCTTACAAACCTGTGCTGTATAGACTGTTTTTTTAATGTATCACTCATGTTCCACCAGCGAATATCCTTACATATTGAATTTTTTTTCGCCGTGTATAAAAATCTAATTGCTTTCATATTGAGACATACAGGCAACACATGCTTTGATGTCCATTTCACAGTCTTATTGAGTTTATAAAAAAATAATTCCAATAAATATTAATATTAGTACAATTTAGAGTCATTGTATCTTGTAGTCTGTCATGAAACGGACATGTTCATTTTTAACTATCATATAATAGTGGTTGTGCTCCTGGAACCTTAAAAGACAGAAATATGATGTTAGTTTTCAGGAATCATGGAACATGTCAGAATATTCATTTCCAACAATCATAGGTTTTGTTGTATGTTTACAAAAAAAGTGAAGAGATGGGAAGAACCGTGAATTTGTAAAGTTGTTTTGGATTGAACCAACCATGACGTTTACAGATTTTGCACTTCACAAAGTTGTGAAATAACAACACTTTGGCAAAGTAAATCTTTGTTAAAGTTTCCCAGCGAGAAACCATTTCTCAATAATATTTGTAATCCACAATTTGATTTCCTCTTTCTATTTTCAATAAAATCAGCAAAAAATATCCCTACGGTTGTTCCAATTATTTTGCCCAAACCCAACTCCACAAATTAGTAGTTTACTTTCTCTTTGGGAAACTCATATAGCTGCTGATGTTCTCCAACACACTAACTCCTATAGCTGCTGATGTTCTCCAACACACTAACACCTATAGCTGAGGATGTTCTCCAACACACTAACTTCTATAGCTGAGAATGTTCTCCAACACACTAACTCCTATAGCTGAGGATGTTCTCCAACACACTAACTCCTATTGCTGAGAATGTTCTCCAACACACTAACTCATATAGCTGAGGATGTTCTCCAACACACTAACTCATATAGCTGAGGATGTTCTCCAACACACTAACTCCTATTGCTGAGAATGTTCTCCAACACACTAACTCATATAGCTGAGGATATTCTCCAACACACTAACTCATATAGCTGAGGATGTTCTCCAACACACTAACTCGTATAGCTGCTGATGTTCTCCAACACACTAACTCTTGTAGCTGATGATGTTCTCCAACACACTAACTCCTATAGCTGCTGATATTCTCCAACACACTAACTCCTATAGCTGAGGATGTTCTACAACACACTAACTCCTATAGCTGAGGATGTTCTCCAACACACTAACTCGTATAGCTGCTGATGTTCTCCAACACACTCATATAGCTGCTGATGTTCTTCAACACGCTAAGAAAAACAACATTCTGGCAAATTTCACTAAGTTTAATTAAGTTGGCGGTGTTTTGTTTACTGCTTCAATAAGTGTGAAAAAGCAAAGCCCTGCAATTGTACACACCTGTGGTTGGTATCCCTGCACCTTTTCTGTCTTGAAGAAAATTAATGTTTTCCTTCACTCACTCATAAAATCAGATTTTAAAATCTGAGCTTTAAAATGTGGCCGCCCTCACCCTACATTTCCAATCCTTTTTGAAAAAGAAATCTTTCATGTGTATTTTGCTGAAAGTTATTTCAAGAAAGACATTGAGTTTTCATTCGGATAACGTCCTTAAATCGTATTGTTGTATGCACATTGGGAGTAGTACTTTATTGGCAATGCTGGAAACTAGATTTACTACATGGTAATTGCTGACAATGCTTCTTTTGGATCATATTGAGCTGCGGTATGAAGATCTTAAACATTAATGAGTTTTGTGTTGATAGGTGTCCCTGTTAAATATTTCTAAGCAGTTCACAGTGTATATACACCCCATTTGTATACTCCAGCGGTGGCTCCTCTGCAATGGCGGAGGAGCGTTGCCACAATGGATCAGAGCCAGCAGCTGGAAAATTAAACAATATTTTATTAGTGTTTTATTTTACTGCTGCTGGCTGAGCCGGCGTGTTAAGGGAGGAGAGGGGTCGGGTCATGGGAGGGGGAGGAGGAGTGGTAGATGTGCGCTTTTAAGTGCACAAGTGCACATGTCAGTTTGGCCAGCCGTCTCAGGCCCCCTCCACCCGCTCACCACTCCTTATCTGTGTCGGCCGCCACTGGGTTTGGCACTTGCACAAACTCTGTAATTCCACGGGTTAGCACATGACAGACATACACCACTCTTTAAAAACTCTTAATCAGTTGTGTTGCTTTGTGTTTCCAGACCCTGATGTGTGGGACGAATGCTTGAAGTCACAGAATTAATCACAATATAGTGTTGGAGCTGCACCTCCTTGCCTTTTCTGATTGGTGCCAAATAATAGGTTTGACATTTTCCTGTTATTGGTATTGTAGAAGAATGGTATGAAGATGGAGACCTACAACACAAAGGACCATTTTTAATAATTGAAGGGTAATAAGTAGTATGTGATTGAGTTAAGGAAGGAAAACATTGGCATGTAGATGACCGTCATCACACAGTCTCGCACCAAGCAGAAAAACTTCTATACACAAGCATTAGCAAAGCCAATAGGTCGGGGTCTGGGTTACATGTCGTTTTTTGTTTATTGTTTGTAGGCATAGTACTAAAAATCAACAGTTTAAAAGTAAAAGTAAAAAATACCTCAATGGAAAGATGGTAGGCATACTTGGTAAAGAAAAATAAGGAAAATGTGGCCAGGGAAATGGTGGTCAATCACAGCACAAGAGAGGCAGTCGATGAGGTGCAATTCAAATCAAATCAGTTGTTTTTATAAATAACGTGGCTACCTAATCGAACCTCCTAGTGCTAATTGCAAAAACCCACCAAGATACCTTAATGTACCATTGGACTAAAATTCACTCTTCAGAGAAAGTGAGTTTTTAGAGGTTTTCTGAAGCAAACTTCCTACCGCTGACTTCCTAGGGAGGCTGGAGCCGCGTTCCAAAGCATGGTGACAAGGTAAGCAAAGGAGCGTCCTCCGCTTCTCGCTCTTTTGATATGGGCAACGAAAGTAGTCCCTGATAACTTGATCAAAGAGACTTCCCTGGAACATAAGGGGTGAGTAAGTTCTGGATGATGAGTGGGCCTTTTCTGGGGATGGCCCGATGCGCGTTGCAAAGAGCTTTGAAATGAATTCTCTTTTGGGCGGGGAGCCAGTGTGAGGCTGCTGGGGTCTTCCTGGCGCTTAGGTATTTTGTGAAGGATTCTGGCAGTGGCATTCTGCACCACTTGGAGCCTGGCATTCACTGATGCAATCTGTGATGAGCAGAAGCAGAATATGACTGGCACTTTAACAGACCAATGGATCAAGAAGAGTGATCTAGCTTCTCTATTTATGTATTTGAATTTATTTTGAAACATGAGGTTATAAATACAGCTGAAGTTGTCCATTGAAGAGACCAAAAATATGAGGCTGACTCATGAAGATGTTGCTGTTTGTAGGTGTGCCACCCTTGTAATACTAGGACTTGAATTGTGGGAGATAGCTGGCTTACTCATGGAACTCAGCAGTAAACAAAGGCGTCCTCTCAGTGCCTGCAAAGTCTTTGTGGATTGGCTCTGTGGTATGTTTACTGGGGCTTGCGGAAGCCCATGGAGTCCTAGTGTAAGTCCAATCAGACATAGCGGGGGCCTACAACACCAACCTCGCAGCCTGTTTGACTCATTCTGCTCTGTGCCTTGTTATTGCCGGCATTAATCAGCGTGATTGCTTGGAACAATACACTCCGGCAGCCATTGTTCTGTCTGCCACTGATTGCATATCATTTCACAGCTTTGTGTCTGCTGATTTCCCCTGAATTAGCTTCTCTGCGGAAGCACATGGAGCTGCTAGACAGCAGAGTGCCAGCTTGCAGAGACGAAACCAAAATATTTCCCTTGAATCTATTTTTCTCCTCTAATTGGAGGCAAGCCGTTCTTTCATTCAAGAGGAGCGGAGTTAAGACTGACTGAGGAAATAGCATGAAGGATCGATGACGCTCTTCTGATTCACATCTTTGTTTTCTGTATACATCTTCCATCACAAGTTGCTCTTTAGTAATGTAATTTCTATTAATTTGCATTATTGTCTTTGCTTTTCCCCTTTTTTTGTTTTTACTAATACACCGCATGGTGCAGTGCTGTCCCCTAACCGCCATCAGACCGGCTTCCATTATGGCCGGGGCTATATTACAGGGTATTAATAATGAATGTGGGTTTAAGTATGCTGCTGCTCGTGTGAAGCCTTTACTTGTCAGCCATTAAAACGCCTGTTCAACGGAGTGCACTCCACAACGTCGAGGGAGGCTCGGAAGTGAATCGGAGTCAAATTGAAGCTCTCAACAGACCACACTGTGAAGTGCAATGTGCCCTTGTTGGAGTGCGGGCTCTCAATCGTGTGGTTACGACTGAGCCTAATGGAGATTTATGCGCTGCAAGGAAAATGGAGTCGTTGTTGGTAGGCTGCAGTGTTCCGTCCGCTGCTTGGTCCAATCATGGCTGAAATGATCCACAGACTAAACTCCTTCCACTTCATGGTCAAGAGATTGCATTGATCTTGGTTGAGTTGGATTTAGGTAATTACAACACAATGGATGTTTTGGGTTCACTTGTTCACACAAGACCACTGGGTCTCAGAAATGCGCTATGGATGGATTCGGGGGAGCCTTGTGTCTGCCCCACTGATATTTTGAATCATGACTCCACCCGCCTTTTGTCCGCGGACTCTTATTGTGGGCAGGACTGATGTTGATGAGGAGATAGGTCTATCTTGTCTCAAAAGGCTGCACCCGGACTAGTTATTGTTTCCATGTTGATCAGGGGTAGCCAATGTAGGTCAAAGATAGTGCGATCCAGATTTTCAGGACATACATATAAGATACAATTACATAGAGTGACTTTAAATAGGGATATTTAATAAAATCAGTTGTCATCCTGAAATTCTGTCTGAGATCCAGCTCTACTTGAATTATAGACCGTGGTTGCGGTGGCAGTCATTTAGTCGGCCATTAAAGAACTTTGGTCCAAAAGCATGGGCTTATTAATCACATTACAACAATGTATATAATTTACTGGACAAAACCATACATTATCCTAAATAAAGGCGTACTAGCCTATTTGATTTACTTAGTCATCAGCCTTTGCTTGAGTTTCAAGTCTAGAGCACTGATTTTAGGGCTCCTTGACTAAATGCTGTCTACCCTGGCCCTGCTCAACATAAGGTAGGCAACCCAAGACATTTTGAAGGGAACGCAAAAAGCCACACCTCTGCAGCCCTGTTTGTGAAGAGTCAGCAGACACCTTTTGATTGTGACTGAGTGGGTTCATGATTTATCGCTTTGCTTTAGCACATATTACCTGGCTACGCTTCGTGGTGCTGTAAGGGCACAGTTTGTTTAATGTCGAATTGAATGTAGGGCAATGGCTGTTTCAACTCTGACGAGTTTTGACAGATAAAAGAACAGAGACTCAAAGAAAAAAGGATAACACAGTTTGGTGGAGCGAAAAGGCCACAGTCCTACCTGTGCCAAAGGTGACAAACTCACCAGCCCCCATGGCCTATGTTTAGCAGGGAATGGTATGGCTTCATGGGGCTGTGGGCTGTCTGGATATTGTGTATCACACATTGCTGGTATAATGTGCAGATTAGAGTCAGGTTTGAAGAGATCTTAAGGGTGTGCAACTGTGTGTAGAGCGCAAGTTGTGTGCGTGTGCAGGTGTGCAATTCTGGGCAGTTTTACCTAGAAATGGCTCTTATATGTGTTTTTTATTGGAGATCCTGAGAACTATGCTTATAGTCCAGTGGATGGGTCTCCATTGCATGTTGGAAATCCTGGTGCAGTTCTGCCAGTATGTTGTTTGAGGTGGTAGCTGTCTTTGTGTCTGGATATCGAGGTGGAGATAAGCAGGAGTTTTTTTACTGTTATTGCTCATGGGTGGCGTAGTAAATTACTTCTCTACTATTCTCCACTGTACTGCTCTCTTAGAATGTACCATGACATCATAGAATGCCTGAGTGCCTCTTTGTGTTTAGAGTATCAGTTAGTCAACTCAGGCTGAGCGGCTAGGAGCCTGCTCCTGGTGGTGTTGTCTTTATACCATCTATCTTCTCCTACTCATCTATCCTAGAAGCAAGCTACAATAAAGGATTATCTATCTATACAGCTGGAGTGTGCATCTTCCTTTACCACAGGTGGCTGTGGACCAATCCAAAGAGTATCATGTTAAGAATGCATTATGTCTGGCCTAGCAGGGTATTGGTGTTCAGCGGGGGGTAATTTAGAATATTTGGTCTAATTATCTTTTAATATGTGGTATTTCAGTCACGATTTTGATAGAAAGAAGATTTGTTATGGATCTCTTGTACTTCTAGTGAGGCTGGTAGTTTTTGGTTCAGAATAAAATGTAGGCTTAGGCGGAATTGCAACTTTCTTTCATTATCAAATTATCAGCCTGTTTGTAAAAATTATGAGTTTTAGGCGAAATACGTTTGGATAGTCTGTAAAATGTGTGTACACAAGGCATGCCAACGAATACAAAAGTCAAGGATGAGACCTACACAGTGCATTTTTCTTACAACATGTATATTTGTAAAGCGCACGTTCACCCGTGGGCATCTTGGCGCTGAATAACAGATGTTTATTGTTTCCCAACTCAATGGTACTCATTTTATCGACCCCAGAAGGATGAAAGGCTGGATTTGAACCTATGACCACGAGGTCAAACTCAGGCCCCAACAGTGGGCGTATTAGTCCACTAAACCACCAGGCTAAAGTAATTGAAGGAACGCTACTTGCCACAGTATGGAAGACCCTCACTAACCATCTGTGTCAGATTTTCAGGTAAAGGCAATTTTGGCATTTGCCAGACAAAAAAGAAAAAAATCGAAAGATGAAAACTACCCAAGATATAAACCATTCTTTTTGAAACCATTCAGATTAAAGTCCGCATGTTGACCACATATAAAATGCAGTAAATAATTTGTGGCTAGTGAGGGTCCTTCATATTGTGACGAGTACATGTGGATCCCAACATCCAATATCCTGAGGGTTGTATGATGTTACAACGCATACCACTACAACGCATGCTTTTACAACATGGACATTACAACACAAACACCATTACAGCGCTTGTTTTTACAACGCACACCATTACAACACATTCCATAGAACAACATTGTAACTACCACTGCAACACATGTAAAGGCATGCGTTGTAAAGGCATTGTCTTTGTAATGGCATGTGTTGTAATGGTACCTGCATTGTCATGGTGTTGTTGTAAAGGCATTCTGTTGTAACGCCTGCGTTGTAATGGTGGTTTACCATCCTGACTAGGATTCATCCACGTCTAATAGAGGGACCTTTGCTTGGCCATCACACACTGCCGCAATACATGTCCAGGATTACAGCTACCGAGAATTACTTTTGGGTTCTGCTAGTCTTGTGTGGGTGAAAAATACGCAACAAAACGATAATCGTTGGAAAACAGTTTTTTTAATGAAATATGGGAAACTCAATAATCAGCATTTACTTGAGATTTCACTTCTAATAAAAAAAAATTGCCATGGTCTAATTGGAAGCGTGGGCTCATTGTATGAAAAATTCTAATTTGATATGTCCATGGGCGCAGAGAGTCTCTTAGTGCATGTCAGCAGAAAGAGCTGACCATATATATCTTTAGCCGCTTTGCAGCCCTCCGGTCTCTTTGTTAATTCGTTTTTTTCCTCCAACCTAATTATGAAAAAGGGGCAAAAGAGAGGAGGGCAGAGTCCAGAGCAAAGTGGCCAGAGGTGTTAGAACCGAGCATACATGATAAGGGGAAAAGAGAGCAAAACTCAAGTATTACCTTGCGTAATTAGAAATTAGCGGACCTGCTGAGATTTAATCTGCGTTTCAAACATGGCCTTTCGTGTCATGGTTTATAAGTCATCAGAATCACTTGATGCAATTACCGTGTATAGCTGAATGCTCATTTTTCCACATTGTATCTGCTCTGTTGCAGTCACAGCATGTAACTACCCCAACATGAGTGTGAATGCTGCACTCTGATCTCCAAGCGGTACTTTTTTTGCTTACTGCAGTTGCGCCATCTAGTGAACGAGGATGATATGACACATTTGTTGTTTTTTTTGGGAGGGGGGTAGGAATAAGGGAGCCACGGTGCAGAGAATTATGATTAGGGCTCCCGTTTTATGGTATTTATTTTTTTGCCATTTCCATCTGTATTTATCCATATTTATTTTTTGCTAATTTTATCTGTATTTATCCATATTTATTTTGGGTTTCGTGGAAAAATTAAGCTGAAATTAGTGTATTTCTACATTTATTTAACCGATAAATATGCGCTTATGCTTGAATGTCTGCCAGGTTTCAGTGCTGTGAGCACCCACAGAAGATAAATCAGTGCATTATATGAAAATATGTGAATTTCAGTATCAACCTTGTGCATATCTACTGCTGTTAAAGCCTCTTTGCTAAAATTCCTTTCTTTTTTAACCCCTTTATCTATCAATCCACACATCTATTGGCCTGGCAGTCATGGCAAACATTGTTTAGAATTACTCAAAAGGCACCCCAATTTCCGTTTTTATCCACATTTAAAAATAAATGCATACAAAAAAATAAATGTTTTCTGTCTGTATTTATCTGTAAAAATCAGTGCAAACAGGGAGCCTTAATTATGATGTTGTCCAGATGTTACATGATTTGGTCAGAGAGTAAGCTGAGATTGGGACTCTGGTCTCCCTGTGCCACAATATGTAAAGTACTCTTACATTCACTCCCCTTAAATATTTTGGAATCCAATATTTTAAAAAGATCAATATCCTTGGAGTCATTGTATGCTAGAGCACCCCATAATATAATAGCTAACAGAATGGGCTTTCAACTAAACATTTAGGAGGCCAGGAACCAAACCAAAAGATAATTGGACATGGTTACTCACCCACCCAATTGGGGCCTTACCTACCCATGCTTTTCTTTCATCTCAGTACGTTAACAGACTACAAACCATGATTAGAAAGTAGAGACACCTCCTTCAGTTTACTTGCTCATGTTCTCGCTCAAGCAGAACTCTCCAACTTGCTAATTTAGTCACACCCTTGAATTTGCCCTGGCGTTCACTTATCACATCCTTCATTCATCCTGAGCCACCCACTCACTCAACAAGTCATTCACAGCCCAGCCAACTTAAAAATAATATGAGAGAAGGAGGTGGGATCTTGGAGCGAGCAGTGCTTCATGCTAAAAACTGCCTCAGATGCACCTCTTCCCTCACCTCAGCAAATTCCCCATCCCTCCAAAAAGACGAAGGATTGTTGAGGTGGTGACTGAAGTCCTAAGCTGTTTACAATACCCGTAATGGACATCAGTTGCTCAGAGCCTACAAAGACGAGCTGAAAACCCACCCAATGCAGCAGCAGAGTTTTCCTAATCGGCTTCCCTTCCACTATGTGATTTCAGCTCTTCACCAGTTGACCGTGGGAAGAGAGACGATATTGTGGGATACACAGTGCCACTGTGAGTTTTTGGAGGTCTGCTTCCACCTAGTCCTTAATTCAGTCATCCTCGTTCAATCTTTTTATTACCAAAAACCATTCACATTAAAACTCATAAGTCTCCACAAGGGTCCTGATTAGCTGATAAGGGAAGCAAAACGCTGCAATCAATAACAAACGTTGATGTCAGAATTTTGTCCACCTTTTTACATTATCCTTTAGAAAGAGGTCTGTCCTGTACCCTCTCCTAAATCAGCACATCACAGTGAGGACACCAAAGGAAGTGCCGGCATATCCCACCAACCTCACGAGTGAAACTATATGAAGTTAGAGAAAGGAAACCTATTCATATGGAGAAGCGGATCCAAAGGGAGGGCCTTCTTTAAAGCTTAATAGATTCAGGACAAAAAGTGGTGGGAGTCCTTCAGCCTTATTTAGAGTGCCTAGAGGCCCTGTGCACTTAACTGCCCCCCCCACATCTGTTCAACTTTAAATTGTTGTTCAAAGTGGGATGGTAATGCAAGAAAGGTATTTTTCAAGAAGGCTTAGAGGAGTGGTGTAAGAAAAGGTTGTATGGGGAATAACCACACAAGTCATTTGTAATCTGAAACTAAAGGCAGAGCTGGGAGGGTAAGTACTCTTGCAGGGTCAAAGTGGACTAATAAACTGTCAGATTACATGTCACCAGGTGATTCACACCTCTCACATTTTTTCTACAAATTGTTTCCGCATCTTTTTCTATTTCAGGATTCCAATTTTCAATCTGTTGTGCTAATCATTAAGGGGAATTCTTCCAATCCCTGGTTAGGTCTCATCTGCGACAGAACATGCGCCGCATGCTGTATCCCTTGCAAGAGATATTGTATACAGAAAGGGGCTTGGAGCACCCCTATTGTTTAACATTTGTTGGCTTCATTGTCATTCTTATTAACTGCCTTTTAATTGGCCAGCACATGCTTGCTTCACTTCCTCTTCATTCGGCTGGAGCATGGAGCAATACTGACTGCTTCCGCTTGATTGCTTCCGCAATTGATTGATTTTCGCAGATCAAGCTGTGATTGGGGTACTACTATGGTTTTATTTCCCTGTCGTCCTTGTTGAACCTTTTGCCGTTTATAGCTATGTTTTACTATGCCACACACACTTCAAAGAAGCCCTTTTCTCCTTTGAAATGGATGTTTATTGTGGCAACAGATGTTATCTGCTTTTATTGTGACAACAGATGTTATCTGCTTCCAAATGTATTTTCATTAAGACATGGACATGAGTGCAATTGCTTTCTTTATGTGATAGGACTTTTTGCCAAATGGCATTTCTTGTTTCTTTTTCATGCATGGGGAGATTAATGGATTTGCTCAGAATCACAGGGGTGTTGTGCTGAGTCCTAATACTGGCAAAGCCAGTAGATCTCACCTTTGAAACTATTGACTGTGCCATTGCCTTTTGTTCATGCTTTACAGTATGGGCATTGCCGACTTTGACAATGATTTGTATCCATGCTGTACAGCAGCATGGTTACTGTGCAGCAGGACTAAAAATAATAATAAAAAAGGACTATGATGCATCCAGCGCTAATTCACTTTAAAAAACAAGTCAATTTACCCTGGCTGTGTCATAGTTTTTTTTTTTTACTTAGTTCAGCCAGATTGCAAAGCATGGATACAAACATTGCCACAGCCAATAGCTTTTTTAGGCGAGACCTATTGGCTTTGCCAATGCTGATTTTTACACACAGAGAGGGGACACGTATTGTGAGAAACATGACATGCATTCAACACATTTTACACAACGGTTGCACAAAAACATTAAAACTATCAAATATGCTGAGAAATAGCCAATGTCGAAGAAATAATGAAGACATAGACTCTGAAAAAAGGCATTCCACTCAAAGTAAAACAATTGTTTTGGCCTCTTCGTCGGTCTGCAGATGGGCATCCAGCGTCATCCCGCCTTCTTTCTCCCTACAGAGTTTGGCTGTAGCTTAATGGCGGTTTGGTTGTTCAGTGGCTGCTGTGTGCTCTGCTCTGAGTGACAGTTGTGTTTGATTTGTACTCTAGCTGGGCAGAAGGACTCTGTGACCCTGCCTGCCTGTATTATAGATTACATGAGATTGACAGATTTGCAGGCGGGTGCAATGTTCTTTTCTCTGCATAGTTTACAGTGGGCCATATAGCATGCCAAGGTGAGCGTGTAATTGATTTGTAGCCAATTATGGGCTTATCCTTCATGGAGTCTTGAAAATATGGATTCTGATTGGTGGAACAGGTTTGTTAGACCCATCCACCCTGTCCATTGATGGAGTTACTCTTCCGACTCTCTCTATCATCACCATCGTTAATGTTAGGGCGATTGTAGGATGTGGTCCGTCGGCTAGACTGCCGACTTTGGTGCTGGAAACCAGAGTTCGAGCCTCGAGGTCGCGTCCACATCCTGTGATTCTGGGCAAATCACTTAATTTCCCCGTGCCTGAATGTGTAATGTAAATACGGTGCTCATGTAAAGCGCTCCAATACCTTTGGGTGGAATTTGCGCTATATAAATATGCAGCAAAAAAAAAAAAAATTGTTCTCCTGTCTTTCCAAAGTATTTTTTAACAATACATAGTCTTTGTTGTTTCCATTATTGGCCGGCTCATTGTCCCATGTTTTCACCACCCGTACCACAAATATGTTGTAGTTAAAAAAAATAATGTTTCCTGATACTGCCTCCGATTTTTCTCGTCATTGCCTCTACTTATGGATTTTCTCTACAGCTCTCAATTGTTTGTCTTTATCGCACTTCCTAACTCTACTCAGGGCACTTTTAGATTGATCAGTTCAGCCAGAAAAGGTAGGTGGTTGGTTTCAAGCAGAAACAAACTTGGTAACCCGTTTCTGAACCCACAACAATCAATCTTTAGCTTTCATGGGCACATTCACTCCAGAGCTAGAGGAAATATTCCAGACTGGAACGGAAGAATTGGATACACTGCTACCGATGTTCCTCCAGAAGCAAACACAATTTTTCAAATGAGGACCCGGATTCTTGTCATAGTGCTACAGATAAGAAATGCACAACTGGATATATTACTCAAAGTTGAGGGGTTCCATAAAAGAAAACATATTTAAAAGAGGACTGGATGGAGTAAAGCAGGAGTAGCCTTAAGAAATCGACGAAACACCTGATATGGGCATCATCTAGACACAAAACTTCAAATATTATCCCAGATCTGCATTTGACAATTTCAGCCATAAAGTAATTTTGTCATTTAAAATGGCTGAGTAAGCCACTACTGATCTCTGCTTTCGCATTATGCACCTACTACTAAGAGCCTTTTCCTACCTTCCTATCTCTGCTAGATGAACTTTAGTCCCGCATCTGGGCATACCCTTGGCCACTTAGGGCGAACATAGCAAACAGCTATGCCTGGACCGGAAACAAGCCTCCTGGGACCATTTTCGGGGTTTTACCCCTCATCAGCCAGGCTAGCTTGAATCCAGTGGCACAGTGAGCAAGGGACCCATGTCTGGGTATACCGTTGGCCACTTAGGACGAACATAGCAAACATAACAAGATGATGGACGTAGTGCTGAAACTTTTCAACCACTCACCCCCAGTCAACAGATCTCGGTTGACTCCATCATTCTTTTGCCTACAATGCCACCCCAGTTTGGGCCCAGCCACATGCAAATCAGTCTTGACCCTGCTCCTCACGTGAACAGTTCAGCCCAAACTAAACAAGCATCCTGGGACCGGTTTCAGGGTATTACCCCTCATCAGCCAGGCTAGCTTGAATCCAGTGGCACAGTGAGCAAGGGACCCATGTCTTGGCATACCGTTGGCCACTTAGGAAGAACATAGCAAACATAAGAAGATGATGGACGGAATGCTGAAACTTTTCATCCACTCACCCCCACTCAACAGATCTAGGTTGAATCCTTCATTCTTTTGCTCACTATGCCACCCCAGTTTGAGCCCAGTCATATGCAAATCAGTCTTGACCCTGCTTCTCATGGTAACAGTCCAGCTTGAACTTCCAGGCCAGGTCCTCCATGGACCGGAAACAAACATCTTGGGACCAGTTTTGGGGTATTACCCCTCATCAACTAAACTAGCTTGAATCCAGTGGCACAGTGAGCAAGGGATCCACATCATGGTCGCCCATGGCCACTTAGGGAGAACATAGCAAACAGCTATGGCTGTTTAGGGCCTACCCTAGGGGTGACTTTTATGTATTGAAAGGGAAGGTTTAGTCTTGGAAAAATGTTCTTTTGCCAGGCTGAAATGGCAATGTAAAACTGCACCCATAGGCTGCAATGGCAGGACTGAGACATGTTTAACAAGGCTACTTAAGTAGCTGGAACAATGAGTGCTGGAGGTCCACTGGCAATATTTAATGTACAGGCCCTGGGTACCTGTAATATCACTTTACTAGGGACTTACAAGTAAATTACATGTGCTGATTGGGTGTAATCCAATCTCACCATGTTTAAAGGAGAGAGCACAAGCACTGTAGCATGGGTTAGCAGTGGTAAAGTGTGCAGAGTGCAAAGGACTGACCCTGCACTGAGAGCTAAGCCCAACACCATATTTGCCAAACAATCCATCATCTGCCTAGTAATTTGCAGATTTTAACAAAAAATTAATTTTGTAGCACAAATGGTTCAAAAGTTACCAGAAACGCTGTGGCACGTGTTGCTGCACAATGGCCCTTCACAAAGGTCGACCGTCACCTTTCAGTTGTTTTTTACTGTACATTGGTGCTAAACTGGTTCTAATGAGGTGTAAACTTTACCCAGTGTTAATGTGTGTAATTGCTAAATACAGGAGCCTCTGCGATACGTCACATGACTGCCAGAATATTTCTTAAAATATGTGCGCGCAAAAATAAGCTCTGGTAGAGATGTAAACCTATGTCCACACTAAAATAAATTGTGTGACCAGACCCCTGCATATTGCTCTGTGGCAACCATGACAGTCGTGCCAATTCAGGACTGCCGCAGGGGGTCTGGAGTTGTGCCAGGCACATCACTGCTGTGAGTGAGAATTGTGCTCCGATCTCACTGGCAGTGTCCAAGGGAGGACAGATCTTTCATTTCACTGGGCAGGTCTCCAGTGGCCTACAGCACTAGGAGGCTGGTTTTGAATGCCCGGGGCCTTTCCTGTTGCCTCTGTCACTTTGCCCATCTTCCCCAGTCAATTGCCGAAAGCGCGTGGAAGTTTCATGGAAGCGAGAAATAGAGGGAGGGAGGAGAAAGAGAAAGGATAGATGAAAAGAGAGACAACTTGAGTAGACGAAAGAAAAAGAGCCGGTTTGAGTTATTTCAAACAGGGCTGCTTCGGTTCCCAAACCGGGACTGGCAATGTCACCTTCTGCAGATTTTACACTGGAATCAGTGCCTGTGTGCAAGATGATGTGTCCACATACTGCACATTTTACACTTCCACACATTGCTCAAGTCGGGGTACATGCGGGTAGACCGCGTCCACTCACTATTTTCAGAGGGTGGACGTTGCCCACCCCGCCAATAAGTTATGCCCCAATAAAATTTGCTGAACGTGTCCTGTTGTAATTTTCAGCTCCTGGGACACATTCAGCAGCACCTGCACATTGTCTGCATTTATTCCTAGCAGCAATGTGCAGGCAATGGGGGGGCTTTGTTGTTTTAAATTCCAGCTAATTGAAGCACTTTACGGTGAGTAGCACGCTACACCGGAACCCATAGTTTGTGGTTAATCCTGTGGTTATTGTTGGGAGTTGCATGAGACAGAAAAACCCTCAATGCTACTTTGATTCAAAACTAGGACTAGACAAAACACAGATCTCTCTGGGAAATGCGTTAACCTCCAGAGTTATTACTGGGCACTCAAAGATCCCTTCAACAGGTCCTCTAGCCCCATAAAATATTTGTAACTTTAGACTTTGCAACAAATTAACCTGCAGAGATCTACTGTCCCGTTTCTCCTTGTTGCCAATTCCATTGTGGCAGTTTTTTTGTTTAGAAATGAATGTATAAATTGAGGCCCAGATTTTACGTTGAGGGTTTTATTTTATTTTTTGGCACAACCCCGATGTGAAATCTCATTTGTTAAATATTGTAATGCGCTCAAATGTAATCATGCTAGACCTGCTAAACATATGTGTGAGGTCTTAAGATCAGATGGCACTTCTAGTGATGTCACTTCCTGTGAGGTCACTTGTTTTGATGCCACTTTCTGTGATACCACGTGCAATGTCATGCGCCTTGATGTCACGCGCCATGACTTGGTTAGTCCCTCTACTTATTTTTTTAGGACAGATTTCCCATGTGAAGCAGATCATATACAAAACAAGCATTGGCATAGCCAATAGGTCTCGCCTTTGGGACCTTATAAGTGTTTAGCCATGCAACAGTTGCATAACTAAATACTTAAAAGGTCCCAAATGCGAGACCTATTGGCTATGCAAAGCGGCCGTGCTGCCGTGAAAGTGATCGCGATCAAGCATCAAAGCGCGAAAGTGAAAGTAATCGCGGTAAAAACCGCGCGCGCCCGCGCACATGCACTGTAGCTCTAGGCTGGCCTGGTAGCACTTTTTGGAGCCCTCTCAATAAGTCTCGCCAGACCAGCGCATGCGCTGGGTCAGGCGAGACCTAAAAAATCATGGTGTTCCCACCTCTGATTCTGCACCACACTGGGTTAGGCAAAACTTCAGTAACTCTGACCCATGATGTGCGAAGAGGATACATCAAGTGTCTTTTTCCAAATATGAGCTCGAAGTAACTGGAGAAGTGCGCGCCTTTGATAATCATTTACAAATTCAAGGTTGCTCATATTTCTGCCTTAAAGCAAAGAAAATATTTTTCATGACATTCAATATGTGAAAGCAGGGAGGCGCGAACCCCTAATATGGCGGCTCTCTGTTGCATATTTATTTGCTAACCGAACACGCAAATCTAGATTTATACAGCCAGACTTTTAAATCAAACGCTTTACAATTTTATTTGTACGATTGATGTTTTATTCGTTGGTGATTAAAATTGCCATTATGCGGCTGGATTTACTTTGGGACGTTGCAACTGCAAACGTCAACAACTACACAACGCGCATTTTTCAGCCGTCGAAGGTTAATCATTCCGCAGCGCAGTTCTAATGCGGTGTAAACAAATGTAATACAGCACCGCCGACATAATTTCCAGGGCACGCGGTAAATTAAACCAGTGGAGTCGTATGTATAAAGTTAAGAGAACTGCAGAACATTAATTTTGCATGCGCACCTTCGAAATTGATAGCTTATAGTAAATGTAGGGAAAAGGGCTCGAGCGAGGTTTCACAATTTACAGCAGCATTCATTGCCACGGGAGAGGGCTCGGCTCCGGATTACCTGCGCTCCCGTGGGCAGATTGGCAAGGGCATGCTTAAAGCCGGCGTGTAATTAATGGTGAAGACCGTGCCATCATACTCTGTCACGCGCGGGGCAGTGAAACACAAAACAACAGCCCCCTTAAGAGCATGAATTAGAAATTTTGCGAGAAGTGCTTAGGCCCTGTCGTGGTGCCAGGCTGCTCGGATTTATGCAGTCTGTCTTCTACAGCGAGCCCTTCATTTTCGAATGTTTTTACAGTCTCTTGAGGTGGACTCCCGCGCGCACGTCACTCTAAGCCGGAGTTGTAGAGCACAGCAGTGCGATCCGCAACGCCCCTTGGTGCTAACAGGCGGAAGAGAGGGTGTCTGATTGTTCAATATGGTACTTTAGGATTCAGATTTCTTGTGACTGCTGAAGATGTTGGAGGCAGAGCGATCTGGAGAGAATTTACTAGTGGCGGCTGGCATCTGGGGGGGGGGCAAAATATTATTAGAAAAATAAATACAATAACACCTACCTAATGTAAGGGCCTTGGTCCGGACCTCCTCTTTGCAGGAACCGGATGCTGGAACTCCCTTGCCCAATCCTGGCGCTGCTCACATGCAGCATGTCAGCAGGGCCCTGATTGGAGGGAGCGGCCTCACTTGGCGCTCCACAGCACACTGGAGGCCGGCACTTACTCTCAACCCAGCTGTCCTAAAACAGCAGCTGGGTTGAGAGATTTAAAGTGCGCATGTGTGGCTCGCCGGCGCAATACGGCCGGCCAAACAGACATGCACACTTTAAACAGTGCATTAGACGGCCCGCGCTCCTCCCCGCTGCTATCAGTCAGCAGCGGCCTTGCCCCTGTCTTGATGCTTGTCTCGGTACGGGGGCTGAAAAATAAAATTGTAATGAACTACCATTTTATCTTTCATCTCTGGGGCTTTAGGAGGATTTTAAGTGGGGCGACGTTCCTCCACTCCAACGGAGGAGCCGCGTCTAAAATTTACCGCCCAAGATCAGCTTGCGGTGGTCAAGTAGTGTATCAGGGATTTCAATCGAAGCGCGTGAGAAGGGTGCATTAGGCCCTAATGCACTGACAGACAAAGGGCCCGAGCTCCAGATTGAGTAGTGAAAGAGCCACAATCTTGGTGTAGTTTGCACTTCTGACCCCGCACCTTGGTGCCACTGCACCTGCAGTAGCATTGAGGGCTACAACCCTTTTACAATCTATTGCTTCTAGTTCTAAACATAATAAATGCTGCCAAATATTTCAATGGCGTCTCTGAAGAGGGAGGCCAGGACCGTCAACGTAGCGTAAGAGCGTAACGCAACCACTATTGTCTAACATCTACGGTCAAGCGGTGAGGGTGCGTTACTATTTTAAAATGACAGTAACGTGAAGCCGCATCTGACCTTCAGGTAACAGGTTCCAATACAAGTAAAATGGCTGAGTGAGTCAAGTGCCCGCTGCGAACATCCCCAGGCAAACCGCAAGGCACGACTTTCTATTCTTGCAGGCTGTAACTAAATCTTTCTCTCTTTTGGGTAAACATAATGAATGCCATTGAACTGAGTAGGAAATAACAATAACTCGTGAATGTCACAAAATAATTGCATTTGTATGGTGTGTTCCGTGACTGGTGATTATTAGTATAATTACAAATTACACAGCTATTTGCATGACTATAATGCATTGCGTATAATAAGCATTGGATTGACACGTTATTATTATTGGATATCTTAGTCATAGAATCTGACATGTCGGCTTCCTTCCCTCTTTAAGAGAATCGTCCTACCTGCTTTTTACACTTTTATTTGAGATGATTGTCCAACGCAGCAGCTGTTGTGCTCTTGGTGCTGCCTACAGGCATCCTTGGGTGGGGTTCACTCTCCACCACTATCTGCTATACTCTATGCATCATCGTTGATGACTCGCTCAGTATGCATCATCAAGCTGTCAAGGTAGCTGCCACATGTTTTACCATCCTGAAGTGGCTAAAAAAGATCATCTGGATGCTACCAGAGCCCACTCAGAGAACAGTAGTCCAGGTATTGATCACCTCAAGGCTGGACTACGGAAATGTTCTCTACCTGGGTTCAAATAAGGAGGTGACTCGTAGGCTGAATGGTCCAGAACTCCGCTGCAAGGTTACTTTGCCGGGTTCCTAGAGCCTCCTCTATCTCTGGCCATCTACGAGATTTGCACTGGCTCAGGGTGGAGAACCGAATCAAGTTCAAAGCCCCGAGCTACATGTTTAAAATCAAAATAGGGGTTGCCCCTCAGTACTTGCAATCTTTGGTCTGCCCATATGTCGCTCCTCGAAATCTCAGCTCATCCACTCAGGGGAAGTTCTTCGTTCCTAAAATTAGACTATCTCGGATGGGCGGAAAGTCATTTATATATCTAGGTCCCTCACTTTGGAATGCCCTGCCCATTGCTCTTCGAAATGAAACAGAGTACGTCCAATTTCGCAAATCGTTAAAGACTTGGCTCTTTAACCAATAACCTATAAGCCATTAAACATAGTCTCTGATCTGCTATGGCGCCGGAAAACCATTTTTGGGTAGCTGTTGCACTTTATATATTTAATAAATAAATAATAATTATAATATGCTCTGTTAGAGCAGGACTCTCTCCTCATGGCCAGGGCGGAAACCCTTCCCACCTCTGATTAGATAAACTCTTCATATAAATGGATATACTATGAATAGGAGGCATTTCTTTCAGCCTGTTAGATTGTTGTTACTCCACTGGTAAACGTATCTCTTCTAGTATTGTCACAGTTCCTATACTGCACAAAGTTACACGTTGGCTCTGCTTCACTGGACCATAAGCAGCAGTGACACGATGTGGGTTTGTAAAGCCCGTGTTCGTCCTTGGGGTGTCTGGTGCTAAATAACAGGGCTAATGCTAACAAACATTACTACTTGTATCAATCTCGGGGGGATGAAAGGATGAGTCCCCCCCTCCCCCGCAACCACCTAAGATTCGAACTTGTGTCTGTGAGATTCTGGACTAATATCTGGTGGGGACAGTAAGTCATGACCGCCCACAAAAACAATACCTTGTTAGGTAGACGCGGGTTCAGTGAGAAAACCTGGGTTTATACCTGGTAGCAACAGCACAAGCAGAAGGCTTTTCCTCAGAGAAATGCAAGTACAATACTAAGCCACACAAAAACATGAAGTTGCGAAATCAATAACGTTCACAAATCAAATAATTAAAATATGATACGTGCAATGAATTATACCAAAATGGCTAAAGGGAATTTGGACATATGACATTTTTAAGGAAATGGATATAAAAGTTAATATTACTTTGTGCTTTACCAAAATGGGCATGGTCGGATATTTTTCAGGATGGTAGAACTCAGCACTTCCAGTCTTCCCGGCACTCTTCAGGGTATGGTGGCAGGGCGATCCAACCACAGATCTGAAGGAGACCCAGAGCGCGGTTCCTCTGCTTCCTTATGACCACCTCTAAATCAAGGGTTTTTCTAAGGTGTTATATTTTCCATGGGGGTAAACAGTTGATCTCTGTCTCCTGTGTCTTTAGTGCTTCAGCCACATTGACAGCTTCCTGTGCAGTGAAATTGTGTTTTTGTATCCTGCACCTACTTGCCATGCATCATTTCTTCACTATATGCACCGAGGCCTTGGGGGTTCCAGGCACTACTTAGAGGTTTCAAATGTGGGTTTTTAAATAAATCAAAATGGTTTCCTTTCAAATGATCCCTGACTTCAGACTTACTCATAGGAATTCATGGCTGCAATTGGAGAACTGCAGGAATGTCACCAAAGCCACCCTTGTGGGTGATGCGACTCAAAGAGAACATAACATTTCATGTGTAGTTGTAAAATCAGCATTCAATCCTTGGGTCATCTTAGTATTGAGCAACAGATGCTTATTATTACCCAACTCAAAGATCCTCCTTTTATCAACCATGGAAGGATGAAAGCCTGAGTGGAGGTGCTGGGATTTGAACCTGTGGTCATGAGGTCAAACACATGGAGTGGAGGCATTTGTACATAGAGCCGCTGGTCCCATATCCTCACCCCTCTTCTGATATCTATAAAATAGATATGTACATTGGGGTTAGTCAAATGTTTACCATGTTTAGGGGTCACAGTGAATCCTCTGTGGAGCTGGTTAGTGTTAGTAGTCTCTCAGTGGCCAAAGACAAAGTTTGGCAGTTAATCCAGCCAAATAAAATCATCCTAACCTGATTCTTTTCTGTTCACAATCTGAAAGGCAATTTTTGAAAATCAAATGTGGAAACGTATACACAGATGTTTTTGGAAAGTACTATAAAAGAGAAACTGTTAAGGTAAAAATATGATGTGCGCAGATAACTTTAGAAGTTGGAAACGAGCGTTGGGTTTAACCAGGATTGGTAAGGCGTTCACTCGGGCATTGGCCAAGGGGCCGGTATCCGAGTTCCAGCTGTGAATTTTGGGCAGCCTGGGGGGGAGAGATTTGGGTAGTGTCTGTGTTGGTCACATGCTGCCAGTGTCCCAGTGGGTGCCTGAGTGGCCTTTCTGGGGGTGATGGGCGTCCGTTACCTCCCTTTTATGAACGGGCAGAGGTGTCACTCCCTTTCTCTCGCTGGGCCGGCCCCTTTATGTATGCATATTGAGTGGGGGCAAGGGGCCTGAGCAGAAGTTGCCCCATTTGTTTTCAGGTGTGTTTCACTAGTGTGCACTAATCTGTGTATGGTTTTAAAAATCTAAGTAAAGCTAAGAAAACATGCCTCTGTCAGAGATCCCCCGCACTTCTTTTCATAAATCTTCACCGATGTAGTGGTTTGCGGAAAGGCAATATGTAAATGTGTAACACTTTTTATTAGCGTGCCTGGGCCTATTTTTGATCCCACTCCAACACTGGGTAAAACATGGCCACAGCTACTGTGCAATTCCATACGCGTTGTACTTTCATGATGTGTCAACAAAATGCTCCTAATGTAGACGGAAATATGTTTCCAAAATGCTGCACATGAAATAGAAATGCAAAAAGAACTATTGATGGACAAAATGCAGAACAATGTCATACATTCACCCCAGTACAGAGACCTAGGCCTAAATCCATAGTTTTTTTGCTCACCATGCCATTCCAGTTTGAACCCAGCCATATGCAAATCAATCCTGACCCTATGCCTCATGGGAGCAGTCCAGCCCGAACTGCCAAGCCAGGCCCTCCCTGGACTGGAAACAAGCATCCTAGGACAGGTTTCGGGGTTTCACCCCTCTTCAGCCAGGATAGCTTGATTCCAGTGGCATGGAGGGCACGGGACTCACGTCTGAGCATACCCGTACCACTCGGGGTGACAAATGCAAAAAAAACAGTTGATGGACAGAATGCAGGACAATGTCATACATTCACCCCAGTACAGAGATCTGGGCCTAAATCCATAGTTTTTTTGCTCACCATGCCATTCCAGTTTGGACCCAGCCATATGCAAATCAGTCTTGGCCCTGTGCATCATGGGAACAGTCCATCATCCCCTTTGGTATCGCACATAGAATAGAAGGCATAGCTCCCAACATTCATCAGTAGTTGACTAATCATCTTTCATCGATTCAAGAAGTGAGCCCAGATAGTGCTAATATGCACAATTGATGTATGGTGCAAGGGTTTTAAAAATGCTTTGTTATTTATATGTAGTTCAAACATGATGAGAAAAATATTTTCTTCCTTGGCAGGAAAAGGCTTTGTTTCACTAGTCATTAAATTCATGTTTTATTTGAAGAATTTCACAAAGCATCAGCTGCTTCACGAGACAACTCTAAGCTTAGAAGATTCTCAACCAATTTGCATGTATTATTATGGTCCACTGTTTAGAGTCTTAAAGTGTCTCCTACTACAACACTGACATAAGGGGGGTGTAATGTACAAGACTATTTTGCATGGCTGTTTTTTGATTGAAAGTGTTCTTTCAACTTCTTTTTGTATGAACACAGAGTTACCTGAAACCAACACGAGTTTAAAAACACATCAGCAGCTAAGATGAGGAGAATAAAAGAGGCACCCCTTTTATTACAAGACGTTTGTACTTGTAAATTTGGTTTCTGCTGAGTACTTACGTACCACCCATTATACAGACTTGCATGTAGGGCAGCAATGAAGAACTGCCTCTTCTGTCTGTTGGGTCTCCCAACTGTGGTTCGGGGTCTTCATTTCTGTTTCCACCATTTGCCTCCAGGAGTTCTAAAGCCTGCCTCTTTCCCGCTGTGGTTTCTGGGGTCCAGGTGAGAGCTGTTCTTGTGATGGAGCCTTGTTCTTTTCCAGTGGCGTTGCTAGAACTTTGGCGCCCTGATCCCCTTGCAATGCCACTATTCTCTTCTGACTTTGTGTCCTAACCATCTCCATCTTTTTCTCATAAAGATGTTGTCAAGTTCTCTTGCTTGCATCTGGTGAGCGGTTCCTTGTTGGAGATGGTTTGTGGCCAGAAAATACACAAGATTCTTCTCTGTTTACTGGTGTGGAAGGCTGAGCAGTTGGTGATGTCGCTTTTGATGGTCCATCAACTTTCTGATCCATACATGGATGTGGACAGAACACAGCTCTGTTGAAGCCACAAGTTTGTGTTGTTGCTGTACTGAGATGACCTCCACATATTTTTGAGCACCCTGAAGGCATTCCTGGCCTTGTTCAGTCTGCTTTTGATATCACTGCTGGTCCCCTTCATCGTGTTTGATAGTACTGCCTAGGTAGGTGAACTCTTCAGTCATGGCCTGGCCCTCTCCATCCACCTTGATTGGTGAAGGGTTTGGGATGTTGAGTGGCATGACTACTTCTTCTGTTTGCAACGCTGTATATGTTTGCACAAAGAATTTATTTACTCTTGGTGAGGAATAAAAGTTGATGTCAATGTAGTGGTTCTTTACTTTCATGCTACATCAATTCATAGTTGAGGAATATCATTTTGAAAAGAACTTTCTGAAAATGTATAGTTTCCTTCCTCAAAAAATCGCTGTATATGCTGTAAGCTTGAATCACATTTACATAAATAGCTAATTTGCCTTACAAGGTGCCACGTAAGTCGCTTTTAATTGCATGGTATGCTGGTTATGTTTTCTTAGCTCATAATTTAATCAGCCCTGCTGCATAATTTAATACCAAATCGTTGCTCAATTATACCGGCCTTATCTATAGGTATAACTGTATATTTTGCAAAATGCTGATAGCACTGAATGGCCTTGGGGCTGGAGAAATTATTACATTGACTATAGAACAGCCGTACTAGCGAGTCAGGTGCTCTGGCCTCTCAGGAAGTTCCTAGATCTACAAACAGGCCAGACTGCTTCAGAAGTTAGGGTGATTTGATGACACTTCAGGGGCGGCTCCCTTACATGGGTGTCGGGGCTCCGCCCCCCTCATTTTTACACACAATGCAAAATCATATTTAACCCCTTCAGCGCGGCGCGGATTTCCGCGCCACGCTGAAGGTTCTGAGCGCGGGCGGGGCCATGACGGAACGGTTCCGTCATAAGCGCAGCCCAACCAACGTGCATGACGGAACCGTTCCGTCATGCGCGTCGAAGGGGTTAAGAAATAATAATTTAAAGAAACACACAAGTTCACACAAGCTGACTAAAGGCTGTTCTCGCCCTTAGCTACGCTTACTTTCGTGTGAACATTGGGCTCTGATTTCCACTGAAGTGCATGTGTATTCTCCCAGCCAGTGCTTAATTTGTAAACTATTAAGTGCCAGGGCTCTGACCTGGAAGCCACTGCAGCTTTTACCACCCATCGTCCCTGTCATCGCTGCCAAAACAACTACTAACCATCGCTCTCGCATGTAAATGTAACAGTTCAGATTATTCCAGATCCCCAAAGCTAAAGGAATGGCTGGGGAGGCAGGTATTAGTCATTTTTAAATGTATATTGTTTTCCTAACCAACTGTTATACTGCTCATCTCTAAATTACATGAGCAGCGCCACTTTGTGGCAGACTGCCCTAAGTGTGGTATTGACAATAAGGTGCCGGTGCCGAGCACTGGAAACCAATTAAGTGCCGGTGCTCAGCACCGGAAAGCTCCGGCTCAAATTAAGCACTGCTCCCAGCTGCAATAAATTTGCCGGGCTGAAGCTTCACACAGCCCTGAGGCCTGTGATGTCATCAGCCTGGCAAAGTCTTTGCCTCGTGGGCTGAACTCCACCCCCTGAGGTGTGTCAAATGAAGTTAGCCCCGGGCGCTTCAGCCAGAAGCCCGGCAGAGCCAGGGCTTTGTGTCATTCAGGAATTCTAGCCACACCACCCTTTCACAGCACACTACAGGGTGAGGTCGGGTTAATTATCCCCTCTGCACTTGCCCCACCCCGACCTGTAATGAATTGTGAAGGGGTGGGGTTTGAAGGTGAAGGCAGGAAGTTGAGCACTGAAGTTTGTGTGTAGTGCCCCTGCACAGGTCTTGATGGCACACTGAGCACACTCCAGTGCCGAGCTTCACGCTCTGTGCTACAAGTACACCGCAATTTCCAGGTACGACCAATTTCCACATTTGGTCAATTCGATGCTATAGCGAGTGCGCACTGCACAATTAAGCAGAGCAGGTGAGCTTAGCACTGTGTGCAATCTGAGGCCAGGCACGCAAATATTTTATTTTCTGTGGTGTAAAATTCGAACGGTGATCTCTAGAGTGTGCTCTGTTTATTTTTGCACAGCTGCTATCTTTCAAGCCTGTGAGCAGTGCTTTAAATGGGCCGGTACTCACCAGTACTGAGTACCGGTACTGAGTACCGGTACTTCTTATATTTACCAAGCCGAGTACCGGCACTTCTCCACTGTCAATGAGAGTACCGGTACTCAGAATCAGATTGATGAGTTGGGCACTAGACTGGAGCCCGAGTGCCAACTGTGAGTCGTTTTTTTTGGCAGCATGTTTGCCGTCTGTCAGTATTATTTAGCTGTGGCGGCCTATTGGAGGCATGCCATAAGGGCAAGAGGGCCTCTGCACCATTCCTACCCAAATGGAAGCTCTCCTTATCCTCACCACCCCCTGCCAGGTGTCAATGTTGGGTCCTCCTGTTAGTGTATGGGACATTGGCGAGGGCCTGTGCCTGACCGGCCAAGGAGGAACCCAGTAAAAAGAGCCATTTTCACCCCTTGGCCTCCCACTGAGGTCTGACTGTGAAATCCACCCCCTCCCAGCCAGCCCACCTGCTGGGATATTGAGTCCATGAAGGGCAGGGTTGAGGTGGTGAAAATGGCCTAAGCGGCCGTTGAGTGCTGGCCCATTTAAAGCACTGGGACACTAAACTAACACAGCAAACCATAGAACTGGCGGCGGTGATATATAATAACACAAGATTAAGGCAAAGTCCAAATTAACTGATAACAGAAAGAGAGGGGGTACAGGAAGCTGCACCCAAAGGTGTGTCATCGGGAATGAGGGCACGTCCACCCCGCCTCATATCTTAGGAAAGAGCTTAACTCAATATCGCACACTCAACACCGTACAAGCAGAACCCCTCGGAATGCTGGCAGCCGGAAGAGCGAGTAGAGAAATGTTATGCTAAATGCACTCGTATAGCGCTTAGTACCGCTTGCGTAGTAACCGCAGCGCTTAAATGGTTCGTAGATGCAGATAAGAGCAAGATCATGGAAGACAGAGACCACAAATTCACATAAATTGCTAATCCTGAAAGTCAGATTACTCATCTGGGGCACGTTTAGTGGAATGTGCAACGGAGTGGAGCGGAGGACAAGTTGTCAGTCCCGAAACATAAGAGCAGCCCGGGGGTCCAGAGATGGGGAATCCCTCCCACTACGGTGCCTTTCTGCAGCCTGGTTCCCCCGGGAGCAACACCGGGGTGGGACGCTTGGCAGAGCGGCGCTGCATGCCTCTTGTATGGGGTGGGAGGTTGTGCAGCAGCAGGTATCAAAGGCAGGTGCCTCCGACCAAAGACCCCCACTAGTCGCAAGCACTCCAAGGTCGAGTCCAGGCAGAAAGAAGCGCGCACAGATGGCACCCGAGGTGAGGCGCGCATCATTTAACCTCTGCACAAAATGCATTGTCAGGGAGGTATTTTATAGTTTTAAATGTCGAGTGCGTTGACCATAGGGGGAATTTGAGAGCGAGGTTGACCCTCTGAAAAGTGCCCAGGTGAGGTGGGAGGAGGTCAAATGACCTCTCCATGGGAGGCCAGTAATGTACTTCCCCTGACCTCTATCTGGTCTCTGCATGCGCTCGGGACCCTGCTGTGCTTACGGTCTGCCACTACAAGCTCTCCGGTCGTGGGACCTCCTGTCGACAGGAAAGGAGGGAGAATGGGAGTGAGTGAAGGTAAAGAGTGAGGGGGAAGGAGCAGAGAATTTAAAGCAGGAAAAGATAGAGAGGCAGAAGGGGGAAGAACAGATAGATAGGGGAGAGATCCAGACAGCTATCGAAAGCAGAAGAGAGGCACCGACATGGCAGATTAGAAATAGAAAGAGTGATGGTAGAGAGAGTGATAGGATACAATTGGGGTAAAGAGAGTGGGACAGAATTAGCTACAAACTGGAGAGAAGTGAATGCAGGAGGGATCACAAGATTAGAGATGTGAAAACAGATAGAGAGTGTATGTCTCTGGGAGAGAAACAAACTCGTAGAGGTAGAGAATCAGCAGGTATTTGAAAAGAAATGCGTGGAATATTATTGTTTGTATGTGTGCACTCTTGAATATATAAGGATTGCTTCAAATGGAAGCAAGTAGGAACATTAAAATTATTATAATATTAAGAGGCTGCAAATCTTACAAAACAAGAAAATATGAACATTTGGTGTTTGGCCTTAATTTTGTGTAACGAGTTAACACATTTTGTTTATATTCATACACTTCTATCATGTTATTTTCTATCCTGCAACCTGTGTACGTGCCAGAGTCTCTCCTGTCCTAGACATTGATTATTAGCTAGAGAGCGATACAAGTACTGTTGATGGATTGCCTCATTCAGGGTTTTAGCTGTGGATCTGCACGTATGGGAAGTTTGAGACCACTATCCAGGGCAATGCAAGGGCACAATGAATACTCAATAGAAGTGTTTTTGTATCATCATGTCTCGCTCCGCCTCGAACACCACCCACTAGTCACGCCCCTAGCTCAATTTAATGAGTACCTGCACTTATCTTTTCCCATTTAAAGCACTGCCTGTGAGTGCGCTGAATTTCTTGCTGTGTCCTGAGAATGCCCCGCTTTTGGACAGGCACCTCTTAAATAAAATAAAAGAAACTTAAAAGAGGACAATTGTGGGTAACCGAAAAATACCACTCCTATCTAATAACATGCATGCTACGGGCAGGGCGAAGAGACACACATTTAATGAACCTTTTTTCTTAGCCCTCACCTTCATCTTGTTTTATAATACATGATTTCTGTCCTCTATGCCTTATGACTTTTCCCTTCTGCACCTTTTTCTCCAAAGTCTATATTATTCCTGTTCCTTTTTGGTCTTTTAGCCCTCTAATATTTTGCTCCACTAATTCCTCCTCATGTTTTTTCCCCTTTTCTCTCGTGCCACTTTTTCTTTCCCTTTCTCTTGCACCCATCTCTTTTCAATTTCTCTGTTGTTTTGGCCTTCTTTCTTCTCTTTACCCTTGTCTCTACTCCGCTCTATTTTCTTTATCTGTAGTTCTTTTCCCTACCTGCGTTTCCCTCGTCTTCATATACCCCTCTACCCTCCCGTTTTTGTTCCTTACACCTTAGACTCCCGTTTCTCGTTTCTGTTTCTTTTCTTCTTGTAGATAGCTTTCTCCATCTCTGTGTCTCTCTATCCTTCTTTTCAATAACCCCAACGCTTGGCTCCTCCTTTTCCTTCCTGCCTCGCAGCGTTCATCTGTTGCCCTATCTTAACTGTAAAGTAAAAGATTCCCTTTGGGCTGACTCACATCAACAATAAAGGCACTGCTAAGGTGTCTTGTTTAGAAGGATTGTCACCTATGGAAATGTCTGTCAAGCCTAGATAAATGAATCTATGGTGTACAAGGCACCAAAGACCAATATCATACGGGGATGGGGAAAGGGGAATGGAAGTAAATCTTTACAACAATTTATCGCAGAAGTGATCCAGTACACAGCAATAAGAAAGACAGGAAATATACGTCAAATAAATTCAATTGATCAATACAAATTTTATTAAAACAAGTATAAAACAAAAGCGCATCATAGATGCACACAATATGAATAATTGCACAAATTTGAATAAAATAATTTTTTAAAATAAAGAATGTATACACATATTCACAAACAATCTATCTCACAGAACTAATCACACAGATCTAATGGAAGGACACATTTTACAGAAAAAACACCAAAATCGTGCTTTGGCCGTGTTGGTTTGTGTTCCCTGTGGGCCAATTCCCACCGGGTTCACTATACCCCAGTGTTTGGTAACCTTGGTCCCAGGACAAATACAACTCAAATTCGAGCGTCGACGCGTTTCGGTGGGGAGATTTATAGAGCCACCTTCTTCAGGACGGGTAATAGAGATCCTTCCTTTTGATAACCGTATATCTAATGATACCTAACAATGAAATACTTATACAACATATAGTCAGAGTTTTTAAATGGTAAAACAAAAACACCTATATTTCAAAAATTATATAAAACATCCTATAAATGTAATGTCTATAAATTTAAAAGAACTAGCATTGTAATTCATTTTTAAATATCAAATATCCACAATGTCACTTTATTGCTGTGGCAGGATCAGGCCAGGAAAGACATATTACTTAATGTAGATTAAAAGGGGGGCAAAAAGCCTACTAGAACAAAAGTAGAGCATTTCCGTAGATGTGACAATCAACGGACTCATTGTTGAATCCAAGATGCCGGCACAATGAAATTTATAAACAAAGGCCAGTAGGATTAGGTATGCAAAATAATAAAGAGCCAGGTCTTTCTAATTGTTTAACGAAAGAGCAGAAGTAGGCCAACAAATAAACAAAATGTACCTTAATGTATACGATTAAAAAGATGCCTGTGGTCTATAGTAGTTAGTGGACCACTCGCAGTTTGCCCATAGATATTTGGCTAAATCAAGAGATATCGCAAAGTCGATGTGGAAGTATCTGTCAGATGGCAGAGAAATCAACAAAATGCACTCGTTGACAAACCGGCTGACTTAATTGTACTGGGATGTTACACGGATGTTAAAAAAATCAGTACTCACTTTCATAAAACTTCCCCTCAAATCGAGCAGCTATGGTTATATTTTACCAGTTGATTAATTGGCTGTGGTTAAAAACCCTGTTGGCTTACTGTCTGCAAATGAGAAAGAATCTAGACTTAATACTAATCTTAGAAAACTCATTGTTAGATAAATCTCACTATTATTAGGATGGTAGCTTACGCTTACCTGTCAGCAGCCCGTTTATTCATAGACGGAAATTGAGGCGGATAGAGTATGGCGGTTGGTAGTCTGTGTTCACTTGTTTGCCAATTCACCAGACTTTAATATCTTCTGTTTATAAACTGATAGGCTATAGAGGGAAACAATGCCCACATTTATTAAAAACAAATAGCCAATCTTAACCTCACATTGCTGCATGTTCTCTCACACTTCATTATCATGTATTTTTAGGGTGAATGTCCCCGCATCAAGATAATCGTCAAGGAAGTCAGGCACCCGCATATGCCGGTAACGTGCCGAATCATCGGGGGATTTCTTTGCATTGTGCGTGGTATCAGCACATTGTATTTACCCTAAGGAACCACCCGAGGGGGCCTAACACATTCAACACCTCCCCGAAGGTCAACGCTAGAGAATACAGCGATATTATAATGAGTGTCCACAAACACTAAGGACAATAAAGATCGAATATTATGTATATCTTCCCGTTCTTAATACCAAGATATGTTATCAAGACTCAGAGTGGCAGTTGCCAGTATCATATCCTCCCTCATTTACCTGTGTAGCTCTACAGCTTCGGTATTCCGTTGCTCCACCTCGTACCACGCGGGCAGACACATGCACCGTGACTTGAGCTTCTTAAGTACACGGCGCCCCACCCAACAACGTCATGTACGTGGGACTACCCCTATCTCTATGATGTATCTTTACAAGGTATAACTCGACGCCATCTTGGAGTGTCAGTGTCGATAGTCCAGACAATTAATACACCATATCGAATAGTCCGTGTTCGTATGGAAATGAGGCGCACACTCCGCATTTCACATCGAGTCAGACATGAGATTGTCCTAACTACCCTACGGCCTAAGGAAGAGCTGTCTCCATGGATACCTTGAAATATGAGTTTAATACCAAATATTTCACAGGGGTGTTCTAATAGAGAATACATTTAGTAGATGACGCCAAAAATGTATTTGTATGTTGCAACAACATCTCAGTATTATTTATACATGTCCCCCTTTCCTCTCCCAAGAAAGTAGTGGCATTTACAAACATTACGGGACAAGAACCGTCAGGCCTTTTGAAAAGGCAATGCGGATGGGAAATGGCCCCTACACAAGACTTTACAGACTGTGATAGAAAATTGGCCCGGGCACCAAAATAAATGTGGTCCCCGTCACTGAATTAGGTAGCTAAGAAAATGCCCCACCTTTTTAAATTGGGTCAGTTTTTAACTTGTAAAGACAAGCAGTGTAGTGTAGGTGTTTTGCAAGGTATAGTGGACTACATGCATTGGTGCTTGCTGCAGGCATTGTTTGATACCAGAGAAATCAACATAAAAAAACGGGTCACCAGATTCTAAAGCAGACCCATAAAAAGCCCAAAAGATGGTCCACACACTGACCTGAAATACCAGCTCTTCTGGCACTGCCTGATTACCATACACTGTATAGACCTGCCACTGCCCTGGGCTGTGGTAATGCGAGAGAGGGTACTGAGCCCCATGCATGTCGTAGGTGGGGTACTGCCAACTCCCCTCTCCACTCAGTGTAGTTGGAATTCCACAACAAGAGCCTGACACACCGAAGGATCCATGGATGCACAGCTCTTTGGCCCTTAATTGTAAATCTTCGAGGCGTGTTTCCTTGTCTTCACAAGCAGCACCCCTGATGAGGTGGCAAGAGGTGCACAAACAGCGCCCTGACACCGGCAGATAGACCGGCTGCTCTTGGACTTTAATGTGCATGCTTCTTGCACTCCACTCACATGATTTCATGTGCATTGCAAGACTGTCAGACAGGCACGTGGCTGGTCCGGAATGGTAAAGAAAGGAATAGTTGGAAAAAGATTAGCAGTGGATGCACAGGCGTGGGCCCCCAACCCCAGAGGGGGGCACTTCTCTCCCTTACCTGCAGCTTGCACGAACAGCTTCCAGCCACCCACTTGGACCGGCTGCCACATCGTTGACAAAAGATACCCCATTTGCCACGAGGAGGGTTATGTGGTAACCTTGGAAACGGGGTGGTGGACTGCATGGTGTAGGTACTCCCGGTACTGGGCCAACTTCGCCTCCACTTGGTCCAGAAGGTCTCCACACACTTGTTCGGGATGCGCTACTAAGTGCAAGTCAGCTTACTATATGCACCATGAAAGAGGTGCCGACTCAAGTTTGCAGCTTCAAAACGAGCACCATGGATGAGTGATTAGAGAGGTAGTAGGCCATGTTAGTAGAAAAAGCACTACACATACCCTGCTGGGTCTATAAGAGACAGGTGTGTATGTCATTTTCTTGAGCAGACATGCTTTCTGTATCACTATTGCCTTCAGGAAATGCAGTTCGCACTTTGGGCACCACTAATGACAGGTAGGCGGAGTGGGGTACCGGTGGCATCCGCAGAGGGGGAGCGGCAGATAAGATGTGTGTGCAGAGTCCACAGGGCTGTACTGGCCTCGGCTCTCATGTGAGCCTTGATGACTTCACCAACCATACAGTAAAGAGGCAGAGATGTGTTACAGGTAGAAAACACTTAGAGGGCCTGTTTCCATTGGTTGTATGTGCTTGGCTTGGGAGTCATTTTGCAAGCAGACCACTTAGAGGATTGGGCAAATTTTTTATATGTTTCTAATGTTTTCTTCACACTTGTGCTTTAAAATGCTATATTTGGATCCTGTTTTTGCAACAATTTGCAGTAAATATGTGGTCTAAAAGCCACCATTTAAATCCATTTTTTGCAAAATTGTCTTGCGGGAGGCAACCCCCCCCCCCCGCACCCTCCTTTTTCAGTTCCGGCTCGCTCTCTCATTGTAACACAGTGCAATTTTTCGCCGTACAACTTGCAAAATCCACCAGCCGCCACTGTTACACTTCAAGAATAGACAGAGCTATGTGTTCGAATGATGCCCAGCATCTTCGTTATGAACGCTTATTTTACACTGTTAAATGATGTTAAAAATTAAATAAACGAAAACTATCCCCAACTGTGATTTTGACCCTGCTTTCCTTGTTTATGGAATTTCTGAAACACACCTGTCTGACTGTGAAGCTGACTGGTGTGTAATTGCTCTAGTCTCATCTCCTGTGACCCAACAGATGATCAGATAGAGTCTCTGAGGGTGTTATATCCACTTTCTGGACTTTTCAGTCTCTTTTTTGTGCCTATCTCCCCAGCATGTATTATACCAATCTAATCTGCATAAACCCATGATAAGCATTGTTCCCAAACTTGGGTTGGAGCTGCATGGTCTCCAAGTCGCTAAAATGCCTGCAGTGAAAGAAGTGATATAATGTGCATTTTGATACCAAAGACGTCACACAGATGATTCATTGTCCCACATTTAGTCCCTCCACACCTCCGATATGCAGTTCAGACTAGGGAAAGTAACATGGCTCCTAGAATCCTTGTTCCGATCCCGTCCTTCTGGACCCCTGGGAACAAGGTTGCGAGGGCCAAGAAAGCCAGGAGGAGCAGCTGCTACCCATGACTAATCCTTATTGTTGTTCATGAGGCACATTGTCAGATTATGAGCTAGCTTTTACTTCCGATTTCAAGAGAGATGAACATAAAAGTGTTACCAAAGTATTTAGAGCTCTGGTTCGTTCTTTTCCTGTTTGGCGCAAGAGGCTTAGGGCCAGATGTATCAAAGGGTTTTATCCATTCTGTGTCTATGGGAAAATGTGTTCGTACATAAGGACCCTAGAGAAGTATTTCCTTGTGGGTGGGGCATTTCAGACCGTGTTACTGTAAGGGAACGCAGAGCAAGAAAGGAAATGCAATCACCGAATACACCATGGCACATTTTTTCAAAATGCCAAGGTTATTGAAAACAATCGAGCAGTTAATTTAATTGTGAGTTGTGAAACCAATGTCCCCGTCATAGACGTGCGCCTTTAACAAATGGCAAAATTATCATAATACGGTGGTGACATATGGCAGAGAACCTACAGTACATCGGTAACTAATGCTCAAAGTCCACAGCGTGAAAAATGATTAGTCTGGTGAGACCTGACCTTTCTTCTTAAACCATTGTTTATTCCTTGATTCCTCTGTGTTTTCAGAGCAGGCATAAATCAGCTGGAAGCCTTGAATTGTCAACTCATTTTAGAAACCTGTGCTGGAAACTGCAAGGAAACCCCTAATACATGCTATGACAGACCAAAGACAAATATTTCTTTTTACCATGGCTTCAGTTGAGTTAACAGCTTGCTAACCAAAGGAGGATAAATAGCTTTCTGCCCAAAATGCCTTCTGGTGCCCATTTGTGGCACTCCTGAACTGACACCAGTGTCCAACTACTTCCGTAGGGCATCTGCATGGGGCCTGCCCAGTGGAGGGTACCTCCCCGCCAGTGGCATAGCCATTATGTCATTGGCTCTGGGGCAAGGAAGGAAATGGACTTCCTGTGCACTGTTTGAACAGTGAAATACAGCAATAATCTGAGCTCAAGGGGCCCCTCAGGCTTCTGGGCCCCTGCTGCACCAATGGAAGCTATGCCCCTGCTCTCCACTTCCCTTCTTTTACCTGGTCATTGCTTGTGGCTGGGTACTGGCACAGTACAGCCGGACATTTGGCGGTCTTTGATTTGGTGTGGCTAGCACCGACTTGCAAGGTCTTTAGAGCCCCCCCCATGTGTTTGAGCTTTTGTTGGCATCTACTACCCCTGTGGATGAGCGGGCATGTGACAATAGGCCAATATCCCCACTTAATACAGTGGTTGCTTGGTGTAATACCGCTAAGACAATGGTGGTGGTCTTTCAATACATAGTGATAGCCACTGGGTGATCTTTATAGATAAATATTGAGGGTCGACAAAGCCCACCCAGTTGAACTCCCCACCTGTTCAACAGCATACACCCCGCTTTCTCTTCAGCTCTGAATTTGCTCTTATACTGAGTTATGTCCTGGTGTCGCCCCCGGACCTTTTTGGTCTTTTTTTCATTTCCTGACGCTGCCATCAACAGTACAAATCCTTGTGTTCGTCAACCTGGTTACCAGGTGAGTTTAGATTTATCTAGGATTACCTGTGTCCGTAATCCACATCAGCTATATGTGAGTTACTCAGAGAATGAATCAATCGATAGTGAGAGACCAAGTACTGCGGTAATGTAGACTGTAGTTTCCTCATGTCCATGTTCTAACATCCACCAGTGGTTGGTGGTACAGGGTTCCTCCTGTCTTTATGAAGTTGAAGTAACACGGCATTCACCTGGCCTGCTGTGGGCCTCCATCTTTTTTATGGTTATGGTATTTACTTCAGAAACTAAAAGGGCCTTAGCCCAAAGACGAACAGTTCAAGCATTACCCACCATTGCATTCATCTCTACTGCCCTTCATTGTATGATCTTACTATGAAGCACATTAGAAAATGTTGAGCATCCATGGAAAGGAATTAGACCCTTTGATGTAAGGTAACATAGAATATTCTACAAGTATGTCTTTTCTCTAGCATCTAGATCATTATCATTTAATGCATTCGTTTATGGAGATACCCTCTCTTTTTTGCAACTCAACATGCCTGGGTATAAAAACCATGTTCTTTCAGAAAGACAGACGACTTAAATCTCCACTGGGTCACTCTCCTTCTGGGCATCCCATCCATTGATTCAAATATTCAAACAACACTAGGGCCTTTAGAAAAGGTCAAGTCCGCAGTATTCGAAAAATAACACAACATTACAAATTGTATAACTTTTTTCAAACTCGGACTAGCATCTAAGTGACCAGCTGAGGCAAGGCCTTTGCTGGACTGCAATTATATTTGCCTTATTAGGTGACACGGAATTGAATCAAACTGCAGATGATCTGAAAGTAAACAGATGATCCATGTAACTATGTTTCATTTAGACACCTATAAATTAATGGATGAATGAGCCTGTTAATTTATGTATTTGTAATGTGCTTAATTGCTCACAACTCTTTTAAACTTGAGTGGGTTTGGGGGGGGGGGGGGGGGTTGTTCCATTGGAGGATTCTCGGGTGCCTCTTCCAGCATAAACCTTTGCCCTGGAGGTTCATCCACCCCAGGGCCACAAAGTGAAAGAGGCACTTCCTCCAATCTATTTAGGATGGGCTGACCATCACTGGTTTCATCTACCTAGTATTGCCATGTATGCACCGCATATTGCTTCAGGGCAAGGAAAAAACACAATGGACCCCATGCCAGAGGAAACCCATGGTGCATCGGGCAATTTTCGCTTTGTTTGCTGCAAACAAATTCCTGCTTTGCTGAGTGGGTGTAGGGCAAAGGGTTCATGCCTTAAAAGGCTCTAAAGCTGCTCCCCTGAAGGATGGAGATGTGGCAGCCCAGGTGGGTTTGGATGGTTGTTTTGTTTGATGGTTGATCCCATCTTTGTGCTGCTTGCAGCAGAAAGAGTTGTGTGATTTACTCTTTGGGATATGCAGGCAGTGTCTGAAAGAGATATGAAGAGCTGCCTGCCCTCTCAGGTTTGCTATACTTAATCAGACACAATACTGAGTTAGAGCATGGTGACACAAAATGCACGAGAAGTCATATGTCTGTCTTCATCCATTCATTTGACCTCCAGAGCTGAGCGCAGTATTCCAGATTTGGCTCCCAGAATTGAAACCAATATGCCAAAATGAATGCAGTACTCAAGCTGTGACCAACAAAATCAGGGTAAGTTCTCCATTTTGGTCACCATGAGTGGGCTCAACGTTCAAATGTTGGTTCCTTGTATTAGAGACAATATTCGAGATAAGTCCCTGGACAGAATACTTTAGATACATCCTCAAGCAGTGAGCTCAGTGGTAACAGCACCTTTAATTCTAGGGTGCCCTGCTATTCCCTATGCAACTAAGTACCCATCCACTTCTTTCAAGATCCTTGCCACCCTGTTTACGCACTCTGGGGGCATCAAATGTGGTAAACAGCAAATGTGTGGTGACTTTTAAGACCCCTCAACATCTCTGCCTTTGAATCTGACCGGTTTAAACCTTAGATTAATCTCTTTAGATATGTGAAGGTGATGAGAAAGCCATGATGGTTATTTAGAATTTAAGGGATGAAGAACATCTGCTAAATTTTGGCAGATGACCAGCCCACCCTATTTTGAGTGTATAGCCTGATATGCAGTTAAAATAGGGTCAAAATGACATAAACCAATTTTTGCCAGATGCCCTGTGTCCTCCTAACTTTAAATAAAACCCCAAGTCTTGAGCCAAATGTTCAATGGGCTGAAAGAACTACATTTGACCTCCATGACAGAAAATTGACATTTTTAAACACTTTTCATGTAAAAATTCTCATTCATCTGCAGGGATTTAAAGGTAAGACACTTGTCCTTTGTGCATGCCTAGCAGCCTCGTTTTAAACCTGACAGATGCACTTGACGCATCAGTAATCTGCCGCTAATTCATAGATGGGCCAGCCAGCAGCCTTGATTCAGTGCATTGGGTGTTAGCACAGATTAAACGCGTAGCACAATCATGTCTCACTGAAAATCTAGGGCCGGTGTGTCGACATCTTGTTTTCTTGCTCCGACCATCTCTGTCACCAGATTTGCCAGAGAAATACGATTTTAATTTAGGTGGCTTTATTCATGGAAAGCCTATAACTTTGCCCCTCTGGAAATGAAGATTGCAGATTTAATGTAACCCTGGAGGAACAGAAGGAATCCGTCTTAGTCTGGAGCTCAGAAAGACAGATGGAAATTGTCTTGCTTCCAGCAAGTTCACTCTGTCTTACCTGCTTTATGGAGGAGTTTGATTTCTCATGTTAGCTCCATGGCCATGTTCCTAAGGTGGTTTAGCAAGGAAGGCTATGGGGAAGAAAACTGAATATTAACCTAGCTGGTGTCCAAAACTAATAACTTTAATTAGGTCTGTGCCAATTTGGACAATTTGAAATATGCCCATTTTGAAACTTACTTGCCACTTTCCTCACCTTTTTCTTCTCTGCAGAATTTTTAGGTCTGGCAGTAGCCAAGACCTTTTGACTTTACTAATATTAAAGGTACGATATACTTGCATAAGGGGGCTTTCAGCCACCTGTCTTCATTCATTGGTCTGGTGTGGCATTCAATTTTACTTCTGCTCACTACAGCATACAGCATTTGGCAGTGGGTCAGCCTACTTCAGCCTCTGGCTATCTTCCTTTGAGTGACTGCATTTAGCCCTTAGACGCTTTTGTACCAGACGAGAGCACAGGGCACATTCCAGCTTTATCAGCTCCTGCCAATGCAGTTGTAATTTTTTTTAAGTGACCTTCCTCGGACTGCAGCTTTTTCACACCATGCCAACAGCTAATATGAATCTGAATATACGCTTGTGAGGGTTCTCTAACTTTGCAACCCTAACTGTTTGTCATTCTTTCTTTCTATCCTTCATTCTTCTTTCTTTCTTTCCTTCATGGCTTCTTTTGCTTTTTTCTTTTCTTCTTTCTTCTTTATTTTGTTCCTTCTTTCCCTCTCTCTTTCTTCTCTTTCTTTTTCTTTCTTTCTTGCCTTTTTTCTCTTTCCTTCTTTCATTCGTTTTGCCTTCTTTTTTCCTTCTTTCCTGCCATCTACTTTCTTTATTTCCTTCTTTCTTTCTTGCCTTTCTCTTTCTTTCTTTCATACTTTGCTTTTCTTTCCCCTTTCTTTTTTCTTTCATTCATCTTTTTTCTTTCTTTCGTTCCTTCCTTCTTTGTTTCATATTTTTTCTTTCCTTTTCTCTTCTTTCTTCCTCCTTTCTTTCCTTTTTTCTTTCTTTTCTTTTCTTTTTTTCTTCCCTTCCTCCTTCTTGCCTTTCTTCCTTCCTTTTTTCCCAGAGACATAAGGCTGTCAGCTAATTTTTTTCCTTTTTCTTTCTTTCTTGCCACCCTCCCTTTTTCATTCATCCTTTCTTCCCTTTTTCTCTATTTCTTGCTGCCCCATGCTCCCTTCCTTCCTGCTTTCCTTCTTTTTTACTTTCTTTTATTTCTTTCCTTATATTTACTTTTTCTTTCTTGCCTTCCTCTTTCTCTCCTTTTCTTTCTTTTTTCCCCTCCTTTTTTCTTTTTTCTCTTTCTTTCTTTCTTTCTTTCTTTCTTTGTTTCTTTCTTTGTTTCTTTCTTTCTTTCTTTCTTTCTTTGTTTCTTTCTTTCTTTCTTTCTTTCTCTTTCTTTCTTTCTTTCTCTCTCTTTCTTTTTTCCTCTCTTTCTTTTTTCTTCCTTTTTTTTTGAATGGCTTTTTTAAGTCTGTCTTAGCCAAGACCTTTTTAATGTACTAAAATGATGTGTATAACATAATTACCTATTGGGGTTTTAAGTCAGACTTTGTCCACTAGTCTCTCATTCTATCATTCACATTTTCCTTCCACCCACTCCAGCCTATATCAAGAGGCAATGTATCAGCCCTCTTCAGCTTTTAGCTGACTTCACTATGAGTTATGGCTTGCTGCAGTTTTACAAGGAGCACATCAACACATTAGTTTCCTTCAGTGTTTGGGAGTACTATGGCAATGCATGCTTTATTGAGACCAAAACAGCAATTTTGTCTTTAGTCAATGTTTTTATTTAGATTGAGGGCCCGGCAGCTTCCTGTACAATAAAGCTTTTGCAAAAACCATGACAAACCAAGAATTGCTAAAAGGCTGCCAGCTAACGCCAGACCTATTGGCTTTGCCAATGCTTGTTTTAGGTGTGGGAATCCAATCTGTTATGGTCTCACATTGACTAGGCACTCCTCCTTCAAGTGTCTACTGCAGTCAGTTACGGGTGGTTGCATTCCTTCCACTTACCCTACGCAGTCTTGTTAGCTTGTGCTGGCGGTTGCACGTGGTGAGCAAAGCACTCGGTTATTTTCTATCATTAGAGATTGAGAAGGACTGGGCATGAAATTCTACTTGTGGAGTTTTGGGAGTTTTTCCCACTCCATGCTCCGCTTAGTGCACGGAGTTCCCAAAAATCTTGCTCGGCAGAGCGAAGTTTTTTTCTCACTTGCGATCGCCAACTATGAAAATCTTACTCCAGACCACCTCCCGGCGAGATCTCTGTGTGGGCGGTCGCAGATGGCTGCTACCGCTTTTGTTGAGAAACCTTCCGTTCATGCTGAGGAAGCTGCCACTCGAGTAGAACATCTACCCGAAAATCAGAAAGAATCAGCGCCATCTTGCGCTGCGCATGGTGCTTTTGGTTCTAATTTTCCAGCGCAGAAAAAACACCCTGCGCTAAAAATCAGCGCCAACGGCATGACCTAACACACTCTGCCACTCATGGAACTCAGCGCTGCGCGGCAGAGTTTTTGGGTCACCTCCCGGAGTTCTGCTTAGCGGATCTCCGCTCCGCTCAGGCCTAACTTTCACCCAGAACAAGAAAGAGGAAACATGATGAAGAGAAAGTTAGAAAAACAGTTAAAAAAGAGAGAAAACAGGGTAGAAAATGAACCTTTAAGAGGCATGAAGTGGAGGATAATGGAAGAGGCATGAGATAAATCAAGACCGATGGCCTTAGTATTCGGCAACCCTGGTGTTCAACAAAGCCAGCTTCTGGCTCCTGAGAAAACATTTGGGCCAGTACTTATTTTTTCACAAAGAAGGTACTTGCTCAACTCCCTATTCTGTGCTTTGCAATAGCCTTGTGCCACAGATCAACATCCTCTATCCCTTTAGAACCGTGCACAGCTTGGTGGCTATCAGATCTCTATTGGGTAATGTCTGTATTTAAGCTCCTTATTTCTGCCATAAGTCAGTAGCCTCCAGCAACTATGCTCTCAAGGCACTTTTTTATTTTGGAAGGGAGAGTACCGGCATTTTTCCAAGAGAAATGCTGTACTTTTAATTGGAAAGTATTGGCACTTTTCAGAAATAAGCAGGTACTCTGCTACAGAGTACCTGTACTTCTATTTTTCCATTTCAAGCACTGCTCAAAGGTACAGCGCATGGTGCAGTTTGTGAGTAGATTTAGTTAGAAATATTTCGGAGTTATCTTAAGGTATCTGTCAGGTTTCCTATACTTTCAAAAAATGTTATGCTATGACATGTAAGATGTTCCTTTACTTTATAAATCTGTTTTGTACATGGTGGTACTTATATGGCACAAACCTGGGTTAAAAGCCTCAATGCTCTGAACTTAAGATGAAAGCCTAGAGATGTAATTCAAGATTGTTTAGAAGAGACAGGTGAAAGTCAATTCCTATTGTCCCTTGTTTTAGCACTTTTTAAAGAGATGTTTCTTCACTTTCGTCTTGAATTGCAGGAGGGTAAGCAACATTACAATATCCATAGGATATGGCCTCAGATCCTGAGGGCATAGACAGTGATGGGCTTACCTCTGATGTTTTTCTTCTTGCATTTCTTAGGAAGGAGAGTACGGAGTAACTGCACTCTGGATATAGAAATGTCCGCCTCCCTAGCGGACATCTCCTATATTGGTAAGAACCGCTTTTCTCCCTTGGCATGGGGGGGGTCATTAAAATGTTTTTACTTTCACTGACTGCCACAGTGTGGATGACAGTGTCTGAAATTAAAAACTGTCCATTTGTCTGTGCACTCTAAATAGGAAAGCGGACAAATGGTCAAACCTCATACAGCCCATACTCCATTGGCCATTGGAGTAAGTATGCCAGCAGCTGAGATAGATAAGTCTCCGCCGCTGATACACCTAAGTTTCACCCACCTCTAAATGAGGCAGGCAGAACCTAGGTTTGGCAGAGAGGGTACTTCGCCGTCAAACTGTAAATCAGGGCATTAGTCTTTGGCTAATATATTTTGTGACTGGTTGTATTGATTATTTTTGAAGATGTGTAAAAGTTTTTTATCACAATTTTTTACATTTGAACAAACAAGCAATTCACTGCTTTTCCTCACATCCTTGCATTGCTGTCCAAATCGGTACTGCCATTGCAGATAGCAACACCACTGTACTGTTCTTACATATATTGGCATGTATTTACAATCAGAAATTGATGGCAATTCTTAGTTGTTGAAAAGTAATGCAGGCCCATGATCAAATAAACATCGATTTTATTTTCGGGGATGGAGAAACCTTATCCCAAAATCCATCTAATGCGTGGCAATTTTATCATCTGTCAATCCCATTAAGAAAGCCATTTACTTGTTCCGTAAACACAAAATATTTGCATGGTTTTCTGGGATGGAAAAATTCGTCAAATACATGAGTATGTGCAAACCAATAAGATTGTAGGTATTAAATTCACCTTTGACAACTTCTAATTTGGTATTTGGTAATGCAATAAATCCACCATACAGATGATAGGTTCAAATCGACCAGTGCAATTTAAGAATGTAATGTTCCACACGTCTCTATTATGAGAATCCAGATATTGAACTTACCTTCACCGAGTGTTTTTTTGCTCTCCTAGCTTTATATTTTGGTTGTGCAATATGCTTTTTCATTTGGACTCTTGAGCCTTTAAAACGAGTCCCTCACAAATACCAATGTGGGTGAAACATATTTACATTTTATAGAAACACACATTCACTGGATGATGTCATGAGTGATGTAATTTGAGATGTCATGAGTGATGTCATCAGTGATGTAATATGTGACATCATCATCAGTGCATTGCGGGCGCGCGAGTTATAGTTAGCTCAACTAACTATAACAGGCAAATTTCTCTGGTTTTATGTTCAACTAACTAGAACGTCCCTGAAACCTATGTTTTTTTAGTGAATTTCTAAGGTTTTTTAAATGCTAATTCCTAACTATAACGTCTGTAAAACCTATGGTTTTTTCAGTGAATTCTGTTTTCTAAATGTTAATTTCGTATTTTAATGTTTATAAAAAAATATGTTTTTTCTATTATTATATTTTTAAATATTTTGGAGCTCTATTATACTTCTTGTTTTTAACGTTAAAAATCATGTAATGTTTTATATCTTCCCCCCAAAATATATATATATTTTTTTGGGGAGAATACTGCACTCCCATACAGGTAGCGTACCAAGCTCCATCACCACACGAATCCTATCCGCCATATGGCTTAACTCGTAAAGGATGCGCATTTTGTATCCAACGAGTTCATGGCACCGCGTCCCGTGTAACATCATATACGCATGAAGTCACCCCAGGTACTACTTTGGTATCTGACGGGTACGCAGTACCAAGCCACGCGTTACGTCATGTACGTATGGGGTCGCGCCTGCTGCGCATTGCGTATTTGACGAGTACACGCTGCCAGGCCCTGTGTTATGTCACAGACATATAGTATTGCGCCGGGTACACCATTCCCATTTTTTTTTTTGGTCTCAAAAGTATATCTAAATAACTTTAAACAGTATATGAGAGCACATGAAAATCTAAATTATTTTAAACATTTATATATTTCTAACTATAATAAAATTATATTATGATACATATATTTTGTCAAAATCGGGTCGGGTGTGACCTCTTTGCGGGCTCGGTGCGCGATTGCCATGTGACCTTAAAAAAAAGCATTTGATTGGTTCATAACATTTCCCATTGTAACAGTTGTATGACCCCACCCATTTTACTCATTCTCTCTACAGCGTTTGATGAGAGACAACTCTTCTGCTTAGAAAGCTTTTTTGAAAAGTGTTTTCCTGTATACACATATCTTATACTACACACAACATGCAACAATCATCTTGATCAATATTCATGCTCTGTACATTAGCCTTCCACGTGTGATTGCCATGCATCTCAAACGTTCCATCAAAAAACAATTGTGTTACACGATGCCCCTGGTGTGTGTGTCTGCACATTATTGTGCTGCCTTTCGGCCTGGGTATTGCTGGCTCTAAGGAGCATCATCAGCCACGGGCAGACTGCACATCCTAGATCACATGCCATCTCATTAACTATAGTTTCTGCCCTCCCGACACATGCTACACTAATCTAAATTGCACACTCTGCAAGGTCAAAACTACAAAAGAAACTTACATAAGTACACTTCCTGGTCAGGCAGGAACTGAACAACGCCCAAGTCCCCGGAATAATTATTCACACCCCTACGCTGGCCTGGCGTATTCAAGCCCAGCCCACTTTGCGTACGTATAAATAGGATAAGCACAACGCCACACGTCCCTCTTCTTCCATACTACCTCCAATGATTTGCTGCATCCACCTCGCATATCACAATGCGCAATAAAAAAATGAAATGGATCCATGAGGTGTACTCCATCCTGGCAATCAACACAGGCTCTAAATTATGAGCCCTACTGCCCGTAGTCTACGAAAGGGATCCATGAGGTGTACACTCTCCTGCAATCAACACTCCATCTGAATTGTGAGCACTGCTGCCCGTAGTGTTTGCTCACCCAACAATGACAGCAGGTAAGCAGAGCGGCCTGGGTGCACAGGGCCTCCAATTGAGCGCGCTGCGGTGAGAGGGGTGGGGTGCTTCAGCCTAGCTGCGCAGGTCCGAACAAACGATATTGCCATGTGTTATGATGTGATCTTTGACCTCAGTCAGTCCCATCTCTGTCTCATTTTCAAGACCTGCTGGACTGTACTGTAGGCCTGAGCCAGCGGGCAGTGCTGCCCTACAGACACCTCTTCAGCGGGGTGCTGCGGGAGGGATGGGATGCATCAGCCAGACTGCGCTCGTGCAAATAAGCGATATTGCCATGTGTTATGATGTGATCTTTGACCTCATTCAGTCATATCTCTGTCTCATTTTAAAGACCTGCTATACCATAAGGTAGGCCTGAACCTACGGGCAACGCTGCCCTACAAGACACCTGTTGAGGGCGGTTCTGCGGGAGGGGTGGGGTGCATCACCCTGAGTGCTCACGTGCTAAAAAGCGATGTTGCCGTGTGTAATGATGTGATTCCTGACCTCATTCAGTCACATCGGTCTAATTTTAAGGTCCTGCTGGACCGTACTGTACGCTTGAACCAGCGGGCGGCGCTGCCCTACAGACACTTCTTCAGCTGGGTGCTGCGGGAGGGATGGGATGCATCATCCAGACTGCGCTGTGGCGTTGGCTTTTAAGACACTGTAGTGAGCTCCTTACTAAGTGTGCATGCACACAGGTTCCCGCCACTGCATTACACGCGCACATTATGCTTCTAGCATGCGCTCTGTTTCTTTGTATGTGAACGTTGGCATAACATATTATTATTTAACCTTGTGTATTCTAGTGCGTTCCAACTCCTCTTTGAACGACGATTACCACTCACAGCTGGTAGATCGTACTTCAAAAACAAAGGATGCACTCCACTCCTATTTTCTATCAAGCTTGAAATAAACCTTCATTTACCTCCAGACGTTTACACCATTAAATTATTTCTCTCTTTTCAGACATTCCATTGATTGCCACAAGAAGGGCGGAGTGGGAGCTGACTCCGCAATGATGCCCTGGTATTCTGACACCTTCCATCGTGGTATCAAGACACCGTCCCCAACCGATCAAACAACGGCGATAACATTATCACCACTTTAGCGACAGGAAACTGCTGCTAAAGCGACGATAAGGGGTTGATAATATGCCATTGTAAATTCCCAAAGAAGCCCAGGTTCACACCACAATCGCAGCCAATCAGAATTCCAAAATATCGATATCTGTAAATTTCGATATTTCTCAAAAACTACTGAACGAATTTACACCAAATCAACAAAATAATGCTTTCTAGACCAAGACCCTTTTCCCTGCCAAATTTGGGGTAATTCCGTTCACCCGTTCAACCTGTAGCCTTGTCTAAAGTTTCCTATGGAAATTAACATGGAGAAAACACGTTTTGGGACTCCCCTTTTTTTCTCAGCCCCCCCTTGACGAATCACCCCCAAACTTTCAACATAGGAGCTGATCTCAACAAAGAATTAGTTTTGATAATTTTGCAAAGATTCGTCAATCGGCGCCAAAGTTATTGGGAATAGAATGTTGCTATTTTCCTATGGTAACTAGGTCCTAACTATAACTACCTACTGGCGATAGCCAGTAGGATATATATATATATATATAAAAGGCATCTTTATTTTCCTGGGTCTCCCTCGCCCCGAGCTCAAGAAGCCTTTGTCAATCAAATTGGCACCCAAATAGTATTAGTATATATAGCCCTCCCCTGCAGGCACAAGATAGACATAAACAAAATACTGTTGCGAGGATAGACTGCACCAAAGTGGATTAGATGTAAAGTTTAACCATATTCTTGTTGTTAAACACTTGGGCAATGTCACTTGTACCATTTAAACAAATCCGATATTTGCCAAATTTTCATAGTGCAAAAAATAAATGGATATCTGCAATTCCTAATTGATACATAACCAGCAATGTAATGCCCCTCTCCCTTCCAGTGTGCATGGAAACGCTCATACATTCATGACCCCTACCTGACCGGGAAAATTGGGAGTATATGCATTGGTTCGCCAATAGCTCAGAAATATGTGCCTGAATACACAAATAAAATTATACATTAAAATGAACGCTGCAAAGTATCACCGCTTTACTATAACAAGATTCCCCCCGAGTCTGGCAAATTCAAACGGGCCGGGTCAAAGGTTGCTTTCAGTTCGAACTGTCTCTGTTGCTGCAGACACCATATTATTAGATGTCAGCTGTTGCTTTGAGTTTGATTTGTCTCTTAAATTTAAAAAACCAATACTGTTAAATGCCGTTATCCTCACATCGTCCAAGTTTATATCCTTAGGAGACAGTGTGTCATAATGTTAGTAAGCGACCACACACGGCCAAATAAACACATATTGTGGTTTTCCAACATCAATGAAAGCCAGCAGGTGCACGCCCATGTCCCCACAAAACTACAACTCCAGTAAGGCAACTTGTCAGACGGATGAATACCATAAGTCCATGGGCAGTGACCCTTAACTAAGTCAATATTCTTAGTCCATCTCCTCATGGCCAAAGTCGAAATAAACAAAGCAGTTAATGAATGAATAAAGCCATCAGAAAAGATGGTTTCGAAATCATGTTGGGTGCTGAGCATAAAATGTAAATTCCATCAAGCACAAACCCAGGACCGAAGGAGACCAATAAACAAAAACTGAATATGCCACACAGCTCTCACCGCTTCCACATTGGCATCCGCAGTGCCCAGTCACCAGAGGGCACCATACTTCTGGGCAAGGCATTTCTAGCTGGGGAAATACACACCCCATGCTGGCAGTCGCGAAAACCACCCCGCTACGGGATCCTGGTCTCCCCACTGCTGTCATCCTTAGTCCTCTTCCTGGCATCCACTCTGGGGGCTCCACCTTTAGTATTACCATACTCCTCCAAACAAAATATATATATATATATATATATATATATATATATTCACTGAAAAAAACATAGGTTTCACACATGTTATAGTTAGCGGAAATTTTACTGATAAAAAACCAATGAAATTCCCCCGTTATAGTTAGTGCAGGCAACTATAACTCACGCGACCGCAATCTTCTGCTGATGCTAATACTGTATTTAGACACTTATTTGCCCATGTCTTCTTCCATAAATTTTTAGCTATATATATATTACAAATATTTTTTTTTCATAAAGACACATATGTCATCAGCAGAAGATTGCGGTCGCGTGAGTTATAGTTGCCTGCACTAACTATAACGGGGGAATTTCATTGGTTTTTTATCAGTAAAATTTCCGCTAACTATAACATGTGTGAAACCTATGGTTTTTTCAGTGAATTTGCAAGGTTTTTTAAATGCTAATTCCTAACTATAACGTGTGTGAAACCTATGGTTTTTTCAGTGAATTTGTACGTTTTTTTAAATGCTAAGTTACTTTACGCCATTCGTGGCGTGCGCGCCCACTTAACGCAGTTCGTTCCGTGCGCGCACGGTGCGATTCGCGCACCGTGCGCGCACAGTGAGCACGCGGTGCGCTTCGCGCACCGCGCGCCCACTTTACGCAGTTAGTGCCGTGCACGCACGGTGGGCACGCGGTGCGCTACGCGCACCGCGTGCCCACGTTACGCTAGATGGGCCATGTACGCACGATGCGCTTCGCGCACCGTGCGCACATGGAGGACATATGATGCACTTCGTTTTGAAAAGTAATATTTTAATTTTTCGCACAAGACATAAGCCATGCCCAAATGGTGCCCTTCGGGCACCATTTGCACACGGGGTGGGGAGAGTGTGGATAATTTTTTTTTTTATTATTTTTTTACCGTACGCGTACGGTAAGCGTAATCGGCGAAATTAGCGAAAAAATAAAAATTCCGTTTTTGGCCTTGGGGGATCTTTGGGGACTCCCTCAACATGGCTAGGTGTTTTGGAGCTGTCCAAACAGCCCCTTTACATGTTTTTGTGCTTTGTATTTTAATCCACACTCTCAGTGCGAGAGAGAAAATGGCGGCCGCCGCTTCCTGGTTTCGGCCGATTCGAATGTTTACTAAGATCTAAGAGCCAATCAGAATCGCGCTCGCGCACGCCACCGTACGCGTACGGTAAGCGTACCGTAAGCGCACCGTAAGCTGGCTCAGATATATATATTGATTTAAAGGCTATTTTCTCAGAATCTACTGAACAGATTTACACCAAACCTACAAAAGGCACTTCCTTGACCTGAGGACTACCTCTCTGCCAAATTTCTAGTAATTCTGTTCAGCCGTTAGGGCTGTAGCTGTGTCTAAAGGTCCTATGGAAAAATGCATGGGAAAAACGCGTTTTGGGACCCCCCTTTTATCTCAGCCCCCGCTTGACGAATCCCCCCGAGACTTTCAGGGTAGGAGCGGAGCATAGCGCCCCACCTATTTTGAAAAATTCGCGAGGATTCGTCGACCGGCGCCAAAGTTATTCAAAATAGAATGTTGCGGATTTCCTATGGAAACGTGGTCCTAACTATAACTACCTACTGGCGACCGCCAGTAGGTAATATATATATATATATATATATATATATATATATATATATATATATATATATATATATATATATATATATATATATATATTCAGGCTCATGCTTGGCTTCCAGTTGCTTGAGATGCACTCGAACTCCAATGCGGGGCTCCAAGCTCCAACCCCATTTAAACGGCATGGAAGACGCCAGCCAGCTCCCCTTTCACAGTCACAGTACCACTCTGCCGACGCGTTTCGAAATTAATTCTTCTTCAAGGGCTCATGGTAAAAGAATCAAGCACATTCCCGGGGCTGTCTCCTTAAATATGCGAACTGGCGCGCCCTCTAATGGGCTGCTCTGAATGAGCTACGCTGTGCATCCTGGGAGATGTAGTACCAAGGAATTACCATATTCACGTGCATCTTTCCTGTTGGTCTATTGAGAGTTTGTAGATAAACTCCGGCTGTCGGGCGTCCCCCTAAATCCAGCATTGATGCCCCACTGCAGAGGCTGTTGAATACAAGCCCCCGTGGCCCCCAGGGGAATGGGGTGGTGCATCTCGGCGGTACGGACCCCGCCAAATATTCAGGCTCATGCTTGGCTTCCAGTTGCTTGAGATGCACTCGAACTCCAATGCGGGGCTCCAAGCTCCAACCCCATTTAAACGGCATGGAAGACGCCAGCCAGCTCCCCTTTCACAGTCACAGTACCACTCTGCCGACGCGTTTCGAAATTAATTCTTCTTCAAGGGCTCATGGTAAAAGAATCAAGCACATTCCCGGGGCTGTCTCCTTAAATATGCGAAATGGCGCGCCCTCTAATGGGCTGCTCTGAATGAGCTACGCTGTGCATCCTGGGAGATGTAGTACCAAGGAATTACCATATTCACGTGCATCTTTCCTGTTGGTCTATTGAGAGTTTGTAGATAAACTCCGGCTGTCGGGCGTCCCCCTAAATCCAGCATTGATGCCCCACTGCAGAGGCTGTTGAATACAAGCCCCCGTGGCCCCCAGGGGAATGGGGTGGTGCATCTCGGCGGTACGGACCCCGCCAAATATTCAGGCTCATGCTTGGCTTCCAGTTGCTTGAGATGCACTCGAACTCCAATGCGGGGCTCCAAGCTCCAACCCCATTTAAACGGCATGGAAGACGCCAGCCAGCTCCCCTTTCACAGTCACAGTACCACTCTGCCGACGCGTTTCGAAATTAATTCTTCTTCAAGGGCTCATGGTAAAAGAATCAAGCACATTCCCGGGGCTGTCTCCTTAAATATGCGAAATGGCGCGCCCTCTAATGGGCTGCTCTGAATGAGCTACGCTGTGCATCCTGGGAGATGTAGTACCAAGGAATTACCATATTCACGTGCATCTTTCCTGTTGGTCTATTGAGAGTTTGTAGATAAACTCCGGCTGTCGGGCGTCCCCCTAAATCCAGCATTGATGCCCCACTGCAGAGGCTGTTGAATACAAGCCCCCGTGGCCCCCAGGGGAATGGGGTGGTGCATCTCGGCGGTACGGACCCCGCCAAATATTCAGGCTCATGCTTGGCTTCCAGTTGCTTGAGATGTATTCAACAGCCTCTGCAGTGGGGCATCAATGCTGGATTTAGGGGGACGCCCGACAGCCGGAGTTTATCTACAAACTCTCAATAGACCAACAGGAAAGATGCACGTGAATATGGTAATTCCTTGGTACTACATCTCCCAGGATGCACAGCGTAGCTCATTCAGAGCAGCCCATTAGAGGGCGCGCCATTTCGCATATTTAAGGAGACAGCCCCGGGAATGTGCTTGATTCTTTTACCATGAGCCCTTGAAGAAGAATTAATTTCGAAACGCGTCGGCAGAGTGGTACTGTGACTGTGAAAGGGGAGCTGGCTGGCGTCTTCCATGCCGTTTAAATGGGGTTGGAGCTTGGAGCCCCGCATTGGAGTTCGAGTGCATCTCAAGCAACTGGAAGCCAAGCATGAGCCTGAAAATTTGGCGGGGTCCGTACCGCCGAGATGCACCACCCCATTCCCCTGGGGGCCACGGGGGCTTGTATTCAACAGCCTCTGCAGTGGGGCATCAATGCTGGATTTAGGGGGACGCCCGACAGCCGGAGTTTATCTACAAACTCTCAATAGACCAACAGGAAAGATGCACGTGAATATGGTAATTCCTTGGTACTACATCTCCCAGGATGCACAGCGTAGCTCATTCAGAGCAGCCCATTAGAGGGCGCGCCATTTCGCATATTTAAGGAGACAGCCCCGGGAATGTGCTTGATTCTTTTACCATGAGCCCTTGAAGAAGAATTAATTTCGAAACGCGTCGGCAGAGTGGTACTGTGACTGTGAAAGGGGAGCTGGCTGGCGTCTTCCATGCCGTTTAAATGGGGTTGGAGCTTGGAGCCCCGCATTGGAGTTCGAGTGCATCTCAAGCAACTGGAAGCCAAACATGAGCCTGAATATTTGGCGGGGTCCGTACCGCCGAGATGCACCACCCCATTCCCCTGGGGGCCACGGGGGCTTGTATTCAACAGCCTCTGCAGTGGGGCATCAATGCTGGATTTAGGGGGACGCCCGACAGCCGGAGTTTATCTACAAACTCTCAATAGACCAACAGGAAAGATGCACGTGAATATGGTAATTCCTTGGTACTACATCTCCCAGGATGCACAGCGTAGCTCATTCAGAGCAGCCCATTAGAGGGCGCGCCATTTCGCATATTTAAGGAGACAGCCCCGGGAATGTGCTTGATTCTTTTACCATGAGCCCTTGAAGAAGAATTAATTTCGAAACGCGTCGGCAGAGTGGTACTGTGACTGTGAAAGGGGAGCTGGCTGGCGTCTTCCATGACGTTTAAATGGGGTTGGAGCTTGGAGCCCCGCATTGGAGTTCGAGTGCATCTCAAGCAACTGGAAGCCAAGCATGAGCCTGAATATTTGGCGGGGTCCGTACCGCCGAGATGCACCACCCCATTCCCCTGGGGGCCACGGGGGCTTGTATTCAACAGCCTCTGCAGTGGGGCATCAATGCTGGATTTAGGGGGACGCCCGACAGCCGGAGTTTATCTACAAACTCTCAATAGACCAACAGGAAAGATGCACGTGAATATGGTAATTCCTTGGTACTACATCTCCCAGGATGCACAGCGTAGCTCATTCAGAGCAGCCCATTAGAGGGCGCGCCATTTCGCATATTTAAGGAGACAGCCCCGGGAATGTGCTTGATTCTTTTACCATGAGCCCTTGAAGAAGAATTAATTTCGAAACGCGTCGGCAGAGTGGTACTGTGACTGTGAAAGGGGAGCTGGCTGGCGTCTTCCATGCCGTTTAAATGGGGTTGGAGCTTGGAGCCCCGCATTGGAGTTCGAGTGCATCTCAAGCAACTGGAAGCCAAGCATGAGCCTGAATATTTGGCGGGGTCCGTACCGCCGAGATGCACCACCCCATTCCCCTGGGGGCCACGGGGGCTTGTATTCAACAGCCTCTGCAGTGGGGCATCAATGCTGGATTTAGGGGGACGCCCGACAGCCGGAGTTTATCTACAAACTCTCAATAGACCAACAGGAAAGATGCACGTGAATATGGTAATTCCTTGGTACTACATCTCCCAGGATGCACAGCGTAGCTCATTCAGAGCAGCCCATTAGAGGGCGCGCCATTTCGCATATTTAAGGAGACAGCCCCGGGAATGTGCTTGATTCTTTTACCATGAGCCCTTGAAGAAGAATTAATTTCGAAACGCGTCGGCAGAGTGGTACTGTGACTGTGAAAGGGGAGCTGGCTGGCGTCTTCCATGCCGTTTAAATGGGGTTGGAGCTTGGAGCCCCGCATTGGAGTTCGAGTGCATCTCAAGCAACTGGAAGCCAAGCATGAGCCTGAATATTTGGCGGGGTCCGTACCGCCGAGATGCACCACCCCATTCCCCTGGGGGCCACGGGGGCTTGTATTCAACAGCCTCTGCAGTGGGGCATCAATGCTGGATTTAGGGGGACGCCCGACAGCCGGAGTTTATCTACAAACTCTCAATAGACCAACAGGAAAGATGCACGTGAATATGGTAATTCCTTGGTACTACATCTCCCAGGATGCACAGCGTAGCTCATTCAGAGCAGCCCATTAGAGGGCGCGCCATTTCGCATATTTAAGGAGACAGCCCCGGGAATGTGCTTGATTCTTTTACCATGAGCCCTTGAAGAAGAATTAATTTCGAAACGCGTCGGCAGAGTGGTACTGTGACTGTGAAAGGGGAGCTGGCTGGCGTCTTCCATGCCGTTTAAATGGGGTTGGAGCTTGGAGCCCCGCATTGGAGTTCGAGTGCATCTCAAGCAACTGGAAGCCAAGCATGAGCCTGAATATTTGGCGGGGTCCGTACCGCCGAGATGCACCACCCCATTCCCCTGGGGGCCACGGGGGCTTGTATTCAACAGCCTCTGCAGTGGGGCATCAATGCTGGATTTAGGGGGACGCCCGACAGCCGGAGTTTATCTACAAACTCTCAATAGACCAACAGGAAAGATGCACGTGAATATGGTAATTCCTTGGTACTACATCTCCCAGGATGCACAGCGTAGCTCATTCAGAGCAGCCCATTAGAGGGCGCGCCATTTCGCATATTTAAGGAGACAGCCCCGGGAATGTGCTTGATTCTTTTACCATGAGCCCTTGAAGAAGAATTAATTTCGAAACGCGTCGGCAGAGTGGTACTGTGACTGTGAAAGGGGAGCTGGCTGGCGTCTTCCATGCCGTTTAAATGGGGTTGGAGCTTGGAGCCCCGCATTGGAGTTCGAGTGCATCTCAAGCAACTGGAAGCCAAGCATGAGCCTGAATATTTGGCGGGGTCCGTACCGCCGAGATGCACCACCCCATTCCCCTGGGGGCCACGGGGGCTTGTATTCAACAGCCTCTGCAGTGGGGCATCAATGCTGGATTTAGGGGGACGCCCGACAGCCGGAGTTTATCTACAAACTCTCAATAGACCAACAGGAAAGATGCACGTGAATATGGTAATTCCTTGGTACTACATCTCCCAGGATGCACAGCGTAGCTCATTCAGAGCAGCCCATTAGAGGGCGCGCCATTTCGCATATTTAAGGAGACAGCCCCGGGAATGTGCTTGATTCTTTTACCATGAGCCCTTGAAGAAGAATTAATTTCGAAACGCGTCGGCAGAGTGGTACTGTGACTGTGAAAGGGGAGCTGGCTGGCGTCTTCCATGCCGTTTAAATGGGGTTGGAGCTTGGAGCCCCGCATTGGAGTTCGAGTGCATCTCAAGCAACTGGAAGCCAAGCATGAGCCTGAATATTTGGCGGGGTCCGTACCGCCGAGATGCACCACCCCATTCCCCTGGGGGCCACGGGGGCTTGTATTCAACAGCCTCTGCAGTGGGGCATCAATGCTGGATTTAGGGGGACGCCCGACAGCCGGAGTTTATCTACAAACTCTCAATAGACCAACAGGAAAGATGCACGTGAATATGGTAATTCCTTGGTACTACATCTCCCAGGATGCACAGCGTAGCTCATTCAGAGCAGCCCATTAGAGGGCGCGCCATTTCGCATATTTAAGGAGACAGCCCCGGGAATGTGCTTGATTCTTTTACCATGAGCCCTTGAAGAAGAATTAATTTCGAAACGCGTCGGCAGAGTGGTACTGTGACTGTGAAAGGGGAGCTGGCTGGCGTCTTCCATGCCGTTTAAATGGGGTTGGAGCTTGGAGCCCCGCATTGGAGTTCGAGTGCATCTCAAGCAACTGGAAGCCAAGCATGAGCCTGAATATTTGGCGGGGTCCGTACCGCTGAGATGCACCACCCCATTCCCCTGGGGGCCACGGGGGCTTGTATTCAACAGCCTCTGCAGTGGGGCATCAATGCTGGATTTAGGGGGACGCCCGACAGCCGGAGTTTATCTACAAACTCTCAATAGACCAACAGGAAAGATGCACGTGAATATGGTAATTCCTTGGTACTACATCTCCCAGGATGCACAGCGTAGCTCATTCAGAGCAGCCCATTAGAGGGCGCGCCATTTCGCATATTTAAGGAGACAGCCCCGGGAATGTGCTTGATTCTTTTACCATGAGCCCTTGAAGAAGAATTAATTTCGAAACGCGTCGGCAGAGTGGTACTGTGACTGTGAAAGGGGAGCTGGCTGGCGTCTTCCATGCCGTTTAAATGGGGTTGGAGCTTGGAGCCCCGCATTGGAGTTCGAGTGCATCTCAAGCAACTGGAAGCCAAGCATGAGCCTGAATATTTGGCGGGGTCCGTACCGCCGAGATGCACCACCCCATTCCCCTGGGGGCCACGGGGGCTTGTATTCAACAGCCTCTGCAGTAAGGCATCAATGCTGGATTTAGGGGGACGCCCGACAGCCGGAGTTTATCTACAAACTCTCAATAGACCAACAGGAAAGATGCACGTGAATATGGTAATTCCTTGGTACTACATCTCCCAGGATGCACAGCGTAGCTCATTCAGAGCAGCCCATTAGAGGGCGCGCCATTTCGCATATTTAAGGAGACAGCCCCGGGAATGTGCTTGATTCTTTTACCATGAGCCCTTGAAGAAGAATTAATTTCGAAACGCGTCGGCAGAGTGGTACTGTGACTGTGAAAGGGGAGCTGGCTGGCGTCTTCCATGCCGTTTAAATGGGGTTGGAGCTTGGAGCCCCGCATTGGAGTTCGAGTGCATCTCAAGCAACTGGAAGCCAAGCATGAGCCTGAATATTTGGCGGGGTCCGTACCGCCGAGATGCACCACCCCATTCCCCTGGGGGCCACGGGGGCTTGTATTCAACAGCCTCTGCAGTGGGGCATCAATGCTGGATTTAGGGGGACGCCCGACAGCCGGAGTTTATCTACAAACTCTCAATAGACCAACAGGAAAGATGCACGTGAATATGGTAATTCCTTGGTACTACATCTCCCAGGATGCACAGCGTAGCTCATTCAGAGCAGCCCATTAGAGGGCGCGCCATTTCGCATATTTAAGGAGACAGCCCCGGGAATGTGCTTGATTCTTTTACCATGAGCCCTTGAAGAAGAATTAATTTCGAAACGCGTCGGCAGAGTGGTACTGTGACTGTGAAAGGGGAGCTGGCTGGCGTCTTCCATGCCGTTTAAATGGGGTTGGAGCTTGGAGCCCCGCATTGGAGTTCGAGTGCATCTCAAGCAACTGGAAGCCAAGCATGAGCCTGAATATATATATATATATATATACATACACACATATTATCTACTGGCTGTCGCCAGTAGATAGTTATAGTTAGGACCGTGTTTCCATAGGAAATCTGAAAATTCTATTTTGAATAACTTTGGCGCCGGTTGACGAATCCTCGCGAGATTTTCAAAACTAATGGGGCGCTCCGTTCAGCTCCTACCCTGAAAGTCTCGGGGTGATTCGTCAAGCGGGGGCCGAGAAAAAAGGGAGGTCCCAAAGCGCGTTTTCCCATAGGACCTTTAGTCGAAGGTACAGCCCGAACGGCTGAACAGAATTACTTGAAATTTAGCAGAGAGGTAGTCCTCAGGTCAAGGAAGTGCCTTTTGCATATATGGAGTCAATCTGTTCAGTAGTTCCTGAGAAAATTGCAGTTAAAAGCACTTGCATATCTATAGCCGCGCACCATGCGCGCACGGTGCGCGCACCCTAACGTGCGCAAGCGTAATTCTGATTGGTGGCTACATGTCAGTCAACGTTCGAATCGGTCGAAATCAGGAAGTGTCGGCCGCCATTTTGTTTGTTGTGGGTGCGAGAGTGAAAAAGAGAGGTGGCGAACGTGAAAAGGGGGCAGGGTAGAGAGTTCCTGACCCCCTAGCCTTTGTCAGGGGGTCCCTAAAGGACCCTGAAGGGTGAAAAAACATTTATTTTGTTTTTCTTTTTTAAATTAACGGGTGCGCGCATGGTGAAAAACCATAAAAAATAAAATAAAAAAAATTGGCATTTAAAAAACCGTACAAATTCACTTAAAAAACCATAGGTTTCACACACGTTAAAGTTAGGAATTAGCATTTAAAAAACCTTGCAAATTCACTTAAAAAACCATAGGTTTCACACATGTTATAGTTAGGTGGACATTTCACTCGTAAAAAACCAATGAAATTCCACCGTTATAGTTAGTTCAGATAACTATAACTCGCGCGACCGCCACTCTATCACAAGGATGATGTCATCAGTGATGTCATGAGTGATGCCACTGACCATGTCATGAGTGATGAAATATGTGACGTCATGAGCACTGGATTGCGGGCGCGCGAACTAACTATAACGGTGGAATTTCATTGGCTCTTTACGAGTGAAATGTCCACCTAACTATAACATGTGTGAAACCTATGGTTTTTTAAGTGAATATATATATATATATATATATATATATATATATATATATATATATATATATATATATATATATATATATATATATATATTCTTTGAAAAAACCATAGGTTTTAGGGAAAGTTATAGTTCATTGGACATTTCACTCGTACAAAACCATTGAAATTCCCCCGTTATAGTTAGTTCAGCTAACTATAACTTGTGCCCCCGCAATACTCAGACAAGCAATCAATAACCCATATAGACAGTCATGTAGCTATTCACAAACCCATGTAGCCGCTTACACACCAACAGACAGACAGATACAGACATTCACACAGTTTAGTCACTAACCCATGCATTCAGTAAGATACGTTTAATCACTCACTTATAGAGTCAGTCACGCACCTACTAATTCATCTATTCAGACATTTACACACACACACTCATTTGCCTTTCCCTATATATATTAAACATATTTAAACTTTACAGAAACACACAGTCACTGGATGATGTTATCAGTGATGTCATGAGTGATGTAATATGTGACGTCATCAGCAGTGCATTGCCGGGGCGCGAGTTATATGTAGCTGAACTAACTATAACGGGGGAATTTCAATGGTTTTGTGCGAGTGAAATGTCCAACCAACTATAACTTTCCCTAAAACCTATGGTTTTTTCAGTGAATTTCTAAGGTTTTTAAATGCTAATTTCTAACTATAACGTGCCTGAAACCTATGGTTTTTTCAGTGAATTTCAAAGATTTCTAACTATGCCTGCAGAAGTAGGACATGTGAAGAAAGAAGAAAAAACACACGGAAAGAAGCAAAAGAAATGCAGAAAGAAGCAACAGAAGTCCACAAAGATGAAGAAAAGTGCAGGAAGAAGCAAGATATGTGCAGAAAGAAATGACAGAGGAGCAGAAAGAGGCCTTGTTCCAAAATCATCCTGTGCCCACAACTTTTTCAGACGGTTACTGATGGTAACTAACTGACTAACCAAGCCAAGAACTAGTGCTATGATAAAAGACACTTAGAATACAGTGAAAACACCTACATACATTAGGGAACACTATGCGTTGGGGTACCCTGTGATTAGCATGACCTCGTCTGTAAGGCCCTAGTACATAATAGGGCAGGGGGATTAAAACTACCTCTTAAAACGTGTTATGGGGCGTGTTTGCACAGTGGTGAAGGGAGGGGGGCCTGAGGTGACATGTGTACGCCCTGTAGCCGTTTTAAGTTGGGAGATTAAGTCCCCTTGAATCTTGATGGTCCCTGGGGTACAACTAGCCAACCAGGTACCGCCAGTAAGCGCCACAGAGCTGCGTTGCAGAGAGGTGTAAAAAGGGGCGTGCCTGGCCCACCTCTCTGCAACGCAGCGCAGTGGCGCTTACTGGAGGTACCTGGTGGTACCTGGTGGGGTTGTTGACCCCCAGGGACCCTCAGAATTGAAGAGGAATTAATTCCCCAACTTAAAATGCACTACAGGGTGTGTTTGCACACATGTCACCTCAGGCCCCGCCCCCTCCCTTCACCACTGTGCAAGCGCGCCCCGCTGGGGACCGTGGGGGGGTACACAATTCCCCCATGGTCCCGCGGCTCCCCACCTCCTGCGGGAGCCAGCATTGCTTTTCCACACGGGGAGCTGCTGACATGCAGCTCCCCGTGTGGAAAAGCAATCTGGTTTGGTTTTTGGAAGAGAGAGCAGGTTCCCTGCTCTCTCTTCCAAATCCAAACCAGAGTTTGCAATGACAGGGCGGGAGCCTCGCGGCTCCGGCCTATCATTGCAAACAGCAGTGTCCCGGGGGTGGGCACCCCGGGACACTGCAGGAGCCGGCCCTGGGGGGTGGCGGTCCCCAGCGCCATCACTGGCTCCAGGAGGGTGCCGCGCAGACCCCTCCCACCTATGGCACAGCCCCAGGGTGGTGTTGGTCCCCAGGGCTCCGTAACGGACCCCCAAATTTGTATATTAGTGCCCCGGGGAGGTGGCGGTCCCAGGGGTGTGTGGGGGGCACGAGCCCCCCCCCCCCCACACAGGTAAACTTTAAAAAAAAAAGAAGCCCGGGGTGGCGGTCCCCGGGGCTGCAGGGGGGCAGTGTGCCCCCCAGTATAATTAATGAGAGCCCGGGGGGGTGGCGGTCCCCAGGGGCCCCCCAAACTTTAAAAAAACAAGTCCCGGGGGGGGTGGCGGTCCCCGGGGCAGTGTGGGGGGATTGGGCCCCTGGGACCTGGCCCACCCAGGGGCTTCAATTAAACGAAGTGCGGGAGCCTGCGCTTTGTTTTTTTTTATTTTCTCACCCGGATTCCCGCACCCAGCGCAAATTTGGCCGATTTAAAAAAAAAAAAGAAAAAAAGGTTTTTTGGGCCCTGGAGCAGGCCTAGGGGGTCAGGGTGTTTCCACCCTGCCCCCTTTTCTTTTTTTTGCGTTTGTTTCCCTGCTTTCTTGTGCCTCGGTTCTGAGGCACAAGATGGCTGCCAACACTTTCTGGTTTGAAGTGTTGACAGCCAATTAGAATGCAGCTATTGATCGGCAGGGTGCGCGGATCCACCGCAGCCATAGATATCGAATCTTGTATTTTTTGATTTTCTCAGCAACTACTGAGCAGATTTACACCATTTAAAAAAAGGTCTCTTTCTCAACCAAGGGCTACCTTTTTGCCAAATTTGGTGTAAATCCGTTCAGCAGTTTTGGCTGTAACCGTGTCTAAAGTTTCCTATGGGAAATTGATTTTTTGACCTCTGTTTTGAATCTCTCAGGAACTACTGAACAGATTTACACCATTTAACAAAAAGGTCTCTTTCTGAACAAAGGGCTACCTTTTTGCCAAATTTGGTGTAATTCCGTTCAGCAGTTCGGGCTGTAGGCATGTCTAAAGGTTCCTATGGGAAATAACATGGAGATAACACGTTTTGGGACCCCCCTTTTTTCTCGGCCTTCGCTTGGCGAATCACCCCACACTTTAAGGGTAGGAGCTGACCGTAACGGGCAATAAGTGTAGAAAGTTTTGCGAAGATTCGTCAACCGGTGCCAAAGTTATTGCGAAAACAAAAAATGAGTTTTCTATGGAAACTAGGTCCTAACTATAACTATCTACTGGCGCCCGCCAGTAGATAATATATATATATATATATATATATATATATATATATATTATCTACTGGCGGTCGCCAGTAGATAGTTATAGTTAGGACCCTGTTTCCATAGGAAATCCGCAACATTCTATTTTGAATAACTTTGGCGCCGGTCGACGAATCCTCGCAAAATTTTCAAAATAGGTGGGGCGTTGAGCTCCGCTCCTACCCTGAAAGTCTCGGGGGGATTCGTCAAGCGGGGCTGAGATAAAAGGGGGGTCCCAAAACGCGTTTTTCCCATGCATTTTTCCATAGGACCTTTAGACAGAGCTACAGCCCGAACGGCTGAACAGAATTTAATGAAATTTGGCAGAGAGGTAGTCCTCAGGTCAAGGAAGTGCCTTTTGTAGGTTTGGTGAAAATCTGTTCAGTAGATTCTGAGAAAATAGCCTTTAAATCAATATATATATCTGAGCCAGCTTACGGTGCGCTTACGGTGCGCTTACCGTACGCGTACGGTGGCGTGCGCGAGCGCGATTTTGATTGGCTCTTAGCTCTTAGTAAACATTCGAATCGGTCGAAACCAGGAAGCGGCGGCCGCCATTTTCTCTCTCGCTCCCTGAGTTGGGCAGCAAAAACGAACCCCAAAAATGTGTAAAGAGGCAGTTTCATGAGATCCTAACCACCCAGCATTGATACAGGGGTCCCCAAACAACCCCCAAGCCCAAAAAAAAAAATTTTTTTTTTTCGGAAAATCGCCGATTACGCTTACCGTACGCGTACGGTAAAAATTATACAAAAAAAAAATTATCCAAATTCTCCCCACCCCGTGTGCAAATGGTGCCCGAAGGGCACCATTTGAGCATGGCATATTACAGCTATGAATTTAACAAAGAATACATTTCACAAAGATGCGCATAATATGTCCCCCATGTGCGCACGGTGCGCGAAGCGCATCGTGCGTACATGGCCCATTCCGCTTAACGTGGGCACGCGGTGCGCGCAGCGCACCGCGTGACCACCGTGCGTGCACGGCACTAACTGCGTAAAGTGGGCGCGCGGTGCGCGAAGCGCACCGCGTGCTCACTGTGCGCGCACGGTGCGCGAAGCGCACCGTGCGCGCACGGAACGAACTGCTTTAACTGGGCGCGCACGCCACGAATGGCGTAAAGTAACTTAGCATTTAAAAAACTGTACAAATTCACTGAAAAAACCATAGGTTTCACACACGTTATAGTTAGGAATTAGCATTTAAAAAACCTTGCAAATTCACTGAAAAAACCATAGGTTTCACACATGTTATAGTTAGCTGTACATTTCACTCGTAAAAAACCAATGAAATTCCCGCGTTATAGTTAGTGCAGGCAACTATATCTCACGCGACCGCAATCTTCTGCTGATGACATATGTGTCTTTATGAAAAAAAAATAGTTATAATATATGTATAGCTAAAATTTAATGGAAGAAGACATGGGCAAATAAGTGTCGAAATACAGTACTAGCATCAGCAGAAGATTGCGGTCGCGTGAGTTATAGTTGCCTGCACTAACTATAACGCGGGAATTTCATTGGTTTTTTACGAGTGAAATGTACAGCTAACTATAACATGTGTGAAACCTATGGTTTTTTCAGTGAATATATATATATATATATATATATATATATATATACGCAACGCCCATTGGGCTCGAAGGGCTTCAGCCTCCCCCTTCCTATGTGGCAGCCTGGGATGAGACAACTTCCCGGGCACACACACAATACTAATAGGGACTTTCAGGTAGAAGCTTCATTCAGTGGTCTGTAGCAGCATTGTTCACCTGTTCTAACATTAACTACAGCATATATAGCACGAGGCAGCCATTTCGGCTACTGTATAGCTGCATAGTGAATGGCGGAATCCTAATATTTCACATGGTTCATATCGTCACGCGGAGTAGTTCTCTTCAGCAGCAGGAACTTCTATGGTGATGTGTGCTTTTTATAGAGCAAAAACTATGTTTTTGCTTTTAGCTCATGTATTTGTTTTTATACTAAAGAAGCTTGGCACCCCTCACCCCCCGACAATAAGATTTTACTAAACATAAACAAAAAACATGACAAAGTAAAACACTCATTGACAAAGCGATTGGGCCGTCCACCAACCCTGGACCTATTGGCTTTCTCAGTTCCTGTATTTTTTTCTTTTTGCAAAGAGCCAGGACATGTTTTGGTTTGCTTGCATTTGTTGTTTTGGGGTTAGAGCGCATTTGTTGGCTCAAGCGCATAATATCGGTCTATTAGAATTCAACATTGATCACTTCTGTTCTCATAATTACCATGACGGTGAATAAAGTACAAATAATGAGGCACATTCATTTTCATTTTTTAAATGGAATTTTAGTGTGTCAGAATGTATTACCAGGGGTTTCTATAGTATGGCAATTTAACATACATGAAAAGGCAATAAATTGTGGATGTGGCATTGTAATTCGTTTATATTTTCATACTGTTATAGAATTTTCCATGCATTACTGCTGAATTCAGTGGCTTTACGTTCTAATTATGGTTTTAATACTCAATCAATTCTGCAAAAAGTATAACTAATGAGCAGTTAAGAGTGTTTATTAAAAACTCCAGTTTTGGTGTATCATTTGCATAAAACAGAGCTTACATATTTTGACTTTTACCCCTGTGACGGGCTACATTACCTGAATTCTGCAACTTTTTAGTGGCAAGTCGAATTTGTTTATGATCTGCTGGAAGTAATGAAATCAAATGACTTTTTTGCAGGTTATCTCCATGAATTTCAACTAAGATATTTTCAGAGATGATTACCTGCAGTCTATGCATGGGCATCCTAACACAGGGTGCAATGCAAGATGTCAAATTGTGGAATGTGCAGATGGAAGTAGTGATAGGTACTCGAGGGCATCGCAGGTAGATCACAGATCGTGTTGTTTAAGGAAGACGAGAGCTTGCCCAGTAGGCCTGTATAGTATAGTATCTGCCCTATTCCATATATTTTCTTTGATTTAGGCTCCTCTGAGCACGAGATCTAATATAAGATGCTCCCTCAAGGAACTTCCAATTTAAGGCAACTATTGAATTCTTTTGGGTATAACCAATGGAGTGACAATCTCCAAAACAAAAATTGAGACATTTCCTGAAAGCCGGTTTCTCTGAGAGGTCAGTAGGGCTAAAGAAGAGTGTTGTGTCTCGGACTATGCCCGAAACCACAAGGAATTTCTCTACACCACTCACACTGAATCTGAGGGTATATTTAATTATCACGCAGGGGTGTAACAAAGGCCCTGCAGCCCCCGTGGTGCAGGGGCCCCCAGGCTTACCCATGCTAGAGTGGGCCCCTCAGCCCCATCTGATTTGAGTGTGAGGGGTCCCTTCCGCATATCTTGCAGGGGGGCTCCTCACGTTTTGTTACGCCAATGTTATCGCGATATTGTGGTTCTCCTTGTGGCTTTTCTAGATATCTGTTGATGGGTTTATGCAAATGATTCAAACAAAGAGTCCTTTGTGTGATAAGTTTTACTGTGTCTAAAAGTAGCTTATAGGAAACTGAATTATTCTTTGTGGTGTATAATAGAATCCTTTGTCAGGGTTAAGCCTCAAAGTCATTAAATTAACCTACGCTAAACCCCCTGGTACTTGTGGCACAGAGCAGACCGGCTTAAATTCATGCGAAGTATAAAGTATTTGTGCAGTACCCAAACAGTAACATAGTTGAACTGCAAAACAATATAAATCCTAAAGCAATTCAGAAAATAGAGTAAGAAGTAATAAACAAAATTACACCGAAATAACAAAAATGCAATGTGGGCAACCTGAGATCCGACGTTGTAAAGCTGTAAGTAAAAATATCACTAAGAAGCTCAAAGTGCAAATTATAGGCAATAGTCATGGTAAATTGGGACCTAGAAGTAATTTGATCTTGACAAGAGTGGAACACAGGTAGGATACACCAACCAGATTTGGCCTGGTCAAAGATTTTGCTTTCTGACTTTAGTCCTTTAAGTCCCAATCCGCCACAGGAGTACACTTGTAATGCTCAGAGCCCCCACCCAGCATACTCTGGGAGGTTCAGAGGCTCATCTCTACATTAGGTCTGCTGGGAGGCATTGCACACCTCACACATTTTTTCACACATATTCAAATGCCCATCCATGGCTGGGAGAAATTTAAATATTAAAAGTAATTGATAAATTATTTTTCCAGCTAGTCACATTCACGAACTACAGTGTTGGGATTTTAATTTGTATTCTGATTTATTTTGACATGGCGAACTGCTGAACTGTAGTTTTAACACAGAAAGGCTACAGTGGTAACCCTGAAGCCATGTTTCCACTACCACCATAGTGTATGACAGAATAGGTACTGCAGTCCACAAGTTCCATTTAAGTTCAGGGTACACTTTGTACAATATACTATAACTTTGTACAATATACTATAGCAGACTTTCAAACTTTTTAATGTCGCGCACCCCGTATGAAAAAAATCACCCCCCCCAGAATTTTTGTATTAACCTCTTCGCTGCGGCGCAAATTCCGCCGCAGCGCTGCCGCAGTGCTGGACATTCCAGTCCTGGGCGTGGTCATGACGTCTCCCGCCGTCGTCCGCACACGCCCATCGTGACTCATGACGGCCGGGAGACGTCATGAGCATGGAAGAGGTTAAATTTGCAATGTTTAAAAATGTGTATACTTATTTAAACATTACAGCTATGTTAAAACTTTTGAAAATGCAATCAAATACATGATAGCCAAACTGGTTAGCAAGGTCTTACTAATGTAAATGTATCCACTGAGTGTTTACCTGAAATGGGGGCGGGGAGGTTAAGAGAATTTTTGAAGTCCTTTCCCTTCTCTTTTGACACATACTCTCAGCAATATATACATGACAAAAGATGTTAGTAATGGCCCTTTGCAGCGTGACTTACTTCTGATCATTTGTTTTCAGCTTACAAAAAAGCACTGCTACCAGCATGATGCTTCTTTTAACCATAGCCTGGCGCCCCCCTGGGATCAGTTAAGGCCTCTCTACAGTGTGTTCTACCGCCCAGTTTAAAGACCCCTGTACTAGGGTCTTATAGGTAGTTTAAATATACCAATTAGGACTATGCCAATTCAACCTTGTTTAAATGGGAGCACAGACACTTTACTACTGGTTAGCAGGACTAAAGTGGACAGAGTTCTAAAGCCAGCAAAATAATTGAGTCCATCAAAAGGCAAAACATCTGGGATGACCACACAGTAAAGGATTCCCTAAATAGTTTGAAATTTGTTTGTGTATTGAACTATGTAGTGCAGTGCTGTTGATTGTGTACTATTATTGAGGCAGCAACCAAATCAAAGATAAAGACACATTCTTAGGACCACCAAGAACCATTTTTCAAATATTATGCTATGTCACAGTGATTGGCACTTGCAGCATGCTGCCTTCTTCCTCTTCATCTACTTCACTCTGCAGTAAAACAAGGAGCGTTGTGGGTTTGAAAGCTCATGCTCAGGGCAATCTTTGAATATCTATGGTGGATGCAATTTTAGGTAACATGGCACACAATTGACATAAAGCAACGCACACAAGAGAGTCTTGAACCAACTTGGCAAAAAGCAGGGCACATGTCCTAAGGAATATAGTGGTGGGACAACTTATCATATCCACTTCACAAATGACAACTCAGGAAGTGATGTCACAAGTAGTGATGTCATGCCCTTAAAATAAGGCTCACATAAAAGGTCAAAGGCCTATTTTACAGAAACAGCAAATTAACATAATCACAAAGAAATATGAAATTAACATTTTATGGTTTTTCCTTTTATAAATCCCCTGCATTTGTATCCACATATCAAATGGCTGAAAATAATAATATGTTCTAAACAGGCATGTGAAGCTTGTAAATTACATTTTTAAACTGCTTTTAGTGAACAAACAAAATGTGCTGTGTGTATCATTTAAATATTAAACTTGCTATTAAGGCACATTTAATTCCTGCCTATGCTTGTCATCTATCTCCAAAGCACAAAGCTCTTCCCAGGTGCAGTTTGATAAACAATAGAAGGGTTAGTGATATCAATATTTCTTTTCCTAAGCTAAGTGATTACATTATCAGTACTGAGCAGTGCTTAGTTTGTAAAATATTAAGTGCCAGGGCTCTGACCGGGAGGCCACTGCAGCTTGACCACCCATCGCCCTTCTGATCGCTGCCAAAACAACCACTAACCATTGCTCTCGCATGTAAATGCGACAGTTCAGATTATTCCAACTCCCCAAAGCTAAAGGAATGGCTGGGGAGGCAGGTGTTAGCAATTTTAATGTATATTTTATTCATAAACTTCTGTTGTTCTGCTCATCTCTAAAATAGATGAGCAGCACCACCATGTGGTGGACTGTTCTAAGTGTGGTGTTGACAATTTGGTGCCGGTGCCGAGCACCGGAAACCAATTAAGTGCCGGTGCTTAGCACCGGAAAGCCCCGTCTCAAATTAAGCACTCGTACTGAGCCATCCTCACAGATAAAGGGGGTGCTGCAAGCAGGATGGAGGTTCGGAAACATCCCTAGGTCAAGCTTAGTGTTGACCAGTGGCGGCTCCTTCTCTAAGATGGAGGAGCGTTGCCCCTCTGCTTCAGCAGTGTATAAAAATGAAAACTAAAATCATAATAACTCGACTTTATCATTTTATTTGTTCCTGATGTGGCAGCTTTCTGGGGCAGGCGGGCGAGCTGCTCTGCTTATAGAGCAGGGGGAGGAGTGGTGGTACTCTATAGATGTGCATGAATGTTTGGCCGGCCGTTTTGGGATGGCCAGACAGTCATGCGCACTTTGCATATTCTCCACCCAGAAGATGCTCAGACAACCAGACCTCGTCTGAACACTGAACCAAAGCGCTCAGACCCATCACAATGCTGCAACGCTGCATTACAGTGTTCTGATTGGGTTAGGGGAGCCTGGGTGCATCCTGTTTCCGGCCCGACGGGAGGGACGGAGGAGGAGAGTCGCGGTGATAAGGTAAGGTTCTTTTTTTTACACCCCTGGGGCCCCTCCCCCGATCCATGCCAGCCGCCACTGGTGTTGACAAATGCAAGCTGTTGCAGTACAAGGTCACACCTCTCAGGTTTAGGCTATGGACAAATAGACCCCTTCCCAAAAATAGTGGAGGGGCTCAGTACACAGGTGTCCATCCCCACCATCAGTTCCAGGCTTCAGAATTTGGAATGCTCTCTGTGAGCCATTAACCTCTTCTGTGCCCATGACGAGATAGTCTCGTCATGGAGCACGGTTGCGCTGTGCCCATGACGAGACCATCTCGTCATGAACCCCGCCCGCTAATGTAACGCCCGGCACAGGAGGGGGAAAGGGCGGGGCACTGAAGGGGTTAAGGTTCATTAAAGTTTGTTTTGGTATGAACCATGATCTGATCTGCCTTTTATAATTCGCGTCATTCAAATCCATCAGTTCGGTGTCAATTAGCGTGTCAGGTCTAGGTGAACTTTTAATATTTGTTGATAAAGCTTGAATGCGAGCAAATGGTTTTTCTGTGCATTATTGCCAGGGAATTGGCCTGCTATCAAAGTAATGGTTTGGAAAAGAGTATTTTTCATTATCCTATCTCGTTGGACTGATTGAATCTATCGCTGCTCACATTTATTGGCTGCTTGCGGAATGAGCAATGACAAAAGGTTCCAAAAAATGCTGATTGATATGAAAACTGGAAAGAAAAGTGAACTTATCGCAGCATCCTAGAAGGACAGGAGTGTGGTTCTTGATCGAGTATCGAAATAGCTTCTTAATAATGCCATTAATATTTATAGCGCCATAATATGAGCATAACATTTGTGAATGGATTTTGTTTTAGACAGTGATTTTGTAGGAGGTCTGTGCTGATACAGTTTTTCTTCCCAAATGTCCTCATTTCATAAGAGAAAGGAATGAGGTCTTTTGACACATTTTGGTATTTAAATTTGTGAGGTTTAAAGTTAGTGTTAGATGAGATTAAAATTGTCATGTGGCGATAAAACATGGGAGCAATAAAGGCAGATGGATTCGGTCATTAGGCGAGTCACAAACTAGTGGAGAAGTGTGGCTCAATGGTTAGAGCGACATACCCTGATGCAGAAGTCAAGCCCGGGACCAGGGTTCAATTTCTGCCTCGGCGGGTCTTGGGCTCAATTTCCTCGGACCTGATAATTCTCGCCTCGGTGCCTATCCGAATCATGGGTCCCACTCTGCAACTTTGGGCAATAGCTTGCTTAATCTCCACAACGGCCCCAACAACGCTAGGATGCCTGGCCTCACCTTGGGGGTGCCCAGGAGTGGACACTTCACAGAGAAAGGCCAGGAAGGGTTCCTCAGCGGAATTCGTACAAGCGCCGAGATGCCTCCGGGTAGTCGTGCGCTATACAAGTACCTCTACATTTACTAACAAAAATTAGATGTGGGTGTCTGAAATGTGAAAGTCGGTTAGGAGTCTTGTTTTACCTTCTAGAAAGAATTAACTGCCCTCACAGTGTTGTAGTTATACATTTTTCGCACTCAATAATCGAGAGTCGATTTTTAGACTCATTATTACTTGAGGAATGGTCTTCCTTGCAGCACAATTGTGCGAATCTTAGAAATTGCTTAATTGGTTCTTCGTTTATTTCATTGCTCGTTCATTAGTGTTTAGTTTTATGACTGCCTCTGTTTGTTATATGCTGTTTGCTGTATTTTTATATTGCTTCAGAGTTTTCCCTTGTTTCCATTTCTCTTTGTGTGTTCGTGGAGCATTGCTCTAATGGAAAATATAAAACTAAGGGTTGAAAAATATTTGCTATTTTGTGATCACAGCATTAACCCCCAATGCCTTTGCGGGCCAGATAGCAGACTCAAGCCATGTGTATTTTTGAAGCATAACTTCACCCCTCGGGGCATCTTTGCACTGAATAACAAAGGTACTCACTTTATTGAATTCTGAAGCAAGCATAACATGTATTTGTAAAGAGCATGTTCACCGCACAGAGTATCTTGGTGCTGAATAACAGATTTTTATTGTTACCCAACTCAATGGTACTCATTTTTTCGATCTCAGAAGGATGAAAGGCTGAGTGGACTCACCAGGATTTCAACCTGTGACCATGAGGTCAAACACAGGCCCCTACAGTGGACGCATTAGTCTACTAAGCCGCCTGTCCCAGAAGGATGAAATGTTGTCCAGGGCCACTGGGAACCTGTGTCTACAAGGTCAAATCATACTTGTGGGGTGGATGCATTAGTCCATTGAGCCACAAGACTGGTCAGTCAGTCAACTTACTAGAGGGGGTAGAAAAGACTTTTCACAGTTGGTAATGTGGACATCATAATGGGTATATGAAAGTGGTACAGTGGGCATGTGAATTCTCACTGGATTCAAGATGTAGTAGCCTGCCAGAATAGGTGTAATTTTAGACCATTTTAATATTAGTCTAGTTAACTTTAGGACACATCGGGCACTATTAGCCAGTGCTTGATAGTATTTTTTAACAGAATGACTTACTACCATGTGTACATAATACTTCTTACTTACAGGACAGAGTTACAAATGAGGTAGTGTATACGCAAGTCTCACTAAGGGCTAAAGGGCTATATCCAATCACTAGAAACTGCAGCCACAAAGAACATGCAGCCCAGGGGTGTAGCTTCAGGGGGGATGTTTGGGGTGTTACACCTCCTTATTAAATGTATTTTCTGAAAACTAGTTGGGTACAGGTGCTTTCAGCAGGGTATGGTGAGGTGTCTGTTGGATTTCACTTGAGATTTTTTTATCATGCGCACACTGACAAAAACACACACACACTCTCTCATCTCTGTTTTGAAAGTCCCAAAAAATGTTGATTATTTTACAAAATATTGTGTTTCTCTCACTTCCGCCATCCTTAAGGCCTCTCGTACTTCCTGCTTGTAGCATAATGTATTTAACATTACATGCCAGCCTGATCATTGGGACATCTGAAGCTCACACCACCCAATCTTACTGACCAAGCTACGCCCCTGATGCAGCCGTGGAATGCAAGCAACATTCCATCAGTCCACATTGTATAGTATCACACGCTCCTCACCCAGACAAAACATGAGAGGAGTGGAACAAGCAGGATATATAATGCTCCTGTCCTTAGAGATGGCAAAAAATATTGAGTGAAATACACTGACAGCAACAGCACAAGGAAAGAACCCATCAATGACAAGACATTTCACAACACACACACACCGACACAGCGACACAGCATGAACACAAGCCAATGCAAGAATTCGGTAACTACAAACATCTCCTTTGGTAGGTTCAGAAGTAAAGACAGCAAACACTCCACACCAAAATGCCTCCCCCTACCTTTGAGACGGAATGCTATAAACTCACAGTGGCTACTGTATGGGACACTGTTGACATTAAATAGCACCCTCCCACACACACACTTTGAGGGAAACAACAGCGAAGGCACAGTAAGCACTCATCATTATGTAAAGCATTTGTCTCCTCTTTCAAAGGAAAATGGAGCAGAATCCCCTTTAATACCCCATGCATTTCATTATCCTCCCTCCACCCTCCGGAGAGAATTGCGTGCTTCCACAATGATTGCTCAGATGAAATAAAGCACATCTCTCGTTTATTGAGTGTGTGTTAAACACAGTAAGAACTTTAGCGAAAACACGGTCACCACTACACAAAAAACTTTCACACAATTTTGAGGTAGTAAACACACTAAACATTGTAGCCCATGCTTCACCTTTGACAGACGTAGTAAATAATGTAAGCGCACTACACGTACCCACTAGATATCTACAGGGTCACAGCCCTGGTTGGAACCCAAAGCAGCAAAGCTGTTGCCAGCACAGACTGGCATATGAGAGCATCCAAACACCATGGCACATTTGGCAACTTAATAAACCATACCCAGGACACACGACAAGGAATACAGAACTCACAACTGATAACATACATAGGGGCATATCAGCAACAACCGGCGATAATTATCGCTAAGCGCACTTAGCGCTAGGATAATTATCGCCGGCTAGCGTGGATTTTTATCGCTGAGATAGAGTGCTATTAACAACGCTTATCTCAAAAGCGATAAAAATCCTCACGCTAACTGCCTAACGTGAGATTATCGCTGGAAACCCAGCGATAATCTCGCGCAATGTGGCGTTAGCTTGATGATAGGGACTCACAAACTTAGCCATGATATCCACCTTCCATAGGATATCGTGGCTAAGTCAGTCCTGAAGCAGGCGTAAGGAAAGTAGCGATAACAGGGGTTATCGCTACTTTTCTTGCCGCTATGCTTCATAGCGTGGGGCTTAATGATAGGAGAAATGTCATGTCAGGTCAGGAATGCCCACTTTGCATCCCATTAGAGATGCAAAGCTGGGTATTAGGAATTCCTATGCTAACGCAAGTTTTCACGCGTTAGCTTGCTAATTAGGCGATAAAATTATCGCCGCTTTTTGGCAGAAAACAGCCGCAAAAGCGGTGATAATTTTGTATCGCCGGCTTGTTGATATGCCCCATAGTCCCTGACCTACCAAGCATGTGCATGATCATTAGACACAATGTCCAACTATGGGACTACAATAAAAGTTCCCACCACTTTGGAATTCTGCAGTTCCATGGGTAACTTAATTGTACTACCAAGCTCCTGGCACAGATTCTAGAATCAGTGGCCACTTCTGAAACAACCGTGTTACCACACCCGAATATCTGAGGAAGTCGTTTGCCGGGTGAGCGCAGGCCAGTGCCTCGTGTAAGCTGGCAGGCCACCTGCAAAGGTCTCAACGACCATACTGAATGGACAAACCAGGACCATAAATTGTATGCGCCTCTACGGTCATTCATTGTGTAACCTGGAGCTTCCGCCGATAAACGCATGTTAAAAGGGCATGGCTTGGGGTCCCACCGGCTTGTCTGCCCCATGTCCCAATGCTGAATAAGGACGTTGCGATATACAAAAACTACAGATCTGCAGCGGATCATAGCTTTAAGCTATAGACCCCCCATCCATGCTTCCCTCCTTGACCCTGTCAACTCCCCTAACATTACTTCAAAATTGGGATTTAAAAAGCTTAAAAGCAAAGGAATTAAGAACAGTTTAAGAAAGACATATCGATTTGTCCCACCAGGCTTTCAAGAACTCCTTCAGCCCAGCTCAGATCATTAAACTTTGTGAAAATTAAACTTTTGACCTCATTGAAGAATACTCAGAGTTTGAAATCTGTACATTTAGTGCAGCAGGAAGAGAACTGCCAATAAGGAGCTGGTTGGAACTATGTAGAGGTTGGTTTTATGCAACTAATTTAATGACTCTACACTAGATCTATATGGTGGCCATACAGTTCTCAAATTAAATTGAATTAAAACCATGATTAAAGGACTGGTGTCCTTCTGAAAACTAGAATTGTGCACCGCAGGCCTGCAGAAAGTCTATTACAATGAAGTGGGCCATTTTTTAATGCGACTCCTACCGGTTCAAAGTTATTAAGGATATTAGGCGAATCCCCACAAACGCGGCGCTGTTTCTCATCTCATGTCCTACTGTGATCCTCCCTAGCACCCACCAGAATTAATACATGTAATTGCTGGCACCTCCAACAGCGGAGGTGGCGAGTATTGGCCAGTTGGTAATGAATAATTCATCAAGTTCAAGGCTTCAGAGGGATAGTTACATAGTCAAAAAAGGTCATGAAAACTATTGTGGAAGGCCTTAAAACGGAAAGCAGCTGGGCGGCTTGATTAATTGGCTAAGCCGCGGAGGCTTCGACCTGCCGTTCCGAAGTTTAATGAATTAGTTGATGAGTTGCAGGAAGTTTCCTTACCGTCTCCTAGCGATGAACGTTAAAAATACTTGTTGCTTTTTTTAACCTGCGTGTTTTGCACTGTGAATACTGCTATTTTGCACAGTACCTACCCTCTGCCTAAAACGCTCTGTTCTGCAGTGTCCTGAGGCGGAAAGCCGGGTCCTGCTTTTCAAAATCTATCTGCTTTCCTATCCTAAGCTATCCCTGCTCTCTGGTCACTGACCTCGAGGTAGGACTATTAGCGGCGGCCATATTAGATGAGGAGAAGGCTGGGGGACTAAGAAGCAAGCACTTAGCCACGCCCACCCTCCCGCCCTCGCGGGCATAAAAGAATCGATTCCTTCATTCTCCTCACCGATTGAGAGTGAGTGAGTACTACGATTTGTGCGCGAAAGCGTTTGGTTATTTTTAACAAATTTTAAAAATACTTGTTGCTTTTTTTAACCTGCGTGTTTTGCACTGTGAATACTGCTATTTTGCACAGTACCTACCCTCTGCCTAAAACGCTCTGTTCTGCAGTGTCCTGAGGCGGAAAGCCGGGTCCTGCTTTTCAAAATCTATCTGCTTTCCTATCCTAAGCTATCCCTGCTCTCTGGTCACTGACCTCGAGGTAGGACTATTAGCGGCGGCCATATTAGATGAGGAGAAGGCTGGGGGACTAAGAAGCAAGCACTTAGCCACGCCCACCCTCCCGCCCTCGTGGGCATAAAAGAATCGATTCCTTCATTCTCCTCACCGATTGAGAGTGAGTGAGTACTACGATTTGTGCGCGAAAGCGTTTGGTTATTTTTAACAAATTTTAAAAATACTTGTTGCTTTTTTTAACCTGCGTGTTTTGCACTGTGAATACTGCTATTTTGCACAGTACCTACCCTCTGCCTAAAACGCTCTGTTCTGCAGTGTCCTGAGGCGGAAAGCCGGGTCCTGCTTTTCAAAATCTATCTGCTTTCCTATCCTAAGCTATCCCTGCTCTCTGGTCACTGACCTCGAGGTAGGACTATTAGTGGCGGCCATATTAGATGAGGAGAAGGCTGGGGGACTAAGAAGCAAGCACTTAGCCACGCCCACCCTCCCGCCCTCGTGGGCATAAAAGAATCGATTCCTTCATTCTCCTCACCGATTGAGAGTGAGTGAGTACTACGATTTGTGCGCGAAAGCGTTTGGTTATTTTTAACAAATTTTAAAAATACTTGTTGCTTTTTTTAACCTGCGTGTTTTGCACTGTGAATACTGCTATTTTGCACAGTACCTACCCTCTGCCTAAAACGCTCTGTTCTGCAGTGTCCTGAGGCGGAAAGCCGGGTCCTGCTTTTCAAAATCTATCTGCTTTCCTATCCTAAGCTATCCCTGCTCTCTGGTCACTGACCTCGAGGTAGGACTATTAGCGGCGGCCATATTAGATGAGGAGAAGGCTGGGGGACTAAGAAGCAAGCACTTAGCCACGCCCACCCTCCCGCCCTCGTGGGCATAAAAGAATCGATTCCTTCATTCTCCTCACCGATTGAGAGTGAGTGAGTACTACGATTTGTGCGCGAAAGCGTTTGGTTATTTTTAACAAATTTTAAAAATACTTGTTGCTTTTTTTAACCTGCGTGTTTTGCACTGTGAATACTGCTATTTTGCACAGTACCTACCCTCTGCCTAAAACGCTCTGTTCTGCAGTGTCCTGAGGCGGAAAGCCGGGTCCTGCTTTTCAAAATCTATCTGCTTTCCTATCCTAAGCTATCCCTGCTCTCTGGTCACTGACCTCGAGGTAGGACTATTAGCGGCGGCCATATTAGATGAGGAGAAGGCTGGGGGACTAAGAAGCAAGCACTTAGCCACGCCCACCCTCCCGCCCTCGTGGGCATAAAATGGAACCCTCATACAGGCAGCGCAGCGGACGGGCGCAGCGGGGGCGCCGGCGGGGCGCCGAAGGCGCACCAAAGGCAAGCCCGTCTGCGCCCGTCCGCGACCGGCCGGGACCAGGGGCCAGGACCCTTGGCTCAGCGCCGTGGTATTCCAAGGAAAACCTAATTGCGCTTAATAGCACTACCTATTCCATCAGCCAATCTACACAGCAGATTCTGAGGCGGGAGAACATACTGAAACCCGCAGCTGAAACAGCCAAAAAAAAAACCAATCAGAGAAGGAGAGCAACGGTAACGTCATTGAGCGTCAGCTTGCTGAACACTCGTTCGCTCCAAAAACACCATCTAGAGGTATTCTCCCTGCTCCAGGAGGGGAATATAGATATTCTTGGAGTCACGGAGACATGGTTGGATGACTCTTCCGCACCCGACCTAGTGGCCGCCCTCCCACCCAACTTTGGGGCTATCTCCCATAACAGAAAAGATGGCAGAAAAGGGGGTGGAGTCGCGCTGCTATATAATAATGCCTTTAAAGCAGAAACTATCTGTGCTGAATGCATTGAGGGAGCTGACATCCTAGGCGTCAAGTTCTGCTCTCCCACAAACTGCCTCACGATAATCATCGTATATCGCCCGCCCAAAACCCCCCCAACATTTTTAGAACCTTTCTTGGGTCTGGTCCACGACCTCCGTACAAGATATGAGGGTCTTGTGGTAATGGGCGATTTTAACCTCCACTGGGAGGAGCCCATTAGAGACATTACATCTAAACAGCTTGAAGACGCAATGACCGCACTAGAATTAACCCAGATTGTGACAGGCCCAACACACATGAAGGGCCATACCTTGGACCTGATATGGACCTCTGTTCCTGCCCTGCGCCCAGTCACTTCATTGCCCTGCATTTGGTCAGACCATTACCTCTTACAGGGTAGCTTAGCTTTCCCGAAACAAGAAAGCATCTCAGCCGACAAATGGCGGGTAGTGAGAAGATGGAACTCCATTAATCCGGATACTTTGCTATCTACTTTACTGCAACCCTCCCACCTAAACAGACTACCTGAAGATGACCTAGAGAAGGCCAGTCAAAAGCTATCGCAAAAACTAGAATCTGCAATTGAGGTGGTAGCACCAGCTCGTAAGATAAAAATCAGGGAAAAAGGCAAAGGCGCTCCTTGGTTCAATGACGATTTGAGACTCCTAAAACGGGCCCTGCGTCAGTGCGAGAGAGCCTGGCGGAAGGGGTATGATCTCAACTGCCAGACTCTATACAAGGAAAAGCTCGCCTTGTATAAACAAGCCATCAGAACTAGAAAAAGTGAGTTCTACGAGAGCAGAATTGCCACAGCACCTAACCCTCAGAAGGAAATCTTCCAAGTACTTACTGAACTGAGGAAAAAGAAGGAACAACCGCCTTCTTTTACGCAGGAGGACTGCCATAAATTTCAATCCTTCTTTACCTCAAAGATATCTGACCTCCTGATAGAGATCGAAAGCACCCCTAGATTCGACTGCCCGGAAACTCCGCTAACTCTCCCGCCCGCAATCACAGAGCCTTTAACCTCCCTACCCCTATTTACCAAGGACTCCCTGACAAAAGTGATGAACCAAGTTAAATCAGGCTCCCCAGCGGACCCTTGCCCCCCGCAGATATTTAAACAAGCATGGCCAGGCCTTGAGGAGGACATTTTATCGCTCCTAAATAGTTCCCTTACCTCGGGACTAGTCCCATCTACTCTCAAAGAAGCGAGACTGATCCCCCTGCTAAAAAAGGCTGGTGCCGATTCCAAGATTTTAAAGAATTACAGGCCCATATCTCAATTGCCTTTTTTAGCAAAAATACTGGAACATCATGTGCTGTCCGCCCTCTCGCACCACCTGGAGAGTAACGCACTACTCGAACCCAACCAAGCAGGGTTTAGAGCCCACAACAGCACGGAACTAGTCATGTTATCAGTACTTGATGACCTACGTCTTAAAACAGATAATAAAGATCCCTGTGCCCTGGTGCTACTCGACCTCTCCGCGGCATTCGATACGGTCAATCATGACCTTCTTTTGTCGCGGTTGGGGGAGTTTGGCATCAAGGGCACGGCCCACGCCTGGCTGACCTCGTTCCTTGGTGGACGGGTTCAGAAAGTACAACTGGATGACATGGTGTCAGAGGCTGCTAAAATCATATGCGGCGTCCCGCAGGGCTCTGCCTTGTCCCCCTTGATGTTTAACACATATCTGCAGCCCCTCATTTCATCTCTGAATCAGATGGACTGCAACATATATAATTATGCCGACGACACCCAGATCATCATTCAGATAGGCGATTCCCCTATGGCTGATCAAAAATTGAAGAATATTCTAAAATTTACAGTCAACTGGATGACGGCAAATTTTTTGAAGATCAACCCGGACAAGACGGAGGTTCTACCTATCACAACGTCATCTAGCCCTTGGTGCGACCTCCTTTGGCCATCCGAATTAGGTAACGCCCCAATACCGGCAACAGCAGTAAAAAGCCTGGGCATAATCATCGACACAAATCTCACTATGTCAGCCCAGGTCTCGGCGGTGGTGGGCACTTGTGTAGGCCTCCTGAGACAACTGCGCAAGCTAGCTCCCATCCTAAAGGCAGACACTCTCAGACGAGCAGTGTCAGCCTTAATTCTGGCCCGACTGGATTATGGTAATGCCATGTACTTCGGCATTCCGAAAAAACTCACCAAGAGACTCCAGATCGTCATGAATGACGCGGCCAGACTTATATATAATAAACCAAGAAGGACACCGGCCACCCCCCTCCTCCGGGAGCTACACTGGTTGCCAGTGAATCAACGAGCCAAGTTCAAGGGCCTATGCATTACGCAGAAAGCCTTATATGGGCAAGCCCCAAAATACATCAAAAAACGCCTTGTCCCATATGCTCCTAACAGGAACCTACGCTCAGCCAACGCCGCCCTATTGATCTGCCCTAGGATCAAACGATCCACCATCGGTGGTCGGACATTTTCCCACATAATGCCCAAAGCTTGGAACCAACTGCCTGAAAATCTGCGCAAAGAAACCAGACTCCTGCCTTTTAGGAAAGAGCTAAAAACTGTGCTCTTTCAAGAGGCATGGGGTAACATCTAGTCGGTTTTTCTTCCTGCCAGTACTCACTCGTCTGCTAAGCGCTTAGAGACCCCGGGGTGATAAGGCGCTCTACAAGTTAAAAATACAAATACAAATACAAATACAACGTCCCTCGTCTGTTACAAGAGTTCCCCCTCTCTTACATGCTGCATTTATTTGGACCCGGGTTTAACCTTCAGAGTCTGGGCTTTTACGTTTTCCACATAATATGCAAATTTTACAGCATAAACTTGCTAGTCAGTGACTGAACCCTATTCCAATTCCTCCAACGAGAAGAAAACTCTAAACGTACATCTAAGTCTTCCTCCAACAATCTAAAGTGCCTAGAGGCGGAGGAATTGGCAAATGCTGTGCTATACAAAAACACGTAATATAACATAAGGTTATTTTAAATATGAGGAGTTGTCTCAGCAAGGCTCACTAAACCATTGCCATTCTATTTAAGTTTATTTCTGTAGCGCCCAGCGTGTAACACGGCAGTCTCCAGGCACATAGGGGGTCATTACGATGACGGGCGGACCTGAGTCTGCCGGCCATTGTTGCAGTGTGTGGGACCGCCTGCCAGACATGCGGCGGTCCCACCACTGCAATTAGGATGCGCCCGCCATACTGGCGGGTGCATCCAGGGCACTTAACAATGCGGACGGTGCTGTTGGCTGCAGCACCGTACGCAATATCAAAATGACATGCTGTGCATTTCCCTGCACTACCTGGCACGCACCACGCGGTGCCTGCCACGCACTGCAGTGAAATGCAGGGGGTACCATGGGTATCTCCTCAGTGCAGCAACACCTCCCCAACACAGAGGGGGCTTGCAACGGGCCACCGAATCCACCCTCTGCCAGCCTTTCCATGGCAGTTCCACCGCCATGGAAAGGTTGGTTGGCCCCAGCATTGTAATCTGGCGGGGGGTGCCTGCTAGGCACCGCCACCATTTTAAGCCCCCTAGTCCGTCCACCACGCAATCAGACTGATTGCCCCTGGTAGGCCGGTGGCGGACGGTCTTTCTGTCCGCCACGGACAGATTGGGATTCCCACCGCCATCCTAATCCAGCGGTGGGAAAATCGGGCTCTGATGGGGGAAGGACCGGCACCGCATAGATGGCGGTGGCAGTCTTTCCGCCATCGTAATGAGCCCCTTATTGTCGGCTGAGAATTAAGAGAAGTGAGGACACCAGCCTACACAATATAATCATGTCGGATCTCAGTTTTCTAACAAAAGTACCAAAACAAAGATTAAAATGTTCCCATGATCAAACCACTTCCACCTTCTTTACTGTGTCACCAGTGAAAATACAACCATTGTCCGCCAACCTCTTTATATGACATTATTCCTCAGGCACTTATATTTGGTTTTTGCTTTATACATGGATTACAGCCTGATGCTCTTTCGGTTGCAAATGCAATTTTTTCTCGATATTTAGCCTTTTAGGTGTAAAGGAATCCGAAAAGCTGCAGAAGGGCATGATGGTGCTGTAGATGGTGGTCATAGGCTCTCATATTTGGGAACCTGCACAGGGGTGGCCACTCCGTTATAGCGGAGGAGCGTTGCCCTACTAAATTCCCCCAGAAACGAAAATTAAAATGGTAATGAAGCTAATCATTACCATTTTATTTTTTGTCACCCTGTCCCAAATGGAATGTCAGATCGGGGTGGGGCCTGCTGAATGGCAGCAGCAGCAGCGGGGAGGAGGGTCGGCTGCCTTTTGCACTTGTTTAAAGTGCGCATGTCTCTTTGACTGGTGGTCTTGTGACGGCCAACCACACAGGCGCACTTTAAACCTCTCAACCAAGCTGTCAATACAGCTGGGTGGAGAGTAAGTGCAGGGATCCAGTGCCCTCAGGAACACAGACATATGTCACTCCCTCCAATCAGGGCGCTGCTCTCATGAGCATGAGAGCAGGACCAGGATTGGCTTGGGAGCCTTACACGAGGTGAGAAGATGACAGAGGACTTTGCCTTGTTGCAGGAATGTGTTTTATTTTAATTAATGTATTGTTATTTTTTTCCCCATCCGCTTCACCACCATCAGGACATGCCTGCCGCCACTGGACCTGCACCTATTTTTCAGCAGCCAAATTTGACCCAGAACAAGAGAGAGAAAGGCAAAAAAGAGAAGGATAGAAAACAGTGATAAATGGAGAAAGCAGGAGTGAAAAAAAAACTTTAGGAGAGATAAAGAGAAAGCAAATGTAGCATGGTGGAAGAGAGAGGCATGAGGTGGAATCAAGTATATGCCGTCTTGGAATTTAGAAACCTAGGCATTTGTCTGAGCCAGCAGTAGGCTGCTGAAAAATACTTTGGGTCTTGAATTAATTTTAATTTTTGTCCCTGTTCTACGGAAAACCTCAGAGGAGATGTAAGGGGTGTGGCCAAGCTCAGTTTTATCCAAGCAGGGCATTTTTGGTAATAAATAAAACCAGAATCTGAAACAGGTGTTTTTGTGTTACTTAAATGATCCAAACAAAGCCCAACTGCATTGAAAAAATAAACAATCTGTTGTTCTTGTTTAAAATTGTATTAAGCCGGTTAGTTGAGCGAATTCTCCTTGTGGCTCTTCCATCCCTTCCTCATTTCCCGCTCCAACTCACCAATTTCCTGGTGTTCTTCATGGCTCGCTAAGTATCTCTAGAATTCTGTTAGCAGAAGTCCAGCACCTGTGAGATGTTGCTCTTTACACACACTGGGATGGCTAGCGGGTTTTCCGAGAATACTGGTTTACTCTATTCCTTGCAATTTTAGTCTCTCCTACTTTTAAAAGTTGTGACAAGTCATGACGTGTGATTGCTACCTCTAGGAGCCTATGTTGCTGTGGGTTTATGTACACCACTATTTACATCTACAGGAAGCTGCCTGTAGTTCAAAAGAAGGTTTGTAGAACACCGTCTCTCTCTAGTCTAATTCTCTTCCTTTGGAACTGATCTTGGAGTACATTGTCCATAGACGACCCATTTTTTCTTGTCAGCCTGAAGAAATAAAAGTGAATGGAACTATCTTGATACTGGTCAATAGGAGCCGGTCAAAGAAATTCAACTAGTCCCCACTCACTTTGCCTTGTGCAAAACATATATGGTTAGCTTCTTGTATCCATATCATCACATCTGAAAAAGCCCTATTCCACCCATGTGCCCCCATTCAAATTCCATCAATCCAGCCTCAAATTGTGTTCTCAAATGCGTAATACAAATATTGTTAATACGTTAGTAAATCAAATGTAGGTGTAGAAATAGTTTGGAAAATGGAGCTCATCCAAGATTTTCTTCCATAAGGTTGGTCCAGGAACAAAGAATGACCTACGTCGATATTGCAAACCTGTACTGTAAGATCTGCTCTTGTCACCACGTTCATCTTTTCGGTTGTTGTTCTATTTTAATTAAGAAGGAAGTAATAGCCCCTATGCACCTTCACAGGCTTCCAATAGCTCCCAATACTCCATAGAGGTGTGTTGTGGACATGGCACGCGGAGACATCCCGAGCGAATAACTCTCAGGCCACCTGATTAATGCCCAGAGAGTAAATTAGATTATCCATCACCACAGATCTCATCAATAGCTATCTTTTGCCCTTAGATGAACAAAAAATATTACACAAGTTGTCATCATTATTGATGTGCGTAGGAACTGCTGAGTTTGGGGCTTGACTCATTTAATGGCCAGAGGACGTCTTAGGTCAATACAACAAATTGGTTTACGTGAAAATAGAGCAGCATTTGCAAGAGTCTTGGAAGAATAACGCGATTATGATTTAAGAGAAGTGGAATGTAAATGCCGGTACACAAGAAATTAATACAACGGGTTATTGATCGCACTAGTCCTGTGGTTCTATTTTGACAATTTTGTCATTGTTAAGATTGAAGACTTTGTTTCCAATTGTTCCCGTTTTCACGCTTACTGCACCTCTTTCCCTCTTGCTGGATAAGTTAATACTTTGACGAGCCAATCCTGGTTCTATGCCTTTGTGGGTTGATGCACCTACTGAAGACATTGGTCCAAGTTTAAGTGTACCCTCTTTTATGAAGCGCTTTTAAGAAGTGTTTGCCTGCTTCTGGGTGCTACTGTTCTAAACTTGAAAGCACTGTAGACTTTCCGCACCTACCTTTATTATCCATATTTCTAGGTTTGTTCTCAAAATCACAGGAGACATTTTATTAACCCCAAGTGTTAGAGGCGAGGATGACTCCAGGGCTCAAATATTTGGGGAAGGCTGTTCATTTGTGAACTTAGCCACACTTTTGTCAAGGAGGGGGAGTAAAAAATATTGAAATGTCTGTGAACATCCGTGAAAGGTTTGTGCATGTTCACCAGAGACTGTGGGGAGTGTTGACTGATGGGTGTTTAAACGGACAACATATGCCTATTTTGGAGGCCATCCTTATTTAGGCATGGGAACTTGGGTGTAGCCTAAATGTTACAGGTTGATGTTGTTATGGACTAGCACTGATTTGAAAATTTTAGTAAATAAATGTCAGTGCTTGAACAGTCCAGAGGTATGTAAGGATTGTGCAAACTAGAGTCCAGATTTACAAAGATTTTGCAGCAGGTTTGAATTACTTTTTTAACACAACCTGATGCAGAGTCTTCTGCTGAGATTTACAAACTAATGAAAAATCACGATTAGCGTTTGTTTGTAACTCAAATTAAAGCAGAGCAATGCGCTCACTTGTATTACATTGCTTCATGGGGGCATTCCATTGATGGTGCATGGGTGTTCCCATGCAACCACCCCTAGATTTTGATGCAGATCCCTATCTACAAAGAATTGTAGGCAGGGACTTTCACAAAAATCTTGTGCCTCTTTGAGACATTGGAGTGTTACTTGAAGGGAGTGGAACTCTACTCAAGGAACAGCCTTATTCCTTGTCAGGTTGAACCACAAAAAGTCACTAAATAAACCTGTGCTTAACCTTCTGGTGCCCTGACACAAAAGCAGTCTGGCTTAATTTGGGGATATTGTCTAAAGTATTTATGCTTATTAACGAATCTGTAAATGACAGATCTGAGAACCTAACCAAAGGGAAGGGCTACGCTAAATGTGCAAAACAAAGCCCCAAAACTAAGAAGCGAAATTTCTCTTCTTGAGTCCCCTCACCCACCAAGGGTTGCCCCTAGGTGACATGCTTCATCATTGGGGCCATCCCAGACAGCTACTGTCTGGCGCGTGCTGCAACTTGCGGAACTACATAGGAGCACTTTTTGTGAAAAAATGTGTAGTGCAGTGTTGGGGGAGTGGTGATGCTAAAAATACCTAGCTAGTGAGTGATTCATTTATTCATGTACCTAGTTGGTATGGATAAAAAGGGGTTAATAGTAGGGAGGAAGTGTAACAGTAATGTGTATACTATCCCTAGTATTTGTTCAACTTGTTTCGAGGTGTCCCCTAAACCTCTTCTTCAGGACCACATGGGGACCAGCCCCATGCGTACCACTCCGTGAGAAAAACAGTCCTATATTAAAGAAATAATATAATAAAGAACAGATGCACACCTAATGTGTGAGCACCAAAATTAAATACATACAGTTGAAATCAGACTTGTAGTATCTGTTCAAGGAGATAAAGTGACAAAGAGATTAGTACATATTGCCTGCCCACCTCTCACGTGGGCAGGTCCAAACCATATGTAGTGCTTGTCTATAGTTTGTGTCGGTGCCCTTAGTAGTAAAAATTATTTAATTAGTGCTTGTATCCAATGTGACACCTTGGAACACATTGGACTACTCTATTGTAAGAAAGCATGGTTAATCGTTAAAAACGTTGTTAAAAAGAGAAAGAAACACTCATGAGCAAACAAGACAAAACAAACATATAAACATACCGTTCACAATTTGTAAGAACATTCTTCTGTTTTGGCAACGCTGTGCCTCATGGACTGCCAGGGTGGAGGGTCTTGTAGTAACCCTAGAAGAATGTATATAAAGTATTTGAGTCAAGGGAAGGTCCATGGGTAAATGCAAAATACTGGTTAGTTATTCCCCATAGCATGGCCTGGATGAAAAACAAGCGTTTTTCAAGGATCCTGGGTTCCTGTTCGGTAAGAAAAGATCTTACTTGGCTCAGCACTCCTCCGTCAATGACACCTATTCGTACCCGGGCGGACCGCATATTAGCGTGTCTTCATCCCGGTGTTGTTTAAATACAGGCAGGAAAAGCCCCTGTCATGCTCATATGAGAGTAAAGACTAGACCGCGGTTGTAAGAAAATGGCCGCCTAGTTTCAGAACTTTGTCCGCACCATTTTGGGAGGATCATTTTCAGAGTTGAAAAATTATAATTTAAATTTTTTTTTTTTAAATTAAATTAGTGGTATTGTAAAACTGGGGGATGAGTAATTAATAATTTGTCAGCATTTTTTTAGGTGATTACCGCAACTGAAAAAAGACTATGACAAAAAAAAGATCATAAAAAAAAGACTATGAACCAAGGTTAATGGACATTGCATTATTGGCAAGGTTCGAGCGCCATATTGGAAGTAGAGGCCTGAATTGGTCCACCTCCAATATTTAGTTAAAAGATTATCAATTGAGGTGTAGTTAGTGTGGTGTCAACCTGAGAGGAGAAACTACTCTAAAGCCTATGTTTGATAGCGAAGCAGTAGGATTTAGACTGTTGCTGTTGTGTGGATGTGGATGCGGTCGTTCAGTAATTGCAAGCTCCTTGCATCATGCAAGTGGAGTTACAACAGCAATGTGGGGTCTCATGTGGGAGTCTGTTCGTGGGACCTTTTCTTGGAGGTATCTGTGATGTAAATAAAACAGTCCCGGAGTGGTATTGGGATGAACGCAACGTCTACCTCCATCTCCCCCCATTTTTGTTCATAAAGTATTTATGCAGCACACCAACAGTAATAAAGTGAAAACACAACACACGAAAACTTCCACACCAATTTAGAAAAATAGAGTAAAATGGAATACATTATTTGACACCAAAATGATAAAAATCCAAGCAGTAGAACCAGATATATGATGCCGTTTTAAAAGTTTCAGGAAAGTATAGCGCCTAAAAACACATAGTGCCACTTGCGGTTATCTGGTTGTGCAAGTCCGGATGAAAGTCACAAGTTTAGGCCGACCACAATGAAGTCCAGACCCTATAAAGGTACCAGGCTAGCTTCTAAAAAACGTTTCCTTCTAGAATATGGCACGAAGAGTTCTGTTAATGTTGAAGGGGGCCGTAAGGAGCAGGGAGAGCGTCGCGGATGGTTGGCGCTGTAGAGTGAAAAGCAGGCCGGGCATCATGGATGGTCATCACTGTAACACAAAGATCCTATCGGGTGTTGCGGATGGCTGTTGCTGGCATTCACATTGGCGGTCATCACGGGCTGTCGATGCTGTATTGCGCAATGCAGATCTTGCATTGCCGGTCACGCGCTGGTAGTTGCTGTAGAGCAGAGTCGAGCTCACCAGAGTTTAGCATTGACGGGCAGCATGGATAGCAATATCTTGGTGCGAACATGCCCGTTTGCAATTGCGAGGATCCCAAGTCTTCAGAATTTCTCCTTTTCTTTATGGAGTAGCTGGACTGATGCCACACCAAGGGTCCAGGACCTGGGGGGGCACCTCCTGGGATCAGGAACTCACTCCAGCAGAGACCAGCAGGTCTCAGCCAGGTCCAATTACACGTCCAGCTGCAGCAGGTCAGTCGCAGGTAGGCCTCTGGAGCTTGTTATACCCCTGTAGCTCAGAATTGGTCAGTCAGCTGACCTTTGGAGTCACTCAGCTTGGAATGAAGGGAGCAGGCACAGTCTTCCTTCTCAGCAAGCAGGACAGGCCTCAAGCAGCAGGGCACAGGCATCCTTCTTTTTTAGTATCTACAGGTCTGGGAGTCTACTGAAGAGTATGTCAGAGGGTCCCCTTTTGATGCCTGGTGTCCACCTTGAAATGGGAGAAGCTTCTGGAGTTTTCCCCCACTAGCGGTGCATGGAATTTCCTCCCTTCCTGCCCGGGTCCCAGTTGGCCTGGAAACAAAATAGGCCAGTGTGAAGGACCTTTGAGTGTGGGTATTCAGGCAGCCTCATTGAAGTACAATTGTAGTAAGTGACAGCTCCAGCCCATCATCAAGCCAGAGATGGACCATCCCGCTAATGCCGAGTCCCTCTATTGTCTGGCTGTCTAGGATACACAAAAGGCCAACTGCCAACTTCACCTAGTCATGTGACCCCCAAAAAGGGTTGTAGGCAACAAATGGTTAGGACAAAAAAATTCCAACTTTCTAAAGGAGGCATTTTCAGAATTGTGACTTAACTGCAACTTTACTGTTAAAGAGGTTTTTTAAATTACAATTCCTCAGACACCAAACATAAATTTCCTACCTGTTCCTGATCAAGAGAAGTCACTCACTAAATGAAATAAGGTATCCCAGTGTTACCTATGGGAGAGGTAGACCTTGCAATAGTGAAAAATGAATTTGATAGTTTTTCACTACCATGACATGTAAAGCTTAAAAATGCACATCTAATTTTTTAAATACACACCCTCTGACCCAGGGACTGTTTACAGCCGACACTAGGGGTGACTTATATGTATTAAAAAGGAAGGTTTAGGCCTTGCAAAAGGTTTAATTTGCCAGGTTGAAATTGCAGTTTATAACTGCACACTCAGGAAGCAATGGCAGGCCAGAGACATGTTTAAAAATTCTACTTAAGTGGCTGGCAAAATAACTGCTTCATGCCCACTAGTAGCATTTTATTTACAGGTCCTGGGTACTTTTAGTACAACTTTACTAGGGACTTGCAAGTAAATTAAATGCACTAATTGGGTGCAAGCCAATGTTACCATGTTTAAAGGACAGTGCGCAAACACTTTAGCATTGGTTAGTAGTGGTAAAATGCACAGTCTCCTAAAGGCCAACATAAATAAGTTCAGAAAAAACGAGGGGTGAAGATAAAATGTTTGGGCAGTGACCCCGCAGAGAGGGCCTGGTCCAACACAGGGCTAACAAGGAGAAATATTTTCATTTCTCCTCTCTTTTTCCTCTGTGGATGTGTGCTACTTTCTGCATTACAAGTATAGAGTGGAAAATGTCTCTAACCATAGTTTTTATGTAGGAAGGGACACCCTTCCCGTACAAAAAGTATGCTAAGTTTAATGCAGACACCCTTGCACCATGACACAAGGGTGCCTGTGCCGGCGCACGGTAGCCAGAAGTGTGTCAGCGTGGGGAGAGAGCAGAACTCCACCACTTTCAGGCAGATAAGGTGTAATTCTGCTCTCTTCTGTTCACACAACACAGAGCAGCAACTTAACTTGCTGCTCTGAGTAGTGCGAACTCTTTGTAAATACTGTCCCTGGTTGATATGAAGTGCTCTTTATATTTGGCAGTGCATTTCAGACAGACCACTGGCAAGGTACCATATTGTCTGGTTTTAATATAAACTAAAGCTGTGTGTAAACTGTACATGCATTTGACTAGAGCAAAAAGATCATTTTTATTTGGTGTCGAGTTACATACCTGTATTTCCACCATTGAGCACGGTAGTAGAAACCAGTGTTCTGTGTCTTCAGCCACGCCTGAGTTCACCGTGCCTTAGGGATACCAGTTGGCTCCAAGGAGCCAGAGACCCTACGTTCCAGTTCTGTAATTTTCAGTTAGAGAAAACATAGTAACCTGTTGCACTAGACCAATTGATTCCATTGAAGTAAGCAGTGACTTCAACTCCCAGAAGCCACCAGCTCATATGCAAGCATGCAGCAGTACTCGCAAAGCGTAATCCAGGTGGAAAGCAACGGATCGCTGAATGGTGGTTGTAAGCCCTGGGAATGGGTTGTGATCATTTGCAAGCTACAGGATAGTCATGGTTCCCTAGTGTGCATTTTCTTCCTGAAGTGCCTGAGAGTGTGGCCAGTTTTGATGTTGAAGGGGAGGTTTTTCCAGAGTCTTTGCGTGTACATTGAGAAGGCCGGTCCTATAATTTTTTTCTTACTACATTTCATAAAGTCCAGCCTGGAGAGTTCCTGACCCCCGATTTGTGGCACTGTCGATCTCATTTTCTTGGCCTCGTATGCAGTGGTGCCTTTTTATGCAGGGATGGACTGGGAACCAAAACCTGCCCTGGCAAAGACCTGGGCCGATGGGGGGAGGGGGGGTGGGGCTAGTGGAAAGCTTTGTGTCGCTTTTGTTGCAGGGGGCTGATAGTGCAGCAAACTGTCCCCCAGTAACAACAACGGCCCCCCAGGGGTCTAAAAGCGCCCCCCCCACCAGGCGCGCAACACCCATTGGACTCACAGGGCTTCAGCCCCCCACCGTCGTGTGTGGCGCCTGGGATGAGACAGCTTCCCGGGCACACACACAGCCGCACCCGAGCACTTCACAGGTCTTTAAAAGACCATTTGCATGTTAATGAGGCCTTGCTGTTGTTTTACCCCTTCTAAGAGCCCCTGCAGCTCCACTCTGCCTATTGCTTAAAGATTCAGCCCCTCCCCCCGAAATCAGCTCCACTCTGCCTATTGCTTAAAGATTCAGCCCCCCCTGATATTTTTTCTTAGCCCCTCCCGAAATTTGGCTCTAGTTGCGCCTCTGCCCCCCACAATGGCATCCCACCGGGGGAAGGCAGTGGCGTAACGAAAGTTGAGGGGGCCTCCCTGCCACGTACCCGGAGGGGCCCCCACTCCGTATTTAATCCAGAGTTCTTGGGCCCGAGTATTGTGCTGAGGGGGCCCCCTGCAGGTTGTGGGCCCCCCGCGCCGCGGGGGCTGCAGGGGCCTGTGTTATGCCCCTGGGGGAAGGCTAGGTGCCTGCTACGGCCAGTGTAAGGAAGGGACAGGAATTCAAAATGGCATCCCCAGTGACATTGAGCCTACCAGTAACTCGAATCAAAGCAGCACTCGTGTTCCATGTCAGCCCAAAGAGCAAAGTCTTAACGCCATCCGCTCCTCACTGCTTCCGAGGGGCCGGTTGCAGCTTCCATGCCCGAGTTTTTATTAGCCCATTCATCTTTCACCTGCGAAGAATGTGGCATTGTTTACCTCAATTTTTACTGAGCTTTAATCCCAGGACTCTCGCCTTAAATTTTGCGACTTCGACTGACTAGCGTGCCCGAGTTTGAAAAACGCCTCGTCATAGCCCCGGGCCACGCGCTGAAGGTTATGAGAGAGGACAACCAAAATTATAACGGAAAACGGTGAAAACAAAAGCTGTCATTCTTAATTTCCTAGACGATCAACTACAGTGATACTCCGAGTTGTTAACTACGAAAGGAGCCGCTTGTTCCCTCTTCTCATTTTACTGTTATTATTTTTTCTGCCGACGCGCGGCCTGACAGTTGTAAATTCTGCCTCCGAAGGTGCTTGAAGATTTCATAAATCTGGCACCTGATTCAAGGTGATAATCATTGCACAGAGGCAGGCCTCTCTGTCGTGGCCACACTATCTGGGCACAATGCAAGGCCGGAGCCTGCCGCGCGCAGCGAAATAATTCATAGAACACGTCCATCAAAAAGGCGGGCAAATAATGGCCCAATTTCCTCAGTCCTCCAGGGAACGACTTCCCGTATTTTTTTCCACTTGAAAACAGTCAATTTCTCTGAAATGTGCTTTTCTTAGCTGGGACACAGACTTAAAATACTGTTCTTGGTAGCCCGGCAGCCGTGGTTTTAAACCAGGGTCTCTCAGGGACTGACATACAGATCTGGTCAATAGAAAAAAAAAAAAACGTGGCAGCGAAGACGAGTGTTTATATATAGCTCGGCTCTAAAAAATACACCTACTATGTCAGGGTGACTGAACCTTCAAGAGGTTTTTGCTCAATCTGCACAAAAAAACTGAAAAGCGCATGTGATTTTAATATTTTTGCTATTTTTTTCTTTTTTTTTTTTTTGTTCTAATGCTGAAGTTGTTATTAAACTGTCTATAAAGGATTTCCTCCATGACAGTCTGCTTTCATCCGTGTTAACCGCCGCTGATCAGCTGCCCAGCGGCTCTGAAACTTTGGGATTTAACTAATAGGAAGAAAGAAAAAAGGTGTGATGAAATTGCAGTATTGGAGCAGAAATCCAAGGACTCTGAGGCAGAGAAGTCATTAATGGTATCTGATGGTGCAATTCAGCAGAACAATGGAGGGAGTCTTCAGGAGTAATTGCCGGTGAAGGAGTCTATTCTTCCTGGTGAGAATCAGTAGTGCTTGCTTTAAAAAAGGGAGACTCAGCTACTAGTGCCTTCAAGAATTCAATTAATTTCACATTCAAACCATGCCTCTCTGCCCTACAGTAAATTTGGGAAAGTCAAGTACCTAATAAATTTCAAACTTTTCTAGAATGTGTGGCACTTTTGGAAAGTTGGTCATTTCCACCCATGCGGCGTTTAATTTTGTCTATCATTAAGCGGTAGGTAAAAATAGTCTTCTAAAATGTGATCCCTAATTCACTGGTGTGGAGGTGTTTTGTGTGGTTGGCAGACCTTGTGTCGGTGTGGAATTTAGGACTAGCTTTATGGAGATTGTTCTGGATCTGGAAAATCACTCCGGTATCCATCAAGGCCGCCTCAACTCATCTCCAATATAAGAATGAGCTGAATATGCGCCTCTTTTAAGAACACTACTTTGTGAGGAACAGTCGACATCCGTTCTCAGAAGCAAGATTCTGATCAGGGTTGGATTGGGGTAAAAATAGTCTTCTAAATCGTGACCCCTAATTCACTTGTGTTGAGGTGTTTTATGTGGTTGGCAGACCTTGTGTCGGTGTGGAATTTAGAACTAGCTTTATGGATATTGCTCAGGATCTGGAAAATCACGCCTGTATCAGAGGCATAACACAGGCCCCTGCAGCCCAAGCGGTGGGGGGGAGGCCCTCAGGCTCTGAGGGGGCCCCTGAGCACAGTTCTCTGGCGGGAGATCTCCTGCTTGAGTCCAGAGGGGGCCCCTCCACGCGCATTGTAGGGGGCCCCCTCACGTTTCGTTACGTCAGTGTCCTGTATACATTAAGGCCGCCTCAACCCAGCTCCAATATATAAGAAAGACCTGAAGATGCCCCTCTTTAAAGAACGCTCCTTCGCGGTGAACAGTCGACCTCCGCTCTCAGAAGCAATATTCGGCTCAGGGTTGGATTGGGATAAGAAAATTGGAGGGGCACCCTAAAAAAGTGGCCCACATTTGCAGCTTGCAACTTTTCTCAAAACACTGCTCCAGTGTTTTAAATATTATGAAAAAAAAGGGGAGGGGTCTCTCTAAAAGAGGCATGTTTGCTTAACTTCACTGAGATAAAAATGTGCAAATGTTGTCAGGACTCTTTGTGCACAGATTAGTTCACAATGGTGAACCACATCTGAATAGTGAGGTCACTTCTACTCAAGCCCCCTGACCCTGCTCAAACTGCACACATTAAAGGGCCGGTCCGGCAAGATACTGGGCTGACCCCTCTACCCCGTAGGTAAAAATGAGGTAACAGAGGTTCACCTGCCTCCGGAAAGGTCACTCAGGCTCCCACTGTGCCTCTGGTGGCATCTGAACAGCACAGACCCAGTCCAAATTGGGCACCATGCTGCCCAAAAAAGTGGCCCACAGCTGCAACTCAGATAATGGCCCATTGCCCGCCTTACCTATCCTACCCTGATTCTGCTCCAATCACTGATAGACTGTCTTTGCCTTTGATCAGCTGCCTTTTGGCAAGGTTTATGCTATACAAACACTACATACATGGATGAGCTGGTCCACCTTGAATTTGAAATCACGCAACAGTGGCATAATGGCGTAATTTGGGGAATTTCAGCCAAAAAGTCTAATACGAAATGCTGGAAGTTTTGCAGAACCGTAGCCAAAATTTTACTCAGGCCCAGTATCAAAGAACTATGGGGCATATTATTAAGAGACAGAGTTACAATTATCGCCACTTTAGCGGCAGAAAACTGCCGCTAAAGCGGCGATAATGGGCTCGATAATATGCCCTTGAGAATTCCCATAGAAGCCCATGTTTTGGTGACAACATGGGCTTCTATTGGAATTCTCAAGTGCATATTATCAAGCTCATTATCGCCGCTTTAGTGGCAGTTTTCTGCCGCTAAAGCGGCGATTATTTTAACTCCATGCTTGATAATATGCCCCTTATTTTTCAAGGGTAAATAGGATATCCCTTTGGGATGTGAACTGGAAAATTGATGGGTATGAATACGAAGTTAGAAAATGGAGTCCAGTGAGCTGGGGTGCTGCCATCAGACGCTTGTGACTCACTGTGCCCCTGGGTAAGCTGAAATCTCTCCTGTTAATGAACTCAATTCTATGGGAGAAAGCTACTGAGCAGTCGTGTGTGTAGAGTAAGTCTATGAATGGCCTCGGGGGATTCAGGTGACATCAAAGTTGTAGGGCCCCAGGCTATATTTAACGCTCACCTAGTTCTATTTAACACGGTATAATTTATAGGACATGGGAAAGCTGAGGAAAATCCCCGAGCAAGTCCAGGCTGCAGTCAGCAGAAAGAGGCCACATTCTGAGGAATGAATGGCTGCCAACAGCTGCATTCAAGCACGCGGAATCACACACGCTTTATTTTGAGTATAAAAGGATGTGAAAAGTAGTCTTTGGTTTTATCTTGTGAGTAGTTTCAGCAAAGATTTGTCATGCAGTGTTCTGTCAGGAGGGAAAATGAAAATAATACTGTTGCACTTACTCGATGCTTACTACCTCAAACCCACTTCCCTCCATCTTTGAATTACTTGAGTGACAGGTGTTCTCAGTATTTATTCGTATTAATTAGTGGTGCTCATTTTAGTCAATGGAATAAACGAAATGTAAATTTTCTGGGGCAGAATAGGAACTGGGGTTTCTAAAATTCAAGAAATTTGCTTTCACCTAATTACGTGAATGGTCTGAACTATCACGCGTAATTACACAAGATGCAAGTTCATCATTTTGAGCTATATTTTAGTGGGTAATGCATCCTTGCATTAGTTTTTGGCTTGAGGATGCATTTAGCCCAAAGTACCGCAGTGAGCAGTCGCTCAAATTCTATTATTTCTGTGCATTTACCATATAGTTTTACCATGAATGGAAAGTAATTACGAAGAGTCGCTTAATGGAGTGAGTTTGGGAATTATGTGTAACAAACAGAACTCAAAATTCCCAAAATAAAGCAAATTACTCCGGCGTAATTTATATTTTGTCCCGAACTAAGTAAGATCCCATAATTTGCAGTCTGTGCACACATCTCATCACTAGGCAAAGAATCCACTGATGTATCTATGTAGGTTGAGTTATGTTTGCTTCAGTCGAACTAACTCTATACTTTTAATTAGAACTCATACTCTTCATTAAGGAAACATCTCATTCACAGTACATTTTCCAGACATTAATAAGATGTAAGTCTTAAAACGTAATTTACACATACATAAAATGCACAATTCACAATATGAAAGATGCTTAAAGTATGCATGGGTTGTCACAGTACAAGTGGTGAACGTAGGAGTTTCCTACGCTGATTCCTTAGAGGTCCTCTTTATGAGTTGCATGCTACTGGTTGGCTGCAAACTCCGCACTTGTCATTGTACCATGCAGTAACGTCCCGCCAGTACCGTGCAATTATGAGTTAAATGGGCAATAACTGTGCAGATAAGGTTTTTTGGGGTTTAAAACCACACAGAATTCCCTGTTCCCTGGGGTTTACCACTATCTAGTGCTTAATTTGTAAAATATTAAGTGCCAGGGCTCTGACCAGGAGGCAACTGCAGCTTGTACCACCCATCGCCCTTGTCATCGCTGCCAAAACAACTACTAACCATCTCTCTTGCATGAAATGCGACAGTTCAGATTATTCCAGGTCCCCAAAGCTAAAGGAATGGCTGGGGAGGATAGGTGTTCGCAATATTTTAGTGTATATTGCTTTCCTAAACAACCGTTATACTGCTCATCTCTAAATTACATGAGCAGCGCCACCTTGTGGCAGACTGCCCTAAGTGTGGTGTTGACAATTAGGTGCCGGTGCCGAGCACCAGAAACCAATTAAGTGACGGTGCTGAGCATCAGAAAGCACCGGCTCAAATTAAGCACTGCCACTAACATACACATGGTGCTGTTCTGTGTGGTGAATGGGCAGGGATTTGAGAGTGTAAGGAAGCTGAGAGGGATAGTAGAAAGGGAATATAGTGGAACTTGCAGCTCTCCTAGCTGGAAAAAAAAACTTGCTAGAGGAGTGCCAGAGGTGTCTCCAGGCAAATGTAATGCAAATGTTGTTCCCACAGGTGGAGTGGTTAGTTTTTATTGGCAAACATACAGGCATGACTGTGTTGCATCTCTCCGTGTGCTTAATGTAGCTTTAAATGGATCAGACATAATTAGCACAGAAAAGGGGGGAAAGACAGATCAGCCTCTCCCATTTTGTCACGAGGTGATGGAATTCATGGGGAATATTTTATTTTAGGCCTGCGTCATAGGGAAATGCATGTGTACAGTGGCGTAGCAAAACTTGAGGCCCCCCCCCTTGCAAGGTACATGGGGTCCCCCGCTCCGCATTTAATCACGAGCTCTCAGGCCAGAGTACTGTGCTGAGGGGGCCCCCTGCAGCTCAGGGGCCCCCGCACCATTGGGGCTGCGGTGGCCTGTGTTACGCCACTACACGTGTACTGAACAATAGTGGTGTGCACATGTGCGTAATTTAACAAGGATGCAAAATGTGATTTGCAGTATCTCTCAGGAGATTTTCACACAAGGGCACACTCTGTATATAAATTACAAGGAGAAACACTGTCCAGAGACCAGTTTGAGTAGAAAATGTCTCTTGACGACACATTTCCTGATCAAACTAATTTCTGCGAGGCAAGAAATGATGTGAAATTGAATAATGCATAATTTGAAAAAACTTCACAGAATACAACAATTCTTCAGGCCTGCTTCAAATCCACATGTGCGTAAGAGTAAAAAACAAACCGAAATGCATTGTTTTTCGACAAAGCAATTTATTAGGAGCGTTTCACCAAGAGACATGTCTTGACACTACTTGATCAGCCTACCTTAAAATCTTCACACGCTCTTATTTACCTTCAATCACAAGTCTTTTAGAATGGAGCTTACGAACGGGTCTGTGTGTATGAATTATTATGTCTAATCCCACAGAGAGGCGTCTAGTTAACTCTCGGAGCAAGATGGCGCATTTAATGACCCAGGCAATCTCGAGTGATGGCACTGGGGCAGAATAATTACAGTCGGAGACTCTTACTATTCCATTAACAATACATTTTTGTTAACAATTAATCACATGTATATAAAAAGTACACCTGCGCGCATATTCTTTATCTGTTCCACGAGGAAATTGAATTGTGTGCCTTGAATCCGAAACCCCTCCGAGAATGACAGCGTCGCCTCCAGTGAGCGCCGCCACGGAATAATTCAGGTTTATTTTTAAACAAGAGCCAACGAGGCTTGTGGGCTACTTAGACTGTGCGATAAATTGTATTTTTGAGTGCTGCTCAGAGCCGTGATAGACAGCGGCCGGGGAGGAGGGCACGCGCTCTCCTCCTTCAAGGAACTTGGAGTTATTATGCAAAAAGAGCGGGAAACCGTGCGACAGCCATATGGCGCCCTGTCAGCGCTCGGTGTCTAATGCAGAGGTCATTGGAAGTGAAAGGCGTCCTTAGATAATGACAGAATCCAGCCTCCTCGGGTTTAGCAGCTCTCTTTTATGCCATATTAATACAGGCTGTTGGCCAAAGGGAACATTGGGAACTCGCAAGCCGGCCCGCAGGGTTTAATAACCGGGGCGTAGCCGTTTGGTGGCAAGGGCCCAGCGCCCTGAGGGGCCCAGTGAACCCAGATAGATGATGTATTTTAGTTCCCCAACAGAAGTCAACGGGGCCATTTTCCATGGTTCCACCATTGCATTGTTGCTAGGCTACTGTTTGGTAATTGTAATTGCATTTATAAAGCGCTTTCTACCCCTGACGAGGCGTCAAAGTGCTTTTTCAGCGAGTAGCACACTACTCCAGAAACCAAAGAAGATTAGTGGTGAATTAGTATAGGTAGAACTCATCAGGGTTAGCGGGAGTGCACAGTTTTTGCTCTGCGAATGGTGTTATATATTAGCCTACTTATACATAGTGTGCAGAGTTTTCACATTTTCCGGCGTTTGTGCACTCACATAGGGGCATATTATCAAGAAACGGCGTTAAAATGATCGCTGCTTTAGCGGCAGAAAACTGCCGCTAAAGCGGCGATAATGGGCTTGATAATATGCCCTGGAGAATTCCCATAGAAGCCCATGTTCTGGTGTCACATGGGCTTCTGTTGGAATTCTCACGGGCATATTATCAAGCCCATTATCGCCGCTTTAGCGGCAGTTTTCTGCCGCTAAAGCGGCGATAATTTTAATGCCGTGCTTGATAATATGCCCCTTTGTTTTTCTCCGTTAACAGTCAGCCTTTTCTTGTTAGTGTTCATAATTTCTCACATGATAGCACTGAAAATGAATGTACCCCATTTTCCGGGCAATCTTCACACTGGATGCATATTGGCCTTTTTTCTCTGCAACTTAATATGGGTGCAAAAGTCAGAATTTTAACGTCAATCCACATATGACATCATAGTTTTCACAAAAAGTGCAGGCAGGCCACAAGGGTTAGGACAAGCCCAATCAGGATGCCTGTGAGAGATGGTAGGGGGTGCTGATGCGGAATGTTCTTGCACTACTTTCAATGTGTTCTGTTTACGCCTTGTATTCCTATCTGGACTCTGTATTGCACTAGTAAGCCAGAGATATTCATTGTAAAATGGAGTCATTTAGAGACAGGTTGTCCAAGACTTGTTCAGTCAGGAGGTAAACGAGGTACGGATTAGATTTATCTACCTCTGGCCTTAAATTGCTGTTAAGGACACTTTGTGAGCTTTTGAACAGTGGAACAACGTTATCTATCCCTAATAAATGTTTGTCCATTTCTCCATTTTTACCATTGGCTGATAGCTTCCCTTTTCTATCCAGCTCATGTGATTTGTTCCTAAGTTGATTTCTCTAGTGGTCATTGGGTCTCGCCTACCAGACAACCCAAGCTATGTGGTTGCAAAAGACCGATTGTGAACTTAAAGAGGGCTTACAGCCCGTCCATTGCTTACCCTTATTGGCTTTAAATTCACTCTTTTTTGCCTGCTTTTTGTTCATTATTTCATGGTTTGCCTTCCTCTTTTTGTGCTTGTCCCTTCCCTGAAGCATACCCTCTTTACCATACTTTTGAATGGCTGACTTGTATCCTTCCACTGGTCACTGTTAGGGATTTTTTTTTTCTTTTTGGTTGAGCACTCCATGAAAGTGCATATGTTTTCTACCTCTTTCCCTCGTTTCTTCTAACCCAACAAATCTCTGCCCCCAATCTCCGTGTTGATCTCTTCCTCATGAGCTGCTCCCTGTCATATGCTTCTACCCACCAAACTCTCTCCCCCTTCAATTCTGTTCTCTTCATCATGTGCTTCTACTTCTGACCCCGTGTTAATCTCCCTTGTGTGCTTTCCCAATCTACTCCCCCATACATGTCTCTATTGCCTCTCGCACCTGCAGTTTTTTTTTTATTTGGACTTCTGTAAGTGGCATCCATCATCTTGGAACGGTAAATAAAAAAAAGGAAAATGGCTCCTGTGTCGGTCTGTAGGTGCACGCGTACATGGTGATGCATGTGCACACTTACAGAATGATCCAACCAGCCACAGTGGTGGTGTAATCATGCCTTTTTTTCTTCATTTGTCTTGTCTGTTGCACAGACTACATTGGCAAAGACAGTAGGTCGAAAAGGAGAAGCCTATTGGCTGTCCTACTAGCGGTTTATAATACAGCTCTTGGGTTCTCCTAGCCATTTGCCATTTGGCAAGCCAGGTTCTTGCCGAACTGGAACAGAAGCAACCTCTTCAGTTGGGTGTAGCTTGGTTCCACTGACACAGTGAGCAAGGGACCCACATATCGGCATTCCCTTGTTGTTCCCTTGTTGTTCCATTAAGCACACGAAAGGGGATGGGGGAATCTTTGCAATAAGTCAAACCATAAGCAAATGCTCCGGGTGGCATTGCAACCCATTATTTGTTTGTCCAACAAGCCAATACCGGTTTTGGGTTGTTTGTGTGCTAGTCCAGAGAGGACCTGGCTTGGCAGTTCAGGCTGGACTGTTCCTACTGGAGAAGGAAAGAGAATAATTTAGCAACCAGGCAAGTGCTATGAGCATGTCAGTGTGCTTCAAGGAGCTAAGAAATAAAACAATTAGTATATTCTGACTTGTGCAGAGGTCAAAGATTACAATGTTGAATTAAATTGTTTCCACTTACCATCAGGTATTGCCCACCTGCAACCAAGTGATATGCAGACAGGCTGAGTCATCTCAAAAGACTATAGTTTAAAATGGCCAATCAAGCAATCTCATTAAACACACAAAAGGTGATGAGAAGAATGCTTGCCATAAGTCGAACGACTGGCAATCGCTCGAGGTAGCATTCCATTCCATCATTCTTTTGTCCACCGTGCCACCTCAGTTTGGACCTAGCCAGGCGCTTGCGTGGGTGCTAAAGAGTCAAATAATAATGTGTCTTGCTCATATGAGACATGGCTAGGTGTACTTCTCTGTTCCAGAAACCTGTGCTACCTAAATGTCAATGCTTCGGATGGCAATGGGGCTAAATCAGCCTCTGATCCTCCAAGAGACGATAAAATGAGCGCCATCGAGCCAGTTATTAGTATCACCTGCCACTTGCTGTAGTGTCTATTAACTTCTAAAATGTTTATTTGTTCAGAAAATAAAACATCCAGAGAAAAAGTCTCTTTACACTACAACACAAGGCCTTTTTGAGTGGAGAGTGTCTTTGACTCAGGAGAAGCAATCTATCTGTCCTTTAGGGATGTGAGTGATCGGTTTTGACAAAGAGAATAAGCGATGCATTTCAATCTAATTTTTAGCACATCCGAATAAATAATTCAAGTGCGATTTCATGTCAGTACCGCCTGCTCTCACTCCTTCAATTAACTTCATTTTAATTAAAACAGGTTTAAAAGAGCATTTCTTGTCCCACTCAAAAGGGATTTGAAATACCATACAATTAGAAGAACATGGATCCCTGGTGCAACAGCGAGGTACAATGCAAGCGAAAGGCCAGCATAAGAATTGATCAACTTAATTAAAGAAAAAAAGAGCGAGTGTAACAATAGGCAAAGAAACGAGAGGTGCCGTGTAACGCGAGTGGGAAAGTGCCCAACTCAGTTAATTACTAGCATTACCGTGAAGGGAGTTCCATTGCCTCCTGTAGGAGTTGGAAACGCAACTCCACCAAATGGCGGATGGCGTGGTGTTGGCTGTGGGACTTATTGGATGTGCTTCATTTCACAAACGTATCAGATTATTAGCAAGTGGTGTGCTGTATACTGCAGGGTATGAAACTGATCATCCATGCAGGCTAGAGGGCCGTGCAAATTATAGAGCACGTGCTCAGGGCCGGACTGGGAACCCAAAGCAGCCCTGGCAATTTTCTCAGATCAGTCCCTGCCTGGCCCCAGGAGGCTGGAAATCCTTACTTGCTTCTTTTGTTACGGGGGCCCATATTGCAGCACCCCTGCAAAACCGGCCCCCAGTAACAAAACCGGCCCCAACCGCTGCAAAACTGGCCCCCACCCTTCCAGCCTCCCAGGGAAATGCCTGACGCACAGTACGACCAGTTCGGCCCTGCATGGTCTCACAGTAGCTCCTTACGTACTGCGTGATCTGGGCCAGGGTCGGACTGGCCTATAGGGCAGTCAGGCAGTGCCACGAAGGGCTGGTTTCACAGGTCAGGGAGGGCAATTTTTCTGGCTGTTTGTGTGCCTGTTTTATGGTCTGGTGGGACAGATTTTAACTGTTGATTTCTCTGATATTACACGTTCACCATACTAACAATAAACCTCACTATTCTCAAAAATGGCTCCCGTTTTAGCACAACATTCGTGGAATTACACACGAAGTCCGTTTTTGTGTCACTTATACACCATTTCAATGGTGTTTCACACAGTCACTAGCCGTAATGCACACCGAGCACTAACACGCGTACACCTGCAACGCGCTAAAGGTAAGAGGATATCGTACTGATATTCCCAATATCTGTTTAACTAACAGGCAGCTTCGTTGCGGTTAAACTCCATTGTAACCTTCGTTTTTGCTTGCGTGTTAATCTGGATTGCATGTAACGCCATTGATCACTTTAATCACGTCCGGTCACTAAAGACTTTCACTGCTATGCGCACGTAACTTAGTTTTATAGGTGAAGAGTTCCGAGCACCTCGTATAAACTGTTCACGACACTACAAACACCCGATGGCCCCACCGCAGTGTCGTATGTGCACTCCGTATGACGTTTTTAGCAGTTGGCTTTCATCCTTCGCACTTTGTCACTTCTCGAGCACCCAAGAAGTCACAATCTTTCACTAACCACAAGGAACTGGAGGTTTTAGTTAAAATAGCCTCTTCACGGCGATTTAAACTTGTGCACTTGCATGGATACAGATCGGATATCCCTAATCACAATGTGATAGAGAACCCCCACACGCTGTAGATCCTCATTGAGTTTATATTACTATATGTTTTCCTGTTTAGATTTCCCCTGATGAAGGGCAAACAGAAGCCCGAAATGCATTGGGACAATTGAAAACTTGTGGATAATAAGAACTGAACATTCAATGTTGAATGAACTTATGCAATATTAATGCATGAATAAAAAAAAAAATTCAAGCAACCACCACGTCCATGTGGACCATTTCATTTGGATTACACTTGTTTGAATGAAAATTTAAATATCGCCAGCTGCGATCTCACTAGCAGTGCCCAGAGGTACATTCCCTAATCCAGGGAACGCTACTGACTGAGTTCCCTATATTACCACAGAAATTATCTGCAGTAAACACAGATGCATCGAATCTCCCAGTACTTGCAAAACACATTTACAACATATCTTGACAGGTTCAAAACAACCCCAATTTGAAGACATGGGACACATTTTAACTATCTTATTCACTAATGGGGGCCACTTTTATTTTGGTGCCCGGCCTATTATATGTCGAGTCCAACCTTGATCTTGGCTGCTGCCTTCTGCCACAACTGAAGCATCTCCATCAAGAGTGCCAACTGCTTATAAATAGTAGTTTAATTCACATACAGTATCCTATGGCAGCGTGCCCAACGACTGTCCAAGAGGGACGGATCCGTACCACAATTTCAGGATATCTGCAGAAGATACATCTGCAAGAGTTTAATTGAAGTAGAAAAAACCTAAAAAGGTTCAAGGCTGTTCTGGATATGTGGGATGAATGTGGCCCTCACGGTCACATGTTGGACGCTCTGCCCTAAAACGTAAGCTTTTCTTTTGCACTAAGGCATTACATATTCTTTTACCTGTAAAGGATAAGGGGCAAGCCCAACATTTACAATTTAAGAGTCACTGAAGATATTTTGTGAGCCAATAGTATCATTTCAGAACATTTTCCTCACAACAACATGGAGCTAGATTAAAGAGTATTTCACCAGTGGATAACAATTTAGTATCGACCATCCAGTGCAATACAGACTTTTCACTGAACAACAGTTCAGACAGTGTGAATGCTGTTTTTGAACTAGTCATGGGATCCAGATGTTGTTTTTGCAAGAGCAGGCCTGTAGAAACATTGTTGCACATTTCCACTGTTTAAACTTTAGATCATCTGAGCCCTGGAGGTTGGACACTGCAAAGACTATTGGAGCCTGACATACCTGGAGGTCCTTATCAGTGGTAAATCTGAAGACCTGGACCCAATCCTAGCACGGGCCAGCCTGTCCTTTGCCAAATGTTGAGCTGAAGATAGCAAATTCTGCTAGTAGCACACCCACCACAGGCCTACATCACTAGTAGTATTTTTTTACGTGAAGTGTCATAGACACATCTTGTTCCATAGGTTAAGTGTACTAGAAGTGCTAGGAGGGTGGTCTATTTATAGTGCCACCGTTTTCTGTGGGAGATATAAGATGGAAGTTGCAAGTATAAGGTGGTGCTTGCACATTACAGTCCCTATTAGTAAATGTACACATTGTTATAAGTCAAACATGTAGATGAAGCAGAGTGGGTTGAGGTGGTATGTGCTGCAGCGAATTTTGTCTGCTATTAAAAATACATATTAATAATGTAATACATTCTAAAAGGAAACATTTGCAGTAGGTAACCATACATAAGTATTTTGGACCTGCATGTAAATAAAGTGCCAAATTAAGTTAGCCTAACTTCTGTTGCCATGTTAACTGGAAAATAATGCATTAACACAGAAAGGCCTGTTTCTCATATTGAATAGTTGTTTGTACAAAGATGTTCTTCTTCTCCTTGCTGCAGATGTTGCAACTTCAGAAGCCTATTGTTAGAGAATAGACACATCTTGTGTATTAGACAGCTGATAAAGAAGATGAAAGAAAATATTGTTGCAACATCGATTTGTGTATTTATGATAATGTGTGTTCCTAGATAAGGAGAGAGTGCAGAGCAAAGACCTCAGACCACAAGCGGCAGATATTACGATTTACTTCTCTGACTCTGTGACTGGAGACTCACCCTTTTAGTCTTTATTGCTTTTTTCACTTGAGGTTAATTACTTAGATTACTTAGATTATTCCTTGATCGTTCTTCTGCTAATTTGAGCTGAGAATGCTTTCCAGCTATGATGCAAAGACTTTTGAATTGAACTTTCTCTTCTCAGAACTCTTTACGGATTTCTGAACTGACGCTTTTCTTCTCTTAATCCAAATTCTGCTTAGAATCGGGAGTTTCCTTTATGGAACACACTTGTATTATCATTTTGACTGTGACCTTTACGAAAATTCTATTCGATTTCACAATCAAATATTGATTGATGGATTATATTACCTTTTAGGGCCTGATTACAATGTCAGATGGACCAGAGTCCGTACGACATCGTTTGGGAACTGGAACCGAACGACCTCCTATCGGTTTCAGCCGAGCAAGTAGGATGCGAGAAATAGAAATAGGGAAATTAGCACAGAAAAATCTCAAATCAGTCCAGAACCAATATAATTCAATATACCATTTTTGACCTCCCTCACCAACACTTGTATGTATTGTATTGTTTATATAGATATTCATATACCACAAATTGACATGAAAAGTAAGTGTCGGAATCTGTAGCAGAGAAGAGGTAACGATTTGAAACTGGTTATATTGGGGGATGCAAGTTGAGGACATATGGCCTACCGGCCAGAGCTGTTGACTTTGGAACTGAGGAACCAGGTTCCAGTCGTGGCCTTGGATCAATATCCTTTGGTTCTGGGCAAATCACGTATTTTCCTTGTGTCTAAAAACTGTGTATTGTGACCTCGTGCTCATGTAAAACGTTCTATTAATATTGAATATGGTGTTCCATGAGGATGTGAGTTTTCGATTTCTTTCTGAGGTGAAACCAATTTTGCATTGATTTCAAATGCCTTTATACCAATCTAAGGGTACCCAGATTTCTGCATCACTATTATTTTGTATTCTTAGAGAAATATAAAGTGTTGCCTAGTACAAAAAAAACTATGGGACGTGCAAAAAATGGGACAGCTCATTTTACATCATTTCAGATGCATACCTAACAAAGATTTACATTGACATAAAAAGTACAAGGGAAAGCAAGATGGCGGTGACGTAGAGCTCTGCGGCAGAGCCTCTACCCCTGACCCCCTGAAAAACCACTAATGAATCAGATCTTGGGCTCCGGATCTCGGGCGAGCTGACTGGCTTACCTGCAGGACTTGATGAGCACGAGTGGCGATCTCTGGGGCTCATCGGGACCCTTTTCGGTTACGGGTTCTTCATTGGCTGGTCTTTCCTGTTTTCGGGCGGAGACGCGAATCAGCTCGCTATTGCAGGAGGCATTGGGGACGTGTTGGAGGCGGGCGCAAGGCGTAACTTTGTTGCGAGTAGCGTCCAGGCCTCAGGACTTCTCAGGGTATTGCGTTGTTCTCTGCGTGCCTGGTTGGGCTGGCTGCGACTATCGGTGGTGTACTGGTCCGGAGAGTGTGCGCTGTTATTATCAGCGGGACTGCAGTTGCTGCCAACAGGACAACGCCCCCTGAAATAGCGAGACAGGCAAAGGAGACTGCAGGACGGAACTCAATCCAGCCACAGGGGGTGAGACAGGAACTCTCATCAGTGAACTTGGAGATAAATGCAGGTAAGCCTAATGAGGCTCATATTGCTAAAAAAACAACAAGAGAGCATGGGGGCAGGGAAATGGAGAAACCTCCTGGAAAGGGGACAGGCTGGGGGAAAGAAAACAAATGCACCAAAGGCTCTAGAAGAAGCAGGGACAGTTTTAGATGGGGGAAACACAAATGTCACTCCAGCTCCACCCCAGCAAGCCATTACAGATTTTTTCAAAGCTAGAGATGGTCTGGGGGATCAGAATCATGTTGTGCCCTCAGAGGAAGCAGGGATTAAGATTGCTGAGGTAAACCCCAGGGAAAGCATGGGGGCAATTCTTTGGATAGCAAGGAGGACCAGACAGATCAGGAGGAAAATGAAACACTACATGGCCAAGAGGTGGAGGGTGCTATATCTATATATAATGTACCAACTATGATGCCAATAGCAATGACAGGCGAACAGGTGATCTCAGCAAATACAAAATGTGATGTAAGCGAGAGAACCCATGAAGACATCAGGAAGGTACATGGTGCATCACTTGGCATCCAACCCTATGCTGAAGGTCCATCAGGGGGGCATCCCTCGATATTGACCTAGATGGGTTATTACCAACTGATATTATATCGGACGGGACAGATACATTTTTCTCTCTAACAGAGGACTCACATTTGGGAGCCGCCAACTCTGATTTAAGGCATAGTGAATCTGAATACAGCGTCACTAATTCAGGATCTAGTACTCTGGAAGCTCTGGAAACTGCCCTTAAGCACCAAAAATTTCGCAGGATCTCTAAAGGATCTAAGGAACACAAGGTGGCACGAAAGAAGAAGGGAAGCGGTATCTCTGGCTCTGGTCTGAAGTGGGACTACTCGCATACAATGATTATTGGTCCAACGGAGTTAACACCTGCCCCGGTGGGCAACTCTAATACAGAACATCAGTGCGAGACAGCAATAAATATAAATCCGGTGGTGAGCCTGATCCTGGAGTCAATTAAGGAACATCAGACAGAGACAAGGGCCGATTGAAAGAAGGCAAGACAGGCCACAAAGAAATTGGAAGGTGCAGTGCAGAAAGTTAGACGAACCTGTGCTGAAATCGGTGAAAGATTGGATACTATGGAAGTGAGAACAGCAGTTGTGGAAAAGGATTTGGTTGCTGTGAGAGAGCAAACAAAAACACATGAAGCTAAACTGACGGATGTGATGTGGAAATTGGAAGATGTGGAAAATCGACTGGCTGCTTTCAAGGGTAGGGTGAGGGAAATGGGAGGGGGGAGGAAGGGGTTGCTGGGGGGGTTTAGGTTGTGGGGTTTTGTGGTGAAAAATGTGAAAGCAAAATGCAGCTAAAGAATGTTTTGTCTTTATTATTGGATTTGTGGGAATCATTAAAAACTGAAAAACAATGGGGCTCATTAGGATGGCATAACAATCACCACCGCCGGGCCGGCGGTGGGGATTGTTACACAATCCTCATGTGAAATACACCCCGCCTTATTATGATGGCGGTGGGTATCGCGGCGGACACAAAGTCCGTCTGCCGCTTTTCCACTGGTCGGCAATCGTTACCATTGCCGGCCAGGTGGAGTTGGGCCACAAATATGGTGGCACTGCCAACCATATTAGGATATGGGTGGTTTAAAGGCCATTCCATGGCAGCGATGCCGCCATGGAAAGGCTGATGGGGATTGGCTTTGGGGGCCCGTTGCTGGCCCCTGGGGGGAGATGGTGGGGGTGCAATTGAGGGGTACCCGTGGTACCCCCCTGCAGTTCAATGCACCAAGTGGCAGGCACCGCGTGGTGCCTGCCACGTGGTGCAGGGAAATGCCGTGCATGCCCTTTTACCATTGCGGACGGTGCTGCAGCCAGAAGCACCGTCCACAATGGTAAAAGGCCAGGATCCTAATTGGGCCGGTGGGACCGCCGCACGTCTGGTGGTCGGTCCCATCATCGTTATGAAGGCATCATATTGAGCCCCAATGTTCGTATAAGATATGGATAGAGTGCTTCTATAGACACTACAGGTTTTATGTTAATATGATGAGAGGAAAGGCGACTGGGAAAGATGACTCAGGGTATTATGGCTAAGTTGCGCATTGCCACTATAAATATCTGTGGTCTTAACTACTGTGGTTCCTTCCACAAAAAGAAATGGAACAAACTAACTTTTGCTTACTTTTCGTAGGTCTAATTAAATTTGAGATAAAAATAATTGACTCACTCTCACTTTAAAAAAAATCATAGTGAAAAATAACTTTGCTACATTTTTGATTAGGGGCAATTTTCTTTTGTAAAAAGGTTTGGTGGAGACCAAACCGTTCCCTTCCATACTGCACAAGATGCAACTATGTTGAAAAATGCATTTTGACCCCTTAGCCCTTAACCCAAACTCGAAGGTATCAGCTATCTTTAAAAGGATACGTGAAGCGTTCACGTCAGACCCTTTTTCTTCCGCTTTAGGAAAAGGTGCAAGTTACAGAACAATGATAGATAAGAGCAACTCCCTACCACGGAAAACGACCGAGTCCCGCCCTGGCTGCCTCTTGATCCGTGACCGCGCGCCTTTCATCCAAGGCAACTCATTAAAAATGTATCTAGTGACACTTGTTCCTCGAATACTGGCGAATACAGCATTCACTCTGCCAGTACTGAGAGACAGCCCCCTTAACAAGCCCCGACAGGAGGACGTGGCCTGGGCCGGGCGGTACTGTCTATGAAGCATATTTCGACGTCGCTTCATTTGGTATTCCACCCTGAGCGATGCAGTGTTGGCGAGGACAGGGTTCTTCCTCCCCCTCACCCCTGTAAACATAGACGGTTCAGCTCTGCTACGGTTGTTGCAACATATTGTACTACATTGAAACTAATGCGATCTAATATGGCGGACGGCGGGAAAATGGAGTCGCGGCGAAAAGCCCGTTTTTCTGCATCTGCAGTCATTAAGGCCTAAATCAGTTCTGATGATGATGGTGGAGCTATTTGGTTCTGATAACTTAATTGAATGGGATCAGTGCTAAACGGAAGACAATCATAATTCTGAAACTTCAATTCATTTGATACAGCTTACAGCATGTCCTTGCAGGGGAGCCTAATATGAGTTTGCAGACGCCTTAATCGAATTTTGGTAGAACACAATTTTATGAAGTGCAGGGAGCTGGGAAGAGGTGATTGAACTAATGCACTGAATTATGCACAGTTCGTGGAATGGAACTTGCGCTGCTCCATAAAGATAGCGAGCCCGCAAGGCATGCCCTTGCAGTCAATAATTTGCAAAGCAAATATTTGATCCGGAATCCTCCATTTTGTTGACTAGTAATCAAGAACCGAGTGATGAGCGGAAACTCTTCACCTAAGGCTCGTGTGCTGATAAATTTGATGTTATTCCGCACTACTTAGGTGTCAGAAGTGACCTTAGGGACTAGTACCGTATACATTATCATTATTATTATAGATTGATCCTTCTTCTCTTGAATCATCCATGAATTTACTGTTTGTGGGGTACAAAAATATTGCGTTTTTTTATGTACGCCAACCTTCACTATTTCGTCAAGGTATGTGGACTTAGATTAGTAAATCTAAACTTCCTTACAAATGGTTACCTTGATGATATGGTGGTAGTCGATATTTTAGAGTCAATATATTCGGCAAGTCTAAGGGGCATATTATCAATCCAGGCGATAAAATTATCGCCGCTTTAGCACCAGAAAACTGCCGCTAAAACGGTGATAATGGGCTTGATAATATGCTCTATGGAATTCCAATGGAAGCCCATGTTAGACGTCCTTCACATTTAACATGGGCTTCAGTTGGAATTCCATAGAGCATATTATCAAGCCCATTATCGCCGTTTTAGCGGCAGTTTTCTGCCGCTAAAGCGGCTATAATTTTGTCGCCTGGATTGATAATATGCCCCTATATTTCTGTAGACGATATTTGGACATACAAACTTTGCTGTGTTCAGGTGCCTCTAGGACATTTTTAACCTTAAGCGAATGTTGATGTTCATCAGCATGAGACTAGGGCACCTGTCCCGATTGTTATGCAGAGGGTGCCCAGGTATCAACCTTCCTGTTGCTCATGGCAAACAAAACCAGATAAAAGCATAGGGGTCAAAGGTAGGACCTGAGGAGTTGATGAATCAAATCTTTTCAACCTTTGGGGAATGCCACTGTGATACAGATGTCCCTTTTTAGGTCTCGCCTGACCCAGCGCATGCGCTGGTCTGGCGAGACTTATTGAGAGGGCTCCAAAAAGTGCTACCAGGCCAGCCTAGAACCACAGTCCATGTGCGCGGGCGCGCTCGCGCGTCGCTCTTTACCGCGATTACTTTCGATTTTGCGGCTGCACGGCCACTTTGATGTTTGATCGCAATCGCGATCACTTTCATTTTCGCGGCCGCACAGCCGCTCTGCATAGCCAATAGGTCTCGCTTTTGGGACGTTATAAGTATTTAGTTATGCAACTGTTGCATGGCTAAACACTTATAAGGTCCCAAAGGCGAGACCTATTGGCTATGCCAATGCTTGTTTCAAACTACAGGCCTTTCTATTCTGTTTCAGAAGCTGCACTCTGGAAATCATTAGTGGAAAAATCATTTTTGCAACTGACTCGTTGCTCTTCAAATACATGCCTCGCCTCCCAACCCACTTTTTGCATTGCACATTGTACCACTGCAGGACCTATTTTACCCATAATGATGCGCAGATGTAAACGGAATTTACCTCATCCACCAACCAAAACCTTATGGAGTGTGTCATCATGTATATGAGTTTGGAAAGTGAAATAAATTTAGACAATCTGTGGAAGATTGTATAAGCTCTGGATCTGGCAGAATTTGGCCAGACCCTGATAAATGCATCTCAATACAGGTGACCAGGGGCTGGATTATGAAAACCACTGTACTGTCCCTTTCTCCACTGTGCCTACCCTCAGTTGGGCGCACCTGAAGCTGACCAGGCCGTTCACCATATTGCATTGAAAATGCACAGTCCTCAGTGCGAATGAGGGATCATTCCCACAGGACCAAAATGCGCACCTGCAAAGCATCTGTGTCCCCTTCTGTAATTCCAGAGGGCCCCTTGGGTGCAAACATGATGTGATGTGGTCTGTCGGCTACGCTGCCGACTTTGGTGCAGGAAACCAGGGTTCGAGCCTCGAGGTCGCGTCCACATCCTGTGATTCTGGGCAAATCACTTAATCTCCCGTGCCTGATTGTGTAATGTATATACGGTGCTCATGTAAAGCGCTCCAATACCTTCGGGTCGAGTTCGCGCTATATAAATATGCAACAAAAAAAAAACAAGGTGCAAATAGCCAATGTGTTCTGGTGACCTGTTAAACAGCCAAAGGCAACATGTGTTGAGCCTTTGGTATGCACATCACGAGCCTTCAGTATGACTAGCCGAAGCATTGCTTTCAAACTGGGATTTGTGTGCTATACAAATGAAATGTTTGCTTTGTTTCACATTGTTACCCATGCCTGGAGGGGCAGTGTAACTCTGCATAATCACATTACAGAGATACAGAGCCACAGTTCGGGGTCAGAGTTCAGTTTTAAGCTGGTTGGTCCTTTGTGTTACAGCACAGAATGTAACACGCTTGGCATTGAAATGCAGAACAGCACTTTCACAAAGCTGCTTCACTTGAAGCGGCTGATAGTGAAATAGTAAAAAAGATTGGTAGGCTTAGAGACTTAATTTGGGAGTATTAAGGATTTATATTTTTAAGCTCGCGAAGGGGCCTTGGTGGAGAGAGAGAGAGAGGATGGAGACATTGAGGTACTTTACTGGCAGATGCATCGTACAAGATGGGTTCGTGCAATGAAGAGTTTATTTATTTTTATTTTTATTTATTGTGAAAGTTTTATATAGCGCTGGCTAGACCCGGAGGTATCAGAGCACTTTACATGAGTTTACTGGACAATGCGTAGGAATATGCCATGCTATGGCAATACAGTGAAGTGTCAGGCAGCCATCTAGCAAAGGGCACCATCACATTACACAGAAGATTTTTCATTGGCAGTGAAAGAGAGGGTCTTGCAAAGTGCTGCTCTACCAGGGGCAGACAAAACCCTTGCGCCAGCCGTGACTAAGCCGGATGTTGTGGATGTGCAGAGGAGGTTCTTCCCAAATCATTCAAAGACATGTACCCTTGCTGAAGGGTGGCAATTATCATGTCTGTTTAAATCACACAGGGGGTCACAGGGAGAGCGAGCACCAAACCAACGACACAGTGCTCCCTAATAATCAAATTCAGTGGATAAGGTTAAAAACAGAGCTAAGGACTGTGCATCCGGCACACGCTTCACTTATTAGAGAAGGGTGGCTCAATGGTTAGAGCGGCAGACCCTGATGCAGAGGTCTGGCCCGGGATCAGGGTTCAATTCCCGCCTCGGCGGCTCTTGGGCTCAATTTCCTCGGACCTGCCTATTCTAATCATGGGTCCCACTCTGCAACTCTGGGCAATAGGTTGCGTAATCTCCACAACGGCCCCAACAGCGCTGGGATGCCTGGCTTCAGCTTGGGAGTGCCCAGGAGTGGACATTTCACAGGGAAAAGCTAGGAAGGGTTCCACAGCGGTATGAGTACAGCACCAGGACACCCTAGGGTAACAGTGCGCTATATAAGTACAACACATTTACATTATGAGGTCGACATGTTTCTACCTAGGTGATACTCTGAAAACTTATATTTTGCAGGCATTCCTCACGCCATGTTCATTGAAAGCATATGTCAAAGAAAGATGCCATTGAGTGTTTTTTCTTCAACGTGCAAAATATTGCACCTTCTAAGTTTCTATTCAAGAGGGCGACCCCTAGTGCCCCTACTTCCTTTACCATCTCATCATTCCTTCTATCCCTGCCCGGTGCTAGTACTGCTTCAGTATTTTATCCACCTGTCTTCTTTTACCACCTTCTGTCGCTCAGCCTATTGATGGTCCTTCTCCGCACTGTCTCACTCCCTGTTGTCAGTGTGGCGCTGCCCACCACCTACAGGTCCTTTTGTAGTCTCATCCTATCAGCCTCCTCCCTCTCTGTTGGTAGTCCTCCTTATGACGTCTGTGTTGGCCCACAGATTGGCAATATGTGAAAGGAACGGTGGGAGAAGGGTTCCCTAATAAAAACTGGTATGAAGGTGCAAAGGCTTTACTGGCCCATTCCACAGACTTTAATGAGCCTGCCCTCTTTCCTCCTTGGCCAGTGTATTTTTAATATGCCTTGAGCCATGAAGGATGATGGTCAGACCTGATTGTTGTTGAGCTAGTAATGATTGGTGGAAATCTGAAAGTCCCATCCTCTGGGGCTATTTGTAACCGGTCTCTTTCTAGTACTCACAAGTGTGACACCATCAGAGCTTTTCACACGCATCCTTTTGTTGCAGAATTTAAATACTTGTGTCAGTGAAATAACACCTATCTGTGTAGTTACCTGTACCCAGAGATGCTAAAGCGATGAAATCCGCTTGATCGGATCACCTAATCTCATACATCTCATTAGCTCTTTCCTGATTATGGAAGAGATCTTTGATTGTGGAGGGTGGTGGATTTTGGGTGCGGTGTAACCTCCAAGCTAACACTGACGCAACAGGGTGCAGTTAAATCATAGTGTAGTTTTATTTCCCCGTTCCACACTCCAATGGTCGAGATGGTGGATAATGCAGAAATACTGTGCACTTTCTCCACTGTCAAGCTGCAAAAACTTTAATTGTGCAATTTGTCCATTCAAGTATTTCACCCTATGTTACCTAAAGAAGTCTATACTGGAAATACGGGCGTGTGTAAAATTACTGCACCACTCAGAATCAGAAATTGGCACTAACACCACTTGCACTAGTTTTCCAATTCTGCATTCCGCTTGGAGTGAGAGCCTGAGAGGTGCATGAGCCGTACTCCAAAACCCACAATGCTTTTCAGAAACTCTGCCTCAAAGCTTATTGCAATGCTCAGTAGGAGTTATCGCATCAGCGCGTGGTCCACATTTGCATGGACTTGAGTGAATCTCAGTGGAAGAGTCAGTTTCAATACTAACTGAGTCATTCTTTACCCTGAGAACCAGACACTAATGAAATTGAATCAGGGGGCTCCTGCTGGGATCATAAGGAGAAAACAGAGCATGAAGCAAAGATCTAAGTTGGTGGGGAACAACCTTTACAACGCAACTTTTACAACGCACTACACTTACAACGCATTTTTTACAACGCAACATCCACTACAACGCATTCCATTACATAGCATGACACTACAACGCATTTTTAAAAACTACCTTTACAGCGCATTCCATTACATCGCATACTACCTTTACAACGCATACCATTACAACGCATAATATTACACTACACTATCCAACACTTACCCTACTGTTGCACCCCCTGGAGTTAGAATAGTAATTTTTACCCCTATACTATCCAACACTTACCCTACTGTTGCACCACCTGGAGTTAGAATAGTAATTTTTACCCCTATACTATCCAACACTTACCCTACAGTTGCACCCCCTGGAGTTAGAATAGTAATTTTTACCCCTATACTATCCAACACTTACCCTACTGTTGCACCCCCTGGAGTTAGAATAGTCATTTTTACCCCTATACTATCCAACACTTACCCTACTGTTGCACCCCCTGGAGTTAGAATAGCAATTTTTACCCCTATGCTATCCAACACTTACCCTACTGTTGCACCCCCTGGAGTTAGAATAGCAATTTTTACCCCTATACTATCCAACACTTACCCTACTGTTGCACCCCCTGGAGTTAGAATAGTAATTTTTACCCCTATACTATCCAACACTTACCCTACTGTTGCACGCCCTGGAGTTAGAATAGTAATGTTTACCCCTATACTATCCAACACTTTCCCTACTGTTGCACCCCCTGGAGTTAGAATAGCAATTTTTACCCCTATACTATCTAATACTTACCTTAAATGCAATTTAATATTATGCGTTGTAATGGTATGCGTTGTAAAGGTAGTATGCAATGTAATGGAATGCGTTGTAAAGGTAGTTTTTAAAAATGCGTTGTAGTGTCATGCTATGTAATGGAATGCGTTGTAGTGGATGTTGCGTTGTAAAAAATGCATTGTAAGTGCATGCGTTGTAAAAGTGTGCGTTGTAACGACATACATCCAAGTTGGTGAGGGGCGAATGCTGCCCTCCTACAGCTTGTTAGAAATATTCAAAACTTCAAGTGAAGGGCCACGGAAGGAGTCTTCAATTCCTGCTGTGGTTGTTGAATTGCATCTGGCCTTGATAATGGCTGCTAAAGGGTGTCTAATCCGAGACTTTAGGATGACATCTTTTCACATTTTTAAAAATATTATGTATGTGTTTTTTAATAGAAATGAGCTCAACTTATGCATAGACACAGATAACTGCAGGCTAACATTTGCTTTGCTTGTCATTGTTGATGTGGTGATAACAGACCTGCCAACTCACACGGTGCTGCAGTGTATCGCACAATATTGTCTCCCTTCACATGGTCAACCAGGGAGGAGCTGGTATGAGATGGTGGCAGGGAAGACGAGCTGGAAACCACTGCAAAGACTGGATTTTCAGCTTGACCTTCGAGGCTTTGAACAACTGATGTCCATTAAGGGATGTGAAAAAACTCAGGACGTGGGCTCCAGTCTCAGCAAGCCTTTTTTGTTTTGTGCAGGTTGGGGGTTAGGGGGTATAACTGCCTATTATGCAATTCTCAGCATGAGGCTTCACCCCCTCCAAGGCTCCACCCCCCTCTCCACACATGGCGATGTATTATTTTTTTTAATTTGGCAGATATTGTCAGAACCCCACAAGCCTTACCTGTATTGCTTGCGGAGTTATCTCGCAGGGACGACGTGAACAACCTCCACAGTTCCCCTCCCTACCTGAACAAGGTGACAACTAGACCCAGGCAAGGATGGGATCAGGGGAAGCTGCCAAAAGGGGGTCTGGAAAGGACGTCGTGAAGGAAGATAAGGATCCCACCAGACCGGGGCCGTTCTTCTGGGTATCGCCAGCTACACAAGAGAGAGAAGCTATTAGATGCGTCTACCTTGTTGCTATTGGGCATGCATTCATTCACAAACAACCATTCGGCAAGGAACACAGTAACCAAGAAACCAAAGTCACCTGGCTATGAAGGTCGGGCTCCGCTCGTGGATTGCCCCAGAAGAGGGTTGCGTCTAAGGCTTCCGACGTCTGTGATTAGGAAGACAGCAAGGGTTTAGGCCCGACGTGCATGCTGGCCAGGGATGGTGATGAACACAAGGGCGCTCCTGCGCAATGGATATGAACCAAAAGAAAACATGAACACACTTCCCTGTGTGTGCCATGGAATGAATAATCAGCAAACAAGAAGAAAAAGCGCTCCTGCGCTGGTGAAAGGAAAAAATGTCCCGATACCCAAGCGTCTACAGTGTGTTCCGGTTTGCCAGGGTGAGTGCGCTCCTGCTCTAAGGCCAACTCAAGGAGAGTCCGTGCCCACGCTTCCTCTGCATGACACGGGAGACAGGAGTGATTGGCGCTTCAGCGCCGTGCGAGGAGTTTAGGGGAAAGGTGCTCCAGCGCCGACAATAGTCCGTGCCCACGCTTCCTCTGCGTGGCACGGGAGACAGGAGTGTTTGGCGCTTCAGCGCCGTGCGAGGAGTTTAGGGGAAAGGCGCTCCTGCGCCGACAAGTGTCCGTGCCCACGCTTCCTCTGCGTGGCACGGGAGATAGGAGTGTTTGGCGCTTCGGCGCCATGCACGAAGTTGCTACCGCCGTGGTACGCTCTCCAATGCGGTGCTACCTAGTTCTCGTTAGGGATCCGTCCGGATGGAAGCTGGACCAGAAAGCTGGAGGTTTCAGGAGTAGTAGAGCAAACGGCAACGGCATCAACTGTGCAACTCAACTGGAAGCACTGACGGGAGCGAGCGCCGCGGCTATCAGCGGTCTCACCCGGAAGTGCTTCAGGGCTTCCTGTGTCTGGCACTAGACCGCTAACCATAGCGGTGTAATGCTCCGGCTGCCGGAACCCACCATGCGTTCGCGCATTCATACTTCCGGTCGTTTCCATGACAGATATTTGATAATGTTGACTTGTTCCTTATTGATATGGTTCAGGAGTCAATATTTTTTCCAGAAGAGTATCATAACACTCCAGTTTCCAAGATTAGGACCCCACTGCACTACATCTTCACCCACATATGAAAATAGCCCTTTATTGAAAATCCTAGCAGAGGGACAATGAATGAATGAATGTGCCCGTAATCTTAAATGTTTTTCTATTCAATGAGCATTGTTTTTGTGGCTGTCGATGAGGTTGACTGGTGTTACTGTTGTCAGTATTTGATTACATAATGTATTTAATAGTAGGCTCTATGCAGTCTGGTTCATCGGGGCACTGTACAGAAATGTTATTTAGTACAGTAGAACCGCCTTATGCAGACATTGAACAGTTTTGTAGATTTTGCACTTTGGGTGAAAAAGGGGTCTTATTTTATAAAATACACATAACATTTGAGGCATAGGGAGCGGAGTCATTTGACCAGAATTACACAATTTTGATGCAGTTTCAGAGTAATAACACTGTGCATAATTTTTACTAGGTGCCTGTAGTCTCGCCTAAACTGAGATGTTCTGACTATATGTATAAATTGGGATTTCTGTTTTCCCTATTTTACGCTAATTATATAATTTTCTCTGGTAGGAAATTTGGAGTGAGCAGAAAATGTCCAATCAGAACCGTGAAACTGGTTGTGTGTGTCATGGCCTCATGGATTACGTTCAGAACATGACTTTAGAAACTCCATAATCAATACAATGAAGTAGATAATTTATGAGCTGTTTGTGTACAAGGGCATGCCTTTGTATCAATGTTTTACGCAGAAGTTCACTCACATGTAGTATGCGTAAAACTCATCCTTCTTTGGAGTAGTTCATGTAGAAAAAAAATACCAAGTCTATAACCCAAGTCTCATGTCTTAGAGATCCTAACACAGTGTCACAAACTCAAAACTACTTTGACACAAGCTTGTCTTGCTCGCCCTAATATGGTTTAGCTTGATTTTTAGAGGCCAAAATACTTGATGACTATAAGGGAAAAAACCACATGTGTTATAATGCTTAGCTTAAGCCACACAATTTGGGCAGGTGTGGAAGTATGGATTAGAATGAAGTTCTCTTGGATCTTGGCTCAAGGTCTTACTGGTGGGATCCTTTAGGTGGTGGTATGGGCCTGCCTCACTGTACCTGTCCCTGACGCTCTTCTGCAATACCTAGTAAGTGACCGAGACTGCCAATATTTTGCTCTGGCTACCCACTGGTGGATGAAAATTGCACATGGGTACCTCATGTAAATTGTCACTCCACCCATCTCGTGGCGCAATTCCACCTCCGGATTGTGGATTCAAAAGAGGTGATGCATTTAAGTCAAAGCGAATTTGAACATTGTATTCATCTTAAGTTTGATGGGGTTGAGGGGCACTTCAAAGGCCTATGGAGATCAACGTGTATGAAAGTCCTTTCATCACTTCCTCACCCTCAAAGGGTCTAGAACTGGCCTCATTCTGCCAGTGCTACCTGTACTGTTGTCCATTTATTCCTGTCTCACGGGGTCACAGTTGTCCAGTTGATGGAGAGGGACAACGTCTGACTCCACCACCTCCCTCTGCCCTGGCGGAGTATGTCATCTCAAGACTTAAGAGAAATGGTAACCCAGGTTCGATATTATTAACTGAGCCGTGATAGGCACTGGAAACAGTGGCAGCTGCTCCACTAAGGCGGAGGACTGTTGCCCCAGTGTGAAAAAAGGAAAAATAAAATGACAATAATGATCATTATTGTTTTAGTTTTTTCTATTGCATGCAGTCAGTAGCCTTGTTCAATGTGGTGCGGGGCTGGCCAGAGCAAGGGAGGAGTGGTCTTCTGCACTCCCTAAGTGGTCATGAACTATTCAGTCGGCCCTCTTGGGGCGACCAAACAGTTTATGCACACTCTGCATGTTCCCCACCAGGCTGCATAGCACAGCATGTTGAGGAACATGCACAGGCTCCTTTTTCCCGTCTGAGCGCCGAACCACAGCACTCAAACCAATCACAACGCTGTATTATAGCATTGTGATTGGCTCAGGGGAGCCTGTGTACCGGGTGCTTTCTGCTGCTGGCTGGACTGGAGAAAGGAAGAAGGATAAAAGGACACAGGGGAGGCGGCGGCCGGCCGGCTGGCCGTTCCAAGGTAAGTGCTTTTGTTTCATAATTAACCATCCCCGCCTCACCACCCCCATCTTATAGCAGCCACTACTGACTGGAAACATACATCGCAACAAAAGAACACCCATTTACCTTAGGACTAAATCTGTTGTCCCATAAAATTCCACTGTCAATTCAAAATTCCTAATTTTAAGTAGTGTTTTATAGGACATGTCTGCAATGTTAAGCACTCTATCAAACAAGTGTTACTAATACTTAATGTATTGCCAAACAATTTGCCAACCTAAAAATAATGGAAGGTTGTGTTAACTTTACTAAGATCAAACTTTTGGCCCGCAGAACAAAAAAGGGGCCAACAGTGAGCATTAACCCACTGAGCCATCTTTGTGGCCTTGAAAGGCTCATTTGGATTGATTAACCATACCTAGTCCCAGTGATCATATCCTGCTTTGAAGTTTCTCCATTCAGAAATAGAACACGTCTCCTTCTTCACCTGCACGGTGCTTCTTGTGCGTGATATGGCCTTGAGTTGTTTGGGATGCAGAGCTGAAATTGAGGGCAGCAGGGAATTATTATGTCCTAGAAAAAAGGGCATTACTGATCGGTTAGTGCTGCTTCTGGGTATTAACTCATCCTTGGAAATTGACGAAAAATTGTATTTAAGAAAGTGATCATATATTATTCAGTTTAGTTTGACTTTGTGTCCAGTACAGGGTAGACACGGCTGTATATTTTCATCTCAAAAGGAAAGCGATTGATCCTTCGACCAAGAGGAGCTTCAGGCGTGCAAGTCCTAAAAGTGTAATGATTCCTCAAAGCAATCAGTTACGAAATTCATTAGATTTCTCTATGAGAATGACCTGTTTGCCTCTCGCCGCATACTTATATCCCATAATTCCACCATTCTATAACCTCCAGACCTCACTCTCTGGTGTGCTCAAAGTCAGTCAGCCACTGTGAAATTAAACACACCGCCATAGACATATCTTATATCAATATCTCACAGGCCTGTGGACAGACCAAGGGATTGCAATATAGGCTGGTTCTTTTTGGAAAGGTGCCAGGTCTAGGGCAAGGTTGGTCTCGGGTTAGATTAAAGACTCTGCCCCAACCCCACCTACACTTAGGAGGCCTTGGCCTGCATGCTTAGCTCCAGAATCCCCACCAGGCAGGGTTAACACAGCTCTGCAGCCGCAAATTGTGTGACAGGGTTAGCGTAATTGCACGTCAAATTCTGAAGTCAATTCTGTTTCATGCTGTGCAATTCAATGCAAATAATATATCATGGTTTTGTCATTTCAGGGATACTAAAGTTTGCTCATTTCAAATTAACCCCTTGAGTGCCCATGACGAGATGGTCTCGTCATGGGCCGCGGTTGCGCTGTGCCCATGACGAGACTATCTCGTCATGAACCCCGCCCGCTAATTCAACGCCCGGCACAGGGCGGGGAAAGGGCGGGGCACACAAGGGGTTAAATTAGCGTAAAGTATTCAGTGGTACACCCATCTACAATGACACACTTGATCAATAAAAGGTGCACCACTTTCATCCCGCGTATATAAGCAATGTCTTAAAACATGTTTGCTTGATTTCTATGATTCTTTCCATTCACACGCTGTAGGGCTACTGACCATTTTTTTTTTAAACAAGCAGCAGCTCCAGTCAACTTTGTTTTGGTAGATGTGCCTTGCTCATAGGTAAGCCCTTTTTGATTCCAACCGTAGACCATATAACAAATGTTAAACGATTTCCCTTCTAAAGTTTGCAAGTCATGTCAAAAACAGTAGTCTTGCGATATAGACATGAATCAACATGAATGCCCCAAGAAACCTTTAAAAGGGAAAGCAGTAAATAATTGAATGACATAAATATTGTTTATATCAGTCTGCTACATTGAATAGTTAACTAGCTGCTTAGACACTGCTAGTGAGCTGCTTAGACACAGATTACTGGAAGAGATCCAGGTGGCTGAGCTATGTGGAGCACACTTTTAAAGAAATAGGGCTTCCGGAACTTTTTAAAGATCGGTTCGTATGTAAAGGGATATCCAAACAAAAGGTTATCGATGGGTTTTCTCGAATGGCGGAATATAAGAGGTTGAAAATTGATGTGGGGAAGCATGCTCTCCGGTTATACCATGGAAGCACACCTGTGATAGAGGGAGGGTTCTCGTATCTAGCAATAGTAAATATCCCACAGCATAGATACATTTTGTTAAGGTTTAGAACTAACCTGATAGTGTGTATGCTATGCCATCCTGAAAACTCGTATAGCACTAATGATTTAAGTGTATGTCCGTTTGACAATGCATCAACTCAATCGGAGATACATTTAGTCCTTTTCTGTACATTATATAAAAAGGAAAGAAAAGCCTACCTGATGCCGATTTTAAATAAGATGAGGTTTACACAATGTCGGGTGACCTTATATTTTTTAAAATCTTTACCTGACCTGTTTGTCTGTTTTTCAATGGCCTCTTTTTTATGGGCTTGTTTGAAGAAGAGAAAGGGGATGGTTACGAGATCTGTGAGAGGTACCTAGAACAGTAATTGATCCTTTTTATGATATGTTGTAACATGATTGGTTTTTAATGATGCCATTTTATGAATTTGGGATGTGTATGTATTTATTCTTTTATGATCATTTTAAATTTTGATTGAATAAAGAGTTTTGATACTGATACTGAATAGTGAACTGTGCCAGCGTGCGCATATATATTAAACCCTGTTTTTGCTACCCGCTGGTGGTATCTGTAGCATGTTATCTTGAAACTATTCTAATGTTTATCGGTTTAATAAAAGCTGTTATAACAATGGATTACATATTATATATATATATATATAAGGCATTACAGCCTTTGTCAATGTCTATATATATTGTTTTTGTTAATAGAACATAATCAGGAAAAAAGATGGTAAAAATATTGCCTTCTTGCCTTATTTTCTTACTTTAATCCATCCTGCTCGAAGCGTCTTTAGATATACACACGAATTAAGCACTTTCCGCTGTAGTACAACCTAACTGCTGCCAGCATCACTGACTGGATACACCCACACATCCAATTTCCTGTATGGATGAGGAGAGATTCAATGATTTTGTGTTCATCCAAACAGGGTGTGATGGCCATGTCACACATCTGATTTTGTGCTTTAAGTTGATATGGGATCATCTGTGATGGTACTGCGGTGGCAGTATGCTGTGTTGCACTCATTTTGGTATTGCAAAGGGAAATTTGAAGTTATTAATGCTACTTTAGTTTTCTTGATTCCAGGCTTAGCTTGAGATCCTTTTCATACACATCAATTTATAGTTGTGATAATTTGCAACACAACAGTCCTTCATCCACATGTCTATGTTTGGAGTCAACAACCACAGTGGAGAGAGGTTGCCAGTGTCATGCGCACTCTGGTGGTTCCAGGATACAAGAATGTGACAACAATCCAGGTTCCGCAATAACCCACAAGTTGTTTTATTAAAAGGTGGTCCTTTGGTTGTAAAGCCTGCAGACTTACCCAGTTGTGACACTTTGCCTCACATGCTCTCCATCAGAAAGGAGATTGTGGCTTTCAGAAGACCAATTTAGACCGGGAAACGTGATTTAGTCTTTGGTTCTCAATGTCCTATAGCTGATTTTTATACTGTGCAGAACTGAGGAGAGTGGGCACCGTGCTGTGTATTGCACTCGAGCATGGAGTGTCCCACTGCGTTTAACTGGCTTAGCTAGTATGAGTTGAACAAGCAAAAAATGAAATGATTGCAAAGCCTCTGGGATGTGTGCCAAATCTGGGAAAGTAGGTCCACTTCAATAGCATGGTTGGGAGACCTTATTAAATATTAAGTTGTTGAGCAAACACTCTAGGGTGTTATTTCTTCTTGAAGTTCACCATAAACAAATCAGCACCTTCCTGCACGTGGTGATTATTGAAACAGGCATATTTGTGTAGAAATGATGTAAAGTACTTATATTTTACATATTTGATATGGTCCTCCTTCCTAAATGCATATCAGAGCCTTAGAGTGGGAAAAAGTTACAATTTATCTGTTCTATCTAATCTGATTAGTGGGTTTCAATTAAACATAAATAGATTCACTCGTGGCACATCACTAAGGCTTCTCAATGCCGCAGCCCTAAGCACAGAAAGTCGCGGAAAACTATGAAACCTGTTATGTGATGTCAAGCACAAGAAACTGAATATAGGAAATTAAAATCCAACTTAGTATGATTCTGTAACCAATGGAATTTGTTTGCAAATCTTAGTTGATTGACACTTTTCCTGTTTGAATAATGCCATAATTCATGCAAAAACTAATATCTGGCGAATATCATTTTCATGGAACATAAAGAATGACTTATGGAATTGTATTAGTATCAGAAGAAGAATAGTGTTCTGATAGTGTAAAACTAGTGCAGATACCAACTTTTCTAGATGAATTAGTTACATATTCATTAAGGTACACTGATAGAATGCTAGAGTGAAAGAATCAGAGGTTGCTGTAGCTGCACACCAAACTTCAACTTTCATATAGAGTGGTGGAAGTAATTTTTTAAAAAGCAAAACAGTTTGTCTATTTTTTAACAGACCATACATTTAAGCTATGTGATTATTGATTGGGGACCAAAGGTGACATGCGTCAAAACACCCCCACATTGTAATAAAGAATAGAGGAGGTTTTGTCTCCTCCTCAACTATTGTAGAATAATTAGACATTTCTGATTGGGGATAAAGGGATGCTACATGGCTCCTCCCTTCCATTGAAGTTTTACACAGTTTCGGCCTGGATAAAAATGAGGTCAGTGGTCTTCAGGACACATTTTCATGCTCTTACCATACATGAGGATGCCATTGTTAACTGAGTGAATTAGCCACAAAATTGAAATGTGACGTGGTGACTGGACTCCATATGTTCTAAATGACAAGTTTATCTTAGGCTCTGCTGGAATTTAAATTTTGCCAGCATCATTCCCATAATTTTGCTTTAGGCGAACAGCACAAGATTCCAGAGATCACGACAGAATGCCACATCGTGTAACTATACTGCTGTTTGTTACAAATTTAAAACCGCCAGACTGTGGGAACAATGTGAACGACAAGAACGTACATAGCCATTGTTCATTGCAATTTTCTTTGTGTGAAATACATCTTTGCATCAAACTTTGACGGGATGACCTATTTCATGCTAAACTATAGTGCTAAATGATGGATTTGCATTTCACATAACTATACATAATTTCACATTTTTCCAAAACTTTACATAATGACGCAAAAGCGAATTGGACACATATCACACGCCCCTGCTTTATATTCCACAGAATCTTTGAATACCACCTTATAGCTTTTGTTGTTGGTAACTTTCTAGTAGGAGTTGGTATGCTTGTCTCTACAGATGCTAAATAATAATATTGTCAATATGGACAACGTGATTGTATTGTAAGGGCGAGGGTTAAAGTTTTATAAGAACGGATCTAATGGATATTTATTTTTCTTATGTGAACTTAGAATGCCATAAGGGTTGTCTAACTGTTCTAGTCACCTGTGGAAATCAAGACGGCTACATGAGTTTCCAGTGAACAACCATCAAATAAAGGCGAAACTAGAGCGTAATCACAGTACTATTTTCTAAACCTCTTCAGAGTTAACCCATGTATTCTTGTTTCCTTTTTGTCTCTCTGTCAGTACATTTTATAAACATTACATTGCTTTGCACTCCATATTAGCAATCTACAGACCATAGGAGACTTTTGCTGGGCTCACCAATTTTCCAGCAGTGAGCGGACCAAGTTTGTGAGCAGAGGAGGGAAAAAATGCCCACAACAGTGTATGTGGAAATCTGACACTCTCCATAGTTGTCTCATTGGTGAGCGGATGAGAGTCCAGGCTTGTGTTACTTTTCCTTCATCCTCCATGTTCTAGATTCCTTTGGACCTAAGGCATCCCTTCCGGTCCTCATACTGAGCCTGAGTGGTGGGAGAAGTCTGGAACTCTAAGGGCTTCTTTGGGACCCCAGTGCTTTCTCTAATGTTCATTCATCAAGGCATGTGCAGGTGCCACAGCTCCACATACTCAACAGTAGGCAAAGAAGGCAAAAATATCCTGAGGTTACGCAAATCCTGCCACGGTGTATACATATGCCACCGAAGTAGGCAACAAGGTGTTTGCTATTTTAGTGGCAGATCCTATTCCCTCACTGCACACCACCTTCTACTTTCAGTGTGTCACTGGGAGGCACAAAAGAACATACACCACTGCTGAGATTCTTTAGTTTTGCACCATACGTTGTCATTGTCGGCTTTTTAGTGCCAGCTCCAGCGGGTTTGGGCAGGAGGCCATTCACCATCTTAGAGTTCAGTAATTCTTATGTGTGCCCTGCTGGAGCCCTAGTCAGACTCTCTACACCTTGAAACTAAAATGTCTTCAGCCTTCCTTTAGATGTTTCTAAGCTGTGTCATTGTCGGCTTTTTAGTGCCAGCTCCAGCGGGTTTGGGCAGGAGGCCATTCACCATCTTAGAGTTCAGTAATTCTTATGTGTGCCCTGCTGGAGCCCTAGTCAGACTCTCTACACCTTGAAACTAAAATGTCTTCAGCCTTCCTTTAGATGTTTCTAAGCTGGGATTCCTTTAATAACCATGGTGTTAAGACAAACGTTTACTTTAAATTTCTTTGAGATGAAAAGTGCCCGACGGTCAGAAGCTCTTACACTGTGCTGTCAGCAGACAGTGCACCTTAGAATATGCTGTCCCTGTGTTTTTAAAAGAGTGTCTTCGGATTGTGCTTGAGCAGATGTAGTTCCCATATGGGGGGCAAAGCAGAGTTTGACATTTTAGTATTATGAATAAACAAAACTGTCTAAATTGGAAGTTGATCATTCTAATGTTTTACAACAACTGCATTCTTTCTTGCACCATAAGAGCTTTTGCTGAGTGACTGGAAACTAACTATAAGCAGAAAAGCCTGACACCAACTTTTGAATACAGCAGCTGAGTCAGGTCGCTTGTCCTTAACACATCTACAGTATAGACTTTCGGGGGCATTTTTACAAGCCCCTATCTGCACCGGAGCATAACTTTTTTTGAGGTTCCGGTGGCGTAGCACCATTTTCCATATTTACAAGGTGGTGCTAAGTCAATCTGCATGGCTTAACGCCACCTTGTAAATATGCCCCTTTCCGCTGCAGTCCTCTGCGGCAAAGGGGCATGCAAAGGGTGTTGCTGTGGGCAACATTTATTGCTGTATTAAGCTGCCCCAGATTTACAAGGCTGAGGCAGCACCAAAAACTAACCCCATGAAATATGAGACACCAAAAACTGACACCATGGAATACCAGGCATTAGAATGGCGATACAAGGAGAAATTAATTTTGCCTGGTTTTTTGCTCTTTCCACTTGTGGTGTATTCAGCAGCACACATAGAAAGCACAAATCGCCATTATTGATTGTTTATGCCTAGGAAGGTGTCCCTTCCAGCACATAAACAATCGTCCCTGTAGCGCAGGCCCCATTGCAACATGGAGGCAAAGTGCCTGCGCTGGCGCTAGGCAGCTTTTTTGCACCGCTAGTGGAAACACAGGGGTGCGCCCATCATTGCATTTTCAAAATGTTCATGCGCAGCGCTGACAAATGTGGCGTAGTGCCACGCTCCAACATTTGTTTGTAAATATTACCCTCGACATTCAATGTCAACACACACCCAGAAAACTGTGGCCTACATGAACGTTGATGTGCCAAAAAAAGCGGAAGCAGTGGAAGTGACATCTGCACACTTGGATCCCTCTTGACACCAGAAGGCGGCCTGTGTCCTATCCTTTATCACTTAAAAGCCTCATAGTTGTTACATATTTTACAATTTTTTATAGTCTATGGTCCTTAGTTTTCTTGGGTCCTAAGCACTTTTTTGGGCTGTCGAGGGACTACAGTAGTACAGAGAGGGGCAAAAAATAAAAAGCGCACAAAGAGTCCTGTGTACTTTCTGTAATTGATATTGTTATCATTATGAACCCTATGTCTTATTTTCACTTATTTAGAGCCGTTTTACAAGCATTCGGTCAGGAGAAAATGATGTGGGTTTGAGCATCCCTTTGTAGTTACAACCAAGTTCCTTTCCGTTTTCAGTCATATTGAATGCTAGAAAATCTGGAAATCCCCACAGATGTTAAGCTTTGGTTTAGTGCATTTCTATAGCAATTTTAAGTCTCTGTAACATTTTAAATTTCATCTGACGCAAATATGGAACTCTGTGGATCATTTCGTTCAACATGATTGCTGTTTTGTACTAGTGTTCTTACTGTTCTTAGATCATGTATAGCGCCAAGACGCCTTCGGGCATAAGTTGCGCTTTATACATTTTTATTCAATTCAATTAATGATTCAACTGAGGCATTTTTTCCCTTGAACGTCTGAGTGGTGAACTGGGTTCAATCTGGAAATTTCGGGATAATTTTACAGGTGCACCGAGCAAATGTGGAGATTGCTAGAACGTTTTGGAGAACCCCAAAGTATAGCTTAAGATCTCAGGGCCATCTTGTGGAGCCACTGAAACAACCTGTAAGACATCTGGTGAGTCTTAGGGAGACCCTGCAATACATCTAGAGTTCTGTTGAGGAGTTTAGTGATGCACCTGAGCGAACCTAGAGATCTCTGAAACATCTTAGAGATGCCTTTGTCCAATCTAATCATTGAGATTTATTCAACAGATCGACCTTGCTATCGACCTTGGCAAACCTGTGCGGTGAATACATTGATTTTCTGCATTTGAACTAGTTTTACAATCAATATATATAGTTGTCTATTCGGAAAAATACACGAGTCGCGTCTAGTAGATACATTAACCATTCCAAGTGATAAAGGAATCTAAATGGATAGAGTCCAATGATGTGATAAAATATTTGTGAAGTTGTCTGTTACATCTATGAGATGGTCTGATAACGCCTATTCCTCAAGAGTATGTCTTTGTGAATCCGAGGATTGGCAAACTGAGGTGTCGGCAATTAAACACTAAGGGGCATATTTATGGAATAGTGGTGTTGTGCAGCGCAGCAAGTCATTTTGCTGCTTTGCGTTGCTGGGAAAGGGCAAGAATGCACCGTATTTAAGCGCATTCCTTACTTTCCTCTCACGCTGGCACCCTTTTGACAGCCTAGCGCCAACGCAGGCACCCTTGCACTATGGTGCAAGAGTTCCTGTGTTGCATGTAGGATTGTTTTTGAGCATAATGCAGCACACATAAAAGGAGGAAGCAAAGAGGAGAAAGAAATATATTTTTCCTCATTATGTCTCACCTGGGGAGGAATATCTTTAAGGGGTATTTACAAATTCACAAGATCTTCTAAACCTCGGCATGTGTCAAAAACCATGGGAGTTGCATGGGAACACCCACACAATGTCCAGGGAATGCCTACGCACGGCAGAGTAACCAATGCAGCGATTTGCACTTCATTACTCCAGATTTTAAGGAGCCACTCAAAGTCACGCAAAATGGCTCTGCATGGCTCCAAAATCTGACTTAAGGTTTGTTGCGCTCTTGCACGACGTTGCATGGTGCAAAGTGACGCAAACCGGGTCATAAATATGTCCTACATTTTTAAACAGGAAGGAAAAAACATTGTCATTGCCCCTACACTATTCTGCCTCTTCATAAACGGTCTAATTGAACACTTGCCAAATATAAAGGATAACGATGCCCCTAAGTTAGTCACGGGGAAGGTACCCGCACTTATGTTCGCGGACGATACCCGTTTGCTGTCAAAATCGCCAATGGGTATACAGCGTATACTTGATGGTTTCGCGAACTTTTGTAAATTGCGGGGCTTGGAAATCAACCTAACCAAGATTAAATTTATGATTTTCAACCCACCCCGGACTACACGCCCTAATCCCGCCTAAATGGCATACCCCTTGAAAGGGTGAGGACTTTTGAGTATTTGGGAGTCACTCTTTCTGAGAATTTACAGTGGGGGTTTCAGCTGGCCAAGGCAAGCCTTAAGCTTACACAGACCGTGGGCGGTATTTTGAAAATGCACAGAGCCTCAGTATTTAAGCCAGCAGCCCCGGTTATGGAAATCTATAAAGCTCAGGCCAGGGGGCCTCGCTTTATGGGGCAGAACTGTGGGTTTTTGCCCAACTCCTGATCTAATGAAGGTTGAGATTAATTTTATGAGGCAGCTTATAGGTCTCCCCGCAGCACGCCTCTAATTCCTCTTCGCTTGGATTTGGGTATGAGGCCTATTGAGGAGGAGGTAGCGATTAGACCTCTTACATTCTGGCGGCGGGTTTGGGTGACCCCGGAGTTGTCTTCTTACAAAGCTGAGCTCAAGGAGATTTTGTCACTCACCGCCTCCAAGAAAATACCCTGGCTTCGCCATATCAGGGATCTTGAGCTGAGGATGGGCAGGTCTGATTTGTGGCAATCTCCTGAGGCCGCCTGCCCAACTCTAGCCAGGACTGAACTGGTGAGGCTCTATTGGTACGCCAACATTACGGCCATCCAGGGAAGCTCACAGGGAGTTGGCCGGATAACTGCTGAGATCCTCCAGATAAAAGATGTATACAGAGGCGAACCCTTCCTGGATCTGATCCATTGCCCTGTGGCCAGAAAACTGTATGTCCAGTTTAGATTAGGGAATCTCACTAGCCACACTTACAAGCAAATGGGCTAAAGAGTCCAAGGCTGAGTGTCCCGTCTGTAATTACAAGCTTGAGTCAGAGGCACATGTTTTGTTTTTCTACCCTGCATATCAACTGCCCCGGAATCGCTGGTTAATCCAAATTTGCAGAAATTTGGGTTTTGTGAGACATGCCCAGGCGTACCGAGTCTTAAAATACGACACGCACCCCCAATCGTGTTTGCTGTGTCTCGTTTTCTGAACCATATGTGGCACATACGCCAGGGAGTGATTAAGATTCAATCTGGGCAGACAGGGTTGTAGGAGGTTTAAAGGTTTCTTTTGGTTCTATGGCAGTGGCTTTATGTCTCGCCAATACCTCCCTGTATTTGTAATTTTTAAGCATACTTTTAATCATTTTATATCTTAAGTTTTTAACTGATATTAGCAGTGTATGAAGATATTTGTGGCCCAATTGTGTTATTCGGTAATAGTGGGAGAACTTTGCTATTGTAAGGTATTTGTAATAATTGAATTTACAACTGAAAGTGTTTATTCTTTTTATTCTTTTTAGTGAATTTTATCTCTTTGTGATTTTATATTTCTGTACTTTTATGGCCCTAGTGGCCGAAATAAAGTTTAACCTGGAAAAAACATTCCAAGACTTTCGGAGCCTCATTTTGGATTCAGTTCCACATTCATCCATTAAGAAAGTGGGTATCATCACCACAAAGCAGCATCCAGACCTATTAGTGATAGAAACCTAGAAGACTAAATTTACATGTTCTAGGTGCACTGGGCCCCAAGAACCACTCACTTAAAAAAGGAAGGAAAGAGAGGACGAGGCAGATATGTCTTACAACCTAAATGAAATGCTATGTCAGCTTGAAATTTAACCTGATCAAATGTTTTTTTACTAGATATCTGTTTTGCACTTTTCTGCTCTGCATTTAGGTCGAATGTGCAACCTCTTCCTGATATATACATATCGACTACCCTGCCAGAAATAGTCGTGCATGTGGCAGTGGGTTAGTAGTTGTTTTCTGGTTGTTCTTTTCTGTAAATTAAACTTGATTAGTTAAACAGCACAAACCACAAAAAGGGATTTCTAATGTTTTGCATTACCATCATAACATTGATTAAAATCTTGAGAAGGTCTACTGGGTTTTGACCTACAGGTTACACACAAGTCGCTGCATCAGGTGCATTAACCCACTCGGTTATTGCACCCAAACATACGTGGTCGGAATGGACATGAGGTTATGTAACGTTTTTCTCTTGTCGACTTACGCCAGTCCTGCAAATACTTAGATCACTACTCATAGATAGCACAATTTTCTACATGTGGGGTTTTTACATTAAAGTCATGATTGTTGTGCCCACCCTAATTGTTTGAGAAAAAATATGGCCAATATCTGTCCAATTCAATAGTTGAGAAAACAGTTTGAAGGTTAATGCTCGAGAAAACACCACATCCATATTGACTGCCAACGAGAACATGAGAGGAAGTAGTAATGCATATTTTCAGTACTGGCCATGCCCTCTGTTGTTAGCTCTGTGAGAGTGTTGTTTTGTACACACAGTACTTGAAAACTGTTGCAGTTTTCAGATGTTTCTGAGTTTGTGGTGCTGACCCTGCTTTGTAATTAGGATCCAAGGAGCTTGTAATCCTGCTCACCGAGTTGGACAAAATGAAAATCTTGTGCTTCATAAAATTGCAACATTCTGAATATTCTTGCCCTTCTATGCCTCAGGCAAAAGTTCCACTGAAAATATTATGGCTGGGGAAATTCCAAAGCAACAAAACAATTTGTGGCTGCAGAATCATAAATGAAATGCAATCTCCTAAAGATTTTTCACAATTTTTGCTGAAAGGAAAAATCCAAAATATTATTCTGCTAGATTTCTTTCACCAAATACGTGTAAAATCTCCTAAAAGGTTTTTATTTCTTTTTTGAAAAACAAATCGGCTAGTTTGTTTTAGCAAACAAAATTGGAGAACTCCATTTTCTGAAAAAGATCAGTCCACAAAGTGTGAACGAACAGTATTTGCCTTTTTGCTATATAATAGCAAATATATGAAGATATATTAATATATCTTCAACAAAACTCCACACCTCCACTCAACTAGAGTTCCAATGCACCGGAGAGAGAGCCCACAGGTATTTTAGACAAAAAAAGTGTTTATATTGTACACCATTTGTGCAAGCGTGGACGGTCAATGCGTTTCGTCGCCTGCCTTCAACTGGACCATATATATGATGTGATCAAGTCCCCTTGTAGGGATAAAACGCGTAATGGCTGCCGTTTTGTTGATGTGAACCGACATGAAATAAATCAATCGGTATTTTAAGAAAATCGTGGTCCGTGCTCTTTTTTGCTGTTGCTGAAGGAAAAGCGCGGATTGGAAGAGTGCTTGGCGATATATATATATATATATATATATATATATATATATATATATATATATATATATATATATATATATATATATATATATATATATATATATATATATATATATATATATATATATATATCCACATCTCAAGGTTTCCCATTTAGGAGAGCCACAAACAGGTAGGTATTCATCCGTTTATTTTAACAAAAGTTGCAGCGCAGTAGATGGGAAAACACCAACAGTTCAAAAGCCTGACGCGTTTCATGCGCTCTCGCATTCCTTCAGAGGCTTGGATTCAGAACAGCGCATGTTTGCAAAAGGCACCACTTGATTTAAAGTCTCACCACCTGCCCCAGTGGGCGTTGGCTCTCCCAGAGCCTGCTGGTCTACGTAGTGCCTAAGTGTTACTTCAGTGAGCTGCTTTGCATGCGGTGCACAATGTCGAACATAAAAGACCCCAGTGGGTCTGGAAGGAATTCCTCACATTACCAGGCTGCAAATTCCTCTTTTGTAAAAACGACCTCTCTGCCCTTCGCGCTGCGTGCCGGTTGACACCAGCTGGTCCACTTTTTCGTGGCAGGGCTCCCCCACGACCGGGGTCAGCCGTTTACAAATCCACATCTCAAGGTTTCCCATTTAGGAGAGCCACAAACAGGTAGGTATTCATCCGTTTATTTTAACAAAAGTTGCAGCGCAGTAGATGGGAAAACACCAACAGTTCAAAAGCCTGACGCGTTTCATGCGCTCTCGCATTCCTTCAGAGGCTTGGATTCAGAACAGCGCATGTTTGCAAAAGGCACCACTTGATTTAAAGTCTCACCACCTGCCCCAGTGGGCGTTGGCTCTCCCAGAGCCTGCTGGTCTACGTAGTGCCTAAGTGTTACTTCAGTGAGCTGCTTTGCATGCGGTGCACAATGTCGAACATAAAAGACCCCAGTGGGTCTGGAAGGAATTCCTCACATTACCAGGCTGCAAATTCCTCTTTTGTAAAAACGACCTCTCTGCCCTTCGCGCTGCGTGCCGGTTGACACCAGCTGGTCCACTTTTTCGTGGCAGGGCTCCCCCACGACCGGGGTCAGCCGTTTACAAATCCACATCTCAAGGTTTCCCATTTAGGAGAGCCACAAACAGGTAGGTATTCATCCGTTTATTTTAACAAAAGTTGCAGCGCAGTAGATGGGAAAACACCAACAGTTCAAAAGCCTGACGCGTTTCATGCGCTCTCGCATTTCTTCAGAGGCTTGGATTCAGAACAGCGCATGTTTGCAAAAGGCACCACTTGATTTAAAGTCTCACCACCTGCCCCAGTGGGCGTTGGCTCTCCCAGAGCCTGCTGGTCTACGTAGTGCCTAAGTGTTACTTCAGTGAGCTGCTTTGCATGCGGTGCACAATGTCGAACATAAAAAACCCCAGTGGGTCTGGAAGGAATTCCTCACATTACCAGGCTGCAAATTCCTCTTTTGTAAAAACGACCTCTCTGCCCTTCGCGCTGCGTGCCGGTTGACACCAGCTGGTCCACTTTTTCGTGGCAGGGCTCCCCCACGACCGGGGTCAGCCGTTTACAAATCCACATCTCAAGGTTTCCCATTTAGGAGAGCCACAAACAGGTAGGTATTCATCCGTTTATTTTAACAAAAGTTGCAGCGCAGTAGATGGGAAAACACCAACAGTTCAAAAGCCTGACGCGTTTCATGCGCTCTCGCATTTCTTCAGAGGCTTGGATTCAGAACAGCGCATGTTTGCAAAAGGCACCACTTGATTTAAAGTCTCACCACCTGCCCCAGTGGGCGTTGGCTCTCCCAGAGCCTGCTGGTCTACGTAGTGCCTAAGTGTTACTTCAGTGAGCTGCTTTGCATGCGGTGCACAATGTCGAACATAAAAAACCCCAGTGGGTCTGGAAGGAATTCCTCACATTACCAGGCTGCAAATTCCTCTTTTGTAAAAACGACCTCTCTGCCCTTCGCGCTGCGTGCCGGTTGACACCAGCTGGTCCACTTTTTCGTGGCAGGGCTCCCCCACGACCGGGGTCAGCCGTTTACAAATCCACATCTCAAGGTTTCCCATTTAGGAGAGCCACAAACAGGTAGGTATTCATCCGTTTATTTTAACAAAAGTTGCAGCGCAGTAGATGGGAAAACACCAACAGTTCAAAAGCCTGACGCGTTTCATGCGCTCTCGCATTTCTTCAGAGGCTTGGATTCAGAACAGCGCATGTTTGCAAAAGGCACCACTTGATTTAAAGTCTCACCACCTGCCCCAGTGGGCGTTGGCTCTCCCAGAGCCTGCTGGTCTACGTAGTGCCTAAGTGTTACTTCAGTGAGCTGCTTTGCATGCGGTGCACAATGTCGAACATAAAAAACCCCAGTGGGTCTGGAAGGAATTCCTCACATTACCAGGCTGCAAATTCCTCTTTTGTAAAAACGACCTCTCTGCCCTTCGCGCTGCGTGCCGGTTGACACCAGCTGGTCCACTTTTTCGTGGCAGGGCTCCCCCACGACCGGGGTCAGCCGTTTACAAATCCACATCTCAAAGTTTCCCATTTAGGAGAGCCACAAACAGGTAGGTATTCATCCGTTTATTTTAACAAAAGTTGCAGCGCAGTAGATGGGAAAACACCAACAGTTCAAAAGCCTGACGCGTTTCATGCGCTCTCGCATTTCTTCAGAGGCTTGGATTCAGAACAGCGCATGTTTGCAAAAGGCACCACTTGATTTAAAGTCTCACCACCTGCCCCAGTGGGCGTTGGCTCTCCCAGAGCCTGCTGGTCTACGTAGTGCCTAAGTGTTACTTCAGTGAGCTGCTTTGCATGCGGTGCACAATGTCGAACATAAAAAACCCCAGTGGGTCTGGAAGGAATTCCTCACATTACCAGGCTGCAAATTCCTCTTTTGTAAAAACGACCTCTCTGCCCTTTGCGCTGCGTGCCGGTTGACACCAGCTGGTCCACTTTTTCGTGGCAGGGCTCCCCCACGACCGGGGTCAGCCGTTTACAAATCCACATCTCAAGGTTTCCCATTTAGGAGAGCCACAAACAGGTAGGTATTCATCCGTTTATTTTAACAAAAGTTGCAGCGCAGTAGATGGGAAAACACCAACAGTTCAAAAGCCTGACGCGTTTCATGCGCTCTCGCATTTCTTCAGAGGCTTGGATTCAGAACAGCGCATGTTTGCAAAAGGCACCACTTGATTTAAAGTCTCACCACCTGCCCCAGTGGGCGTTGGCTCTCCCAGAGCCTGCTGGTCTACGTAGTGCCTAAGTGTTACTTCAGTGAGCTGCTTTGCATGCGGTGCACAATGTCGAACATAAAAAACCCCAGTGGGTCTGGAAGGAATTCCTCACATTACCAGGCTGCAAATTCCTCTTTTCTAAAAACGACCTCTCTGCCCTTCGCGCTGCGTGCCGGTTGACACCAGCTGGTCCACTTTTTCGTGGCAGGGCTCCCCCACGACCGGGGTCAGCCGTTTACAAATCCACATCTCAAGGTTTCCCATTTAGGAGAGCCACAAACAGGTAGGTATTCATCCGTTTATTTTAACAAAAGTTGCAGCGCAGTAGATGGGAAAACACCAACAGTTCAAAAGCCTGACGCGTTTCATGCGCTCTCGCATTTCTTCAGAGGCTTGGATTCAGAACAGCGCATGTTTGCAAAAGGCACCACTTGATTTAAAGTCTCACCACCTGCCCCAGTGGGCGTTGGCTCTCCCAGAGCCTGCTGGTCTACGTAGTGCCTAAGTGTTACTTCAGTGAGCTGCTTTGCATGCGGTGCACAATGTCGAACATAAAAAACCCCAGTGGGTCTGGAAGGAATTCCTCACATTACCAGGCTGCAAATTCCTCTTTTGTAAAAACGACCTCTCTGCCCTTCGCGCTGCGTGCCGGTTGACACCAGCTGGTCCACTTTTTCGTGGCAGGGCTCCCCCACGACCGGAGTCAGCCGTTTACAAATCCACATCTCAAGGTTTCCCATTTAGGAGAGCCACAAACAGGTAGGTATTCATCCGTTTATTTTAACAAAAGTTGCAGCGCAGTAGATGGGAAAACACCAACAGTTCAAAAGCCTGACGCGTTTCATGCGCTCTCGCATTTCTTCAGAGGCTTGGATTCAGAACAGCGCATGTTTGCAAAAGGCACCACTTGATTTAAAGTCTCACCACCTGCCCCAGTGGGCGTTGGCTCTCCCAGAGCCTGCTGGTCTACGTAGTGCCTAAGTGTTACTTCAATGAGCTGCTTTGCATGCGGTGCACAATGTCGAACATAAAAAACCCCAGTGGGTCTGGAAGGAATTCCTCACATTACCAGGCTGCAAATTCCTCTTTTGTAAAAACGACCTCTCTGCCCTTCGCGCTGCGTGCCGGTTGACACCAGCTGGTCCACTTTTTCGTGGCAGGGCTCCCCCACGACCGGAGTCAGCCGTTTACAAATCCACATCTCAAGGTTTCCCATTTAGGAGAGCCACAAACAGGTAGGTATTCATCCGTTTATTTTAACAAAAGTTGCAGCGCAGTAGATGGGAAAACACCAACAGTTCAAAAGCCTGACGCGTTTCATGCGCTCTCGCATTTCTTCAGAGGCTTGGATTCAGAACAGCGCATGTTTGCAAAAGGCACCACTTGATTTAAAGTCTCACCACCTGCCCCAGTGGGCGTTGGCTCTCCCAGAGCCTGCTGGTCTACGTAGTGCCTAAGTGTTACTTCAGTGAGCTGCTTTGCATGCGGTGCACAATGTCGAACATAAAAAACCCCAGTGGGTCTGGAAGGAATTCCTCACATTACCAGGCTGCAAATTCCTCTTTTGTAAAAACGACCTCTCTGCCCTTCGCGCTGCGTGCCGGTTGACACCAGCTGGTCCACTTTTTCGTGGCAGGGCTCCCCCACGACCGGGGTCAGCCGTTTACAAATCCACATCTCAAGGTTTCCCATTTAGGAGAGCCACAAACAGGTAGGTATTCATCCGTTTATTTTAACAAATTTCACGAGAGCGCATGAAACGCGTCAGGCTTTTGAACTGTTGGTGTTTTCCCATCTACTGCGCTGCAACTTTTGTTAAAATAAACGGATGAATACCTACCTGTTTGTGGCTCTCCTAAATGGGAAACCTTGAGATGTGGATATATATATATATATATATATACACACACACACACACACAAAATGTGCTTATTTACTTTATTTTAATATTTTTTTTCGTACACAAAATCCCTTTTGTGTAATTTTTTAACGAAAGCATTCTGCAGACTTTACAATTCCTTTACAGTTTTTCAAGTACGCTCATGATGTGTGCGGAAGAGAAGTCTGGAAACTTCACAAATTGCAACTTAAAGTCCAGCATTCTTATGTCACACCTGTTATAATCAAATGAGCCAAACGTGTTAAGTGGTTCCTGCAGAGATTTAAGGCCCTTTCGCAATTGATTAATCCTAAATAAATCTCTTGACTTCTAGTATTAAGTGAAAATAAAGTCGTAGACATTGCTGTATTGTTCCACAGCCCTACACCTAAGTTCCACTGCTTTCCTGCCTTTCAGGCAGTGATGTGGTATGCAGTTGGAGCTAAACTACTATGGCCAAGATGCACAGGGGTATGATTTTGATAAGGAAGTGAGGATGGAAATGAGCTTGGGATGTTGAACGAACAGGAATAGCTTATTGCAAATAGTTATAATACGCTACACATTACATTTTGTGGGTAAGGTTATGCAGATAGAACAGCAAATTTACAGTCTGTGATTTTTCTTCTTCAAGTTATTACTTCAGTATGTTACCCCAATTGGCTAAATTGGTGTCGGCAAAGAGTACCGCTTCCAGAATGCACTGGGTTGTTTAATAAAAGTGCAGAACTGGAAAAATGGGGATTTACTGTCATGGATCAGTCAGACAATCCTCTTTGTGTACACAAAAAAATGCTTGGAAGCCAGGGAAGGCACTTTTAGTCAATATGGAATCTAACAACTGGAATTGTTTGTATTTTAGATCTAGCTTGAAACTCTATGTGTCTGCAAAAAGTGTTGTTGCCAGTTCTTAGCAATATACATTGTGGGGGGTTGGCTCCACCAAGGGGAATTTTGCACTCTTTCTTCGTGTTATTGGATACTTTTTGCAGTATTTTGCTTTCCAAGAAGTGCCTCTATTGCAATGCACATGGAACTAATTTGCATCTTAAAAGTGAAATCCTCAATGGTTTGCAACATTCGATTCTTTCTCTCCTATAAGCATTCCTTGAAAAAGAAAGCAGTGCTTTTTTTGCTACTTTTTCTCAGTATTGGTAAAGTCTGTGGGGCAAATATTAAAGTGATAAACAGCATTTGTTCATGCAACACATGCAACTTACATTTACGAAAGTCTACATATATATATATGCATGGGCACATTAATGCCCGACCAATTGGCTTTGCCTGTGCTTGCATTTTTTAAACCACATGTGAACATGACGATCTGCATGATGTTTACTTTATAATATTTCTTGCAAACGTTCTTGCTTCTTTTGGAAGCCAACTTAAAAATTCACATAGATTTGCAATTTTAGCTCTTTTTGAGAGATGCGCGTGCTGTATAATGTTTTTTCTATATGGTTTATGATGTTTTCAACTAGTTTGAATATGTAAAGTTAGTGAGCTATTTAATTCAGCCTTTTTTTCTGCAGAGTTTAAGTGCATAACTCAGTGTGATTTCAGAGCTTTGTTGCCTTGTTGGTGCATATGGCAGCTCATGGATATTTATGTTTTGGAATGCAACAGATGTTGTCTCTTATGTTGTGCTATCACCAGCGTTCTTTTTGCAGGATTTTGTTTTCTGTCCGCTGGCTGTAGCGGTTTTATGTTGGCGATATTATGCAAGTTTCTCCCAGCTATGTTGGAGATATTATATATGGTTCTCCCAGCTATGCACCTGTGTGTTTCTGGGTAGTATTCCTGATCTGTGGTACACACTGCAGACAATAGGCAGATTCATAAATGAATACTGCAGCAATAATCTTTTACATACTCTTACATGTCTATGTAAAATGGCCTCAAAATGTCCAGCTCCCTGCTAGCAAAGGTACCAAGAAGGTGCAGTGCTTTCTAAATCGTGCATGAATAATTCCTGAATATTCCCATTTTAGATGTTTTGTGGCCAATTCACAAAGGGATGTAAGAGTACATAACATAGTCCTACTTTACGTACTCCAAAATGCCTTTGCGAATAGGTCATATAGTATTTACTCCACGCACATATTTTGTGTGTTTTTGTCCCTTGCAAGGCAAATTGTGTACCCAAGGCAAAACACTGTTTTAATGATGAACCTCGCATTGACCTCATAGCTTTACCTTCAATCAAAACTGATATTGTTTTCCTCATATAAACTAATAAAAAGTACATTTTACTTAGAACGTTAGGACAAAAGCCACAAAGTTCAGAACACTTTAGTGTCCACTTCCTGACTGGAGATGCATCCACGTAAAACATTATTTGTTTGTTTAATTCAATCTGTGGTGGAATAGGAGTTAATACATGCTATCCCAGTTCACTAGCTGGAAAGATTGATACAGAGGTTAAATAAATGGCGTAGACCTTGGGTGAAAGAATCGAGATTCAAGCAAAGACATTATTTGACTTTCAAACACCAACTACATCCACAGTCCCAACAACCAGCTTACTTACACCTCAACTGAAGGGTTTCCCGAGGTGCCAAAAACCAAAAAATGAGTTCTTTGTTTAGTCTCATATCCAGCTAAGCAGCTACTAAACCCCACTTAGCAAGTGTTCTTTCCTCAAGAAAACAACACATTATATGATTGTATGATTGTACAATTTAGTTAGTACCTAAACTTTTATTCTTACTCCTTTCCTTTACACCATCGCATGAATCCCAAATCGCATTTCTATTAGCTCCCTACATGATTCTGAGCGTTTTAAACATGCGTTTTTTGAAGTTACAGTTTCCATTGTATTTTTTTTTACTTCTTGTTTCTTTGTACTTACAAGAGATTCTGGTCATGTGTTTTGTCAATTGGGAATGCTGTAGTTGGCATCATGTCTCCCAAAATTCAGCAGGCAGAATCGTCTGCTATCCCGACGTGCCAAGACCTAGACAAACGACAACTAGCCCAAAACGAGATGATAGTACACATGCAGTCCAAGCATGCTAAGCATGAAGCAGAATTTGGAAAGATCTTCACTGGCTCCCTATCCAAATGAAGATGTATGCTTACTTTATAAGTTTAGTACCCAAGTCTTACTTAGACAGAACATGCAGAATTTGTCTACAAAGCCTGCCTATGCCGCAGACTGACTGCTGAGATCGAAGGATCAACTGCTGGTATCAGGCCCTCTTCCTGCTCAATTAAGTCTTCCAAAAGGGGTAGTGCTTTTCATTACCATCAACCATTACTTAGAACAGCCTACCTTTAAATAGTGGCAAGCTATCCAAAGCACCCTTCTACCTAGTCAGTTTGGTAGAAAAGATAAGTAATGAGTGGCTATATTTCGCAGTGGTACACAGTTGAGTAGGGTAAACATACTTTACCACGCAGTCAATACCATGATGTGCCTTTACACCACAGTCACTACCCCGACAGGGACGTTATCACACATTCCTGTATCCCGCAAGTCATTACAACGACTTGCTTTAGGGGACGCCTTGTTAGATTTTAAGTCCAACACCTTCCCTACTGATACACTGACTGGAGTTTGAATAGAAACGTATACTATTCCAAAGTCCAGTGATCCCCCGAAGGCAAGTTGTTGTAACAACTTATGTGATAAAGCAATGCGTGGTAACGTCACAGTCGGGGTACTGATTGCAGTGTAAAGGCATGTGTGGTATATGCATGTGAGGTTCCGTCACACAACCATTGGTTAGCATATTCCTGATTCCATGTAAGTATAAAAGCTCTCCTTTCTACCTGCTTAGGTGGTACATGCCAACTTTAATGGGGTGCACAAAACTCCTCAAAACCTTGCGCTCCGGTGCTATTACACTTCCTGCACCAATGAGAATAGCACCTTTCATACTCTGGCACGCACTTGCTCATAAACTTAAAGTCCTATATTCTTCTTAACCCACTGATAATTGCTCTGAGCGGAATCCATACATTTGATTTTTAGAGTATTTCTTTGTTTACAGAGAGGGATTAACTATATGGAAATAGGCCAACAGAGCACCAATAGGAGCAGTTCCGCTCAAACTATCAGTCTACCTCTGGTGTGAAGAGAAGGCAAACAATTTGAGCCCAATTTCAGACTTGTTATTCCCCATCAGTGACCGTGTAACCCTATGACACATCAAGCCACGAATCCACAGCTGGGTATATCAGGCTGAACTGAGAAGAATAACCCTGAAAGGAGGGAAAGCACACCAATGACAGTACAAGAAGGCCGCGTGAGTGGGTGGAAGCTGCGTTTCGTCTAACACTGCTAGGAAGTAAACTGGTTCCTGAAGCTTTTCATCTCTGTGATCACCTTGATGGCAAAATGTAAATGCCTGTACGGGTGGTCCACACGCCTCCCACTGCACCCACCAGCATGCAAAACTGACTTAAGCCACCTCATGGGCTTATATTAACTAACGAGGAATAGCAAGACAATTTTACAGTGTGGCTGACCTCAACATCTTAAACTTGTGCCACATTAAAATATTTTTGTGTGGAGATATCCTTCTAACCCACTGTTTCCTGTCAAATTCTGTGCACCTTACTTGAATAGGATCTGAGAATTCATGCAGACGCATTTCGCTCAGCATACTACTGAAGGGTGGACAGACATTTATATTTCATTCATATGCGACAGGTTTTAATGTTGTGTTTTTGGTCTTTTTTTTTTTTTTTTTTAGGTAGAGCAACGACGTTTCAACTAGTGGCTCGGCCCCTGGAGCCTCGCAATACCAAGCTTCAGCTTGGATGAGGTGAGCTCCTCTCGTGCCCTGATTAAAGTTTAATGATGCTTGGTCGTACCGAAAGCCCTTTAGCGCCATTGCTGCTCCCATCAGAGGAGAGACCCGGCGGTCGTGCGTGGGTGCGCTCCGTCTCTTCTTGCACGCAGCCCTCGCACGAGGTCACCCTCTCCCGGCGAGCGCGCGCCGCCGTCAACGCGTCCTTCAGCTTTTTCCCGCCTGCAGATCGGAGCATGGCGGCGCTCTGCAGCAGCTGCTGGAGCAGGGGTTTCCTTTCCGATTGCTATTTGCATACTTAACGCGTTCAAATTTAATTTGTGTGCATTAAAACTGAATTAGTGATTCATGGATTGTTCGGATCCAGTCTGTCAGTGCGGCCTACTTTAACTCTTACTGATTTTACGGATCACTAAAATACAGCTCCATTCGAGATTTTTTTTTTTTACCGTAATAGTAGGTCTTGAAGATGTTTTAGTTTATTAGCTTTGTTGGAAGTCATCGCAAAAATAATGTTTTTATGAACGGTTTTAAAAGTGCGCACCCACCACAGATGCAAAGGCCTCGACTCAACGTTAGCTTTAGTTAGTTTGTAAAGCGCATTCGAGCGTTCCTAACCAAGAGACGATCTGTTCTATACCAAGGTAAATTAGCAGCTTGAAACAAGCGACAGCTTCAACCAAATATCAGGTTGCATAATCAATTGTGGGATCCACAAGCAGTGGAAAGCAGGCTGGATAGTGTGATATTCCCCAGAGGACCCTTTATCGACCCCAGCACCAGATGTCATTCAATTGGTGATTCCTTTTAATATGATACCTCTCTGATTGGTCTGATCCTTCACATCGGTACAGCTCTGCTTTTCCTTAGCTCGTTTCCTTAGCTGGAATATTTCCTTCCCTCTTAACCAGGTTATAGTCTCTCCCTTTTAGGTTGTTCCTAATCCCCTCCTAGTCGTTTCTTTTCCCGCTTCTTCAGTGGTTTACTTTCCCTTCCTCGTTGACCCTGCTCTCTGTTGTCTAAATCAGTCCCTTCTAAACAGCAGTCAAGGTGCATTCACAAAAGTATGGGATCTTTATTGCTGCGCGCAATGGGGGCAGGGTGAGTGAGCATGGGGGCGGGGTGAGTGAGCATGGGGCGGGGTCAGTAGTATGTCTTTCACCTTCAGGTAACTACATATAAAATACCACAGCTCAAATAAAAATAAATGCAAGTAAAGTTAATCAGTCGGAAATTAATCCTGGTTGGTGCAGTGGAGAATAGTGACTTGTGTGTGTTTAGTGCTACGAGGTGTGACAGAAAGCACAATGAATATGTAAGCCATTATAGGCTGCTACGTAATGCGCAAAAAGCTTTGTAGATAAAACAAGCATTGGCATAGCCAATAGGTCTCGCCTTTGGGACCTTATAAGTGTTTAGCCATGCAACAGTTGCATAAATAAATACTTATAAGGTCCCAAAAGCGAGACCTATTGGCCGTACGGCCGCAAAAGTGAAAGTAATCGCGGTAAAGCGCGGCGCGCGCGCGCCCGCGCACATGCACTGTAGCTCTAGGCTGGCCTGGTAGCACTTTTTGGAGCCCTCTCAAGAAGTCTCGCCAGACCAGCTCATGCGCTGAGTCAGGCGAGACCTAAAAAGTGCTTTCAAAATATAGATTTTAGTAATACTCAGACTGTTAGTAGTGCAGTTCTTTTTATATCGGTCTTTTAAAAGCACACACTTCACAGATCAGCTGGTAACTCCTTTGCAATACCACTCAAAAAGAATAAATCTGTGTCATCAGGATGCTACAAGTAATGCCTTCAATTAAAGCCAATTCCGGCTTCCAAGCACCCTTAACATTGCAGATTGACTATTTACTCACATTGACATTTCTTGCAGGCAAGACGTGCCCCTCAGATCCCTCCCACTTCGACCACTGCTTCTAGGGTAATTCATCAGCCGTCCTTTAGTCTCACTCATTTCTGCTTCTAACACAATGCAATAACATCTGTCCCTGTGTAGTAACTTCCTGAACTATTACCTTAGCCTTGAGATCACCAAATGTAATCTTCTTTACACCATTACCTTTGCCTGTCTTCGGCTTCCTGGATTCTATATTCAATGAACACCAAAAAGGTACAACAAAAGGCACAATGTGATATTCTGTGTGTCTGGGCCAATATCATATGAGCCGGCAGACAACAAATGCCTAGCATCCCGACAAGTTTTGTCTGTACATCTTCTTTAGTTCTAAAACCTGGCTTTGGAGTAGTATCTTATTTCTTTCAAGGCTTTATTTCTATCTCCCTTCATTGGTTATTATTTTGTCAGAGTTTCCTCTTTCTCATACCTCAAGCCGTAAGCCCTGTTTTGTATCCACCACACATCTGTCCATATTAGTCATGGTTCTATCAATCTTCCAGCGATGTGATATGGATTAGTGCGATGAGCATCTTCTCAGTTTGACTGGTCCTATCTATCCCACGGTGGGACTGTAGTCATTTTGAAGCCACGTGTTCCAGACAATTAACTTTTCTTCTCTCAGATTCTCCCCAAGTTAGAGTCCACACTTGAGTAGTCACCAAGGACCGTTAAGTTTGTCTTCACCAGGACCAAAAATGGTTTGTCCCCCTCGCTCCCCCCATATGGGTATACTACACGAAGCAAAAGTAACCAATAAGGAGAATTGTCAGTGTTTTAATAATTATGACCTCTGAATTTGGGTTTAAGCCATGTATATCAACACACGAGGAACATGTATTGTTACAGGATCTATCCACATCTAATCTAATACAAGGATTTTAATGCATACATAAGTAGACATAGGAGCAGAAACACCATATAAACATAAGATTCAAATTCTTCCAGGTCTGCAATGGTTTTATTGTGTTCAAGATTTTCTGGATTTTTTAAATAGTAGTTTACACCTTCTACAATTCAAAAGAGACCGCAGATAGAAATTGTCATGTACATCACTCCTCCTACAGTGTCCTTAAATGAGCATGCCCGAGGACCAGTACTTCGACAAGGCGAGGTAAGGCAGAAGCCATAAGGCACCACCTATTGGTGATTCTAAATTACATTGGAACTTGTAAATATCACCTTTTTAATAGGCTCCAGGGAGATCTCCGGGAGGTTAACCTCAATTTTTACACAGAGTGCTGGTATTCCTCACACAGTCCTTGCTCTCCACTACCTTTTCAATACATCTAAATATAGCAGAAAGGATCAGGGAATATTTTTTAAAGTGTTTGGAAACTATATAGAAGGTTTTGTTTTCGAAACAAACATTGTTAAAACAGCATATACTATCCATGCAATTTCCCCATAAATTTACAAACTGCAAAAACGCTGGAATGGGAGTGGAGTGGAGGTGAGTTGGTTCTTTATTGCATGAGAAAAGAAGTAGTGGCTGTGGATGCGGTACTTTTTTTTGTTTTATATAGCGCAAGCTCTGTGGCATAGCTAGACCTACTGCCACCCGGGGCCCATAAGTTTGCCACCCGGTTTAGGTAAGAACGGAGGGGACTTGGCCGATGGACGACTTATTCTGGGGGGTGGTTATCGACAGACATGACTTGCTCATCTTCGCCGCTCCCAAAAAGAATGCCGCCTGGGGCGGGCCACCTCCCAGCTACGCCACTGCATGAACTCGACCCAAAGGTATCAGAATGGTTTACATGAGCACCAGTTGCGTTACAAACGGACGCTCATTTTGTTAGGCACGGGGAAATTAAGTGATTTGCCCAGAATCACAGGATGTTGAGTGTCTCTGCCAAGACTCAAATCCAGTTCCCAAGCTTCGAGGTCGACCGATATAGCCGTTAGGCCGCATCCGAATTTAGACGGACCCCACACACAATTATTTTTAATATAAAAATGATGTGAAGCTTCAGGCACCCGATCAACCCTCCGTGGGGTTGTTAAAAAAACCACGAAAAAATAGAGATTTCTCTTATGTCTCTGCAGAATGAGAGGGCTGTGTAGGAAGCAGAATAGGCCACAGGAGCACCTGCGATTCCACGGTAAAGGCAGGAATGATGCATTTCGCTGCCTGTTTCAATTTCAGTTACCAATAAAATATGGGTCTTGTTTTCAAGGCTGCTGAGTTCCTAACAATGATGTAAAGCAGCAGGCATCCCAGAATTGATTTTTTCAGGCAATGTAGTGGATTGTGAGACTTGAGTAAAATTAGGCGCACACATCGTGATCCAAGAATTTGAGCCTGTTTCAGAGGAGGTGAGCATTCTGCTTGTGCCTTCCACTGAGCCGCTCCAAGTATCCCAGCTTTCAACACCGAAGGCCTGATTCTTTTCAAACGTTGTAATTAAACAGTCATAAGTTTACCATCCCTCGTGGGTGCAAATGTAGGAATTTAATACAGGCAAATGGCTTAATTGACAACTTCATGTAAATAACAAAAGTTGAAGTTGCATTCGTAAATCAATTTACTTGTGTGATATTAATCCGGTATGGTTTAAAATTACACCAATTTGGTGTGTAATACTGTGAAAAGTTTGGGAACATCAAACGTGGGTCCACTAACCCACTCCACAGACTCATTTCCAATCTTGAAATGGACTGAGATTAATCCCCGATTTGGGACAGAGGTATTCCCTGTCAATTTCTATCATTGTCAAAGTGGAAATAAGGAATAGGTTTCCTACATGAGAAACAGTGTAATTGCCCTATTTTGAAGTCATTCTGTATGCACAATTGTACCCTATTACCAGGTGCACATGCAGAAGACCCTTTGTGGGCACATGGTCAAGAATTCACGATACTTTATGAGGAGTAATGCTGAAAACATGGGACTGTCACAGGTTTCCAGGAGTGCTCTTGAAAACGTTAATAAATTTCTAATATTCATAAATCTGCAGATTCATATTTACAAATTGTTCAAGAATTAGACTACTACGTATAAAATATAGGTGTTAGGAACAGCATTGAATGGAGGTCTTCGGAGGAGGTTCAGAAACACAAGACTGGAAGGGGCAGACCTTTAATTTCCAGATACTTATGCCAAGTATGCTTGTGATAATAAAAGTTAGAAAAATGTGAAAGTGTCGTCAACTTAAGGCCAAAGGTAAAAAATATTTGTCATGTAATTTCACTGGATAACCGCTTGGACACAAGATCTGATTTATGTGACACTGATGAAACATTTTAAACCATTGGAAGCCATGTCTGTACAGTTTTTATGGCTTATGAAAGAAAGAAAAGATATCCCTTATTTGTAAAGGGTTATGTCCTGACTTATGAAAGTGTTGAGAAGCTCCTTTCTATCAGTTTCAGGCAAAATATCGCCTTACCGCCTTACCACTGCTTCAAGCCACAGAAAAAACCTTGGTTATTCAGGCCAATATTTCTTATCCTAGGACATTCTTAAATGTACTTTGTGTCAGGAAAAAAGTTGCGGGTATTTACTTACATTTTTACGGTCAATGAAAGCAAGAAAAAAATCATTTTCATTTACGAAGGGTTCTGTCATGGCTTAAGTCTTGACACTGTCTTTCCTATCTTAAGACTATCTTTTCTGGCATAATACAGTCTTTAGACTGGTGCAAGTCATGGAAAAACCTCAGTAATACAGACTAATGCTTCCTATTTTAAGTCAGTCTTAAATCTGTCTTAAACCAGGAAACCTTTTGAGAAATCATGTGCCTAGTTCCTCAAAGCCTATGCCAGGCCATCTATTCCACACAATTTGACTCGTAGAGCTTAAAAGGCACTAATATTGTGTTAGAGTTGCAGTATGACAAATAATCCTGTCGGCAACAAGTTTTTTATTTGGTTGTGGAACGAATTGATTAGCTAGATAAGATTCTGGGTGAACGAAATTTATTTTTGTGTCTTCAAAGTTTGTCGAAGTTGAGAAATTTTGCATCTTCATAAAATTGTAAAGTCTGGCTTTAAACAAAACTTCAGTTTGTAGTGAACCCTGCTACAATTAAGGATTTTCTGCCAATTGTTTTGCAAAAAATCCTTATGGAATAGAATTTTCTTGGAAGCAAGTATGTTTTTATGAGTTTTATAACACAAAGCATAGTTTTTCATTATCTTTCCCTCGCTATTTTCTTTTTTTATAACTTTGAGTTAGCATTCCAACTTCATCTTAAACCAAACATTGCACATTTCTTACAGCTCTGATGAGATTCAAGCAAACGTGCAGGTCTCATAGTCATAAACCAAGTTAAGTATAGATTGAGCCATCTCATGGTCTCTCTAAAGCTGACGTTTTAACAGTTAACATATCAAAATAGTTTTGTGTTAAATGTAAATTTGGTAAGGTAAGTTTAACTTTCAAACCACTAAGAACTCGAACCACAAAACAGTTTGAGAATGGCTAAAAACTCAAATCACCATAAAATATGGATAATTCGAGTTATAACCAATTGCGTCTGACAAGCTTAAATAAACAACATTATTATAAAGGGTTTTTTTTAAATCCCAAAATATTTTTTTGTTATGCTGGCATAATCTTGCGCATTTTTCAGCATTTTGCATGATGCTTGTTACGAAGATTTCCCAAAAGTATGCTTCCAAGCCAGGTCTGGTGGCTGAGCGGACTAACGTTGCCACTGCAGGGGCCTGAGTTAGACCTCATGGTCACAGGTTCAAATCCCGGCTGGTTGACTCAGCCTTTCATCCATCGGAGGTCGATAAAATGAGTACTATTGAGCTGGGTAACAATAAACATCTGTCATTCAGCACCAAGATGCCTACAGGTGATCGTGCACTTTAGACGTTAAATTACTTCACATAATTCATTTGGGTATGAAACATATCGCGGAAGCAAGGGAACAATGTGAAAGAACAGAACGTAAGCAGCCGTTGTTCATGGCACTTGTCGTTTCTGTGCTCTTTTTTTTAGTGTGAAATGCATCCTCATGAGCAAAATTGACACAAGGAACATGTCACTCTAAAATATAGTACTCTATTCCCGATTGACATTTTGGTTTATTTTTCTCAAATTCTGTTTAATCACACAAAATGAAATTCTGTGAATTTCGCACACCACTAGTTTTATTCAGACACAAATGAAGAATACAACTAGTCACTGGTCGTATGGAGGCTGCACATGTACTTTGCCCCTTCAGTTATATTCAGATCGGGTTCCTTCAAAGTTTACGCAATATAATCGATTTTCCTATTGTGTTTATTTTTTTAGAGAAACAGGCATGTGTCTTTTATGATTTTTTAAGCCCCCTTATTTGAGTATCTCTTACTCTGTGTCAGTTCCTTTGCCATGACATTTTTTCAAACATTGGTGAATGTTTGCCCAGAGGAAATTACCTAACCACCACCTAAGGGCATATGTATGAAAGCAAAAATTAGTCGCAAACGCTGCGAATCGCAAAAAACAGCGTTTGCGACTGATTTTTCGCTATTTCATATGTATGACACATTTCCAAACTGAAAAATGAGAAATCGCTAAATTAGCGATTTCTTAGGCTGCGAAACAAGAAAACTGCGAATTTCCTAGCGAATACCTAATTTGCGATTCCTTAGCGTTGCGAATATCGCTAACAAGAAATCGCTAGCTAAGAAATCGCAAACACATGTATGAAAAAATCGCAAATTGCGATTTCACGAAATTCGCTAATTAAGAAATCGCAATTAACACCAATTGCTTGCAGGTGGTAAACTGGTGCAAGGTACAAAAACCAGCCCACAATGCAACAAACACACCCACAATGGCTGCAATGTACGTGATAGCCAGGAGGCTGCGTATTCGGGCCCTTGCACACAGGAGAATGAGACAGGAACGTATCTTCAGGCTGCGCATCACCCTGTTACAGAACACTGAAGAGGAGATCTATGACAAGTACAGACTGCACCCACAGACCATAATGGACCTGATTGAGGAGCTGAAACCCCACTTGGAGCACCCTACTCGCAGGACACAAACAATTCCCACACATGTGCAGGTCCTGTGCTCCCTGCACCTCCTCGCGTCAGGGAGTTTTCAACGGGTCATAGCGGAGGTTGGTGGTGTGTCACAGAGTGCACTTTCGCGCTTCTTCCATGCCTTCCTAGATGCAATGCTACTGAGGCTCCCACATCACATTTACTTCCCCACCACCCAACAGGCATTACAACAAACGATACTGGACTTCTACCAGATTGCACGTTTCCCCCACGTCATCGGCTGCATTGACGGGACCCATGTGGCCATCACACCCCCAGCAGAAACTGAATATGTCTACAGGAATCGGAAATGCTACCATTCCCTCAACATACAGATTGTGTGCAACGCTAAGTATCACATCACCGACATCGTAGCCAAATACCCCGGCAGTACACATGACTCCTTCATCTTCCGACACAGTGGAATACACAGACGTCTGAGTGCTGGAGAGTTTGGGGAGGGGTACCTGCTCGGTAAATACATTGCACACATCAATACATCCACTACATCAGTTGAGGGGGGGGACATTGACTCACCTATTGTGTGTTTTTCCATGCAGGTGACAGTGCCTATGCAGTGCGTGACTTCATCCTGACCCCATACCTGGATCCTGCAAATGCAAGTGAGAGGAGCTACAACAGGGCACACAGATCTACACGCTGTGTCATTGAGCGAACCTTCGGAATCCTGAAGAGCCGCTTCCGGTGCCTGCATAAGAGTGGAGGCGCACTGCAATACAGCCCTGAGACCTGCTGTAAAATCGTGGCAAGCTGTGCAATGCTACACAACATGGCAATGAGGAAAGGCACCACAATTGATGTGACCGATACAGACACATCGGATGACGAGCGCCCTGCTCCCCCTGCCAGACCAGCACCAGGAGTTGGGGCAGCTGCTGGACGCCAGAGACGGACTGAGATCACACAAAACTACTTTTAGGTGAGTATTGAGGAAATTAGACTACAAAGCCTGATGATGTGTCAAGTGTTTAATCACACTTAACATGAAAGAAAATGTAATTGTACCCAGCACATGTTGTACACACAGTGCAGAGAAGGCACAAGAAATAGGGCAAACAGCCTTTTGCGGGTTAATGCACCCGTGTTGCAGTCAGTGTCCCCGCAGATGATCACCTCCGTCGGTGCCGTCCAGGGTGGTTGACCCCCATGGTGCGCCCTTGGCCTGCTACCTGTCTGCCACTGCGGCGTCTTTCACCTGGCAAGGTTGGAGTGATGCTGCTGCGACTCGATGTGTCCTCACTCTCAGCAGAGGCCATTAGTGCGCTGCCACCTGCATTGGCTGTCTGCAGCTGTTCCACAGCAGTGGTCACCTGCGCCAGCCCTCGCGCTATGTCCTGGCAGCAATGTGCCATGTCCACCTGCATGGTTACGCTTCTGCGTGTGAGTGCGCTGGTGGTGGTGCAGAGGCGGTTGACTGCCTTGGTATAATTGTGTAGCCGTGCATTGGCACGTCGTCCAGCCCTGTCATTGGCAGCTTGGGTGTCCCTCAAAGTGGCACAGAGCTCTCGTATTGCCGCTACCATGTTGCGATTGTCCTGATGTAGGCGGGCTAGCTGGCGATTCATTGACCGCATTGCCTTGCTTTGCAGGCGCTGTTCCTGCAACATGCACTGTTCCAAGCCGGAGAACACGGTGCCTTCTCCTTCTGTTGCAGTGCTGCTCCTGGGCCTTGACCTGGAAATGGCCTGTTCCCTTTGCCTTGGTGTTGGTGCGTCATGACGGGGCATGTCTGTCACACCCTGACTCCCCTCTCTCCTGTCGGTGTCATCGCCTGTTGCTGGGACTTCATCCTCAAATGGAGGCAGTGGGGGCACATGTGCGCGCTTCCTGCGCTGAATTGGCTGCTGCTCTGTCTCATCGCTGGAGTCCGCAGGGTCTGCAGGCTCCTCTCCCTCAGCGCTGTCTTCTTGTGGCATGGCGTGTGCTGTGGATGTAAAGGGGACTATATGAGTTTGTGTTACTGTCTGCATGTGGCACTCAATAAAGTTACAAATCTTTGACGGCTAATCTCTGACACATTTCTATTCAATGATCCCCAAAACACATATGTTGCATTTACTTGTGATGGTGTCATGGACACACAGTCAGACACAGTACTACAAGTACCATGATGCATTGCTGGGTGTGCTGTAAGACCTGGGCTGGATTGGCATGTTGGGAGTTAACTATGCGCATTTGGGGGAGTGTGCAAGGGATGGGGAGGAGTGCAGGGTGATTTGGCATGCATCTTACCTTGTCTGCTGGATGAGGGGTCGGAGCTGTCGATTGCAGCCACACCACCAACGCTCTCAGGCAGGAGGGTTGACTCCACAAGCTCCTCATGGGGGGTTGGCTGCTCTGCAGTGGATGGTCCTCCTCCAGTCTGACTGGCATCCTTGAGTCTGGCTGCCACCCTCTCCTTGGACCTCTGGCGCATATCATACCACCGCTTGCGCAGCTCCTCGATGGTGCGTGTGGTGACTCCAACAGCATTCACCTTGCTCTGTATTTCCAGCCAGATTTTCCTCTTCCTGGCCTCTGGGACTTTGAGTGCCTTCTTCCCAAACAGGAGCTCATGGCTGCAGACCATCTCCTCAATGAGGACCTCCTGCTCCTTTTCTGAAAACTTGTGTTTTCTCTTTCTTTTTTCTGCATCTTTGCCCTGCTGGTTTTGTTTGGGATCCATTGCTGGTTGCTGTCTCCAGGAAAGCCTCCTCACACTCCACAAGCAGCCCCTGGGTGTGGCTCAGGTGAGCAGGTGCAGGCAATCACTACAGTTTCCTGTTTGTGATGTCATCAGCCTGCACCAGGCTTGCAGATTCCCGTTTTTGCGATTTCTTAGTTAGCGAATTTCGCTATTAAGAAATCGCAATACGGGATTCTGCGAATTATTTGCGATTTTTAAGGAATCGCAAATGATTAGCGATTTATTTTATACATCCCGTTTAGCGAATCTGATTTTGCGAATCGCAAATTCTCGCAATTTGAGATTCGCTAAAGGGGAGTTTGATACATATGCCCCCTAGTCTCTATGAATGAGTGCTGGTTGATATGATGAGAGTTCGAAACCTAAATAAATACTCACCCTTGAGAGGACTGCAATATAAACTGTTGAGAAAGCGTGGATGGAGGTGTATAAAACTTTTTTTTTTCAATCTGTATTTATTTATTGTTTTACTTGCATCTTCCCAAAGAATCCGTTTCTAAGTAATCATGCATCTTCATCATGTGAAGTGGAAATATTACAATTTCACCTTCAGCCATAGTAACATACAGTAGCGTTTTTTTACTCTTTCTCTTTGCATTAAGTCTAAAAAGTAATTGTTGCCATTATTTGTTTACGTGGGTGTATTGACTTCAGCCGCAGGGAGCAGGCGCGTTGTCTAATTGAGTTGAGACACACACAGGAAGACCGTGTTTTAATGTGAAATGGTCCTGGCCGGGCAACGCCAGTGTATTGCAATTACCAGTGCATTCATTCATTCCTCTTAAAGCTGCAGTGTGCTATTAAGCATTTGGACTAATTAACAGCAAGCTAAGGAATATTGGCCAAACTGTGTGCTCCTTGGTTTGCACAATTATGGCATGAACAGATACAACAGATTATAATGGCCAATGGCCAGTTCGATCATGGATTGGTAGAAGTAACTGGTCCATCTTATCACAAATATATAATGTCATGCTCATATATCTTGTTGTCACATTAAGATGCGAAAGCGAGAATAGCTTCGGTGGCGAATCACAAATCGCATCCACGGACCCTCATAGCAAAATCTCCCTGTGTTTCGATCCCCTCTTCGTTAGTGGTGATAGAAGGTATCATCTGAATTTCCTACGTGTACTTCTCTAATTTTTGGGGAATTCTCCCCAAAAAAACTCATAAACTTACTCCAAACACAGGAGTAAATTTAAGGTACTAAGGGCTTTATTTAGACTCTGACGGACTTGAACTCCATCACAAACGTGGTGTATGTCCAGTCCTTAGTGCTTAATTTGTAATAGATTAAGTGCTGGTGCCCAAAGCTCTGCTCAGAAGCCCGTGGCCAGTGCTATTAAACATCAGCACACCGAATACCAAGGATGCACAGTCTTGATTCGACCTCATGGCTCTTCCATCCACTATCAGACACTCCCGGCCCCTTTATCTTGCTCATGCAGGTTCATGCCTTCCGATTCATTATTTGTGGCGCTGTTTCCATCATTCTCTTCCTCCTTCTTCCCCTTTGTGTGTTTTTCCCACTCTTGCTCGTGGTCAATATCTGATGATAAAAGATAAGTACCGGTGGCTCCCACCGGCATTCACTAGCTCATATTTAGCACTGCCCGTCCCTTCCAGTACAATACCATTTGTTGTAATGAACTTGTAATATGGCAAACCGGACTTCTGCCACATTTGTGACACAAAACTCTTTCCATCAAACTCTGATTAAGGCCCTAAATATATTATTTGTTTATTGTGAAACATCTGTAAGTGATGTGTCCCCACTAATTGTACTTGCTGTGGTTTTGCTTCCTGCAGCTGTGTACCACAACTTTTCTACACTTCTTATTAAATTATGGTGGCCTTATTGTTGTGTGTCTCATCTGAGTGTTCAAGCTCACTTATGGGAGTCTCTAAGGACTTTATTGTGAATTTTATGAGGCAAAGTAGCATTTTTGGGCCTTGACATTTGTACTATAGTCATCTTAACGCTACTGGTGGAGATTGTTGGTACCTGTTATCCACTATCTAGCTTTGCTCTAGTGCACACACACTAGAGATTGCTCGTGTATGGTCATCCCTACTGCCGTCCATGCCCAATATAGTAAGAGCGGTGATGTTGGTTTCCCTGCGGGCGCATACGCGTAGCCAGGTGCAGTGGGGTATACAGACCTTTGGCTGCCCGTGGCGGTCCCTGCCTTGCGGCGGCGGCATTGAAGAGTGGGGGGGGGGGTTTGGGGTGCTGGTGATTCCTCCAATTACCACCTCACGATGGCGCAATTGAAAAGTGGACTGGGGGGGCTGGCGATTGCCTCCCAAGACAGCAGGTAAGAGTGGGTGAGGACAACGCCCGCAGAAATTGTGCCCCGCCTCCGCTTGCTATGCCACTGTGCGGGTGAGTTCATAAGGGGTTGACTTAATGTAACCTGCAAACCAACCTAACCTGTGAGAGGGTGGGGCATTCTTAACATTGCCAGAGCTGGGTGGATTGCAGAGAGGGTGTGGGTCATTTGATGACTTCGCCTACACTTTGCTAACTGTCCGTATATTTATTTGTGGCTTTTGTATGACAAATGAAGGGTAGCTCTGCTGTCTGCACTAAACAAGAGAACAATCAGCTGAGCATGGGTTGGCTCTGCTGTCTGCGGCAAGTGAAGGGCAGCTGTGCTCTTGGACGTGAAGGGTAGTTCTGCTGTCTGTGATTGGTGATGGATATCTGCCGTCTGCACTGAGCAAGTAATGAGTCGCTGAGCAAGGGATGTTTCTACTATCAGTGGCAAATGACAATCTGACCTAATGCCGTTGTCTCTGGACAGGCGGTAGGTTATTCGGTGTCCCAATGCTGGTAGGTTTGCAGCACTCTGCCCAGGCCACCACCACGACACATGGCCCTGCTGCTCCAGTGGGTTTTGTGGATGATGTTTGCAGCCATTGGTTTATAACAAACCTCACCCTCAAAACTCTTGACACAATTACCATTTTCTTTGGCAATCTCAACTGTGAGGCAAGGTCAGGAAATGCAAACAGCCCTTATTTTGCTAGGTCTCCTTATATCAATACCTTGCGCTGCGTTTTCCCTGCCCATGTTGCTTCTGTTTGCTACACACATATATACGTATGCATCCATCAGAAATTAATGTATGCCATGCAACTAGATGCTAGTCATTTACATCAGGGTTCTCCAAAGTCAGTCCTGGAGGGCCGGATCCATGGCAGATTTTTTGCATATCCCCATTTAGATAAATGCAGTTGTTTTAAATTCTGGCATGGATCCGGGCCTCCAGGACAGACTTTGGAGAACCCTGATTTACATAGATAGTGCTGGGCTGAATATCCGGTACGGTTTCTGCAGAAAAGTGTGGGAGTTTACATAGTCATACAGCACTCAATTTCATATACATTTTGCCAGCTGTAAAGCTTGTGAACTGTAATACAAGAGCAGCTTCAGAGGCCCTTTAGGGCTATGGCAAAGCCCCCTCACAAGGGGATGCAGGGGGTGGCTGGTGACTGCGCCACTCTTGGCAGTTCATTTCCATCACAGACCCCACTCCTTTCACAAACCCTGTGTCATTCCACACCTCGAGCCATACACTGTTTATTAAGGCACTCCACGCTATTAAACACTGTACCTTGATTACAGCTCTTTCCAGACTGTCTCATGTCCCACCTCATATCCCATAAGCCACGGTTACTCATAGTACGGCCCGCGGGCCGCCAGCGGCCCGGCAAGCCTTCCTTGGCGGCCCGCGGACCTTGCATACATCGTACCTGTGTTTTAAAAAAGAAATTTAAATAGTGTTAGCAAACACTGCCGGTTGAAGCAGCCCAGACTCTGAGACTCTGTTCTGTGGGGGCCGGGGGATTCCAGTGATTGTTAAAGTGGAGATGCAGGGGCCTAAGAGGTGAAATACAACAAAGCTTTATTAACATGTAAATGGTCTTTTAAAGACCTGTGAAGTACTCTGGTGCGGCTGTGTGTGCGCTCTGGGAAGCTGTCTCAGTGCAGCTGTGTGCACGCGCTGGGAAGCTGTCCCAGCCCGGGCTGAGGGCTGACACACACACACGGGGTGAAATGACAGAGGGTGACGGAGGGAGGGGGAGGGAGAGGGAGGGAGACAGAGGTTGACAAAGAGAGGGAGACAGAGAGGCGCAGTCTGGGGGAGACAGAGGGAGGGAGCCAGAGGCAGAGGGAGGGAGAGGAAGGGAGGCAGAGAGGGAGGCAGGGAGGGAGAGGGAGACGGAGGGAGGGAGACGGAGGGAGACAGAGGGAGGGAGGGAGGAAGGGAGACGGAGGGAGACAGGGAGGGAGGGAGATAGAGGGAGGGAGAGGGAGGGAGACGGAGGGAGAGGGAGGGAGAGGGAGACTGAGGGAGAGAGACAGAGGGAGAGGGAGGGAGAGAGGGAGGGAGACAGAGGGAGAGGGAGGGAGACAGAGGGAGAGGGAGAGAGACAGAGGGAGGGAGACAGAGGGAGAGGGAGGGAGACAGAGACAGGGAGGGAGACGGAGGGAGGGAGACAGAGGGAGGGAGAGGGAGGGAGACAGAGGGAGGGAGACAGAGGGGGAGACAGAGAGGGAGACAGGGAGGGAGACAGAGGGAGGGAGACAGAGGGAGGGAGACAGAGGGAGGGACGGGGAACAACCTTTACAACGCAACTTTTACAACGCACTACCTTTACAACGCATTTTTTACAACGCATAATCCATTACAACGCATGACATTACAACGCATGACACTACAACGCATTTTTAAAAACTACCTTTACAACGCATTCCATTACAACGCATACTACCATTACAACGCATACCATTACAACGCATAATATTACACTACACTATCCAACACTTACCCTACTGTTGCACCCCCTGGAGTTAGAATAGTAATTTTTACCCCTATACTATCCAACACTTACCCTACTGTTGCACCCCCTGGACTTAGAATAGTAATTTTTACCCCTATACTATCCAACACTTACCCTACTGTTGCACCCCCTGGAGTTAGAATAGTAAATTTTACCCCTATACTATCCAACACTTACCCTACTGTTGCACCCCCTGGAGTTAGAATAGTAATTTTTACCCCTATACTATCCAACACTTACCCTACTGTTGCACCCCCTGGAGTTAGAATAGTAATTTTTACCCCTATACTATCCAACACTTACCCTACTGTTGCACCCCCTGGAGTTAGAACAGTAATTTTTACCCCTATACTATCCAACACTTACTCTACTGTTGCACCCCCTGGAGTTAGAATAGTAATTTTTACCCCTATACTATCCAACACTTACCCTACTGTTGCACCCCCTGGAGTTAGAATAGTAATTTTTACCCCTATACTATCCAACACTTACCCTACTGTTGCACCCCCTGGAGTTAGAATAGTAATTTTTACCCCTATACTATCCAACACTTACCCTACTGTTGCACCCCCTGGAGTTAGAATAGTAATTTTCCCCCCTATACTATCCAACACTTACCCTACTGTTGCACCCCCTGGAGTTAGAATAGTAATTGTTACCCCTATACTATCCAACACTTACCCTACTGTTGCACCCCCTGGAGTTAGAATAGTAATTTTAACCCCTATACTATCCAACACTTACCCTACTGTTGCACCCCCTGGAGTTAGAAAAGTAACTTTTACCCCTATACTATCTAATACTTACCTTAAATGCAATTTAATATTATGCGTTGTAATGGTATGCGTTGTAAAGGTAGTATGCGTTGTAATGGAAATGCGTTGTAAAGGTAGTTTTTAAAAATGCGTTGTAGTGTCATGCGTTGTAATGTCATGCGTTGTAATGGATTATGCGTTGTAAAAAATGCGTTGTAAGTGCATGCGTTGTAAAAGTGTGCGTTGTAACGTCATACATCCGGGAGGGACAGAGGGAGGGACAGAGGGGGAGGCAGAGGGGGAGACAGAGGGAGAGACAGAGGGAGAGGGAGGGAGACAGAGACAGGGAGAGAGACAGAGGGAGGGAGAGGGAGGGAGACAGAGGGAGGGAGACAGAGGGAAGGAGACAGAGGGGGAGACAGAGAGGGAGACAGGGAGGGAGACAGAGGGAGGGAGACAGAGGGAGGGAGACAGAGGGAGGGACAGAGGGAGGGACAGAGGGGGAGACAGAGGGAGAGACAGAGGGAGAGACAGAGAGGGCGACAGAGGGAGGAGGGCGACAGAGGGAGGAGGGCGACAGAGGGGGAGACAGAGAGGGAGGAGGGAGACAGAGAGGGAGGAGGGAGACAGAGGGAGAAGGGAGACGGAGGGAGGGCGACGGGGAGAGAGACGGGGGGAGAGAGACAGGGGGGAGAGAGACAGGGGGAGAAAGAGAGAGGGGGAGAGAGAGAGGGGGGGAAAGGGAGGGAGGGGGAGAGGGAGAGAGAGATAGAGAGAGGGATGTGTGTATGCCGGGTCTGCTGGCTCAGTGGACGAAGGCGTCTGCTGCAGGGACCTGTGTTCAACATCATGGTGGCAAGTTTTTTTTGCTTTAGCCCCGCCCCTCCCCCTCTGACCCGGCCCCCACCGGTGCGGCCCTCGGCCACAAACCACACTGTAAATTTGGCCCCTGAGAGAAAGTTTGTGAGTACCCATGCCATAAGCCCACCAACGTCTCGCCCCACCCCGTCACACTATAGGCACTGTTTTCATTTGTTGGATGGCCTACTTTTGTTAGGATATCTTGTACCAGACAGCCAAACTGCATGAGCCATTGATAGTCAACTTTGCCTTGATGAAACACCAAGATGGAGTTTCCCCATTTAACCCAACTTTGAGCAGGGCCGCCATAACAATATTAGGGGCCCAGGGCAAGTAATATTTTGAGGGCCCCTGTTTGGAACAACTTTGAATTCTATTACCCATTTTTCACTAAGTCAAGCCTATGTTGACTGACAATATGTATTTATATGTTAAAGGTTAAGATACAAAAATACACAGAAATGAGCAAGAAAGAAAGTTCACTTTCCCAGGGAGCCCCTTGGAAGTTGGGGAATTGCCCACTTTGCCTGTGTCTTAAAATGTTTTCCCTTTGCCCTCTCCTGCTTCAGCCCTCTTAGACCTAACTTGGACAATATTACTGTAGATGGTCATTAGGAAGATGTATTTTGTAATATATATTATGAACCTGTCACTGTCTCACATTTATAAGCAATCAAAGCTCATGGCTGGCTGTTCCCTGACAGGATACTTCACCCAAGAGAGGCAAACACTGTTGTGTTCAAGTAAAGGTGATTGCTAGGTCATGAAGATGATTTCTTATGATGAGAGTATTTCTTGCTGTCCACTTCTAGACTTGCTTCCCTATGAATAGAATATACATTTACTTTCCATACTAAACTACACCATCCCTGGCAGTATTTGTAGCCTCTTTAACGCAGTGCAATAATGGTCCATGTATTGCTAAGCAACAGCAAGCCCATTCTTTCACATGGAGTGATTTGGAACATTGATTTATCTATCTGTTTTGCAACTGGCACTAGCAGCTTCATTACTCCATTCTCCGGGGATGTCCTCCCACATGCTTGAATTGAAAATGAACTCTTTTACTGTGCAACATGCACGGGTCCGTTATCAATGCGTAGCTACAGGAGGTGCAGGAAAATGGAACACGCCTGTGTAGATGCGGCTTTAGGCGGTACACGAAGTCTGTTACTGTATATCATATATAGGCACGGGCCTGGGTGAACGTTTACTGGTGGGGGGACTGAGAATCTTCAGTCAACCCTGGCTAGATGTCCTGCAAACTGTCATGCACACTGAGAATATGAGCTGTGTAGGAGGTCTCTGAGTGGCCAGTGTTTTGTTTGAGGTAAACAGGAGGTGGGAGCAGCAATAAAGCTGGTTTCTCATGAAATGCAGCTTTGGAAACACATCTTTTTCTTCAAAAATGTTATGAGGTATGTGAACACCTTAATTGAAGTGACTCTAAACCAGGAGGGTACAGTCCCAAATCGTTTAACCTAGCTTGGGTTCTCTAGCAATGTCCTTATTGATTGATAAGCCCCTGAGTTATGAGTACAACTTCATTTAAAGAGAGAAAAATTATAGAGCTACTGTAAGTATTATTCTGTATCTATCACTAAGTATTGTGGCGATTAACCAGGTAGACTGAAAGATCTTCCACTCCAGGGCCAGTGTAAGGATTGTGTTGTGGCAAAGAGTGAAGTAGAGTGTCGTAGAGTGGAGGGGAGTAGAGGGGTTATAAAGTGTCACAGCATAGAGTGGAGTAAGATGTCTTAGAGTGGAGGAAAGTGCCATAGAGTGTCGAAGAGGGAAAGGGCGTAGAGTAAAGTGGCATATAATGGAGTGGTGTAGAGTTTTGCAGAGTGTGGTGTTGTGCTGTAGAGTGGAGGGGCATAGAGTGGAGTAGAGTGGCGTGTCTTAGAATTGCGTGTTGTGGAGTGGAATGGAGTGTTGTGGGGTTGAGTAGAGTGGAGTCAGTGTTATGGAGTGGAGTGTCGTGGAGTGGAGTGTCATAGTGCGGAGTGTGAGTACTATGCCTTTCACAAAATGATCGCCCCTGCAAACCTCAATCTCTAAGTCCTACCCCTCACAAACCTGGCAGCTCTGGGGGAAGATGACCCTACATTGAGCTGACCTTCCTGTTCTTCAAAACACTACTACAATGCTGCCCTCTACCTGTGATAATCTCAAAGCTTCCATATGTTAAAGAAATGCACATTTGTGAATTTTGAAGAGACTTAATCAAAATGTACGTGATATTTGTTGTATGATTTACATAGCAAACATTTTCACGGCTCGGCTAGTGCACGGGCGCTAAGATTCGAGCTAGACCTTTAGCTTGGCTCGACTCTTCTTGTTAATTCGTTGGCTTGCCCACGTCTACTAACAACACCCAATGTCTTGACCTTTGTATACTGGGTTCTCTTAGTCTTGGATCGTCTCAGAGCTGTGAATCTTGATATGATGTAAGACCTGCGATCACTTTGCTGGCTTTGGGGTGCTGAACGTAGCCACCAAAGAACAAGCAGCGTGATGAATCCGCGCCTGCCATAGACCGCTTGACGTGAACCGGATCAGCTCGCCCAATGGCAGTTTTGAATATTAATGCCTCTACAAGTATGCCCTTAAGGAGAGATGTGCTGTAGATTACCCAGCCCTCTTGGGAAGGAGCTTGACAGCAGTTGTGTTAAAGTATGAACGTGTGTCAAATGCTTCATGACTAATGAGGTAAACAAAGGGCTTCCAGCATCTGACACAGACCCCGACAGCAGAAGACCGAGAAAGCTCCTGCTTCACATTACAGAATATTTGTAAAGTGAAAAATAACAATTCGTCAGACTTTAGTCAAATCAGTTGTGTGTGTGAAATGAATAAAAATTGATTTAACAATTAATTGTCTGTCTCTCACCAATTACAATAAGTATATTAAAGGGGCAGAAGAAATTCCCTTCCAGTGGTCTAAAAGTGAAAAACCAGCCCAAACATTTCACGAAACAAATGACATATCAGCTGACCTCCAATCTCTCTTCAGAGCGAAATGCAGCAGCGAAACTTCCACTTTAGAGAGAGCTGGTGGTGCCATTCGCGTTTTAGAAAATGGTGGTTCTTCTCTACTTGTCCTGTCGTACCTATCAGTGGCCTGTAGACTGGGTGAATCACCCCTTGTTCCAGAGGACACTCGAGGAGAGACTGGGTTCACATGGTACAGGTCTCTGTTGATTCTCATCACTCACTGTCAGTGCATTAAAATCAGTGGCGTAGCTGGGCTTTAGGCCGTCCGTTGCGGCCCCTGTGTTTGCCACCCGCGGCGGACTGATCGAAGAGTGGGGGGCAGGGGGTGCTGCCGATTCTTGCTGCAGGTACGAGTTGGGGGATGGGGGAAAGCCGCCACCCCCAAAACTCCTGCTGCCTTGGGCGGTCCGCCCCCACCGCCCCCCTCTAGTTACGCCACTGATTAAAATAGCCAACTCTGTGCAATTTAGCAGCTCTCCACCAAGGGCCATCCAAAGACTTCACACTCTCACCCAGTGGTGTAGCATGTGGGGGTGGGGAGGCAGAGGCGGTTGCCCCAGGCCCAAAATTATTAGGGGCACAACATTTTAGTAGAAAAAAAATCGTACTCCAGTTTTTTTTTTTAAACATTTTGAACCAGGAAGTGCTAATGGTCCACGAGTTGGTGGGTGTAATACTTGTCTTTCCCCGGCTGCTAGCAACCCACACTACATCGCTGCTCTCACCTACTCTATTTAACCCATCCCATGTCCGTCTTGCCTCAGTCCTTAGGCAATCAAACGTATCTTACTGTTTTTACGCTAAAGACACACAGATTTTTATACAAAAATCTCTCCGAAAGACTGAAGTCATAACTTCCGATACTTGGATGGCCCAACCAACACTTGAAACTACACCCCCTAAAAAATGAAATTTCCATCAAATCTCCCCTCCCAGCAGCTTTTTAAATGTTCAAAATTGGTTTCAGGAAAGGTCATTGCTTGCCTACAGCCCTAAAACGATACATGCGCTAAATCTCTGGCTTCATCCTGTATAAGCAGCGCCTTAACTTGCAACCAAACATCAGTTCACCAGCCAATGAGGCACAGTTTCTCCTGAGACATCTCCATGGTTATCAAACAAGGCATTCTGGTCTGTTTGTTGTGCTCCTGAGGCGGAAGCCGGGAGCGAGGCTGTGTGCTAGTTCTTTTAATCTCTTTTGTGCTATTTTAAACTCCGTGTAATTTTTAAAAAACTTACTCACGCTTCTGGAATCACTGTGGTCCAAAGCAGCCGATCTATTGCTGCAGCTTGACCACCCCAGAACATTGTTTGGCGCCAGCGCGCTGAAACCGGAGGCCACGCCCCCTTTCCGAGGCCACGCCCCCTCCCACAAATCGTAGTTAAGACGCCGAGTTAAGGCGCCAGGTAACTGTCTGTTTGTTGTGCTCCTGAGGCGGAAGCCGGGAGCGAGGCTGTGTGCTAGTTCTTTTAATCTCTTTTGTGCTATTTTAAACTCCGTGTAATTTTTAAAAAACTTACTCACGCTTCTGGAATCACTGTGGTCCAAAGCAGCCGATCTATTGCTGCAGCTTGACCACCCCAGAACATTGTTTGGCGCCAGCGCGCTGAAACCGGAGGCCACGCCCCCTTTCCGAGGCCACGCCCCCTCCCACAAATCGTAGTTAAGACGCCGAGTTAAGGCGCCAGGTAACTGTCTGTTTGTTGTGCTCCTGAGGCGGAAGCCGGGAGCGAGGCTGTGTGCTAGTTCTTTTAATCTCTTTTGTGCTATTTTAAACTCCGTGTAATTTTTAAAAAACTTACTCACGCTTCTGGAATCACTGTGGTCCAAAGCAGCCGATCTATTGCTGCAGCTTGACCACCCCAGAACATTGTTTGGCGCCAGCGCGCTGAAACCGGAGGCCACGCCCCCTTTCCGAGGCCACGCCCCCTCGCCCCGCACCGGACGTAGCATAAAATATGTGCATGCTCCGGACGCGCAGCGGACGAGCGCAGCGGGCGCGACGAATGCGCGCCGAAGGCGCGCTTAAGGCAAGCCCGTCTGCGCCCGTCCGCGCACGACCGGGCTCAGGGCCAGAATCTATGCCGGACGGGCATACCGATAGGGTGAGTTACTCGCGACGTGCCTTACTAAGTCTCAGACCTACAAAAAACACACAATGTAATTATGTTGACACCTCAGGCGGACACTTCATAAACTGTGCCATCTGCCCCCCGGTCAAATTACAACTGACACAAGCACCATTTGCACGCTCTGGCCTGAAATTAGCAGGACTGAACTGTAGGTCGCTCCCCATGCATGCCCTGCTTATTAACCATCTGCTCGTGGACCATGAGCTAGACATCCTGTTTCTCACAGAAACGTGGCTCACACCGCACTCGGACTCGGATGTGGTCTTGGCTCTGGCCCCGGGCTTCCTTATCCAGTCCCAACCGCGCCCTTGTGGCAGAGGGGGCGGACTGGCCATTTTGCACAGAGATCACTTCTCATGCAGAATTAGCGATGCTCACATCAAAGACTCAGAGAGCTGCCATTTCACTATCCACCTAGCCCCGACAACCTCGCTGACAGGTCTTCTGGTGTACCGCCCTCCCGGCCATTTCGGCCCCTTTGCCAGCGCCCTACTAGATTCCATTTCAGCTCTTGCCCACTCTACATCCAATTTCACTGTGCTAGGGGACCTCAATATCCACTTTGATGATCCCCTAGACACAGGGGCTGCTGACCTAATATCGGACTTAGCTGCCTATGGTCTCCAACTGGCCAATACCGGAGCCACTCATATCAAGGGCCACCTGCTAGACCCAGTCTTTACAAATGTCCGCACCCTTCAGGCTAGACCCTCTTGTCCCCTCCCTTGGACAGACCACTTTCTGGTCCCCCTTTTTTGGCCAGGAGAATTTAGGAAGCCCTCCAAGCCCACCACATACACTCGGGACAGGGCATGGTCCAGACTCTCTATCAAGGACTGGGCCAATGCTCTAGAATCAACGACCCCCGCCCCCTCCGGGGACCCTGTTACAGCTGATAGTAACTTCAGGAAGTGGATCTCCGACTCACTTGACTCCATCATACCCATAAAAACCCGCGAAGATAAGAGTGGAAAGACAGGCTCAGCCCCCTGGTTCAACTCTGAACTCAGAACCCTCCGCAAGGAATGTAAAAAAGCTGAGCGACTTTGGAGGAAGGATTGGCTTCACTCTAATAAAGACGTATACCGGAGGACTGTGAGAGCATACAAATCTGCTCTGCAAATTTCTAAAGCCTCCTACTATGACGATAGGATAAAAAATGCCACTAACTCCGCAAGAGAATCCTATCTCATCGTCAAAGAACTCCTAAAGGTTCCTGAACCCCCACCACTGATTGTGGCCCTTCCAAGCAGGAGCAAAGAATTAGCTAAATTCTTCGACTCTAAAGTCTCCCACATCCTAGACTCACTCCCGCAGCCTAGTCAGCTACCTTGCTGGGACAATGTGACGTCCGACACCTGTCCAGTAGGCGCACCTCGCCCGCTGCTTAATGCCTTTAGGGCGGTTACATCGGACGAAGTTGAAAAGACTCTGGCCAAAATGAAAAGTGGCTCCCCCCTTGACCCTGCCCCCATGAGGTTTCTTAAAACAGTCGCTCCTGCGATTGTTCCTTCAGTTATGGAGTTGATTAATGCTTCTTTATCCCAAGGCACCGTTCCTCCTAGCTGGAAGGGAGCGGTGGTCAAAGCCCTTCTTAAAAAACCCCAACTGGACCCCGCCGATCTGGCCAATTATAGACCGATCTCGCTCCTTCCGGGCATCAGCAAAATTGCTGAAAAACTGGTCAACACTCAGTTGTCCCAGTTCCTGGAATCGAATAATCTGCTGCGACGGTCCCAAACGGGGTTTCGCCCTGGCCAAGGCACGGACACCGCCCTCCTCGCTGTCATCGAGGAGGCAAGGTGCATTTTGGATTCAGGGGGATCAGTGGCAGTGATCCTCCTGGACCTTAGTGCAGCCTTCGACACGGTGAACCACCGTGTCCTGCTCCATCGGCTGGCCAGGGCAGGACTTGGGGGCACAGCGCTGGCCTGGTTAGAGTCATTCCTGTCGGGTCGCTCGTTTCAGGTCTGGGATGGCAGCTCCCGTTCTGACTCCCTTCCTCTGACAAGTGGGGTTCCCCAGGGTTCCTCACTGAGTCCAACCCTTTTTAATGCCTACATGGCCCCTTTGGAGGATATAGTTGCCCCCTTTGGCATTAAGATTGTGAGCTACGCGGACGACACGCAACTGGTCGTCTCGCTCTCACACCTAGACCAATGCCCAGATAATCTTCTGCACTGCCTCCAGAAAATCCACCTCTGGATGTGCGACTCTTCACTCAAACTCAACGGGTCCAAAACAGAAGTTATGCTGATGGGCAAGAAATGGTCAACAATTCCACCATCCGTTTGGCCCGATACCATGGGTGAGGTGCCCGCCCCCAGAAAAGAAATTAAGAGTCTGGGGGTCTGGCTTGAACCAGACCTATCCATGAAAACCCAAGCTACCAAAACAGCTGGAACCTGTTTCGGACTTATGAGGTCAGTCCGCAAGATCCTTCCTCTGCTTCCCCCTCCTTCTAGAAAACTCCTGGTTCAAGGACTGGTTCTTGCACGACTGGATTACAGTAATGCTGTCTACTTAGGAGCCCCTGAAGCTACTCTGGGCAAGCTGCAACGAACCCAAAATGCAGCTGCTCGGATGCTGATGGGCCTTCCCTCCAGATCCTCCGCCAGACCGGCACTTAAGGCACTTCATTGGCTGCCAGTGCGAGAGAGGATCGAGTTCAAGGCTATGTGCATCGCGCACAAGCTCCTCAATGGACAAGGCCCCTCGATCCTGGGAGACATGGTTACCCCGTACAAAGCCTTGAGATCTTTGCGCTCGGACAATGAGCGACTGGCGAATATCCCCAAGTTTAGGAGGGCCCGTACCGGAGGTCGTCGCTTCTCAGTAAAGGCAGCCACCCACTGGAATTTGCTCCCCCGTAGTTTGCGTTTGGAACCCTGCTATCTGCGCTTTCGCAAGCAGCTCAAAACTCTGCTTTTTCCCAAATAAAAGGTTCTCTTCTCCCTTTCCCCTCTTAGCCAACCTTACAGGTTTATAGCGCGGGGATGCCTCCGGGTCACCAGGCGCTCTACAAATCTTTAAATAATAATAATAATAATAATAATTCTTCGATGCTGATTTTCAACAAGTAGTTCGGTCCCTTGCGCTTTAGAAGTGAGCTTATGGTAACTTCCCGTTCGTAGGAATATCAGCTAAAATCCCTGAAACCCCAAAGCAGCCAAACATGAAGCAGCCAGGCTTGGCCACAGGCTTGAGAAAGTTGGACCACATCTTGCCCATTCTGAAGTCTTTCAAATGGCTTCCTACTGAGGCAAGGAGTATCTTCAAAGCCTCATGCATCACACACTAGGCACTGCACTCTGGTTGTCCAAGGCATCCCACCCAGGAATTGCAGCTCTCAGGAGGACAATGGCTTCTTAGATTCCATGATTTCCTTCTTCCCAGCCACGAAGAAGACAAAAACACCAAAGAACGCCTTCTTTCGTAGTGCACCCAGAGTCTGAAACTCCATCATAACAGCTACTGAAACAATACCATCTTTTGAAATCTTGAAAAGGGAACTGAAAACCCTCCTGTTTAAGCAGCGCCTCCTCTCTTTGAAAGTGTTGATTATTATTTTGTACTGATAAATATTATTTGTATACAGCTTGGGTCACTCCTACATCCCACTGCTTGTGCTAACATATATAATAAGCTCCTGTTATAAATTATCATGTGTCTTATTTTGGGATTCCTGTGAGCAGGATGGTAAATATTGGTTGCTTTCGCTATTATGGCTGACCTCTAGTTGCCTCCCCTAAGCCATCATGGCCTACTCATCTGGCGAATACATGTGATTGTTTTTGTTGTGAGTTAGTGATGTACTACCATGCAAAGCTCTCTGATACTCTTCCTAACTTGAGGTAAGCAAATTAGCAGATGCAAAATTTTGTCCCGTTATCAGAATGGGGAGTAACACATTACTGGCTTCTTATTTCCCATTCTGATATGTACAAACAAATCATGTGTGCTAATTGATGTTGTGGATTTTGGAAGATTTCAGAGCAAACGCATGTAATTTGTCCCCAAATTGTAATCTTGTTTTGTAATTGAAGGTAGAATTCATAGATCCTGCCATCATCCGTTCACACAGAGGGTATTTTCAATGAAGCCCAACATCACCGCTGCCCTTTCCCATTCGACACCAGTAGTGAAAAGAACAGAAAGTGGCGGAAGGAGCAGGGTAGGTGGAGAGGTAGAAGCTAACGTTGGAAGGGGGATCTTTAACGGGGAGGGAGGAAATGATTAGAAGTCACGCAACAGAAATGTTTATTCAAATGCAGAAGTCATTGATTACATGCCATCTGTATTCCAGCCCCCATTAGCTGAACTCTCAAGACTGCGAGATATGCTGAGATACAAGTTATGCTATGTCAGGTTATTTAATGTTAAGTGCTTTTATTTAGCGCAATGTTTGACAATTGGTTGGCCTCTAGGTGCTATTGGGAGCCTCGGTGTGCTGATTGCCATTGGCAAGTCATTGGCTGTCCATTTTGGGGCTTCCACGGGGCAGAATAGTCGCTTACCATGTCTACCAAGTCCCATGTATGGTCAGTGGATTTTGTGTTTCTGTGTGTGTGTTTCTGCCTGTGACCTTGTCCCAGTACAAAAGCCATGTATCTCAATCTCAGTTCCAAATATTGCATGCCACAATCAAAAGAAGCTCTCTTTTGCGTAACCTAACTTCTATGTGTCCCCAGTGCTATCTGCCCCAGGTCCAATCAGGATGCACTAATATTGCATGCCACAATCAAAAGAAGCTCTCTTTTGCGTAACCTAACTTCTATGTGTCCCCAGTGCTATCTGCCCCAGGTCCAATCAGGATGCACTAATATTGCATGCCACAATCAAAAGAAGCTCTCTTTTGTGTAACCTAACTTCTATGTGTCCCCAGTGCTATTTGCCCCAGGTCCAATCAGGATGCACTAATATTGCATGTCACAGTATGTATTTCTCCCTGTGACAGTGTTATTCTACTCAATACAGTGTGCTTCTCTCTGTTCCAGTAAGACAATGCGAATTGACCGCAAGTCCCCTCTCCCAGAGGTAGTTCGATCTTTGTCAATGTGTAAGTGACTGGCATTTCCCTGAGTTAAGGGTCACCTCGAATTTCAATTACACATCGTTGTATTTGCCTGTTACTTCAAAAATTAGAATATCTGAGATGTTTTGGTTGGTTCACAAGACCTATTGACTATCTTGAATCTTGCTAAGAGATTCCCTGATTGCACAAAACTAAAAAAAAAAAGAGAAAAAAAAGAAAAATCACTAGGCCAAATCATAAATGTTGCCTTCCTGGTCCTCTTGGGCGCCCAATTATAAATACTGTTGCTTTATGATCCTTTAAATGTGTAGTGATGAAGAAGTGTGGAGGACTCTGCTGTGTATGGAGCTCTGTAGTCAGAAAGGAGTAGTGTTATGAGGGTGTAACATGTATCCTTAGACCACAAAATCTCATGGAACTGCTCAATATTCCCCACGTGCTGCAGCCATGTGAACCCGACGTTTATCACCGATTTTAAAAGGTGGAAAAGAAGCTGCGGACGTAGTTAGTGCGAAAATAAACAAAGGGCTCTTTCTGCGGAAAGGCTGCAGCTATTTTCATGTGCAATAAAAGCCCAATATGGTCGTTCTGGACTCATTAAAGGATTCACAGTTGGCATAACAACTCGGCAGTGTTAATGGCAGTCTCTTAGCAACAGCTGCCTCCTCTCTAAAGCTTCTCTGCTTGCTTTATTTGGGGTTCCGCCCATTAATCAATGTGTAGTTTTATGGGACTGGAGTGCTCAGTTTCTTTTCTCTGGGCGTGACAAGATACCTGCCTGTTTCCCGTGAGCTCTGCTCCCAGAAAAGGCCATACTTCAACATTTGCATCTGCAAGAATGCACAAGAGTGTATACAGTCAACTGGGCCAGGGCCGGACTAGCCGTAGTGGGCACGGGGCGTTGTCCGAGTGGGCCGGAAGGGTGAGGGCCGGTTTTAGAGCAGTAGAGGGCCGGTTTCGTTACTCGGGGGCTGGTTTTGCAGCAGTGCAGCAATATCTACCCCTTGTAACAAAAGCGTAAGCAGTGGTGCTAAATCGCCTGGCAGCACTGCTTCTGACTAGCACCCCCCCATCCAGCTGAATTGCCAAGGCTGGTTTGTGTTGCCAGTCCGGCCCTGATACGGGCACCTCTCCCAGCCCAGACCGCACGGAAACATGCTTGCGTACCTCAGAGTTATGGAAATTCACCTCCACCGAGGCATGACTCTTAGCACGTGAACCTCACGCAGTGTGTCTGACCCCTACAAGCAAGGGAACACAGGGTTTCCATTTCTAACCGATGATTCCTGCACCAGAGGCTGATGCAGTGTGTCTGCACAGCGAGTCTAGCACCATCTTTATCAATCAAAGACCTTTCCAGAATCTGAATCTCATGCTGCGTTCCTGCACACCCCAGGAGCAGGGAGTTTCTCAACTATTCACAGTCCATTCTAAGCAGCACTCAGACACCACATTCACACACTGAAGAAGGACCATCGTCCATAGACCAATGTCCGCCTCAGAGCTTCATGCATAGTGTCTGCACCTATCAGGGACAGGGAGCCTCTCCATTGCTAACAGGCACTCTATTCTCATACCAGAGTCTCAGAAAATGCATCTACACACCCATGAGGCAGGGGGCATCATCCACAGACCAATCTCAACATCCAGAGCCTCTTGCATTGTCTGTATTCGGCAAGGACAGGGAACCTCTCTATTGCTAAGAGACTTAAAAGCATAACTATTAGGTTATTGCAAAATGAAAGGAGCACCCCTTCTAACCTGACGCATGTGTGAGAAATTGAGTTATTGGTTCAGAGGGGTGGGCACTCCAATCAAATAATAAACACAATCCTTGTCAGAGTTAACCACAACAGTCATAAATAAACTCTCTGGTAGCTTGGCACAAACACAGTCATGTGTAACTTAGAGGCAATGTGTAAGGTATGTATGCAACACTCAAACAGTAAAAAAAATGAATACACAACACAGGAAAAATCTCAAAGCAAATAGAAAAATATATTATATTTTACTGAATACTATGACACCGATACAACAACAATGCAATTAGTAGAACTGGAGATATGAGTTTTTAAAGCTTTACGTGAAAATAGTGCAAAAGGCACAAAGAGCCAGTTGTAATATCTAGTTGGGCCCGACCGAGGGAAAGTCGCAAGTTCAGCCTGACCGTGATGGAGCACTAGTCAGATACAGGGTCAAAGTTCATCCCACTGAAGGGTTACTTTCTCAAGTCCATTAGAAGAGCTGCGGTTCGGGTTGGCAGGGGCTGTGAGACGAGAGGTTGTTGTTGGTATGAGGACCAGGTTGGACATTGTGGACGGTTACTGATAGAGGAGGAAGAGCAGCTCGTGCTTGATCTTCCCGTTGGTCGTCATCGCGAACGGTTGATGTAGGCGCGAAGTGCAGGCCTCGCATTGGCTGTCTTTGAGGGGGTCGCTGTCAGAGTGTAGAGCAGCCTCACACCCAAGGCCCTTTTGTCTCCATGTCTGGAAGAAATACACAGAACACCATAGAAGAGCCAGTCACAGTCATGTGACCACAGAATCTGGCAGAGAGGCATGGTTGTTTTGGCCAGAAAATGCCAACTTTCTAAAAGTAGCATTAAAACTCGACTTTACCATAAAAGAGGATTTTAAATTACAATTCATTTGAGTGTAAATAGTATATTTCTATCTGCTCCCAATCTGAAGTTGTCACTTATTAAGTGTAATAAGATAGCCCAGTGTTGGTCAATGGGAGAATAAGTCTTATGACAGTGAAAAATACTTTAGGAGTTTTTCACTGTCAGGAGATGTAAAACATTAAACACACATGCCCTACTTTTTAAATACCATGCATCCTCCCCTACGAGGTTTTTGGGCCTAGCTTATGTTGTTATAAGTATTAAATTGGAAGGTTTAGGCCTAGTAAAAGGTTTATTTTACCAGGTTGAAATGCCAGTTTAGGACTGCACTACAGGTGGGAGTGGCAAGCCTGAGACATGTTTTAAAAGTCTACTTTAGTGATGGCACAAGGATTGTTGTAGCCCACTAGTATCATTACATTTACAGGCCCTGCGTACATGGAGTGCCATACACTAGAGAGTTATAAGTAAATTAAATGTACCAAGCAAGGTTATGCCAATTTTGCCATGTTCTCAAGGGAGAGCACACACACTTCACCTCTGTTTTTCAGGGAAAAGGTGCACAGAGGCCTAAAACACAACAAAAATGGGTTCAGCAAAGGAAGACAAAAATCTGGGGCAACCACGCAGAAAGGTCCAGGTCCTACAGCATGACAACATCTGTCCTTTGTAGGCCTTTATAAACCCACACATGACCAACCATACATAGCAAACTGGGCAGAGTTTTATGTGACCACCATTTTGAGGACCAGTGAGGGATATAAAGTGTTATACAAATGCTACAATAAATATATCCCACCAGTGAATTTGGAGTTGTCTATTTTACCATTATATGCAATTGGGTTTACTTTTTTATAATTCCTAAAATGAGTGATGTAAGATGGTCTAAGTCTGATGTTTAGCGGGATGCTTTTACATGGTAAAAGCTCCCTTACTTGGAAGGCTCAGTCTCCCCACTTTTTATTCCTAGTCATAGGAGTTATGAAAAAGACAAGCGCTTGAGAACATAGATTTGGTAAATTTCTTGCTGAGGAACCTGAACAATTGTTGTTAAATATCCAGTAAACCATAAAGAACGTCTTAAACAAAACTGATTTCTTCACATAGAGCCTATGGCGATTATGAGGAAATTTGACAGCATTTCACTCCATTTCAAATGTAAGTTTAGTCGACAATGCCATTGGTATATTCTGCACTTTCAAAAGGGATACTTTTTCAGGATGAAAGAAAAGGCAATATGCTTTGCAAAGATGTAAATGGTGAAAAACAAGACTTTGTGACTTTTGAGATTTGGTGGTTCATGTGAAGCTCGCCATCCACCATTAATCGGAGATTCCTTATGACCGCAACAGGATCAGAACATCCACCCATTGATATTGGGCAAGGGGATACCTAGCAGAGATTTGCTTGTTGTCTGTAATCTCTGCTTTAGAAGGCTTTAACATTGAAAAGCTTTTGCTAATATAGAGTCTGTAAATTCCAGCTAAGTTGTTAAATCTTGACCCAGTGTTAGTGAGTCTTTCTTAAGGCTGTCCGCTAGCAGGATATTATCTGCATGCATGTACATGACTAGCCAGAAGCTTCGAAGTAGGCTAGCCAATGGCATTAGGCATTGGTTAAACAGGGGGTGTGAGTTGCTGGGGTGAACAATGTGAACTCCCCACTTAAGAGGTTTCACTTCTGAGGCAAAAGAGCTCAAATGCAGCACTTGATTGGACAACAACGATTCCAACCAATGAAGAGTGGGGGCTTTGGCGGCTAAATTCAAGAGCATTTAATTCAGAAGCAGATGATCTGCGGTGATGAAGGTGGCTACCCACCATCATTCATCAGCTGGAGCTAGATAACCCTCTATCCAGCACTGAAACAGAGAGGTAGGAACTCATCAGTGAAACAGGCAGGGAAGTATCTTCTTATCAGAACCAGGCAGGTACTTTAAAAGGGAAAGCATTTAGTCTTTGGTGATGAATGATAGCCCATCCAACAACGAGTCCCAGGGTTCCCACTCCCAACGAGTCCCAGGCTTCCCAATCCCAATGAGTCCCAGGCTTCCCACTCCCAACGAGTCCCAGGCTTCCCACTCCCAACAAGTCACAGGTTTCCCAATCCGTATGAGTCCCAGGCTTCCCACTCCCAACGAGTCCCAGGCTTCCCACCCCCAATGAGTCTTAGGCTTCCCACTCCCAACAAGTCCCAGGCTTCCCAATCCCAATGAGTCCCAGGCTTCCCACTCCCAACAAGTCCCAGGTTTCCCAATCCGTATGAGTTCCAGGCTTCCCACTCCCAACGAGTCTCAGGCTTCCCACCCCCACTGAGTCTTAGGCTTCCCACTCCCAACAAGTCCCAGGCTTCCCAATCCCAATGAGTCCCTGGCTTCCCACTCCCAACGAGTCCCAGGCTTCCCACTCCCAACAAGTCCCAGGCTTCCCACTCCCAACGAGTCCCAGGCTTCCCATTTCCAACAAGTCCCAGGCTTCCCACTCCCAACGAGTCCCAGGCTTCCCACCCCCAATGAGTCTTAGGCTTCCCACCCCCAACAAGTCCCGGTCTTCCAACTCCCAACAAGTCCCAGGCTTCCCACTCCCAACGAGTCCCAGGTTTCCCACTCCCAACATGTCCCAGGCTTCCCACTCCCAATGAGTCCCAGGCTTCCCACTCCCAACAAGTCCCAGGCTTCCCACTCCCAACAAGTCCCAGGCTTCCCAATCCCAATCAGTCCCAGGCTTCCCACTTCCAGTTTTGCCGCAAAGTAATGCATTAGATTCCTTGGTTATTGGCATGGCATTAAGCTATGTAAGAGTTCCATACACTCTAAATCAAGATGATGAGTCTCTTATTTAACTTTGCGGCAATGTCTCCTGGCTCCTAACTATGTCTACATATACACTTAGTCCTTCCTCCTAGTTTTTGCATATAGGTGGAATCTGATTTCAAACAGCTTCATAACACCCGACTATCTACCCACTCCTCTTGCTGCACATACCGCCACAATCACATCTCTGGTCCGTAGGCACACCACCAACACTCACACATAGTCCACCAAGACATCCCTGCTCTAACATGTGGCTCACCCGACACCCCTGCACCAACACATAGTCCACCCCACACTCATGCACCAATGCACAGCAAACCCTGCCAACCCTGCATCAATACACAGCCCACCTCAACACCCCTGCACCAACACATAGCCCATCCGACCCCTCTGCAGATATGCACTACCTTCATCAAGACCTCTCCCTCATACAGGGCTGGACTGGCCGTAGCGGGCATCAGGCATATCCCAGGGAGCCGGAAGGGAGGGGGCCGGCTTTGCAGCAGTGGGGGCCAGTTTTGTTACTGGGGGCAGGTTTTGCAGAGGTGCTGCAATTTCAGCCCCCAGTAATAAAAGTAGCAGTGCTTCACACTCGCACGCCTCCTGCCCCCTCAGGTGCTGGTCCGACAAAATTGCCAGGGCTGCTTTGGGTTCCCAGTCCGGCCCTGCCCTCGCAGATATGTTTCAACTCACTACCACTAATGCCTTCTCTTAACCATTTCCTTCCCATGCGCTTCCTCCTGAAATATGACTGGAAGACCTCTCCAATCAACACCCACTACAACACCTTCCACTCTGCAGTTATGTCACTCCGCCGCTACCTTTTCTTCCATGCTTACATGAATTTGCATGCCTCTGAAAAGCGCCTTGAGGCCGCACTCGTGCGAGCGAGGAGATACATACATATGACAATGCCAACAGTCCCCGCTGCCCCAATTTCGAAGACCATTTATAAAATCCACCAGCATGCAGAATAGAAGTCCTCTTTCCAACCATCCCATTCTGCAATTCCTTTTTAACATAAGTTAATCAATGCAACAGTGACAGCCCATCTCGCGCTCTGAGGAAGGCAGCCGCCCCTATCACCGAGTGGAGTTGCTTGTTCCATAAACAGGCAGCTGTTACCGACTCCCCAAAGCCTATTTTTCGCAGTACAATTGTTATTAAAATAGAACAAATTGTAAAAAGCTAGAGCCGTGGAAGAAATGAAACCACATGCTGCCGGGGTGTAATAATATTTGATCCCTCCAACACAAGAAATTTATTGAGGACAGTGGTTGTTTTACCTTTTTTATACGCTAACAGGGAATTAGGCCACAGCACGCACATTTCACAAACTCATATACATAGATCATGTACACATTTTGAGCGAGTAAGCTCATTCTGTAGGCACATTGTTTCTTGTTTTGCTTCCTCTATTATATGTTTCTATGTCTCTTATTCTGATGCAAGCCAGACAAGTTTCTCAAGTCCATGCATGGCTTGCTCTTCCATTTTAGATTTTTTTTTTGCAGTCTCAGACTTGTTAACCTGGTTTCATAATGGAGTAAACAAGAGCATAAGTCCCAGAATGCAAAGAAAAAAATCCAGACTAGAGCAGGTAGTTCTGTCACACTTTGGTTGGTAGCTGGAAACCATAGAACTTCGGACATTGTGATAGGACGTTCGCCTGTCCCAGCTGTTTAGATAACAGCACTTTGCATAATGGGAATTGATACTGTAAATGTCAGCAGGCACCAGTGGTGGCTGGTGCATTATGGAAGTGGTGAGGCCCCAAACACACTATCCAGCATTCTGCTTCGGGCCTTGTCAACCCCTGGGCCAGACTTTCACATCGCACACAAGCAAACATGCATATATGCACACACACAGTTTCAGGCATGCACACAAATTCATACATACGCATGCAGTCCCCAGCACACAGACACACACACACTTAATCTTTTATTCAGAAAACCTTACCTGAGGCAGGCTCACGCTTTCAGGCTCTCCCGTGTCTTTCCAGCAGCCAGAGGCAGACCCGCGAGCTTCCACTCAATCAGAAACTTGGATACCGTGATAGACCTTTTCCTCTTTTGCAGCTTTTCATAGGGCAAGAGGGTGTGCAATTGACAACCCATGGAGCTCCATTATCTGACATGCTACACTATGTGACACTAGTGCAGCGTGTCAGATATGTTTTGTGAATGTGTGAGGCCGGGCTGTAACAGCATGCGCAAAACAGGTAGTGGAGCCCTCTTCTGCTGCCAACCTAACATTACAGCTTTTACATGCAAACAAACGATCTGATAGTTTGGGGCAGATTTACAACTTCTGGCGCATCTCTGCTAATCAGCAGGGATACAGCAGAACAGTTGCGACACGCCAAACCACCCGTGCGCCACCACTGATGCGCCGCATTTAGAATGCGGCGCACCGTGGCGCACGGATGAGCAGATGCGTGTCGCATCCCCCGATGGAAATGTGGCGCATTGCTGGAGTCGCGTTGCAAGCGCGACGCAGCTCCAGCAAGGCTCGGGTGCCCCTATGCCTAACGTGCTGCGTCAATCCTTACACCTGCTTCAAGCAGGCGTAAGGTTTTGACGCAGCGGGGTCGGAAAAGTGACTGAGTTAAATCTTGTAGATTTCACTCAGCCACTTTTCCAAGGCTTTCCTGCACCGGAACACCCCCCCCCCCTTGTGCTGGAACGCCCACATGTGACGCAGGGCTTTACAACGTGACGCATCTCCCTAGATGCGTCCCGTTGTAAATACCCCGCAGCATGGCACTGGCTTTGCGCCGCCGCTGCGTCACAAAAGTGATGCAACGGCGGCGCAAATGTGGCGTACAGGGCTTGTAAATCTGCCCCTTCGTTTTTATAGGAAAGCTGTACTATGCCAAGCATTAGTGGCTGGGGGGATGCAGCCCACAAATATTTGCTTTCAGGTATGCCAGTCTAATTAACTCAGTGAAGGCAAACCATTAAAGGCCAGGTCTGGAAACAGCGTCCATGATGACATGGAGTGAGGTGTTGGGCGTAGGTGTCCCATCATGTGACGTGGCTTCATCATAAAATGATCGAAGCAGTCAAGCTGCTATTTGTCATCCATTCTGTACTTTTCATCAAAACTTAACTTTGCATTGGAAGGTTTGTAGTTTTCCTGAGCCAGTAAGTGCAAACATTCAAAGTGATCACTAAAAAGTGAGCTCTGACCGGAAGTGTTACCTGCAACATTGTGGCACTAGCATATTTGATTTAATTATATATTTGTTCAGATAAACATTGTGGCTTTGCGTTTTGTTATACTTGCACATTTGGCCTGCTACCATGGGAAGACAGCAAAGCAAGTAGAATCGAAACCCACATTAGTAACCTTGACAAACCTGCCTTTTTACGATTAGGTGAATAAGCGCTAAAAGCCAATAACAGGAGGTTGACAAGTCTCTCGCTATTTGGACACGTGTAAGAACAACTAAGTCAATGCCTACACACGTATGGTAGTCCTGTAAATCCATGTCACCAGGATCCAATTTTTGCAGGCATGAAACTCCATTTAACTAGTAAAATGAAGGGCAGTTCTTTTTGCCTGGATAACAAGTGAGGCAAGTGTAATTGTAAATTGTACTTCTATAGATAGTGTTTAATAATAGGCCTGGGCGGTGAACCCCTCTCCATTTGTGGAGTTTTCAGAGTTTTCTGCCCTCCGCGACCCGTGGAGCTCGCGGAGTGCAAAAAACTCCGCTCTGCGTAGTGCAGCGGAGTGTTTTCCCTGCTCGCAAATGGTAAGTTTGCGAGCTCGAGCTGCCGCTCGGGTAGAATTTCTACCCGAGCGGCAGGAAGACCAGTGCGAACGGCAGTTCGCACTGCACTCCGCCACTTGCAGAACTCCGCAGAGTTTTTTTGTCACTTTGCGGAGTTACGCGGAACTCCGTGAATTAATCCCAGACCTGCTTAATACCCCTGCAAAGCGCTGGAGCACTTTGCAGCGAGTACCACGCTACTCCGGAACCCAAATTAAAGATTAGTAGCTAGTAGATTAGCAATTTTTTGTCTTTCTTTGTATATTGGTTGTGTTAGATTTGTGCTCTTAATATCATGTGTGTTTAGTAGAGTTTAGAGTATGAGACAACATGTACAAGAATCCAATGGTTTGCAAGAATGTATAGCACAGCACTGGAAACATGTATGCCAGGATGGCAGTATTTGCAATTAAATAACTTCCAAATACATCTTTCCTCCTTGTGTTGTTTATAGATTTGCAGAGTTGTCAAGGGGCCTGGTGTCATGTGCAACACATAATTGAGTCCTGGATTTTAAGTAAATAACACTTTGCATTCAGGGTCTTGTTGGGCATACACGCAAAATGTGAAATGAGAAAACCACAATTCCCAGAACGAAAAGTGTTGTTGGTTTAAAAGCCAGGACTGAATGATGGAGTCACAGATGCCTAGGGACTACTTGGCTGATATTTCTGGTATACGCTGTTCACGGTTTACAGCCAAGAAACAACACATCAAAACAGGGTAAAAAAAAAGGCCTTTTTGGTTAGAAAAGGGTGGTACAAAAAACAGGAATGCAGACATAAACAAATAAAAAAAATTGGAACATGGTGTTACAAAAACTGGAATGCAGACATAATAATATAAAAAAAATGATTCTAAGTTGCATCAAACATGTCGTATCCATCAGAAATATAATTCTTATCTCTTATTTTTCAGAACAAATTTTTCTCTTAAAATGTGTGAGGATCAAGTAACTCTAAGATCTACTCCCTCCAACCTAAGGGCAAATGATCATACAAATTTCAAGCCTGCGAATGAATTTTGCTCATGGGACCATCCAGTAAGTGGTTGCCCTCTACCACGTGGCATCTTTTGTGTAAACAGGCTGCAAGCAGGAACTAACATGCCCGTTAGTCACATATAACTAAATTTATTTGACACATTTGAAGCAAATAATTTTTGGGGGTGTCAGCAATTGTGTAAAGCATTCGTGGCACAGTAATGGCATTTAAAATCTGGTAGTACACAACCACCTTTCTGCACTGGTAATTTACAGCGGCCTATCATTGCCTCTAGTCGGCGAAAAAAAGGATTAAAGATTGATAGAGGAATTGAGTCGAATGAGGAAAGGCGTTTTGGAAGAATATTTAAATTAGTGATCTTACACTACCCCATAGGATGTATGGGCACTTGGTGCCAGTTAAGAAGTACGAAAATAATTGTTTTCAAGAGAGCCTCATACTTAAGATTAAAGTGGGGATGTGGCCTAACGGCTAGGGCAGTTGAACTCAAATCTGGGGAACCGGGTTCGAGTCTCAGCAAGGAAGCGCAATATCCTGTGATTATGGGCAAATCAATTAATCTCCCCGTGCCTAACAAAAATGAATGTGTTCTCATGTAACGAAACTGGTCCTTGTGTAAAGCGCCCTGACACCTGATACCTACGGGTCAAGCTTGCGCTATATAAAACTCTGAAAAAAGTAAATGTGCCCTATCTTTCTACTTCATTTTCATACCCTAAAACAAGTAAATGCGATTATAAAGGTAATCGTTGTCTGCGTTATCCTCAAGCGGCAGATCTCGAGCTGGCAACAAATCCCCCTTTGAATGTGTTTTCTTGATGGTGCTAGTTCTGTAAAGATTTAAACTCACTCTCTACAAAGGCCACTAGTTGGGCACTGCTGGAAATAAGGACTGACAGGCCCTCCAGCAAGCTAAGTGTACCAGCAGCGCCAGCTTCAGTAGCAGCTGTACGAGCTGTCACGTGGGCGGACTGTCTGCTCACGTGACACTTGTAGCTGCGGCGTCCATGAAAGGCGGGCACTGAGATGGCATTGATTATTTGCCGCGAAGTTATGCCTTAAAAAAAAACTGCCTTTTCTTAATATTTGACTGGCTTTCTTTATTTCGAAGGCGTGCTGAGAACAGCAGGGAGCAAGAAAATAATAAAAATGCTCTCATTGTTTCATTTCATATTTTCTTTATTTCGGTTTATCCACCATAAAAGAACAAACACAAGTATGTACAAAACAAGCTAAAACAGTTAAAATGACTAAAAAGGTATTAAAACAATTTAGATTAAGAAGATACATGGATTAAAAACAACGGGGAGGTCTATCACATTGCCAAATCCTTGTTTTATACTTTAAGAAAGTTTATCCTTGCCCACCACATTGAACTTAGAAAGCGTGAGACCGCATAGGCAATGTGGAGTTCGGTATCATATTTTAGGAGCCGGAGTGCTTCCATGCAATGTGTTGTGCCAAGGTTTCTACAAAACTGGACCAGCCATCTGTGTCTAATTGAATGGTATCCCTGGCAGAAAAAGAAAACATGGAGTTCAGACTCTTTACCCGAATTACAGGCTGGGCACCCCGATGGAGTGTCACTAGACCATTTGTGGGTAAAGGCACGCAAGGGGAGGCAGCCATGCCGAAACTACACATATAGTTTCCTGGCTAATGCCGGACGGATTTTGTCAACGCATGGCTCTAGATTATACGTGACCTTCACATCCAGAAAATGTGATGTAAGAGAACCAGTGGCAGAATCTTCATGTAGTTTAGCAAGTTGTCCACCCCAGTAACTAGTACTTAGATGTTTACGCGAGGTTCTCAAACATGCTGTATCTGGGTTATCCCAAAGGTCATTTCGCCCACTTGCACAAAGGCCTTCCCTGATGTGTACAAACCATGGCAACTTTTCTATGCCGGGGAGTCTCAAAATTTCTAAGAGCTCGGTTCTGTACTTATCCTATTCCGGTGTCACCCAGAGGCGCCGCCAAGAGAATAAAGGCCTGCAGCCAATTTCCTCTGCTATGGATCTCACCCCTAGATCCTTACGCAGTGGAATCAGAGGGGAACTTACCGGTACTCCGAGTAGTTGCCTAAGAAAGTTGTTCTCAGTTTTAACAATAGGCCTAAGGTTAGAGTGCCCCCAGAGTTCAGCCCCATATAGGGAAGCACTCCTAACCTGGGTTTTTTAAATCTCCATAACAGGGCTCACCGGTTTGTGGAACTTGGCCATGCCACCTGTGATCTGGGTCAGTTTGAGGTTGAACTTATCTATTTGAGGGCCCCAGGTCATGTTTTCCGTGAGTGTAAGGCCCAGGTAGTCGAATTCAGATACCCGCTCCAGGGGGGTGCCATTCATACAGGGGTTGGGGCGGGTTGATTTGCTAGGGTTGAAGACCATAAATTTTGATTTTTGAACGTTGATCTCCAACCCCCTAGTCCTACAAAGCTCACAGAACGCATCTAGGATTCTCTGGATAGCCATAGGGGACTTAGAGAGGAGTAGGGTATCATCTGCAAACATCATGGCCGGGATTTGCTTTTCCGCTAGTTTAGGGGCGTCTATATCCTTACAAACTGTCAGCGCACTTACCATTTCGTTTATGTAAATGCAGAACAAGGTAGGGGCGAGCGCAATCCCTGCCTTACTCCCCTATTTACAGGGGTGGGCTGTGTAAGTTCCCCGTTTTTCCCATATCTAATTTGGGCATAATTGCCATTGTGTAACCTTCTCAATATATCTAAAAGATAAAGGGGAATTCCTGGTTCATTCAAAACCCTCCACAGAGCATCTCTGGGTACCAGGTCAAATGCACTCTTGAGATCAACAAAGACCAGATACAGGCTACCTCCTTCTAGATGTACTATTTTCCAATAGAGAAGTTGGAGCCTGAAAATCTGGTCTATTGCTGATGTTTTTTCCCTAAAGCCGGCCTGCAAAGGGGTCAGGATCTTTTGTTCCTCCAACCAGTATTGCAATCGATCTAATAAAATCCTGGTGAATACTTTTTGTGAGACGTCGATCAAACTGATCGGTGTATAGTTTATGGGTAATAATGGTGATCCCTTTTTATATATCGGGAGGATCTCAGCGCCTAGCCAGGTCGCAGGGATAGCCATTCCCTGCAAAATAGCATTAAACACCACCGAGAAATAGGGACCGCAAATCTTGGGCTCTGCCCGATACAGATCCCCTGGTATCTTGTCCAGGCCAGCAGCCTTGCCAGGAGCTATTCTACTTAGGTCTTTAGTGACTTCTGGCAGAGCAATCTCGGGAATAGCTATCTCAGACACCGGAGGAGTCGAATTTACTAGTGTCTCACTACTAGCTACAGCATCATGTTGGACGTAAGGGGCTAGAAAATGCTCTCTCCATCTATCGGCCACTATGTTTGGCTCGAGGCCCGCATGTCCTTTATTACTACCTGTAGATATAATACTCCAGAATGTTTTCATGTCTTTAAATTCCAGAGCCAGTTTCAAACTATCCCACTGATCCATTTCCCATGTGGTTTTAGCAGATGCAATGGTGGTTTTATAAAGGGACCTAGCTGATTTTACTGCGATATTACATTTTGTTTTTATAGCCTCTATCAGTGCCTTTTTTGTCGCCCGGCAACTATCATTAAACCAAGACTGCTTTGGCTTACTCCCACGACCCCTGGTGCACACGGTCCAGAACACCTCCTCCAGCTTAGAGGTAGTGGACTATCTATCTATCTATCTATCTATCTATCTATCTATCTATCTATCTATCTATCTATCTATCTATCTATCTATCTATCTATCTATCTATCTATCTATCTATCTATCTATCTATCTATCTGTCTGTCTGTCTGTCTGTCTGTCTGTCTGTCTGTCTGTCTGTCTGTCTGTCTGTCTGCTTCGATCATTATATTGCACAAAATGCAGTGGTATAAAACCCATATTTCACTCAGGAAACCATAAATATGGGAAATATTCCACGGTTCCTTGTGAAGTACCTCAAACAACTCTGTAGACCTTTACCATTGTCAGGGCCACTAGAATTCCACGGCAAGGTAATCTAAATTATGTAGCAAAAAAGGTGAATTATGCAGCACATTTCTGTAGTATTATGTTCATCCTTTTGAGCTAGAAACAATTTTGGTGAAATCTGCAAATCATGTGAATTTATAGAGCAAATTATGTGGCGAACATTGTAAATCTATAATTATGTGTTAAACACTGTAGCCATAAAAACACAGATATACATTGGCTTTTCCCAATGCCGAATGTATTGTTAACACTTTATTTACCTAAACCTGAATATTTTAATTCCAGACAGTGTCCAGTGTTAAATGCACACTGAATCCAACTGATTTTTCAAACTAACTACTGAAACAAGCATGTAATGTAATGTAAAAAATATATATAAGGGGTTACGTGTGTAATATAGTTCTGTATTTACCCCAAGGTTCCTAGGTCTATGCATGACTAGCTGCTCCAGTCTGGGCTTTCTTTTTACATTCTGGTACTTCTAGTCTTGCTTACCTGATTGTAAACGAGAACTACTAGTCCCAGGATGAACAGAATAAAACTGGTGTGGGGTACCGAGTCGCTCATAGACCTGGTAAACCAGCCAGCTATGCTACAAACAGTGCTGCTGCCTTTTGTTGCCATTGTTGCAAAAGAAGGGGTAAAAGCTGAACTTGTCAAACATTTGTGAATTTTCCTTTTTATGTAATCCCATTGCAACAATGTTTTTGTTTAATGCTAAGCTTACTTAGAAGGAGATTGCTAGTGAAAATAGCTAAATGTAAGCACACAGATCAGATACCCATACTATTCCAGGCTCAGAAGATCTCAGTAGCCAGGTTCATTTACAAACCCATAAGTATATGCTGAAATGAGAAATTTTAAAGTGGAGCCCAACATTTAAAAAAAGGTTTTAATGCCTCTGGAGCTGTGTGATACCATATTGCTGTGCCAGTGCTTCGTCTTTGTGATCCTGTGCTAAGACTTACTGACTCTGCTGGCTTTTGGTTTTGAAAACTTGGCCACCCCGCAATAAGCAGAAATAAAATGTGGTCTAAGCCCCCCGAATCTAAGACAAGATTATAGTAGGGGACTCCCCATACTTGTGCAACTTCTCCTTCATCTAGCGCACAGGCATGATGCTTTCAGTGCTTAATTTGAGCAAGTGGTTGCAGATGGAGGCCACCACCACCCATTTCTGGGGACTGGTACTTATTTTTCCAGTTCAAAAACAACAGTTGATGGACAGAATGCAGAACAATGTCATACATTCACCCCAGTACAGAGATCTGGGCCTAAGTCCATTGTTTTCTTGCTCACCATGCCGTTCCAGTTTGAACCCAGCCATATGCAAATCAGTCTTGACCCTGTGCCTCATGGGAACAGTCCAGCCCGAACTGCCAAGCCAGGTCTTCCCTGGATTGGAAACAAGCATCCTATGACCGGGTTTCGGGGTTTCACCCCTCTTCAGCCAGGATAGCTTGATTCCAGTGGCATGGAGAGCACGGGACCCACGTCTGGGCATACCCTTCCCACTCAGGGTGACAAATGCAAAAACAACAGTTGATGGACAGAATGCAGAACAATGTCCAGGTCTAACTGGGGTGGTATGGTGAGCAAAAGAATGATGGATTTAACCCAGATCTCTTGACTGGGGGAGAAGTTTTGATTTGTTCTGCATTCCATCCATCAATTGTGTGACTTATTTTTCCAGAACAGAATTCAATTCAGGGCAAGAGAGAGCTAAACCAAAAGGGGGAAAGAAGGATGAAGAGAAAGATGGAAAACCAGCTGAAAAGTGAGAAAGCAGAGATGAAAAGAATCTTCAAAGTGTGATAAAGAAACAGGAAGTGTCTGGTGTGGATTAAAGAGACGAGGTAGAATCAAGGCTACGCGCTTTAGTATTCAGCACGGCAACCCTTCGATAGTTCTGCTTTGGTCTTGAGAGCAAAACCTTAGGCCCTTGTACTTATTCTTTTGCAAATTAAGTGCTGGATCCAGCTAACATCATTTAATTAATGCTGCTTTGCTTGTATAGCCCTACACACAACATAATACCTTCTGAGAACTTTGAAGATGCCGCCACTGTAACAAACAGCAGACAAAGCCATGGTGGACCTTAATTTGGCTTTTGCCCGCCACCCACACTCTCAGTCCAGGTGCCAAGAATCAAAGTCAAAGTATTAATGTTTGCTTTAAACCAGAATATATTAAGACATTCCTATGAAGTAACTAAATTTCACAATGTGAAACTACAAACAAAACGTGATTAATCCTGGATTCCTTACTTTCACCAAAGTATTTGTCCTAGAGAAAGATTTTGTTTCATTGTGCCACCCTTTCTTCATTATGCATATGAGAACACCTGAAAATATGTGAGCTCAGGATGTACGCTTTACAAAATCCTATTTTGTTTGATTTAAAAAGCTATAATAATGCTCCACATACAATAAACACATAGGGTACACGCGACAACTGACTTGTCTCTTGGTACTCACTAATAGCATTGTCGTCTGGGTGTGGGAAAGGAATTTTTTAATCTGAAGTTTAAAAATGATCAGTTTTAATAAATGCCTCTCAATGAAGTGACATAATCTGATATTTTAGGGGAAACTCTTCTGATGTCTGGAATTTAGAATTAAAGTCAAAGCATTAACAATTGACTTAAAAAAGACATATGAGAGAAAGAGATTCCCATTAATGGCTAAAATGCAGAATGAGAATCTAGGAAACATGGGCTCAATCCCAGCTTCCCCGCTTGACCAAATTTTGTGATCCTAAGCAAATATTTAATTTCCCCATGCCACCTTTTTCTCCATTATTGCCTATGAGAACACCTACAAATATGTGAGTGTGGGGTGCACACCACACAAAACCTCTTGTGTTGGATTGAATAGTTTATAATGTTGTTTCACCTATAAAATGAATCTTAGACACCTATGCAGAACACATGACAACTGACCTATCTCTTAGTGCTCACTAATAGCATTGACATCTTGGAGCAGGGCAGGAATGTTTTTCAGCTGAAGTTTAAAAATCAGCTTTAACAAATACTTCTCAATGGAGTGGCATAACCTGATATTTTAAGGGGGAATTTTTCCGCTTTCCAGATTTAAGGAATAAAGTCAAATCTTTAACCACTGACCTAAAACAGACATATGAGGGAACCACAATCCCATCCAGTGGCTAAATTGCAGAATGTGAAACTACAAACATGGACTTCATCTAGGCTTACCTGATAGACCAAATTAAGTCATGGTAGGCAAACATTGTATTTCCCTGTGGTGCCTTTTTCTTCATTATGGCATATGTGAGCTCCTTGAAATATTTGTGTTTAGGATGTGTATATGACTTACTTGCAGTGTAGCAGATGTTCAGTTATGGGGACTGCTGATTCCTAGTCCCCTTGCTGCCCCGGGCATTGATGCTGCATGCAATACCTTGCTGGTGCAGAGCAGAGTGCTGCAGATACTACAATGCCAGGTGCTATAGCGCCACTGGGCAGTGTGCCTCGAAATGGCCAGCTACGCAGCTCTGTGAGTGCCAGTAGAATGCAATGCTGTGATCACATCACATACTACAGGGACAGGCATCTTGGGCATAGACAGGCGGCAAGCTGCAAATGTCAGCCAGGCCGCAGGTGCATTAAAAGCAGCACCACCTTACCACCCTGCTCTGCCAGGTGAAGTAACCGAATCAGTTCCCTGAGCTGCGCAGCATACGTGCGCAGACTCCAAGGCGCTGCACCTCCAGGATGATGATTGCATTTTTGTAGAGGCAGAGAAGGGTCAAGCAAAGGTCAGGGAAAGCACACTTAACAACCCATCGTGTGTGGCTGTCTGTCTCTGTCTGTCTGTCTGTCTCTGTCTGTCTGTCTGTCTCTGTCTGTCTGTCTGTCTCTCTGTCTGTCTACACTGACTTTTCTCTGAGAAGGAGACAAGTTCCTGCCCAGCCTGGCTCCTCAGTAAAGACACTGAGTGCAAACTGCTATTATGACTATTCTAGGATGCGGCCCTCACAAACTCCAATAATAATGTGGAAAACAACGCAAAACAAGGCCAAAGCCTGTACAATGTGTCTAATGTAAAAATGGCAATAAAAATAAGTTTAAAAAAAAAAAAAAAAAAAAACAAGGCCAAAGCCTGTACTTTTTGGGGGGTCCATAGAAAATTATAGACCTGCCCCTAGGGGCCCCTCGTAGATACAGCCCTGTCAGTGCCAGACAGCCAGAGAGGCCGGTCCAACACTGAAAGCGCAGATATTCACCTAGATTTGATGAAACCTCCATATTCCTCCTGTAACTGCCTGTGCAAAAGCAATCTTACACTGACCCTTTCATGTGCATAAAAATGCCTTTCGCCAGTTAATGTCTTCCACATGAGAGGATACTTATTAATTTGTGATAGTATGGAGCTCAAATGAGATGTCAGCTCAGTAAAGTAATGTTTTGCTTATCATCAACAGTGCTTCTCTCCCTGGGCGTGCATTTGACATTAAGATGGATGGAGACTGGTAGGGGGCTGAATATGAAAGATTCTACTGAGGAAGTGGCTGGATTTTTTTCTAGCTCTTTTTCCGCATACACATGAGTGGGCTATAACCCAGGGGGCTAATGTGCACGGTCAGCCGCCAATGGAATAAAAATGAAAATATAGTACAACGCGGAATATGATGTGAAATATGATCAGACAATATGGTTTTAAATTTTTAGCGGAATGTTAACTCTTAGAAATATTTTTGATAGAGTAAGGAAGAGCTTTTGAGTGTTTCTCCACCAAGAAGTAAACACTCAACCTTAAATCCAGGCGCTATTCACCAGCCCAAGCAAGAGGAGATCTGAGGAAGATGAAGGACGCGGATATGAAGTAAGGAATGACTGAAACGTTTTATAATGTAAATTAGGGCTGTAAAGGGGCTTAAAATGAATTGTGTGGCAACTTAGAACCAATGTAAAACAATCAAGAATTTAGAGCTAGAGAAGCGTGCAGAGAGCCCAAGGATGAGGTGTGCCGCTGGATAATCGACAGCCTGCAAATGGGATATTCAGGAAAACCGAAATTAAAGGGAATTGTTATATTCCAGACAGGAGAGAGTCACTGCCTAGACTACGGTTTTCAAGTCGAGAAAGAAAGGAATATTGGGGCATATTATCAAGCACGGCGTTATAATTATCGCCGCTTTAGCGGCAGAAAACAGCCGCTAAAACGGCGATAATGGGCTTGATAATATGCTGCAGAGAATTCCAATAGAAGCCCATGTTGACACCAGAACTTGGGCTTCTATGGGAATTCTCGAGGGCATATTATCAAGCCCATTGTCGCCGCTTTAGCGGCAGTTTTCTGCCGCTAAAGCGGCGATCATTTTAACGCTGTTTCTTGATAATATGGCCTATTGTTTTTAGCATGTGAAGATAAGAGAAACAGGTTGATGAGCATCTAGGAACTTGTGCTGGAAAAACCAACAAGTGATAAATTGTGAAACGAAGATTTCTAAATGAAGATTTGGAATCTGGTGCAGAGCTGACTTGAACCTGCCACCACAATGATAAACAAAGAGATGGCTGACATCCGAACATAAGGACTGAATTGTTGTGTCCTTTAAAATTAAGATATGTGGGTTTCACTGAGATAGCCAAGTATGCTAAACAAGAGCTTAAGTTAGAGATAGCACTTTAGAGATCACTATTAAAGAAGTCCATGATTTCAGAGTCATTAGCTTATGACATTAAATAATAACCAAAAGAAAGAACGAAAGTTGCTAAAAAGATGATGGTAATGATTGAAAAAGGTGGGGCTAATGGAACAACCCTGTAGAACCACTACAGAAAGAGCTTTAGAAGTAAAGGGAAATAGATAGAAATTCTTATTGGCAACGGTGAGAAAGAAATCATCAGATCCAAGGTAAGGTACAGTCGCTGCTAAGTACTATCTCATGGGTACCATACCAAAGTCCGCAGAGAGGTCAAGACGGTTGTGCATCTATGGTCTCAGAAATGTATCAAGAACAGCTATGGGTAGTGCTAAAACTTTACCTGTAATCAGTTTCTCATCTATACATCCCTTTGTTCGTATGGATATACCTTTCAGAGAGGCCTGTCACTTACAAGGTAACCTCATTTAACATTTTTAAGGATTAGCTCTACTGAGGCTGCATCTAAAGATAAACTATAGCCACGGGTTCAGGTACAGGTTTCTTTTATTTGCACTTTTGTGGTTATCTGGGTGAAGGTTTAGGAACCTGAGTTCGAATCTGTAAAATAAATATGAATAGACCATGAACTTAAATGTAAACTTGGGATCTTACTGTACAATCTTACTTGATGTTAGTACATACGTGCAAACCTATTTTTCGGGGTCAAATTTAGGAGTGTCTCAAATTCACTTTTGCATATTTATGTGAAATGCGAATATCTCATTTAGCGCTATATTTTAGCCCAATGTGCGTCTTTACATCAATTTTTGACATGACACATTATGTGCAAAAAATGTGGCAAAAACACAAATGATGCAAGCAGCTGCTCGCGTTCTAGTTGTTTGCATTATTCCTGCACTACATTTTTACAGCGAACGGCAGCAGAATTTTGGGACTGGCACAGTAGCTTAATTTCAGCAGTTTTTTGTAATACGCTGAATGGGAAATTCACGAAATTACGTGAATTACACAATTGTAATTTAAATTCCACCTTGGCCTATTCAAATTTATTATTTTTTTCAAATGTAGCCGGCTTGGAACATAAAATGAAAAGTTTTCTTTTCATTTTTACAGAGGGGGCAATAGTCCCTGGGTCCACTGCCGGCGCTTAAAAAATATTGGCACCCATATTCACAATGGGGAAGGGATACCTTGGGGACCCCTTTCTGTTTGCGAATGGCTTACCATCAATTTAAAATTGGTGATAAACTGCGAATGTTATGCGAACACATTTATGGTTGAAAAACATTCCTATATACCAGTGTGATTCGTTATTAGGAAGGGACACCTTTGGCAAGCTCCTTCCTAAAAGTGACTCTTAAACCCTTTTTTGCAAGTTGGTAATAGGTCACCGATTCGCAAAATGGGTTTGATACATTTGAAAATGCATTTTGCCGGTCGTAAACGGCCCGTTGAGAAGTTTGCGGCCGATGAAACGCGTCGTACATCTCGCCCCAAATTCTCTGAATGACATGCAGAGGCTGTTTACTTTTCATGCAGACATATCCCATCGCCCACCACCTTTGGCTAAACCAGTAATTCAGTAATACTCTCCATGTCCATAAAGTCAGTAGTAGGTGGCATTGGTGCATAGGTAAAACGAACGCACAGTGCTGTGCTATATAAAGCATACAGACACTAACACAGTGGAGGTAATCCCTTCCCTGTGTGTTAGGCGGCAAAATATTCTGTTATCTATTCATCTTTCTTTGCCATCTTCATGTGTCACTTTTCCACCTAAGAGGCTATTTGGCAATATGTGCCTTCGAATAAACCATATGGGCTCTGATGATCGGGCTGCCCTTCCTCTCGCTACATTTCTTTAGCTCCACTTCGACAGCCAGCAAGGAGTAGAGCCGGTCTCCTATTGACTGCTCGCAATCATCCTGTCCTTTTGTTGGTGCCAGCTAAACATGTCTTTCTTGATCAACTGTCCATGATAGCCAAGGAAGGCAACAGAATCCACTTTCCTCCTAATAGCGCTGCATGCTGTTGCTCTCATTTGCCTTTATCAATAATGTTCTAAGATCATATAACTAAAATCATGGATCCAGTGAGAGAGATTGCGTAGGTCCTTTCATACCCTGAGAAAACCATAAGGAAGCAACACCACATGGTCTTTGCCCAAAGTAATTTAACAAAATATAACATCACACATCATTTGACCATGACCGGATAACAAAAAGTGAATACATAATTCAAAAAATATTATAACATTTCAAAATAACTCCAAAATCTTATGGAAACAGGTAAAAGGCAGTCAAATATGTCCCCTATAGGATGACTCAGGTCGCGGTGTCAATGTATGATGACCATTAAATAATTCCTGAAAGAAGGGCCAACTGATGATCGAAACTAGCAGTTAGCCAAAACATCTGGAAGGTGAGATGCTAAGAGCACAGGGGCCAAAAAGTAAACCATAATTTATACGCTTGACTTCAGCTGATTCAGGAATAAGATGTATTAGTGGTGAACATGGGGCTCCATTAGAACACAGTGTTTCCTGTCATCCATTCATGTTGCAAACTATCAGAGTATGATGCTTTCATCCAATGGGTGCACTTCAAGTCAACTAGGAATATTCCACCAAGAATATTTTTTTGCTATATATCAGGACTGAAAAAATGATAGCAGCATAGAGTCATCCTCTCATCCTTCTCCTATCTTTCCCATACCCTCTGGAGCCCCCTGTTTATGAAATGAGGCCCTTTCACCAAAGCTTTCAACTTTTGCAAAGTGTTTGGTCTCAGAAAGGATGTAGTTTACCTCAGTGGGCTCAGGCCCTACTGTGAACTTTAGAGTACGAATGGGCAAAGATTGTGCAGCTGATTCAACAACTGGAAACAAAATTGACAAATGTATTATTCCATTCCTTCAATCCATGTACTCTGTGACTTTAATGTCACAGGTCCACTTGTGTGACGTTGTCTTTGTGTATGTTTTGGTGTTGAATCCGTGTGTGCACAAGACCGTGTGCGCAATTGTGTTTGGGGGGAGTTGGAATGTAGAGGAGAGAGAGGTGGTTGAGCAGAACGAATGAGGGAGAGAGGCGAGAGCTCAGCTACCACGGTGTGTTAGCACCATTCCTTTTCCATAAGTCTAGAATAAATTTGTAAATGTATTTCCACGCATACTCTGTATCCTTCTGAGCCCCATGAATATCTGTCCCGATGCCTATCTTGAGTTGTAAATTTCCCTTAGTTTTCATTAAAAGATCACATTTCACTCTAATCCTTTATTATTTTTACTAATTACCCATCATTTAATTGTGATCTTGTGTGATGGAAATATGAAGTATGATTAAAAGAGAAACTACAACTTTTAGTAGGAAATTAAAATCTGCTAAATGTGGCTGTGGAAACCCACATGAAAAGATGATGTATTTTTCCCTATAAAAAAAACATCAGTTTGACTTTGGCATTGAGACAGAATAATGAAGCTGTTGTCTGTTGTTCACCCTCTTCTTGCTTTTGTTTGTTTTTTGGGGTCACTGCCCGCATCGCCTTAGCCGGTAATGATGCCGTAGAACAGAGTTCAAGGAGTGTCGCCCTTTTAAATTCAGAGTGCCAGCTCAGCGGCCATTATTTCATAGTGCGAGTTATGCTTGTCACAGTAGCAGGTCATCCAAGGATGACGAGTTAGGCAGGGGGACCGCGAGCCTGTCTGGCAGTGCCTTTGCGAGTCCGCCAGCTGTGTTTTTCCATAAATTACTGAGACATGGCATCATGTGAGCTAAAGCTGTACACATACACGTGCATGAAGTATAGCCTAAGGACATGGTATCAGAACCAACATTCTGATTGGACAGCTAACTTAAAGACACATACCCAGCAGAAAGACTTCATAGTTCACAAATCAGTTTTTAGAAATCTAAATCAATACAATTTAAGACTTGTTCTGAAGCAATGGTTAGAAATCCTATAATACGTCTTTTGTTCTTTTGTCATGCTTTTCTAATAATCAATGCAAATACTAGGATTATTACCATAGATGGCATTGTTTAGGTCCGGCATTAGCCAAGAGCTTTTGAATTTACTAAAATTGTACATATAATATACTTACAGTGGGTTTCTCTTACCCATTGATCAATTATATCTTACTTTATGTTAAAATACCTTAGAGATTCACTAGAAACAAAAAGGTTTAAGGGACGTTATAGTTGGGAATTGTAATTATATCTTACTTCACAGTACGTTACCTTACATTAAAAGAGCATAGGAATTCCCAGAAAAAAACAAAGGTTTGGTACGTTATAGTTAGGAGTTGTAAAAAATCTGTCTTTCCATTAATAAAAGCCTTAGAAATTCACTGAAAAAAACAAAGGTTAAAAGGATGTTATTGTTAGGTGAAAATGTCAGTTAAAACATACCATTTTAAACTAACAGAACCACAGATATTCACCAGTTATAATTATCTCAAGTAAATATAACTCATTTCCTAAAGTAACTATTACTCGCACTCATGTTATCAATGGTGTCAAAGTGCATGTCATCAGTGATGTAATATGTGAGGTCATAAGCAGTGCTTGGTGAGGGTGCAAGCCATGCATACATTGATGTCTTGTATGGGATACTCTGCACGAAGGCAGGTTATCACATTTGGTTTGCCAGTTCCTGCCACAGGAACCATTTTGTCATCACGAGAAAGTGTGTGCAACTCCTATAGCAAAACAATTTTCTTTTTGCAATAAACAGCAAAACCACGGCAGCCATATTCTTCTGTGCCTCACTTTTTTTAATGGAGCTTGTTGAGTATGAATTCTGCTGTGTTATATTGATGATGTACATTGATGTCTTATTTTATTAACTTTTATGGCTCATCGGAGCCAAATAAAGTTATTAATGAATGAATTATGAATTACAAACTGGGAGCTTTCTGCCAATAATAACTGAACATTTAGACCAAGAACATCAATGGTTCAATCTGAGACGGATCAGCAGGAATTTCCTCCAGTCGCCCATATTTGTGCAGCTTATTGTAATGCCAGCACCTGCTTCCATTAAATGAGACCGAGTCTATGTAACATAGCATATAAAGAGGTATTGTCAAAAGAATATTTGACGCACGCCTGGATCACAATACCAGCGCCATTGTTTAATGGGTACTTTGAGCACCTGTGCTTGCTTTGGGATAACAGTGAGTGATGAGAGTTTGGGAACCCTCAGCTGATGTAATCGGAGATGGAGGGCACAAAGCAGATGCTGCTCTCCTCACAGTCAGTTTAATAGTCTTCACACGGGAGGTGTTTCCCTGAAATGGGGGGAAGTTAAGCAGTCTATAGTCACACTTTATTTCTCTCACTTGGCTCAGACTGCTGAATTCGGTGACCACTAGAGAGTGTCCTATTACTTAGGCAACAGTTGTAAATGGGCTGTCCAGTGAATGTTGTCACAGTATATCACAGAACCCAAGCAGACATCAAACATAGAAACATACTAGAATGTCTATTGTTGGTGATTGTTTGAGAGACAGGAGTGGGTAGAGACACCTGTGTTTTAATCAACATGGGATGACCCCTTTAAGAGATAGCCAGTAGAGGTTCATGGATCGCCCAGTGAACCACTCTACCCACCAACTATTCTAAGGGCTGTCCTCTTGGAAGTAGTACATTCTAATCATTATCACCATGATTTTTGCATGTAACAAGCCCCTAATTAATGATGAATTAGGATATACTATAGCAAAAAGAGACAGTAAACATTAAAAAAATTTACAAAGAAAAAACAAAATGAATTTGGTTTTTTCAACCAATCCGAAGAGTTTATGAAATATTCTGTGTATTCCAACTTCAGGGAGTGACTGACTCACTTTAGGCACTGCATTTGAGCAGACACACTCTATCAGCTGCTGATGTCATACCCTATTCTAAATAAAGTAGAGTGCACATCCTTGAGTATGGAAGGCCATAGGCATTGGTTGTTAGGCTTACTAAGAGACTGCAAACAGAGGACCAGTGATGCTTGAAACTGACCTGGAATTTCACAGCTAGTTTTCATCCCCTTTTTTGGGAAGCTAAACATACATAAGATCCTTTTAGTACAATAAGTTAGGCAATATGAGTAGGCTTGATTGGTTTCATGCCTTGAACAATTAGTGAAAGCTATATCAAAGGCATAGTATCTGGCCAAGGCCCATAATAAAGTTAGGGTGAAAGTGTTAACAAGACCCACGCCACAAACAGGATACACCACACTCACTGTCGACGAAACATTTGGCCTTCAATGTTTCTAAGAAGGAATAATTCATAGATCCAGAGATGTATTCACTATAGCCTCATAGCCTGCCGTAGCGGGCTGTACCGGCCATTAAAGGCCCGCTCTAGCATTAAAGGAAGCGTGACTTTAATTGCCGGTATGGCCCAGCTACAAAGGGCTATAAGGCTATTAGAACATTCTGCCACCAGAGGGCTGGATGCTCTAAGATATAAAACAAAGGCATCAGGAGCCCTTGAGGGGATTGAAATACCCTCGGGCTCCGAGAGGCCTTTGTTCAAACAACATTGGAATGTTGCTCTGCGGGCTTTTGCCGGCCCGTAGAAGCATGGAGCACTCCATTGTCTGCAATGGAGTGCTCCACAATCCAATGTTCTAATAAGGAATATGATCTTCCCATAAGCTTATCTACCATCATTGCACTCTGCTTGGTCCATGGACATATACTGCTCTATGTCATTGCCGCCCCACCTGAACCCTATGCCAGCTGACAAAAATGTATGACTATTAGTATGTTTGTAGGTCAGTCTCCATGTTGGGCTGGATTTTGGTATACTTATAGTATTTAAAATATAGCTGCCATCAGCTGTTCTGCACTACCGTCTGAGTTAATGCATTTGTGAGTTTATTCTCGATTTTGGTGTGGGGTCCCTGATGGTGATCAACATAAATAACCAGAACCATATGGGGAAAGTGTCTGCATAATGCAAAAACAAACCACACAATTGCATCTTTGTGTTTTACTGACCTGTGGTATATAAATAACAATGCTTTTCAGCCACTTCAGTATGTTCCTAGGGAAATTAGTTTTTGGTTATGCAGAGCATCAATAGTATACAGTCTTCAACTGATTACTAAAATGATCCCGGTCCTAAGTAGGTTTGTTGTGACAACCTTCCACTTGTTCAATTGTGTGGTAGTCAGCCAGATCCCACCTTGGCATACTAGATTATCAGTTTGGTGGTCCATTAACACTAGATTCTTTGACAGAGAATATGGTGGTTGCTAATGCTGCTTAGGCCCTTGGTCTAACTCAAATATAATGAACGGCTGCTCTCAACTCTATTTAATGGGAAATCAACTGCTGAGTTAGTAACTTTAAATGTGGGGCATAAGTATACCAATCACTTCAGTTTTATAACCAGTATGGATGCCTGATTCTTAAACGTTTGCAAAGCAGTTACATATTCCCATGGGAAGCAGCATGACCTTTTAGCAATCTGGCAAATATTTCAATATATCAGAATAGGGCCCCATGTTGAGACCAGTCTGATTGTCTAATTGTAGCCAATCAAAAACGTTGTGACATGAACTTCCAATAACTCCTGTGTGGGTCAGCAGCCTCCTAGCGGTGGATGGACTGTGTGTTATACTCACAGCTGTGTGCCTTTTGGCTTACTGCAGACTGAAAAGGAAAAATGCCATTAACTCTGAACTCACAATAAATCTGTTTGAGATTCAGCTTTTGTTAGCCTTTGAGGTCTCCCTCTGACCCATAGCTGTTTCATTCAACCGCCTAATGCCAGGGGAGAGTAGTGACATCACGACCATAGGCTCAATTATGTGGGATCCTGTAGTTCAATATAGTTCAGGTGTGATGACTTAACAGCTTACCATACTTCATTTGACTGCCTCTGCTTGACCTAGGTTACTATGGGAGATGGGCTATCTGGTTCTGATTGCGTTGCAAACCTCACCTCCACCCTCACCTCCTTCTTGTTTCCACTGAATACCTACCAGCAGTGCTTAATTTGTAAAACAAATATGTGCCAGGGCCCTTCTCTGAAGGCCACTGCAGCCTGCACCATGCAATACCCCAGCCAGTGCTGCCAATTACTTTACCAACAAAACACCCAACCATCACACTCCTACAAGTGTGATAATTCAGACTTTTCAGGCCACACAAAGCTATAATGTTGTGAAAGGCTGGTATTATTCATTTTCATTGCCATTTGACTTAATAAGCACAACTGTTGTACTCGTCTCAGCGCCACCATGTGTTGGATTGTCACTAGAGCTTTTGCTGACAATTAAGTGCTTGTGCAGAACACCTGAAACCACCGGCTCAAATTAAGCACTGCCTACCAGGGAAGAGTCTTTAGCAGGTCTAGACTCATGACTCGAGATCCAGGAACTTCAGATCAGGAGAAAATGGAAAATCTACTCATTTAAATATGCCAGGTCCACGGACTGCTGCCCGCTCTAAAGAAATCCTGCAATTTCAATGTAAACTGAAAGACTGAATGATTTTAACAGATTATATACTTACCCCCGGCTACTCCCTGCCCTTCCTGCACCAAACAAATGGATCTCCTTGCTTACTTCAAAGGCCAAGTATGGAATGTTAAAATCATAGCCCTTCCTTTCTACCTTTGCATATTGCATTGCCATCCTTCCATGTAAGCGGCACTGTAGAAAAAAATGCAAATAAATGAGTACATAAATCAATAAATCATGGCAGCTGGAGGCGTCCTATCCTGGGGCGGGGGAAAAAAATAGGCTCAGACCTTGAGGAGTCTCACACGTGACCAACATACTTTGCGAGGAACGGGAGCCTGTAATCACACTAATGAAGCTGTCATGTGCAGTCTATTTCCGTCAGTCTGATATTACTAGTCCTGCTATAGTAGCAACTGGCTACAGTCCTAATTCCAGATGTTGCTTTCTTAATTATGCTAATTTGGCAATGGAACATTACACGCGAACAGGATCGCTTTCCCCCCAGAGGAAGCAGTGACCGCCACAATTCCGCACGCGCCGTTATGTCCTGTCGTGTCTTGTCGCTACTGCCCATGGTTTCTGATGCTCACAGCTCTCCTTATTAGGCAAATAACCTTTATAAGGGCACATATAAATGCACACTGCTTTTTATAGCCCCATCCTAACATCCACACAAAGTCCTACAAGGAGCATCACATTTTCCTTGGTGTCCCCAGGCACCCTGATAGCTTTTTATAGTTTCTCCTGACATGCTAGGCCCCATTCAGTCTCTTTTGACTTTCCCATTAAGGTTTTGTGATTGTAATCTCATTTTTTTGCCATTTTCACCAGAGTCAGGGGAAATTGGTGTGCAGTAAAGCACATTGTGATGTGATCAGCGTTTTCCGGTCCGCCGTATGTGCTGTATGCAAATGATTCATCCATGTTGTTTCTGCTCACGTATTCAAGAGGCTCAGCGAGTGGGTCGCTTTCACAGTCCTTTTGAAACAGCTGACGACAACTCTGACATGTTACCGCCCTGATCTCTTTAAAGAAGCGTGGGAAATTAATGGGATCTAGCCGGATCCAGGAAGTATTAATGATCAGGATCTAGGCCAGCCCTAGTGAGATATGTTGACTTTGTTGCAGTGTAATTTGCTGATACCGGGGCACATTTATGAGTGCCTGCACTTTTCTACTCTGCAGTCAGAGCAGCAACCTCCAGTATCATATTTTCATATTGAGCTGGGCCCAACACAAATGCCTCACTTAGGTCTTCACTCTTCAGCACCCCTATAGTTCGTCCAAGATGAAAACTAGCTGGAGCCTCACACCTTGATGCCAATGCCATGGAGGGAAACAAAGGTACTCATCCTGTTGTCACTTCACAAAGGCTTAGGAAACAGCTGTGATTTAGAAATTGTTTTTTACTATCCATTACCCTTTGTGTATGAGATATATGCACTGTAAGAATGTCAGATTTATCGGTCTGTATGAACAATTACACTAATAACCAACCACTAATCCTGTTTGGGTTCCAGAGTAGCATGCTACTTGCCGAAAATCACTCTAACACCTCATCAGGGGTAGCAAGCTCTATATATATGCAAACCCTTCCGTCTTTTATCCCTCCACTATCTTTTACAATCCCAATACCACACTAACATGTCCACCACTCAAATTATTTTCATATTTCCCTATACTAATTCATCAATAATCCTTTTAGGGTTCCAGCGTATCGTGCTACTTGCTGAAAAGGGGCTTCTACACCTCATCAGGGGTAGTAAGCACTATATAAATGCAATTACAATTTATACAGAATTTACTAATCTACTTTTCTTTATTTAATTTGGTTTATAGGACTACTCATCCCACTGCAGGGTGTCAGAGCACTCTACATCACACAGATATTATACCTACGCAATAAATCATAGAAGTGTAAAAGTCCACATATAGGAAATGTTACATAAGACAATTACGGTTACAAGATGTTGGCGTAACCTATCATCAATACTTGTAGGCATTACATGTTAAGAGCACTAGTTCTGGAGAAACTCGAAGTGGAAATTTAAAATGTGTGTGGAGGCACGATTGTGAAAAAAAGAATAAGGTTATTGCAGTTTGTATGCAGTGTCTTGATGCTGTTTAATAACTGAATATACTATATAACAAGTGTTGTAACTTATTACCTACAGGTGACACCAGGGTCTGGTCAACAAAAATAGTAACCCACTGAGCTAGCTATATAAAGTACAAATCAATGGCCAGCAAGTTACACAATGTGATTTCTCGAAGGCACAAATACCCTGTAAGCTAATTTACGATGAGTCTAATCTTGACTAGACCACAAACGCATCCCTCCAGGAGATGCATTTACTAACAGAGTTAACTTACTTTTTTTAAACCTTGGAAATTGCTGCTCACACAAAGATCTGTACATCAGGTGCTTTATTTTTTTTTTAACCTCTGTGAGATATTTTAAAATGAAGCCTGTTTTTGATAATGGCGCTTACTATTTCAGCATATATAGTAAACCAGCTTGTGGCGCGCGTTATTTAAAGTACTCAAAATATGTTAACTACAATTGTCCCAGATGGGCGCTGGTAGAACCATATTGTGATGGAAATAGACGTCTAGAAAGTGATGAGAGAAAACGACTGGCTTTTTCTTGCACCAGTGCAAACAAACCATGCTTTATCTGACTTTCCTTTCTCTGGGTTTAAAGCATCAGTGTATTTTCTAGGATTTCTGAAGCTATATTTTTCGGGGCTTCCCAACTACCACGCTGAAAGGTGCTTTTGAGCATACCAAACTGGAAGAAACTTCCAAGAAATCAGATTTCCTGTCCACCAGATAAAACTTAACTCATATATTTTTTTTCACTGTCAAGGTCTTGTTGACATTTTTCAGCAGGACCTATTCTCTTGACTTGGCCCTTCTCCCACTTTCTAATGGCCACATCCCCGGGATCGAGGCCTTACTGTCTTCCTGATTCGCACTCCAGCGTTGAGGCACCTTATAACCACAATGGTGATGTTGGAGTGTGACATCAATGGTGACTGTGGTTACTACTGCAACACCACATAAACACTGCTACACTGCTTGATCACTGCAACTGCGCACTGGATCCTGCCGTTACTAATATTTGTCAACATCAGATGAAAAGAAACAGTGAAGCGGCCTCTCTTGCATCAATTTGTGAAAGGATATTTAGAAATTTTGAAATGCATCAAGGCTAAAAAGCACTCCATTGGTTGACCATGCTGGTCCATGAAACCAGGTAGACCATTGGCAATCCTGAGACCTTCACTGCAGAAGTACTGCACCAGTCTTACCTAGCAGTGAGTGATTACTGAATTCAGGACCAGTGGTAACGCTGCACAACGGAGCTGTGATTTTCCAGTGACGTATGTGATTATCGCTGGTGCTCCCATATTAAGAGAGTTGGGCTCCTGGCAGGAGGCAGGGTGTGGTCCCATCACAAGGGACAATCAGAATTCCCCATTATAACTCTATCTGTAATGGACCATAGATGTGGTATCACGAAGCAAGACTTTTGCCAACTGTAGGTTGCACCACCCAGTCAAAGTGTCCACAGAACCAAAATAATTTTATGAATGTTCATCCAGTGTTGATAATGTTCAAATTTCTTAATCAACACTGGATGGACATTCATAAAATTATTTTGGTTCTGTAGACACTTTGACTGGGTGGTGCAACCTACAGTTGGCAAACGTTTATGTTGGTTGTTTTGACCGCCCCTTGGAAACGGCAGGGGCAGTGGTGTTGCACACCGCTGGAGCATATTGGTAGATTGTTAGTTTAACTGTATGAGGGATCAAAATTGAGGATCTGTGTCCTCTATATTGAGGGAGGTGCGTCACATACACTGTTCGGTGTTTGTATGGTTTTGCTGTTTCCTTTTTGTTTCACGAAGCAAGACTTTAAAAAACAAATTATTTTAGTATCCACAATATCAAAAACATCAGAAAACTACACGTACAAAACAGTTCAAATAGCTAGGCATAAAAGCAATTCATTTCATTCGATTACACCTGGAATCATTACCTAAAATCATTACCATGGATTACATTCATGTTGATCTTCAACAATTCATGTGAAGCAAGACTTGTAGTCTTTTTTCACTGTTTATTTACACTCTGCCCGTTTATTTTATACATTAAATTGTTTTTTATTACATTTTCTATAGCCCCAAATCCTGTCACTTTCGCATGCGTGTAATCACATCAATAATTTGACAGACTCTAAAGCGGTGGCATATGGACCCGATTTAAGTTGGTGCAACTGCATGGAAAGTAAATGGCACTTAGTAAAATGTTAGTGAAGCCAGAACAGTAGTAGGGCGGCATCAAAGTGCCGGTCGTATGGCTGGAGGAATGGTGGGTTTGTGGTACTGCAGTAAGGTCACCCTTCTCTTCTCTGATGTGTGTAATGTTTCCTGTGAGTCCTGCTAATCTCTTCGTCAGTGTATTGACACCATGATGCCTAAGCGAAGCGACACTTAACTCTGTATGCAGACGCGTGCCTTGTCAGGCCAGCCTCCAGTGCTGTCAGGCCTAATGTAAAGCTGCTCGTCAGGGCACAGGGAGCGTGTCGTGGCAGACACCTCGCCTGTGATAAGCCGCTGACGCCTCAGAATGGCCCACTCCGCAGCCATGCAAAGAATGCGCAACACCTGGATGTCTGCTTAAGAAAAAGAGCAAGCGTTGGGAGAGAAACTGGTCGATGCTGGTTTCATGAGCAAATGGCGACTTCCATCCTCCTGTAATGATGGGGAGACACTCGCACCACAGGAGAAAGTGGGAGGATGTGGTGTAACAGCCAGAGCTGCCGACTTTGGCACTGTGGAACCAAGTTTGAATCTTGGCGTAGGCTCAACATCCTGTGATTCTGGACAAATCACTTAATCTCCCGCTGCCTACAAAAAATGAATATGTAAATATAACTGGTGCTCATGTAAAGCACTCCAATACCTTCTGGTCGAGTTCTCTATATAAAATTGCAGAAAGAAGTAGAAATGCAACAAGCTGATATTACTGTGGCTTCTCTAACTCTCTGTTCCTTCTCTTTATCTTTCTATCTGTAATGTCTTTGTCCGCACCTTTCTTTTTCACTATCTTATACTCTTTCCGACTATATTTACCTGCTGTGTCTCGGTGGGACCCTCTGACTATCTTTCTGATTTTAGCCCTTTGGCCTCCAGTACAAATTGTCTGGAATTTGGCATAGGGATACGGAGGTGGGGGGGGTGGTTCAACCTTCGATTTCAGCTGGTATCCGGGCGCCAAATTCTCACAATTATAAGTTTTCCCTCAGAATGCGAGTACAACTGCTAAGACCAGGGTATATTGGGTCCTATACTGTAATTGAATGTATGTAGTGTTTACTACCCCGATAAGGCTTTGAAGCTCTGAGCGGTGAGTAGCCCGCTATACTGGAAACCAAGGTTAATGGTTAAGGTTAATCCAGTGGTTATTGTTAGTTATTGTGATTAGTCATGTGCGCTCAACAAAAATGATATGCATTTACTCCCCTTACTTTGTGATAGATCATATTAATACCACTTAGTAGTGATTATTAGTGAGGGCCAGGTGGTTTGGGGTGAATGTTTGCTGAGATATGCTGGCAGAGATTAGATAGTGTCTGGTTGAAGGTATAGAATTTTGAAGCAGGAGAGGTCATGATCTATGATAGGAGGTGACAGCCAATTGCAGAATTACAATAGGAGAGACTAAAGCAGACTAGGCAACTTATCCCGATCCCGGCAGAAAAGATGCTGAAATTATTCCTCCTCCTGGTGGAACATTTCTGGGGAAGGTTAGGAAGGCAGGTGAGGGTATGGCAGGCTTCCATATGCCTGGGGGAGCATTTCTGGCTTCCCATGCTGCTGTGGAGAGGCTTGTAAATTCCATTTGCGGACTTACCTTGCGCTCGCCGCATCACCGACTCAGTGATGCGGCAAGAGCAAGGTATGTGGTTATAATGATATGTTTTGCAATTTTACCTATCCCGTCATCAGTCGACTCCCCCCCTCGCCCCACCCCACAGCTTTTACCTGTGCCAGCCGCACCTGCTTGAAAAGTAGATATGATTAATTTAATTATTTTTCTTGTGCCCTAAGGTAACTTGCACCCTTGCCATGCACTGCTAATTACCCCACATATTGAGTCACTCATGACATCTTCTATAACATATTTGATAATATCAGTGCAAGATTTGCTATAAGATTATTGATGAGAAAACTGTACATGGTGGGAATGCAAGTTAAAAATACCTTCGGGCAAGAATTGTAGTTACTTAAGATAACAGTAACTATCGCTGCTTAATTTCTATGGTTTTGTGTGAGTAAAATCTAAACCTAACTATAACTAGATTTGCTTTTTTAATGAATATAGTCAAAGAACGTAAATGTGAAATTCAGAGTAGTAAATTAATACTTACCTAATGATATATAATCAAGGTACGGGAATCAGACTATCTGCTTCCTACATTGTACAAAGTAAATAGCTGCGCAATACAATACAACATTTTGGTAGTAGCAGTAATTAACATGGCTACCCCTGCTAATCCCATATGTAGGAAATATGTTTCTGTTGTCCGAAGTATAAAAGTATATTGGTGATTGACAGAGCAAAAGATGGTTCATAGGGTGGTGTGTGTAAGGTGGGTGTATGATCCGTGAACTTGCATTCTTCTTTCGTTATGATCAGGCGTGACTGCTATTTCACCCTCCTGGGTGGTTTGAAGGTGGTTTAGGAGAAGGTAACCTGCCTCCGAGGGAATCGAGCAGATGTGCTAAACATAATTTCAAACCTTGTAAAATGTGAAAGCATAGCATTTGAAATATAGCAGTTCATGGAGAATCTTTAGCGAATGCACAGATTACATACTAAGATGCTTAGTTACTGCTGGTGGTTGAGGACAATCAGATCCTCAAGTGGGATGATTAAACTGTTAGCTCAACACTGTGAATGCTGGTTGGTCTCCAGCTCTGAGTTTTTTCTCCCACTGGGTCTGGACTTTGCATTCCTTGAATCTACTATTGATTTTACCCCCCACTAGCTATGTGAAGGCAATCCTATGCATTTTTTCATTCATGTGAATTCTTAGCACCCAATCTTGATTTTGAGGTGAACATCTTCTGGAAGCAGCCGTGGTCCATGCAGGTAACAGCAGTGGGGCGGTGGGGCCAGGTAATGGTTATTTATTTAATTTTCCCTCTGCATCGTCCCTCGAAATCCACCCTTACCTGGCCCCACCGCTGTTACCTGCACAGACCGCGGTTGTGTGGAAGATGGTTTAATCAGGCTCCCGCCAAAAAGTCCATATTTGGTTACCCAATAATGGATCCTGAACCAAGAAGGTGCAATGCCCTTTGGATATGTTCTTCAATCTAGGACTGAAAAGATAGTTAAATTAGTCTATCCCAGTGATTAGCATGTGTATAAGCTCCTATTTATTTATTGAAGTACCAAAAGAAAGAGCCATGTAAAACAATTCATACATAACAGACCGCCATAGATCTTATGTCTTGTCTGATTCAGAGCTAACCGAAGGCTCTGTCTAATGGAAAAGAAAATTGTTCTATAGGTCCCTAAGATCCCCTTTGTAGTGATATGTGGACCTGTGCAAATCTTTTATTTATGTAGTGGTGACCTTATTAAACAAGAGTTTTCCAAGGCATTTCAGGAGAAGAACGCTTAGATCTACTAAATACAATGTTTCCGGTATGCTTTGTAGTGAGAAAACTATAGTTAAAAATAGCATTCAGTAAGCAGTAGCGATTTATGCAAACTCCTACTAATGGTACAAAAACCAGCCTCTAAGCTGCTGTATATTGGAAACACTTCTGGGGTCTGGAGGGGTTGATGGTTTTAAGGAGCTATTTACCATCCCCCATCCTCACAATCAGTATAGAAGGAACACGGTGAACAGCATCAGGGACCCAATCAGGATTACTAGAATGCCAGTGCTGTTGTGGGAGTGGATTGCACTCCTGAAGTTTGCTTGCCTCGAGACCCCGCCCTCTTTTAGTTTAAGTGGTTGTCGAATACTGCCTCACCAGAACGCCAGAACATTCGAGCAGCTTTGAGCCGGCATCTCAGCTTTTGACGCAACACTTTCAAGGCATCCATTTATTTTTGTTGCGGCAGTGTTCCAAAGACATCCTGTAACCTCATTCCATCGAGATGGTTTACCGGTGAACTCAACACCAATCAGCAGGTGAGGCAGCTAGGTTTGACAGTCATCGTTGAGTTTAAACTGTACCTCCCACTGAGCTCCAATTTGAACTCGAATTGCCACTGGACCTCTAGAATTCAGGGGTCACCAACCTTTTCTTTAGTAAGAGCTACTTATGGTCAATGAAAATTATACAGAGCTACTATCACAATTATCAGTTACAAGAGTGACTCTTCAGATGAGATTCCATTAGTGGCCATTTATGCAAGATTACAAGCAGTGACCACCTTAGTGCATCAGGCAATATCACCAGGAATAGTGAATAAAAAAAGTTATCACTTTTAATTTTGAATGCCTCTACGTTGCAAAGCAGCCATATTCACAATGTATTCTGGCACCTGTGAAAGAACAACAGTAATACGACTCCCTGAAGCAGCATGATTTACCATTTACCTAGTAGCCTTACATCTATAGTATCTCTGAGAGTTAGCTTATCAACACTAAAAATATATACATTTCAATTTGAAATATATCTTTTTCAAATTTGGAAACAAACCTAATTTGACCAAAGAAAATAATTTCATGTACTAGCCTGGGTTGCAGACAGGGGAGCTACTTACTGATAGCTGGAGAGCAACCAGTAACTCATGAGATACTCGTTGGAAAACCCTGCTCTAGAACAAGTTGCATTATTTTGGGGCACTTTTTACTCTTGATTTAAAAAAAAAATACTATTACAAAACGAAAATTGACATAACTGTTGCCCATTTTTCCTAGTTTTGACTTGAACTATTTTATTAAAATTCGTTCTTTTTAGCTAACCTTGTTTGAATGTTTAAGATTATTATCATATATCTTAGCTCTGTTGAATAACACATACATGGTATATGTTTTCTGAGGGAATCCCTGCATACCGAGCCAAGATGCCACAAGTCTGCCAGTAATTCCTTACAGAAGAGTTATCTTTGAGTCACATTGTTTCCACCCTCTAGTAGCTAGCTAGCTCACAGAAATGGACAACCAAGTGGCAGTTTTTTTTATTAGAAACAACATAACATGTGTACTTGTAAAGCACATGTTCACCCAGAAGGGTATCTTGGCACTGAATAACAGGTGTTTATTGTTACCCAACTCAATGGTACTCATTTTATCGACCTCAGAAGGATGAAAGGCTGAGTGGACCCGCTGGGATTTGAACCTGTGACCATGAGGTTTAACACATGCCCCTACAGTGGATGCATTAGTCCACTAAGCCACCAGACCCAGAAACAAAAGAAAATGATTTGTCATCCATGTTAGCTTTAATACTGTAGGCTTTCTGCACTTCTGTCAACCAAAGCAGTACCTTAAATGCTGTAAAACACACACTGAAGACACAAAATGGTAAAGCTGAAGAATGTTCTCCTATTGCTGTACTGGAATGCCCATATCAGGCAATTCTTGGCTTTCCTCACTTGACCTGCTAAATATGCGAGCCAATGAAGGAGCAGGCCAGGCCCAAAACAGAGCTATGCGAGGTCAAGCAGATCCCATACACTATCATGTCAAATGCTGCTGAGAGATTCAGCAGGGCCAGAAGGCAGATATCACCACATCAAGGATGCGATGAGCATCATCCATCATTGTCCTCAGTGCTGCCACCTGTGCAGAAGCGAGGCTGACAGGGGGCGGTAGGTGATGGCAGCAGAATTATATTTGTTTAGATAGACTGAAACAATTCTTTTTCAGAAAAGGTAACGTGTATTTGGGTTTTATTTTAAAAAGCTTCTCGGTCCCCAAAAAGACACCTCGACTGGCCTTGACCCAAAGATGAATTCTGTTCAGCCAGTGACAAGAAACAAGGATCACAAATCAGCAGAAAGAGGGCCATCTGCATATTCAGATAATCGCAGGGGTTCTAATGCCCCCGCTACTTAATTACACTTTGGGAGCATCTTCGTACCAGAAAGATGTCAGCGGAGAAAGGATTTTCCTACAGCCATCAACAATCAGCCAAACTTAATGGTAAAAGAAGAAATTCTAAGTTGGTTGACCACATAACAAATGGAAGCAGTACATAGCATATTGCATTACAGAGGTTGACATAGCAGCAAACCAGGTGTCAGCAATTTGGAGAGGTAGAATTCTGTGTCGGGGCTGGTAGTCAATCATCTTAGGCCTCCGACCGGTGTATTTTGTCAGGCTAAGGATAATTAAGGGGCTAGGCCCTTGAATGTCCATCCAAAATACCCCATATCTGTTTGGTATATAATAGTTTAAATCAGGAGGCTGGTGTAAAAAAACAGGGATTTCTTTCAGATGTACCCCCACTTCTGTCCCCATTTGGACTACTAGATGCTGGTTTGCGACTCTCACAGTGCACTGAAGCCTTCTAACTAGGCTCAAGTGCCAGTGCTCTCGCCCTAAAAATGACATGTGTAATTGGCATCCCCAATTGACAGAGGCCATACCTCCCTTGTAAGTCCCAGGTAAGTGGAACTGTGGTACCCAGGGCATGCGTGGTAAAGGGGCCCTCAAGGCCTACAGCACTAGTTGTGCCATACTAGTGACCCAGGTAAACAGATGACATCAAGCATGCCATTTCAGACTGCAGGAACAGTGTTCACTACTCCAAGTCAACTTTGTCCTCACTATGTGTGACAGGGTCACAGCACTGCTTTTAAGTATATGTCAGTCACCCCTAGAGAAGGTGTCTTGTGCCCTGGAGGCAGGGTGCCATATATTAAGTGTGCAGACATATAAGTGCAAGCTTATATGTCTCTCTAGTGGCTTTACCATTAAAGTACACTATAAGTGATAGGGTGTCCATAGGATAACATGGGACTTGCACCCACGCACACCTGGGTTGCTAGCTCCATTATGGTACCACCTTAATATGTCAAGTATGGTGTCACACAACATGCCTTCTCTCCCCTGACACAAATCTGCTGTCAAGGGAAGGCTTGCATGCACCCAGGTGGCTACCTAGTGGTTGCCTGCCTGGTTACCCTAACTGACATGTGCTTTAGTTGGCAGGCCCGGGCTTTCCATCCCAGCTGCTGCTAAGACAGTCTTCTGACCTCCTGCCAGGCAATGTGAACACTCACAGGATTCAGAACAAAAGCCAAGGTCACACGTCCCTCTTCCCAAGTGGGCCAGTAAAGTGACACATCAGAGCTGTGAGCTTTAAAGGCTGCACCACCTGTGATATGCATCTGGGCTGTCCCCCTGAGGGGGACACAGCCCTCCACTTTCCCCAGGTGTGCTTGGACCCAGGCACGGTGGGAAATTAGGTATGAAGGAGGTGTACACCTCCAGAAAAGCTGGCAAGCCTGATCTGTACACCTAAAGTTGGTTTCTGCCATCTTTAGGAGGGCAGAAAAAGAGGACTCTGGAGTGATAAGGTGACCTACACCACGGGATATGGGCACCTCAGGGGCGGACTAGCTGTAAGGAACTATGCTGCCAATTAGCTACTAGCTCCCACACTTCCAACTCACCTAAATCCAGGATTTAAGGCACCCCCTGACAACAGACCCTCAGTTCTGTTCAACTTATTTCAAAGAAGGACCAAGAGGAGACCTGTTTTACTGACATAAGGACTTTGCCCACCTGCACAAAGCAAAAGAGGGATACTATGTCCCTGAGCAACAGACTTGGAACTGGGTGAACGAATCTCGTACTTGGCTAACACTGGACTCTCTCGAAGATAGGGACCCTTGGGGAAGCCAGAAGCCCTGTCAGACCCCCCTGGATTGGTGGGACCAGTCCCCTGCAAAGTACAAGTAAAACAACGTTTAGGAACCAAAGAATCACTGGCCATCAGGCCCACCAAGGGAGCGCCCAAAAAGTAAATGGTGTAATGCGTTCTGCAAGTTGTAGTCTGGCTTTCATCTAAGTTTCAAGCTGCTACCACACTCCCCTAGACCTCCAGACATTGAAGTTCCTTTAAGTTACTTTTATGGCTACCAAGGCTTGCTGGTCACCAGTCCGTTAACCGACCCCTTAACTCGACGCTGCATTAAGACGGCATTCCACAACACCTGCAACTGACGTCAGCAATGACACTGCTCATGTGATTTGGCATCCATTTTCTGGAAGCATCGTCACTGTGGGAAAAGCAGCTTTTCTGTGGGTCCCGTTTAGGACCACTGACAGCCAGGATAACCATTGCACCCAGACTTCACTGACCAGGTAAAACTAAACTGACTGTTGTGGCCTGGTCTTGGGACCCCCACCACATCTAGCCTGCATGGGCGGAATGCAAATCGACCCCTTAGTGACCGATTGTTAGAAGTTTTTGCCATTGTGTTTTGATGTCTAAAATTATATACCAATAAGCTCTATATTTATAAATTGGGTTGGATTTCTATTGAGTAGTCTCAATTACTTATGCACCATAATGGTACTGAAAAAATGCTTAACGTGCACCTTCAGTAAAGTCTGACTGCTCTTTGCCACACAACCAGTATTGAGCTAAGGATTTATTGTTGTGAATCCAAAGACCATCTTTGAGGCATTGTGATATTTCAAAGGTTGCCTGACTGTACCACATAATGTTCCACTTTCCTACTGCTGGTTTTCAAGGAAAGCTTTGACACTAAAGCCAGACAGTCAAATGGATATTATTTAACATCCATGTATTCTTGGAGCTGGCATTTGGCATGGACCTCAAAGATTTTGTTGAGGAAAAGGAAATTGGATATTAGCTTTAGATTGTATGCAATTTACTATTGTAATTTGAAATATTAAATTGTAATGTTAATGGAGTAGAGAACATGGGAATTGATATTAACATTTTAGTTGCGTAGGATGGGGCAAGGAGCTTGAAACAATTGGGGTGTTTATTATGGAATTATAGTAGTTTTGCCCTTAAACTGCAGATGTATAAATGTATTTTACTTCATATTTTACATCCACATTTTGTACCAGCTTTGAACTAGCTCCTTCTTGCTTCTAATACCCTTAGTTGCATTGGACAACCTACTGGCTCACCTCACGATATCTGCAGCCTCATCACACTGGAGACAAGTTGCATGCCTCATGCACCATATAATCTATATGACCCATAGTGCAAATATAAACTATTTGTATGACAGCCAAGTCTTTACCTGACCTCTCCTCCCATTCTATACCAAACCCACAATTGGTGCCATAACCTGTTAAACTTAATGTCAACACTTAGGAAAATATGAAGAGGGCTTTTTCTCTCAAAGAGATGAACATAAGGAGCATGATAGAAATAATTGAGTTGGAAGGATCCACAAGTGAAATTTATGATGGACACATCTGTACTGACCACCTACTGCAGAGAGGACCTGGAGCTGAGAGATTGACGTTGCTATTTAGGTTGACCACCACAAAAAGAGGCACAATCGGTAATGCGATTTTCTCACTCTATCATCTTTGATGCCCGGATATCTTATGCATGTGGGCTCCGCAGCAAAGCAGGCAATTAAACATTTTAATTAATTCCTATTTTCCACTCCTTTGATGATTCCATCATTGCAATTCATGAGCCATGAAGCTTTTTCTTGTACATGGCGAGGAATTCACTCGCGTCGAGCGAATTGATGCTGACTTTATATTTGAATCATTCTGAGACTTTGCATAATATAATTGCAGCAAAATATGGGCTCTTCTCAGTGGGCATAAACATACCGTAAAATTTGCTGTGAGCCATGATTACAGGCATAAACTGTGTGATGAAGGCCTGCACAGAGTGCAATGGTCAGCGGTGGTCATCTGAATCTTTCGTCTATACCCGCCTGCTCAGTGTTTGACTTTTTTGCCATACCATTTACAGCGCTGTGAATGATATTGAATCATTTTTTGAACATTGTATTTTGATGTTAATTGTGTTTTTAACTCAATTTATGTACTGGATTTTTCTCTGACCTGTGCCTTTTATGGTCTTTGACTGAAATAAAATTTGACATTGAAGTTAACTGAAGATTTTCAATTAAACCATATTGCAAAATGCATATCAATAAAACCTAAAATATGAATCAATACTGGATATCACCCCTGTACAGTTCACAATGCGATGCTTAAAATAGTACATTTAAAGGACATTAACAGAAAATGCTATTTCTCTGATATACATGCCTATGTGGTTGTCCTTGCCCAAATAAGTGGCACTTGCTGTCTATAGGCCTCATGTATGTTAAAATTCTGGATAAGTGAATATGAGCATGATTTTTAAGATATCCCTTATCACAGATAAGATTTACATAACATTTAAATGTAAATGCAACATTTGATAAGACAACTATAGCCCTGTAACCCGCCGTAGTGGGTTATACCGGCCATTAAAGGCCCGTTCGGCTCGGGCCTTTAACAAGGGAGCAAGACATTAATGCCGGTATAACCCAGCTACGGATGGCTATAAGGCTATTAGAAAATTCCACCACTAGAGGGCATAATGTTCTAACAAATAAACTCATGGCCTCACGGAGCCGCTTGGGCTCCTTTAGGTCCTTGTTTACAGCAACAGCTTTGAACAAGAACATTGGAATGCTGCAGCTCAGGGCCTTTACCAGCCTTTAGAAGCCTGGAGCACTCCATTGTTGTTAATCGAGCTACCAACATTCCAATGTTCAATATGTATGAAGTTAGTTTAGCGAGATGAATATACCGCTTTTTAACGCATGCTTTTCCCCGCAGTGAATTACAACGCGGTCGTTACAACAACCGCGTTGTAACCACGCATACCATTACCCAGCAAGTCGTAACAACGACTTGCGGGGGGGGGGGGGGTGGATGTTGGAATAGTATAATTTTCTATTCCAACTCCAATATGTGCAACAGTAGGAAAGGTGTTGGATTTCAAACCCAACACATTCTGCCCCACCACAAGTCGTTGTTACGACTTGCAGGGTAATGATATGCGTGGTTACAACGCGGTTGTTGTAATTCCCTACGGGGAAGGGTTTTCATGGTCAATGATGTTTACCTAGCGAGATTGTGTATACAAATATTTCTACCCAAGGGTCAAAACATTACTTAAATTCATGGAGCTGTAATACACAAAGGAGTATCTGGTAATGACTTACATTGAGGTAACCAAATGGTTATGGGCATACCTGGGAATGGCCAAGATTATGTCTCACTGGAACACATTTAGGATGGGGGATTACATTTCTAATAAGCCAAGCCAATTGGTGAATTCCGTCTCCTCCAGCCTGCAGCTTCTTTCTGTGCTCTAACTCACCTCTGTCTCTCCCTGTGAAGGACAGAAGAGGAGAGCCAGAGCCCAGTAGTTCATGTTCAAAGCAAAATCTTCTGCCATTTGGCGAGTTGCAAGAAGTAACCTTTAAGATTTGGGTTGCCTGATCTAACCCTTTCATATTTTTGAAATGTAACACTCTAGGAAAAGTGTGTAGATCAGCTTCAGCAAAGATTATTATTGGCTCTCATTCAGGACTAACATTTAAAACAACAAGATTAAAGCTTTTGCCTATTTTTTCCCAAAATTATTCCATTTTCCTTTGTATAGGTGTAGTTGAAAGAAGAGATGTCCTGACTAGGAGTGGGTGGAACTTGCGGAGTTTCATTCCATGGAATTCTATGGAATTACATGAAACCTCAGTAAGATTCTGTGGAGATCTGCGAGCAGGTGGGAATTGACACTTAGTGCTGCTAGAATTGATTTTTAGTGCTGGGAGCTTGTTCTGCGCAGCAAAGTCAGCGCGAAAGGAACCACGTGGCATGCCAGACCGTGTTGCTTCTTTGCTGCTGCTTGAGTAGATTTTCTACTTGAGTGGCAGTTTTCACACCACAAATGGTTGTGACAGCCGGTATCCACCCACGTTGAGAAAATCTCACTGGGTGCCCTCCTAGCGCCTCAAGATGGTGTTGCGGGACGCCAATTCTTGCCCACCCCAAGTCCTGACTTTGCTACTATGAAAATGATCTTAGATTTTTATCACTTATTGTGAAACTCTCATGTACTGAAGATTTGAAATCAATTTCTGATAACATTGTCTTACCTGTCTGCTCTTCTTATCTCAGATGAGTAGAGTCCTGAGCGCCTGCCCAATAGCTGCGTGGTCATGAAAAAGGTGGAGCCAGAGTAAGACAAACCCACTACTGTGTTCGATTTGTTTCCTTGCCCATGATTCTAGTAATAGATCTGCATCCTCAGGATTTCTGAAACCTGTTTTAGGCAATATTATTACAACTGCCAAAGTACATCTGAGTGATAAAGCTCCAAAGATAAAAAAAACTAAAATCTTTGTCAAGGTTTGGAGATCTATTGAAGCCCTCATATGACTCACCATCAGCCATCTAAGACAGGGGCACACTTTTACGTCTGAAGACTGTCTGATCCTTCAAAAAAAAAATATCAAAAACAATCCTGCAAATAAAATTCCAGTATCAACTCATGCAATTGCAACGAAAGTCAATTAAGTGTGGTTCTGTTTCCCCCTAATTGCAATATTGGTGGAGCCTTTCCAAGCCCCAAAGTATATTTAACAGATGATCTCACCGAGAATAGTCTAAATAATCTGGCATCCTAGCTCTGTGCATCAGTTGGCAAGCGGTACCAGCTCCCACAAGGTACATATTTCTTGAAGTTTTTTATTTTTACTATACACTTCTGCCAAGATTATCTTGATCTGTAGCCATATTGCCAGCCATTACTTGATGCCTCCTTCCACTGGTCTAAATGTTCCTCTATACGAGAGACTAAGAATCAGAATTTAAACACTCAAATTTGTGGTTGAAGTGAGAAATCCTCCATTGAACGACATCCACTGGCTAAGAGTCATCCGGTGGAATTACATCCCTGTAAGGATTGTACATCAGAGGTAATTATGCATGTAGATCACCGACAATTAACAATGCTCAGAAGGAGAATTTTCCACTTCTTCCAGAAATTAGAGGGATTTGTATTACTAAACCGCTCTAAACCAGGCTGTATGACTGAAGTAAACTTCTTCACAGGCCCCTACTTCTCACTTAAGCCATGGGTGCTTTATGAATGGTGGTTAAACTTGGCTTGGACCCTTTGTCCCACTGAAAATCCACAAAGGAAACTACTATTGTTTTTCCAGATGCACCCTGAGATTAGCGTAGGTCAAATGATTCATATCTTTATCGTTGTCCTCATAGTCTTTTATTAGGAACACCGGTGCTTCTTTTTTATCTTTTTATCTCTACTGTTGACTTTTTTAAGTTTTGAAGTGTATGGTTTAAACCACATCTAGGTATTTAACTTATTTATATGTTACCCATATTGCTGATTAACCCCTTAAAGCCTAGGATACACATATGTCTGAAAGAGCAAATTTTATGATTGGTCATACTATCAAAACGTGAGTCAAAGTATAGCTTTTGAGAGATTGTAAGAGTGCCTGCATGGAGTTCACTTGATGAGGCCTTTGATCTAGTACATATTAAACTCTTTTCCACGTTCCACTTTAAGCCTCCGAGGTAGACGCCTCGCAATCACACTCTATTTCTCCATCTTCTATAAATCATCTCTTCATTTCATTTTACTTATTCTCTGCAGTTCCTTCATCTATTTTGGTCTCTTTGACCTCATCCAGTCTCCGGTGATTGCCTCTTTCTTTGTCTCTTGTTCTCACTCCATTTTCTAATCAGGTATGGACAAGCCATTCTGGCATTTTCCCGGTGGGCTGCTGGCAGGTGGGGCTGAAGTGTGGAACTGGTTTGAACATTTTGCAGGGCCAATTTTGATTTCTAGTCTGACCCTTATTTCTTAGGTTTCGCTTCTCTTTCACTTCGAACTCTCTTTCTCTCTCTTAGCCTCTCATGCTGTCTCTCTGTCTCCATCTCTTTCCCTTTCGCTTTCAACAACTCACATTTCCTATCCAAATCCCTTTGTCTTCCTTCCTTCCTCATATAGGTCCTTCTTTAGCTGGGGCTATTCCTCTTGGGCGAAAAGGCACGTAGCTTTTTTCCTATTTTAAAGAAATTGATTTTTGGTCACAAAAGACTTACCCTTCCCAGTGTTAACAGACTGTACACTTTTTCCCTCATATCAGGGTGCAGGATCTAAATTGAATGGCCAGAAACGGCACTTGAAAAACTGATGGCATCTTTCATTCATTTTTATTTTGGAGAAAATATGACACTTCATGAAGATTAATTACCAAATACAAAAAAAAATCTTATAACATGTTATAAACCGGGGAAAACTACAGCATTGCATTACATTTCTCTCATCTCCCAACAAGTCTTATCGGCATCCGTCTGAATTTATATAGGATATTGAAGGAAACAAGGCTTCAGAAAGTGGCTAGAATGATAAAGCATCATTGGTCACACCATGAAATAGTGTGCACAATCTTCTGAAACTGTTGTTAAAGAAGAAGACTTGATATCAAATTAGGAAAGTGTTTCTTGAGACTTGCCGGGGAATCATAAAGTTTGATCTGAGTCACAATGAAAGGATTGTATGAACACATTACACCCTTAATTTATAAGCTAGGGGAGTGCGAAATTCTCGTAATTTTGTATTCGCATAATTACGTAATATGTTGGCAAATTTACATGGAGTTACTCGCACTTATGCAAAGTGCACACCCATCATTTAAATGTGTCCTTACCTCCATTTTTGACACAGGGATGCATTTCGTTTTGAAATAGTGCTAAAAACAAAAACAACTCACGTTATGTTGTTTGCAGTAAATCTTTACCACAAATAACACATTAATGTTTACTGCAAACGTCCCATATTTAAGTGAAGCGGCATAACGGTGAAAGTTCGGTAATTTCAGTTTACGAACTGGACGTGAAATTCACAAATGGACATGATTTACGAAGGCGAAATTAAAATTTCGCCCATCCCAACTTAAGTATGAACAGAAACTGCATCGTCGGGCAGCAGTTTTAGTGCTTTCAATCAATATAATGAGAAATATAGATCAAGTGTCAGGGTACTTTTACATGTTAGGAATCTCAAAGACTAAATTTGATTCCCATTCTCCTATTCCCTATGGGGCACTGGAGATCTGAATAGCACTAAAGGAAATACTTAGTTTTGACTGCACCACTGTTGACCTTCAAGGAGAAATTGAGTGGGTGTATATTTACGTGTATATTTCTCGCGAGAAATGCGCATGTGCGGGCGTCCGCGCATGCGCATTTGTGTGAAGAAGTTACCGGCAAGCAGGAAGAGGGATCCCCGGGACGCCGCACTGCAGGTAAGGTATTTTATTTAATTTTTATATTCTTTAAAGTATTTTAAAATGAGGGCGGGCAGCTCCGCTTCGCAGCGGCATGGGCGTAGCGCTGCCTGCTACGCCTACTTCCTAAACGGCGAAGCAGGCAGCGCTACGTGCACTCCGTGGGCAAAGCGGAGCACGACGCCCACCCTTAAACTGAGCACCAATGCAGGCACCCTTGCATATGGTGCAAATGTGTGTCTGTGTTGTTGGCATGATTGTTTTTGTGCAGTAAGGGGCACCTTCCAGCTCAAAAACAATCACGAGGGGTGCTTTGCTCATTCAATGTGTGCTGCAGAATGCAACACATGTGGAAAGAGGACAAAATTTGGAGAAATGTAAACATTTCCCCTCATTACGTCTGCTTAGGGAAAGCATAAACTTTTGGTGCTGCCCCAAGAAGTTGTGATGTTGTAAATCGCGGGCAGTGTCAAAATCCATGGGTGTTGAGTGTCAACACCCACAGCAATGCCCATGGAACGCCTCCTTGACGTAGAGTAAGGCACGTCAGGTCAAATATCTATGAGGCCATACTAAGCCACGCAGGGCAGCTTTGTGTTGCCTCATAGATATAATTAGGAGGCCTGCACCACCGGAGAGTCAAAAATAGTGTTGCTCCGGCATCGCAGAGCTCTTATAAATGAGGGCCCCTGTTTTTAAGGCCACAGCGTCTAGGTATTATCTTTGGAGGTTAATTGATTTAGCGGGATGATGTCAAGTGGTATGGTAACTGCATACCCCTGGCTTAATTTTTTTTAATCATTCTGGTGCCTCCTGTTGGATTACCATGCTGCACTTTAAGTTGCACTATAATGCACAGACGCACATATACATAGTATAATTAGTTCTTCTCTCGACCTTTTATAATGTTTGTCAGCCTATGAAAGCCCTCAGAAATCCAGTGGAATTTATACAGGGTCGTGCTGACATGTTTTGTTTTTTTCATGCTGACGTGGTTTGAGTTTTCTTCATGAACTTGGTTTTATTGGTGATTGGATACACATTTACCTTTCTTGGCAACCTCAATCCTCTTGAAATCTACTAACAAAAGAATGGTCTAAATGGTTATTTATCAAACTTAAAGCATTTATTGTGCAATAAGACCAGGGCCGAATTGGGAACCCAAAGCAGCCCTGGCAATATTGTCAGACCAGCCCCCCGAGGAGCAAGTGTGAAGCACTGCTGCTTTTGTTACTAGGGGCCGATATTGCAGCATTGCTGCAAAACTGGCCCCCATTGCTGCATAACCGACCCCACCCTTCCAGCCTTCCGGGGAAACGCCAGATGCCCGCTATGGCCAGTCCCGCCCTGTACAAGACACACAAAGGGTTTGGAGAGGACACGCGCTTTCCATTATTCAGGCATCCGGATACTATTTTCTCTTCTTCGGGCCTTGTGCAGGAGTGCCCCTGGTTTGTGCTGCCGTGCAGCGGCCTGAATAAAGATGAGAAACATATGGAAAAAATGTAGCACTATGTGCTTGACCTTAAAGGCTTCTAATGGTGTTCATTGAAGTTTGCCTGAGCCTCTTACTTGTGCCAAGTCAGGATTATCTCGGCTTTTCCTTGGCCGGCTGCCAGGGGAGCTGAGGAGCCCTTTAGCTGACAACTTGAATTAGCTGTGCAGAGTTCAGCGCTGCTCTTCCGCTACTGAACCGGGAGCGTCTTCCCCCACTGGACGCCGGGTCACATCAGAAAGCCATCACATGCAATTTAAGAGGATTGGCAATTTTTTGTTCTCACTAGAGATTCAGCAGAGTTGGCTTTTAATTTACACCTCCACACAATTATCCTCATTCCCCCTCCCACAAAATGTTGCCTCCACAGTCTGAGAGTTTTCTCTCTGAGAGTCAAAGAGTTTTCTAGAATGGTAAATGAGTCTGTAATATTCAGAGCAAAAAGGGAAGCTAAAGGGCGCGGATCCAGAAGTGACTTATAGAAAAATATACCTTTTAAGAATTTGCTGCGTCACCATTCCAAGCAGTTCCTGTTTATTACATTTTTTTAATAGTCTAACTATTTAAACAATTCTAATCAGAACCATGTATCCTCTCTACTTGACCGTCCATCGTACAACATGGCCACAAAGCTTGGCAAATGCAAGGGTGTTTTGAAGCTCTTAAGGTACTCATGCCAGCTTATAAGCCTGATTTCTTGTAATGTCTTCATAATATGTGGGACAGGCAGACATATCTAACAAGAAGGGATCCAGGATCTTTTTTGACAAATTATCTAAGCACCATGAAAGCAGGACACAATATGATGTTTTACACACACGCATTTCAAGATAATAACAGGAAGGGAAGCTGGCAAAAAAAAAACACTTTAAGTGCTGTCGTTTTGGTAATAGCAGTGAAATGTACCAAGTTGTGATTTACAATCCTGATGTATGTACCTTATCCAGGGAGAACCAAATAAGGTGCTGAAACATGTTGATTGAGCAAGCAAGGATAATATGAAGCCCTCAATTTGTGTTTCTTAAATAATATCTACTGGGGGAATACTCTCATGTGGGTCAGCCACCAGCTATCACCCTCTGGATACCCAGCCCCTCCCAAGTCTCAAATTACCCCTGTTACAGCATTTCACTAGACACAGCATGCAGTTCCTGCCTGACTTCTAGTCTCCTGCATGAATCACACCACCACAACAAAGTAGCAGCACATCAACAGAACATACACATCTCTTCCTGCACTAGGCCTTTCTGTCTGCCCTTGTGCTCATGCATGTGCCCACCGCTTACACACACCCTTAGCTCCAAGGTATTGTTACACAAAGCCACAGCACTTAACCTAACATCCAAGATACAACGCACTGCATCAGAAGCATGTGTCAACCTAGCAAGCCTCTGGGATTGCCACCTCTTGCAAGAACATGCCCAACGATTGAACATATCATAGAGACATTCGCAACACTTATGCATGCTGCACTCTCACACACGTCTGTTATCCACTTGCAAGCATTATTGGTGTAATTAGGCAACCTCATATATTGTGTAATGTGGTGCGTATGTGTGAAATCATGATGGGAGTTATTAGGAGTCTATGGGGTGTGATAGTTAAGGTCCCAATGGTACTTTAATGACCTAATTACAAGTGATTTCTTAATTCCAATGGGGGAAGGTAGAGTTACCAGCCACATCAGAATGATAAGATTCAAGGGAACTCCTTGGAGATCTTTATTTTCCACTGTTATTTTGTCTTCTGAATCCAGCATGTTAAAGACCTGAGAAAACTGAGAATTTATCAGGGTAATTGGACCTGGAATTTCCTATTCTCATGGTAATTCCACATTTCTTACTGGACCCTCAGGATCCAAGTCATAATTGGGCCAGAATTTCTATGCCCCCCCCCCCCCCGGACCTATCGGTACCCTCAATATTGATAACTCAAGGAGATGGGAAAATACTGGCCCATTGGTAAGGCCATTCATAATGATGGCCTAATTGGTGAACTTACCTTCTTTTTAGATTTGGTGTTGTACCCTTTATTAAAACTCGTTCAACATTAACCTTGCCTTAAAGTTAGCTTTTGTTAGAAATGTGCTTGTTTTTTGAATTATTTACGGCTATTGCAAAATGAAAGTGATGTTTAGAAAAACATTTTTTTTAATATACTGTTTGCATTCATTTCCTAAGTTTGCTTTCCTGTTGAAAATTAGTTTAAGAATATTTGGTTCATTGTTGCAACATGTGCTTAAAAAAATAATCTGGTGTCCACAAACATTGTTAAAAAGTGCGTCTTTACCTTGAATGCTACAGGTGCTTTGTGTAGCTGGTTGGTGTTTGGTAAGCTAAAACTGACTGTATTTGAGAGCTTCATTTTGTGTTCCCATATATTAAACTTGTACCTTGTGAACGTATCTGTTGGTGTTCGAGCAGGAGGTGCTGTGCTTTTCTTGTCCTCATATTTGTTCACTGTTTAGTCTTTGACTCGCTGTAGGTGTACAGTGCCTTGTTAGTGCTTGAAGGTTCTATTTTGTATGTGCATGAAGTTTACCGCCCCTCGTTAGACATGTATTGGCTAAAGCTATATGTTCACAAACATCACATTTCCTGTAGCACCAACTCACAGTACAGGCGGGCTGGCCATTCGCCTATGCCATGCTCCATCTACGTATATATCTCCATGCTCCATCTACGTATATATCTCCATGCTCCATCTACGTATATATCTCCATGCTCCACCTACGTATATATCTCCATGCTCCATCTACGTATATATCTCCATGCTCCATCTACGTATATATCTCCATGCTCCACCTACGTATATATCTCCATGCTCCACCTACGTATATATCTCCATGCTCCACCTACGTATATATCTCCATGCTCCATCTACGTATATACCTCGTTGTTTTAGTCTCTGTGTAGATGCATGTTGTATTATGTGTGATCTAGTGATTGATACTGTTTGTTAGAAAACAACACATTGCTTGTAGTGCTGAGTTGTAGCATCAGCACAGTTTGAAATTCGACCACGGCAAGTTCATGGCTTGTCATAATTGATATGTTTGTCCCCCTTAATGTTCGAAGATTCGGTGCTGTCTCAGTGACTGACATCAAGTGTTCTGGAGTATTCACGAATTTTTCCGGACATGGACAATGGACACATGTTTGTTGCCTAATAACTCAAAATCGGCAGAATGCAAAGCCTCCAAAAAAAAAAAAGCAGACCACATTGAATATGAATTTGTTCGGTGTGTTTTTGTGATTCCTTTTCCATCCCACGATGACATATTGAGCGATAACTTCCTTCTCTTGAATTTTTTAAGTTGGTTGTGTTGTTTCATCCTTTGTTTGTAGAACATTCTGCCTTGGTGCTGCCCTTCTAATTTTAGAACAGCAAACACAAGGAAGGAGCTGATAGGAATACATCTCGGAGTTGTTTTTAGAAGGGAACTGAGTTACTGGCATCATCTTAACGGGGTGGAAGTCTGTTGGACCCACAATAATATAGCAGTATGTTTTGTTTTTAAGACATTGAAAAATGCCAGCGATAGGATGCATACTGACCATATCTTCACTTGATAGTGATAACGACATCACCAGTCTTTACCTTTCCAGTGAAGAATGATGCTAAATTATCTATCGCAGATAAGTACAGTATCTCTAATGTTATGACACCTTCCATATATAAATGCAAAAGGAAACATACTTTTACTCCTAAAGTGGGGAATCTTTCACTATGAGGTAGGAAGGTTTATTATGTTGAGAATAGTGGCAAAAACAGCTTTCATCCACACAGAAAAATACTTATCATTGTATTTGCTCTCTCTTTATTTATCCTTCTCCAGAACTGAGTATTTGTGAAAAGGAAAGGTTATGTGCCACAATGCCCAGGCCAACTACACATCAACACATCAACTACTTTTTTCAGAGTTAGTTTATCAAGCTAAATATCACGTGAGCCCCTGCCATGCACTGTTGATGACCTCACATATTTCGTAACTCATGACATGTTAACTGGCATCATTGAAGACAACATTGATGACATCTCAAGTGACATCTATGACATCACTGATAACATCATAATCATATACAGCATAGAGTGACTGTGTGTATACGTGTGCATACATAGAACTGAAATAGCGTGAGCCCTTGAATCAAGTGTGGCTGTGCGTGTTGAAAAGTATATGGTGCATCCTTCATAGATCAATACATTTTTAGGTGCAATTAGTACTCCATGTCAAACAAGCGAAAGACTGAGAGTGCCTGATGTGCTTCGCACAGGTATGTTTCAAAATAGGTTGTGACTTAAGGCCAAAGTCTGTTGCCAAAAATCTGTGAGAAAAGACAAAGCTTCTGTTAACAAGAGATTATCCACCCGTGGATATCTGGACACCTACCCCTGTTAAATAGTTGTAAAACAAATCTTTATACAAATTATATGTAAAAGGGATCTGCAGATGTCTATTTCAGAACTTTGCTGTAGATTTTGAAAAATTGCAGACTGCTGAATAATGTTGAATGTAGGTGTGACATACCTAGAGGCGGTTTAACTCAGACTGTGGTTGCAAGTAAAGCTCTATTGCTGTATGCCATTGTGTTAATCTCAGGAATGTGTGTAGTGTATTTTACCAAAGCACAAATGGTTGCCCAGAGAACCTGGCTGTTGGTGTCTTATCAGTGCTAATGGATGTCTGTCAGCTTCTTGACATAACATTAGTGGTCATAGGAAGTTTTTAAAAGGCTGATCCCATTAAGGTGAATAGGGAAGTAACCGTTTATGGAGGTTATTCAAGGTTTAAAAAGTGGCTGATCCCATTAAAGTCTATGGAAGCATTTTGTTTGTTCTGTGGGTGAATAAGAGTAAAATGAGGGTAACGGCTAACAAATATGGGTGAGTCAACAGATATGCTGAGTTCAGCATGTGGTCACAGGTTATGCTCGTTATAATTTGACTGGTGGTAGAAAATTGGGCACAGGTGGAACTTGTTGAATTACTTCGATTTCACAAAGCCTATAGGACACGTTCACAATGATTGCATGAGGTCATCAATGATATCATTTGAGATGTCATCAGTGATGTAATGTCATGTCATGAGTGATGCAATTGTCAGGTTATAAGCAGTTCATGCAGGGACGCCAGCTATTACATAAGCTAAGATGTTATTATCATACTTAACTATAACCTCATTACAACCTTGTGTTTCTAACATTGAACTTGTGTTTAATTTTGTTCATATTCAAATTTGACCATGTGCTCAACCCCTTTCAGCAACTCTGGGCCAATTTGGCTGTGTGCAACAGGGGCTTGGTCAACCTGTGGGTGTCCAACTCCTTCTACCAACGGCCACCTAATCTCTCATTGGGCATAGCTATCATCAATGCACAACAGGAGTGGCGGCAGGGCCTAGCCTCTGGCCAGGCTCTGCATCCAACCCTGTGCTGTGCGGGACATAACATTGTGCTGTGCATGGCCTCTGGGCCTGCCCTGCACCCACATCCCACCCCACTGCATGACGAGCAGACAACAGCCCACTGTGCCTAGTCTTCAGATTTGCCCAGTGGAAATTTACCTCCTACCTTCTTGTTGACGGCCAAGCTCTCCTGCCCATGGCCTTCAGCCTAGCACAGCTGGTTGTTGGCCACAGGCCTGAGCCCAACCTCTGCACAATGTACATCCTTCATCATTGTGCAGCAGTGGGTTGGCTTTTCTTCTAAACCACTGTATCCAGCCAACCCCCACTGCTGATGGCCTACAGCTTGCACAATGGCAGTTAGCCACAGGATCTGGTCATTGACAAGGCCTTTGTATTTTTATTTTTTAATGATTTTTGGTGCCACAGGGAGTGCCACACAAGGAACTGCAGTAACTGTTCTCTGCAAAAAAAGGAAATATATATATATATATATATATATATATATATATATATATATATATATATATATATATATATATATATATATATATATATATATATATATTACCTACTGGCGGTCGCCAGTAGGTAGTTATAGTTAGGACCACGTTTCCATAGGAAATCCTCAACATTCTATTTTGAATAACTTTGGCGCCGGTTGACGAATCCTCGCAAATTTTTCAAAATAGGTGGGGCGCTACGCTCCGCTCCTACCCTGAAAGTCTCGGGGGGATTCGTCAAGCGGGGGCTGAGATAAAAGGGGGTCCCAAAACGCGTTTTTCCCATGCATTTTTCCATAGGACCTTTAGACACAGCTACAGCCCGAACGGCTGAACAGAATTACTTGAAATTTGGCAGAGAGGTAGTCCTCAGGTCAAGGAAGTGCCTTTTGTTGGTTTGGTGTAAATCTGTTCAGTAGATTCTGAGAAAATAGCCTTTAAATCAATATATATATCTGAGCCAGCTTACGGTGCGCTTACGGTACGCTTACCGTACGCGTACGGTGACGTGCGCAAGCGCGATTCTGATTGGCTGTTACATCTAAGTAAACATTCGAATCGGTCGAAACCAGGAAGCGGCGGCCGCCATTTTCTCTCTCGCACTGAGAGTGATGTTTAAAATATAAAGCACAAAAACATGTAAAGGGGCTGTTTAGACAGCTCCCACACACATAGCAATGTTGAGGGAGTCCCCAAAGATCCCCCAAGGCCAAAAACGGAATTTTTATTTTTTCGCTAATTTCGCCGATTACGCTTACCGTACGCGTACGGTAAAAAATTATAAAAAAAAAAAAATTATCCACACTCTCCCCACCCCGTGTGAAATTGGTGCCCGAAGGGCACCAATTGTGCATGGCTTATTAAATATGAGTTAAACTAAAATATTTAAAAAAAAAATAATAAAAAAAAAAATTATCCACACTCTCTCCACCCCGTGTGCAAATGGTGCCCGAAGGGCACCATTTGTGCATGGCTTATAACATATACGAAAAATTAAAATATTACCTTTCAAAACGAAGTGCATCATATGTCCTCCATGTGCGCACGGTGCGCGAAGCGCATCGTGCGTACATGGCCCATCTAGCGTAACGTGGGCCCGCGGTGCGCGTAGCGCACCGCGTGCCCACCGTGCGTGCACGGCACTAACTGCGTAAAGTGGGCGCGCGGTGCTCGAAGCGCACCGCGTGCACGGAACGAACTGCGTTAAGTGGGCACGCACGCCACGAATGGCGTAAAGTAACTTAGCATTTAAAAAAACGTACAAATTCACTGAAAAAACCATAGGTTTCACACACGTTATAGTTAGGAATTAGCATTTAAAAAACCTTGCAAATTCACTGAAAAAACCATAGGTTTCACACATGTTATAGTTAGCGGAAATTTTACTGATAAAAAACCAATGAAATTCCCCCGTTATAGTTAGTGCAGGCAACTATAACTCACGCGACCGCAATCTTCTGCTGATGACATATGTGTCTTTATGAAAAAAAAATATTTGTAATATATGTATAGCTAAAAATGTATGGAAGAAGACATGGGCAAATAAGTGTCTAAATACAGTATTAGCATCAGCAGAGGATTGCGGTCGCGTGAGTTATAGTTGCCTGCACTAACTATAACGAGGGAATTTCATTGGTTTTTTATCAGTAAAATTTCCGCTAACTATAACATGTGTGAAACCTATGGTTTTTTCAGTGAATATATATATAAACACATTTTTTATTTAGATGGGGATCCCTTTGGAACCACCGCCCTTACACCCACATGCCCCTGGGTGTCACTGTGTGCCCACCATGGCTTTCAGCGTCACTAAGTCCTGTAATGGTAGCCCCAACATTGTGTTCAGAGTTGTCACCAGTCATTCTGATAACTTAGTACCTCTGCAATTGTACCTATGAACTGAAATAACAGACAGTAGAAGCTCAGTCTGCCAATCTGAATGGCCTATATTTTTTTAATTGTATTGGTATTGCAGGGTTCAACAGTCCAGATATACCGAACTTTATCACAGTGTTAACTCCTTCATGCCCAACCCGAGCCTCTCCGTCACCTCAAATCACTCAAAAATGCACTAAATAATACAAAAACACTGTTTGGGTAAAGATCCCATTTGTTGCCAAATTTGGAGTAACTCTGTTCAGCCGTTTTTCTTTATCACAGAACAAGATTCTCTGTTGAAATCAACATGGGAAATTTCTATTTTAGTACACTCCTTTTTCTTGACATCCGTTTGACGGATCAGTACGAAACTTTCAATGAAGGAGCTGAGGTGGATAAACTTTTTTTGGGGGAATGTTTTGTGCAGATTTGTCAAACAGTGCCAAATTTATTAACGAAGCATAACAAAACAAAAAATAGCTCTTCATATGGAAACTTTGACACTTTGTCCTAACTATAACTATACAGTGATGACTGTAGACACCACAAATCAGTAAGCCTCCACCTTAACAATATAGTAGTAGTCAATATTCTGGTGTCAAGAAAAAGGCGCAGGTCATTATAAAAACTTTGATCTTGTGGCTTCCCACCTATGAAAGCTTACCTCCTGATTTTAAAATAAATGGTATTACCCTGACTCAAATGTCTTTCAGAGATGAATTGGAGGAAGAGTCAATCCAATTATAATATAGGACAACAGAGAAAATTGAGTAAGAAATTAACATCAGTTATTGACAGACTACATTGACAGGGCGGATCAGTTGCAAACCTGATTTTGAAGATACATTTCTGAATACTTCAGTTAATTTCATGGGAAATAAGGGTAACACTTTGAACTTTCTAATAAATAATTACACTTATAGAATGGTTGATAGATCCATCATTAAATGTTCAACTGATAAAAAATAGAGATCACCTGTGCACCTGAATGTACGACAATCCACAGTGGATAGCAGTACTCTTTTTTGATTAACTACCAGTTCCTTGTTTGAGACTTTGAAACAATGTATCAGATTTTTTATTGAGCAAGCATTCTTTGCACACCGGAATCTGCTAGCTTGAATTGTTTAAATATTTATTATAGATAGTTTAGTTTGTGGATGGCACAGAGTCCATTTGTTTAAACAATCTTTGAATTGCTAGAATCTTGAAAATATTATTTTGGGGAATAAAAACCAAGAAAACCTGTTTGGCAACTTGACACAATTTTATTCTTTCTCCATTCAAAAGAACCTGGGCTTCAATAAATTTGAGATTACTACTTTGATATATTTCTAGCAAAAGATAGCCTTCATTAATGCTAATAATCTGTAAATAGTAACTAAATTTGACTTACAAAACTTTAACATCGGGTTCAAGGATCCCAATTGTAGAAAGACTACCCCACAATGCCTAGGTTCTCTACTTGGACTGATTTGCTACTATCGGTTGACCCATTGATATTCATCTACAAGTTAATCGGTTATTCACAAAAGCTCATTTTAAATATCTCCATTTCATCTTCAATAAGATTGGTTTGGTGACAGCATGTTCTAGTTCATTTAATACCATGTGCAAAGTGATACATGCAGCTAAAATCCATATTATAAATAAGGGCTAGATGTGGCTAAGCAGAGTGGGTTGAGATATCTAATTTAAAACAACAAGTAAGACACATGCAGTTTTAGGATAGAATCTTAGTAAATTAGCATAAACTTTAATCCATGTAGAACTGTCAAAGTAAGCACTGTTAAGCAATCTGTTGTTTGTGCCATCTGTTATTTACAGCTATGTAAACTGCAAAGGTGTGGTACCAGAAGCTATATGAAAACAAGTATACTTTAGTATTTTGCCATGGTAATGCAGTTGCTTCTTTTACTTTAAATTACATTTGATCAATTTGATACCTATATATGGGGGATACATTGGAGGTGGGACAATTAAGGTTGAGAATACACATTTTTATAACTGTAAATTGCAACACATCAATAATTAGAATACATCGTGTCCCTATTGCTCTCATTCCACTTTGTAGAAATGTTAAATGTTAGATCAACCTGTATTTGGGTATTTGGTTAAGTCTTTTTCATTCCTGATCAAATCAGGAGGTATTTGACTTCCGAGCTCCCTGGATAAAGAATTGCATATTTTCTTCCAATGTCAGTGGTTTTCTCCTGATGTAAATCTACTTGTTAGTTACACCACATTCTGAAATAATATTTATTTGATTCCTGTAAGTGACTTGCAATTTGCATTAGTTGTCTGAATAGTGCCAAATCATGTCATTGGTGAATCACTGATTAGATTGTTGTCTGAGAGTTCCCGCTTGCTTTTAAGTCTTATTCTGTCAACGTATAATTCTGTTTAGTATGAATTCTGCATGGGAAATAAACACTATTGGCAAAATGGGATCACTGTGCTGCATCGCCTATTTACCAAAGGCATTTAAGTCCTTTTATGAAATAAGTGTACCCTACACCATTTTAAACAACCTATGCAGTTTAGCTTCATAAGTGATCAATGTTGACTCTAACATATTTCCTAACAAGCATCAATCAATCGTACTAAAAATAAAAAAAATAAACCACTAGTACATGATAAAATCAATGAATGTTACAAAGTAATGTAAACTGTATTGAAGCCAAAGCTGAAAACAGACTAACTGCACTACCTCCGCTCCCACTCAAAGAAAACGTGCCTTGAATACTGCATGAATAGATTAACTTTCAAATAATTTCTAATTGCTTTGAACATTTTACTTACAATTCACTCAATTTCTTACACATTTGAGAAGGTTCATCTAATTACATTCTTCACGTTTGCTCTTTACAGTTGATAAATCAAAGCGGTTTGTCTAAAATGTAACTGTGTGCTGAGTTACAATAAATGAAAGCATTTTCTGTTTAGATGTTCTACAATATGTTCCTTAATAATGTTGAGTCATTTCATAGTTCACTGTTGCATAGATCTCACCTGATTGTGGCTTTTTATTTACCTTAAGCTTAATACTTTCTCTTGGGCAGACAAAACCCTCTGTACATGGATATTATACACCACTCGTGGAAATTTAAAATGACAGACTTTGTGGGAGGCATGTCAAAGTCTGTGTGTGAGCTGTGAAAGAGCTCCCACACTTCTCAGTTTGCAGAGTTACAGAGTTAAACATGTTTCAGGGAGGGTGGCTTTTGCTAACCTTTGCTATCTTGTACTGATCAGCAAGCAGAAAAACGTGTGAGTTGTCGTGCATAATAAATGAACCAGACAGCAATACAGTTGAAGAGGAGGGTGCTGACCTTGCTGGGTGAGAGCAAAAGGAGCTTACCTCAGTTGAAGCGATTGGTTTGGTGCAATTTTGAAAGACCTAGAGTTGATTGGTGCAGACGTGTGTTGGCCTTTATGAAGGGTTTAGGTTGTAAAATGTATAGGAGAAATTGAGATGGTCAGTCGACTTAACGAGGGAAGGCTACAGGTAATTATAAATGTGAGTATCACTTTGGATGAAGTCTAGGTTTTTTCCCTAGGTTGTAGTTCTATGTTGTTATATGGGTGGTGAGTTCAAGAGTTGTATTCTCTTATCTGATTTGTGCCAAAGTTGGTGATGTCAGTGTCAGATATAGAAATTTAGGAGCAGGGGCTTGGAGAAGGCGTTGGAAATATTTTATTGAAAGGGTGGGGAAGCAGTATATGAGGTGAAAGATGTGTAAGTGAGAGAAGGTTTGCTCAAAGGACCCAATGGTGTGGGTGAGTAGTGGGAAAGAGTTGATAGCACAAGACAAAAACAAGTTCTGTGTAGTTGGTCCATGGATGATACTTATATTCAAGCCATCTGGGATGAGGTCATGGAAATGGATGTAGATGTAGGGGCGAGTCAAATTTGAGTGACTGGAAGATAATTTTTAGATTTAGCCTAGCTGTGCATATGCCCTGCTCTGCAAGGCATGCTGTATTCACTTCTACGGGCTTGGCCATGCCCTCGCTGCTGATTGGTTAAAGTGTGTGTCCTTCCGAAAATCTTTCTTCTCTATTGTTTCTGATATTTATATGTCCCACTTTCTTGTGTCTTACTCCTCCCCTGGAGTATTGGCCTATTGTGGTATCTTTTCCCTAAATGTTTGTTCCTTTGTGTTTGGACACTCTTTGCAGCTTGTATGTAGGCGTTATCTTTAAACATGGTGGCCGCCGGCCTTTCTTTTCTATTTATTTACTTGTGTAGCATTCACGGCATGCTGTGCTTTAGCTTTAAACATAGGAAGCTAAAGCGCAGCGTGACACGAATGCTCCAAAGGTAAATAAATAGTAAAGAAAGGCCAGCGACCACCTTTACATCATTGCCGACTTTACGGCTTGTGCGTCAGCATTAGATTTATATATGGCAGCTGCCTGCCTTTTTGGCTTTGTTTTTAGAACTTTTAGTCACTTTAGAACAAGCACTTCTGCCACTCACGCCCTCTCCTCACCGTCCCTTGGACTGTGGATGCCTCCTCCTCCTCCCCCTACTTGTCGGGCTCTTTCCTCCCCTGAAGCCCCTGCAGCGCTGTGATCGCTTTAACCACACGGCATTCATGCATGTGCCAGTAGCAGCAAATGCATTAGCCACCAAAACCTGTGTTTGCTTGCTGGGTGACAGGAAGGCACTTCTGGCACAGTATAAGCACACACTAAGAAGGGCATGTGTGAGATATATTACACACATGCTCTGCCCCCCTTGATATTCATTGCCTATTCACATGAGACTCGAAGGAATGTATATCAGTCATCTGTGTTCACGTCACTGTCCTCTATTCTTCTGCATGGCTCCACTTCACATCATTTGTGTACGTTTCATACTGCGTATGTAGTATTATATTTGATATTTTTAAATGACATCAAGGCAGTTGTTTGAAAATAAGCATCCAAACAATCAAGAACTTAACAGTTGCATGCTGAGCTCTTCTGTGAGTAGTTAGTTATTCATGAGCGTTGTGCGTGCCGCTGACTTTAGCAACATAACAGGCAGACATGGCACTTTATGAATGCCAATCAACTTAAGAACTGCATCACAGTTACAAGTAACGTGTACTGGAACACCTCCATGTGACCCCAGGGAGACCTTCAGGACCGTTTTGTGCCACGTCACAAACACTAATTTGGGGTTTTGTACCACGCCTCCGAATAGGTATATAGTAGGCTGCTTTAAGGGAAAAGTACCTTATGTGGCTAATAGAGGTCCCTTTAAAACTCCAGAGGGACACCTAGTAACAGCCTGTGGTGCTGCACCGTTTTCCTGCTGGGTGGATTTTTTGTTTTTGCATATGCTACTGCTGGGATATTTTTTTTAAATTACTTTAAAAGGTTTCCGTTATCAGGTTTCCGTGGTCTTTCAGAGTCAGCCACCACAACTACCAGTTGTACCAAAAAACCCAATTTGAATGAGTACTTTACAAAGCAGTGCTATAATATGCCTATAAGTGTCAAAGCTGCCATGTTAAAGAACAGTAAATGTTGTCACACCCAGGAAAATGCGACGCATGGCTAAACACTTACCAGGTCCCTAAGGCAAGACCTATTGCATTGCAAATGTGTGTTGTCATTATGCAAGATAAGGCTTCAAGTGGCATAGCTGTGTCTGTTTCCAAAGTGAGCTTTTAGGAGTATGCGAACGAGTTGTGTGTCAGAAGATTGGGATGTTATGTTGTTGATGCTTGTAGGGCTGGAAGATGTGAATTTCTGAGGTGTTGGTGTTCGTTGTGTTTAGTCAGTCAGATGTTCTTAGTGGCTGGGCCCCAATGGTGCAAGCACCTCAGTTTAAGTTAAGCAGATGTCCTCAGGGAAAGAGAAATCAATGAAGTTTCAGTATCTGAGGCAACTACAAATTCAAACCTGGTGTCACATAGCTGAAGAGGAACAATTTCAGCAGCCACATGACCTTCTGAAGCAGAGAATTTAAGTTCCCTATTCAGCCAAGAAATAGTTCCTTGTATCTGGAAATGTACGTAGGAGGATCCGGTAATGGTGCAGGAATCCTGAACATAATGGGAAGATTGCAGGACAGGCTTTTGCTTCCAAATTTGCAGGTGCTGGTTCACATGACCTTACTAGACCATACACAGTAGTCAACACATCCTTTGAAAATAGGACATCAAAGATGCAATTTCTGCTGAAAAACATCTTCAAAATTTAATTTTATCAATACTTGTATATAAATTAGGAATTACTTTAGCAAGTAGTTTAACTTCTATTCTCCTGCTTTAAAGGAAATATTTTTCCTCAAGTGTGCTTTTGAGAGAATATTTTCCTTTGGCCAGGTGTCTTTAGTGATTAAGATTTCCATCTCTCTTAGAGTTTTCGCTAGCAATTTGTCCTTACTCTGATCCACGGCAATCATTTCCTGCCACGTTTCATCTATCCAATTGTTTTCCTAAGAAAGTATTTTCTTCTGCGCATGTTTGACAGGTTCCCTCCTTGCTCTGTCTTCTAGCAATATTCGGATAGTTTCTTTTCCAAAGCTGCACGCGCTAATAATTCTCACAGACCGTTCGGGGTCATAGATGACTCGTCAAAACACTGTGATGAAAGCTTAGCAAATTAGGTATCTAGAACATGCTGGAAATTCAAACCCCTAGACCTCTCCCCTCCCCTTTCTGTCAACTCCACCAGGACATAATTGCCTACAACATGTAGAATATTTGGATATGTATCCAATATTTGAGCCATGATATTGGCTTCATGTTAATCTATGCTCTGCTTTGTTAGATCTAGTTACTTATTGAGATGGGTGAATTGAAGCAATACTCTCGTCATCTCACATTATAAATTTGATTCAGAAACTGTAACTATGAGGGTGTATTTTTTGCAACTCCACGGTGATCACGCACAACATTGAAATACTTCCTACATAGGATCAAAACAAAGACAACATCCCTCCAACCTACCACTCTACACAGTGCCCTTCGCTACATAAGTGTCGCGATACAATATGATACGATGTAAAAACTTGACGTCCTACAGGAATAATCTATCCACGAGGTGCTGTAAATTGTGATTTTTTTTTTTACCCTTGACTAATTACTACACTCTCTGCTCTGTCTCTTTTGAGTCACGCTGAGACTTCACATGTTCAAAACTCGCTTTTCGTCTTGACACTGACTCCAGAGTTGCTATCAGATAATTAGCTGGATGTTTTTATTCGCAAATCACGTTTCAACAAATTGAACATGGTGATACCTGTAAATGAAGCAAGGCTCTGCTGCCCTCCTAATTGCAGCGTAAAAGGCACGCCTCTTCTTTAACTGCTGGAGTACATGCGGCATGCGATATCAGGGGCGTAGCTCACAGTGGTGCAGTGGCACCAGGGCCTAGGTGGTGAGGGGACCTGTGAATCCCAATTACAGATGTTTCTAATACTCAATGACTGTAATGGGGGGGTCATATTCTTGCAATAGAGCCAATAGCACCCTTACTACATTACTGGATGATATTAAATAATATACCAGAGCAGGAGTAAATCTCACAAGTCACTCTAAGCTTCACTAATGCTACTCACTAACGTCCGTTCTGAGTGGAACACACCTTCCATAGGATGCATTCCAATGATTCTATAAGGCAATGGCTGCGAGAGCATGTCATGTGAGCCAAGTCCCACTTTAGTCACCAGCAAATAAAACTACTAATTAACTCTAAATAAGTACTAATTAGCTTTATTGCTTTAAGTTTGTAGGGTGGAAGATTTCGTTTTTCGAGAAGCGACAAAAAGTGACAGCATTACTGCCGCTTGGATTTCTTCAAGAGTTTGTGCAGCTGGATAGGAGACTGCTGAGCTGTGCTCTGAAGCTAGTATTGAAGAAGCAATATTCTTTCTTAGTGATGTTGTCCTCTGGCTACTATTAGCATCCACAATGAGGGTTTCTGAGTGTAGAAAAGCCCCTTTTTGTATGGCAACCCTCCCCCCCACCTTTTGCTCTAATGGCGATGGTTATGGCTCTGAAAGTGTACTAGAGCCTGCTTCCCAAACCCCAGTGCCAGTGCTCTCGCCCTAAAACTGTTGTGTGTAAATTGGCATCCCCAATTGACAATGACTTTTACCCCTTATAATTCCCTTGTATAGGGTACCAGTGGTACCCAGGGCATGGGTGATAGTAGGGTCCCCAGAGCTTCAAACACTGTTTGTGCCACTCTGAGTGACCCAATAGACTACTGACAGCAGGCACGCCATTGCAGACTGCAGGAACAGTGCAAACTGCTCTATTTCAACTGTGGCAAAGTCAATGCACTGCTTTTAATATATGTCAGTCACCCCTAAGGAAGGTGTCCTACAGCCCAGGAGGCAGTGTGCATTATATTAAAGACTTGGACATGTAAGTGCAAGCTTAAATGCCCCTATAGTGGCCTTTACCATCAAAGGACACTATAAGTGATAGAAGGTTCATAGGATAACATGGACTCGTACCCTGGCAAACTTGAGGTTGGCAGCTCCATTATAAAAACACCTAAAAATGTTGTGTTTGAGATCACAGAATGTGCCTTATCACCTTTGCCATGAATCTCGTGTTGAGAGCGATGTGGCATGCACCCAGGAGGCTACCTTAGAGGTTGCCCACCTGGATGCCGCAGGTTCTCTGTGCTCTGGCTGGCAGCCTGCACTTGCTTCCATCAAGACAGGATTCCGACCTCCTGCTTGGCAGTGTAGACACTCCCAGGAGTCAGGAACAAAGACCTGAGCTAGAAGCAGGTCACACCTCCTCCCTCTCAGGATGGATAGTGAAGTGGCAAATTAAGGGGGTAAGCTTCAAGATTACACCGCCTTTGATATGCATCAGGGCTGCATCTCAAAGGAGGAAACAGCCCTCCCTCTGCCTCTGGCACATTTGCTCCCAAACAAGGCAGGAAATTAGGTATACAGGAGGTGTTCACCCTCAGAAGGCTAGCCACACCTCTAGGGTGAGTTGCCTGGTGTGTACAGCTATGGAATTTTCTGCCATTTTTAAAAGTGGTATAAATAGTGGGTTCTGGGTAAAAAAAAAATGACCTACACCTCCAGATGTGGTCACCTAACAGGCGGACTAGATGCAGGGGTTAGCAGCCCTTTGGCTGCTTGCTTCCACACCCCTAATCCCCATAAATCCAGGATTTAAGAGACCCCCTCTAACACCAGAACCTCAGTTCTGAATCAACTTGCATCGAAAAGAACAAATAAAAGACCCCTGTCTGTGATAACAGGACTTGCACAAACCAAAAGAGGGATATTCTGCACATGTGGTAGCGATCCTGAAACTGCCTGATTGAGACTCATCCTAGGCTAACTCTCAGTTCCATCAGACAGAAGAACCTCTGTGAGAGCCTGAAGCATCCTCACACTCCCCTGGACTAGTGGCACTAGACCCCTGCAAACTGCAGGAAAAAAAGGCTCTGGATCCTAAGAAACACTGACCATTGGGCCCTGTGAGGTAAGGCACAAATCCAGATGGTTAAGTGCATTGTGGGAACTGTAGTCCTGCCTCCCAAGAAGTTACAGGCAGCTCCATGTTCTCCAGGGACACAGGACGTCCACATACCTTTCTACAAAGTTTACCACTGCCAAGGCTTGCCAGTCCGGCATCCAAAGCCTGCACTCAATGCTGCAGCTAGAGGGAACTCCATCTGACCTTCGTCCAACATCAGGAACCACCCCTTTGTTGTGTTTTTGCATCTTGTTCCCCGCAGCACAGAATAAGTAATAAAAAGAAGCTCTCCAGCAGCTCACGTTCAGCACCAAGGATAGCCAGGACAACCCTGCACCCGGGCTCCACGGGCCAGGTAATATTGAACTGACTGTTGTGACTTGGTCCTGGACCCGCATCACTTTAACCATCCACACAACTCTACCTGCAAGTGACCGATTGTCACTACTGCTTTTGCGCATTGACCATAATGCAAAAGATATGCAATATTGGATTGCTGTGATTTGTTTTCTTCTAAAATCTATAACTCCAGTTATATGTATCTGATCACATTTGTTTTGGTGTCTAAATCATGGGTACTCACAAACATTTTCCCAGGGGCCCCAAAGTATGGTCTGTGGTGTGACCGAAGTCCGTACTAATGCCAGCAGGGTGGGGGTCAGGCAATTTGGGGTTCGCAAGGTAAGTGTAGGGGAAGCAAAGCATGTACATGTAGTGGCTGAATTGCACAATGCAAAACCAGAAAACCTGGGATCAATCCCAGCCTCCCCATGTGACCAAATTGTGTGATCCTAGCCATTTTTTTTTTCTTTAGCCCATGTAATTTTCACATTATGCTTTTTCACATTATGCTTTTTACAAGAGGTGCCTAAAATTATGCCATTACACAACCTCACCTAATTTTCCATCAATTAAGGAATAAATCCAATCAATGAAGTACAGGAACAGCACAAATGAACAGAATGCAAGTGGCTACTGTTTGCGGCATATGCAATTTTTTAGCATAAAATGCTTGCTTACATCCAAAATGGAAGGAAGCAAAGGAAAATTACAGACATTTCACACATCATTACTTAAGTCTTTTTCTGGTGAATTTTGATATTGAAGGTGCATTATACAACGTAGAAAAAGTTTCTGCATCCATACATTATAGTTTGGCTGCCTCCCTTCCAACGGAAATCATTGCACATGCCATGGTGGATGGGTTTGGGGTGGTGGATGGCTTCCTGGTAGAAAGTGGGGTGAATTGCTGACTACTCCCAAAGTGGGAGATGAATTCCGAGGTCGAATTGTATGGTGGTCCTGGTGTTTGAATGGCATCGTAATCATATTTTTGTGTGATTCAGACATTGAAAGCCCAGCCCTCTCCCACAAACAGAGAGACCAGGTACCAGCCTTATAAAGGGGCGGTATTAAGGATATTCAGGCATAAATTCAACTCCCTTGGCTAAGAGCCTTTATAATGTACGCCTGCCGACTAAAGACCATATCCCTCAATCCGCATGCTGGATGCCTTTCATCCTAGCCCCCACTCACTCTGCCTTGATGGCAACCATGTGGGTCGTACTATAGTAGTGTTTCCCAGCCACAAGCTCTCCATCTCCGCCGCCTAGTACTACTCCTGGTCTATCTCACCACTTCCCAGACAGGGGGGCTACGATGATGCTGAATACATAGGCCGAAAGACAGGGACCTGGCGGATGGAGGCTGCGTTCTTCTAAACAAATTCAGTGCTTCAAATGCCGATGTTCAGGGCCAGCTGTGGTCCACTGAGAGGCAAGGTGGGTACCGGATGGTCCTGGTTATCTTAGTACATCCATTCTGCAGACTGTGGTGTCTGTTCTGTGGGGCCTGGTGCTCTTCAGACAGGAGACAGCATTTGTCTGTAGCTACAGGCACCCATCTGAGCCATGAAATGAATGGGGTAACGATGATTGCTGCGACATGTTTATCAATAGCATCGAGTTTGAGGGTGTTTAAAAGCATATATTTATAGGTGTAGTTTATGTCTAGTGCAATAATTTGTATAAGCTGCAACAATACGTCATGGTATCAGATATCCTGTTACAGCAGATGCACACAAGGCTCCTTTTTGGGTTTGCAAATATTAATTGCATTTCACATAGTGGGGCAGTGTGCACAAGAGCGAGAAATAACATCACATAAATAATTGTAGGTCTTAATTTTCTTAATGGTGTTGTCAAGTGCTAAGTACGGTTATTGGTATGTGCAAAAATATATCATGGCTTGATGGATGCACGGAAAAGGATCCCGATAAACACTGGGGTTGCTTTTTGTAGTAAGGCAACCATCTACCACCTCTTTGAAAGTTAAAATGGATCAAGAAAGATTGCTTAAAGCCACATTCTTGTAGAGCGCAGCTTACTAATAGCTGGGAAAATGGGTTCTGTAGGGTGTACAAAGTTATTTCATATACGTGCAAAGTATCGCACAATAAAACTATTCATAAGACATCTAAATCGCCCACGCCTATACATATGTATACATTGATTGTAAATAATCATGGGAAGACATTGAATGCATATCCACTTTGCATTTATATCAGAATTAATTCATTCAAATACGTAATGGGTGAAAATATATGGTGCTCTTGTGACATATGTGCTCAAGTGAGTGAACAATTTGTGCAGTATATACAGAGTGGTTCAGGGATTATATACAGTGGACAGGACAAGTTTATTTATACAGAGGCCAGCATAGTAACCATGTGCCCTGGTTGCTAATAATGCTTTTCTTGTGCAGGGCCGTGGTTGGTCTGAGCCTAGGTGTATCGTCGACGTTTCAACCCAAGAGGTGCTCCTTTCGGTAGTCACAACGGGTCTTCATCAGGACTGTGTGTGGGGGTTGGGAATGGGGTGTCTTTAAGCATCCTAAGGGTAAGAGGTAAATGGTTATAAGGCATGTAAATTGCTTTGTAGGGCGAGATGCGAGAGAAAGAGCGGCTGAGGTGGACCACTCGCCCAGTCTGGACAAGATATCTTACCACTTATCATTCCATTTAATTCACAGCCATTCGCCTGCTGACGCATTTTTGAGAGAAGTGTAACTTAGGGACACTTACAGCCAGAAATCTTGTCCAGACTGGGTGAGTGGTCCAACTCAGCCGCTCTTTTTCTCGCATCTCTCGGGGAGCCTATCGCAAACCCCTGCACAAAACATTGACCTTAACTTAAAAAACATTTTTCCCCTCCTTTATTTCTCTTAAATATCACTCTCTTTCCCTTCTGCATTCTTCGTGTATATATAGACTAGTCTGTTGCCAGTTTGTCTGCCATAATCTCTCTTTCTGTGAAACCATAGCTTGCACCACTTACATATGAATTCCTGACATGAACAATTTGCATCTTATATTGCCCTCCACACAAATGATCACATTTAACTCATTACTGTACCACAAAGTAACTTGAGTATCTGCTTGGCATGGTTTCCTTGAGAGCAAAAGACTAAACCCAGTAACCAACCCAACGGACAAACCACTAAATTTGGTTTTCAGAGTAGCGTGCTACTCACTGTAAAGCACTTCAAGGTTTCGTTAGTTAACAAGCACTATATAAATACAATCTCAGTTCATTACACATTGTTTTGGAAATTCACCCCCTGGAAAGTGCCACAGGCCCACGGCAAAGTGCATAACATATTATCTATTTAGGTCTCTTGAAATGCATGCCTGTCCTGGGATATGTACATATATAGAGCACTATATTTGTCTGTCTCTACATATTTGTGTAAACGCAGGCAGTCAATCCTCCTATAAATATTCATGGCATATTCTGGTTTTGCCCCAAGAAAAGCTGCCGCTGTATTAAATCAACCTTTGACAACTGTCACCAACACAATTAAAATCCCTCCCCCCACCGGGTCCCACGCGGCGGGCGGGCTAGTCTGCATTTCAGTGTGATATTTAATGGAAAGTCTTACATTTGACCTGACAAAGCGAGTATGTTTCTGCAGAGTACTTCAGAGGTGAGATGTGTCTAAATCAAATTATTCAAATTGTGGGGTCGGAATTGCACCACTGGGCTGGCACAGCAGAACACGGAACAATGTGCAATTTCCAGCCTGGATAACCTTCATAGTTATTCAAGAGGGTCTCTCTTTTCCATCTTGATATGTTCCTGGACTCTGCCTACCATTTATACCGGTGAGTCATGCCGGGTAAATTCATTGTTGGGTTGCGACTGCGGTTTCATGATTGCTTATTGAGAAAGGTAACAGCTACTTTTTTCCTAAGAGATTATGCATTTGGTGTTAAAACAATGCATATTTTCTATTGATAGTTGCAGATCATTAAGAACCTGTATGGGATAAGCCCTTCCCTGCAATTAAAGCTGAAGTCATTGGACGTGTTGAATCCAGCCACTTGGAGAAGGCTGGTTATTAATTCCATGGCAACACAAATGCTTGACTAATATTATTATATTCTTTTTTTGTGTTGCCCAAGAGACTGAGCTACATGATTTCTTCTAAGCACACTCTCGCTGCCTTTCAGAGAAGAGTTAAAGCACAGATAGAAACATAGAATGCACACGGTTAAGTGATCAACTGAGATATATATATAGGACATGTCCTAGGAGTGACAGAACTGTCAAATTGACAGAAATAGTCCTACTTATAACTTAAGATGTTTTGCTCATCTGTGAAGATGTAAAGGAAAAGCATTTCACAGTTTTTGAGTGTGAAGTGATAGCATTGTCAGTAAGAAAATTAGATTTTCAATTGATTGGATAAATTGATGCTGAAAGGATTCGAGAGAACAACAATTGTAAACTCTGCTAAATGAGACACTCTTTGAAGGCAATGTGCCAAACGCAGGCTTATGTTGATTACCACTAGCTTCAAAGGGGCAACCACGATTTACATTGTAGTACATCAGATAGGGGATAATGTGTGGGGGTGGGTCTGGAGCAAGAACTTCTATGTTTTATTCTAGCTTTCTCACTTGTAAAAATTGTGTAATCTTCCCAAACCACTTCATGACCAAGAGTTCCATTTCCACCAAAAATGAGCAGCCCATATCCGTAGAATAATCAATATCCACTGAAATTGGAGTTTGTTAAACTTCAGACATGACTGCAGTGATCAGATGTCTCCATGTTACAACAGACACAATTTTCCAGCCACGGGTTTCCTTTTCCAGTCTAATGCATTCTGAGAGTTGTGGTTTTTATTCATTTCAACACAACCAATTGAAATAATACACCTCAAAATGATGTGTAAATGAGAAGACCAGATCTGTATTGGGATGTCCGTGGTAGCCTGTAGTGATCTGGTATCCCTTGGCATGATGCTATACAACATTGGTATCCCTTGGCATGATGACATACAACATTGGTAGCCAATGGTCTGGAGTTGACGTGAAAAACCACTGGATCTATAGTATGGAATACAGTATAGTTTCAGCAGAGGCACTCTCTGAACAATTGTAAAGCACACTGATACCCGCAAGGGTCATGTTAACGCTATATAAAACTTTCAATATAAATAAATAACTTGAATATAACATCAAGAAGCAAGGTAACACAATTACATACCCCCAGCCCTTTTCAGATGGTTTTATAATAAACCCCCTCACACTTGGATATAATATCATCACAGAAACATTGATGCCACAACTTTTGATACCCGGCCAAATCTAACTAGTCCGAAATGTACTATTCAGCTTCAGAGAGCCAGTGGAAGAGCCAAATGCATTAAGTTACATGTCTGTGAAGATGCATAGCAACAAGCATCTCCTCAGATATTGTACAGTATTTTTAGAAAATGAGTAGCTGAAAAAAAACCTGCTATTGTAAGCACAGCAATACTACTTGTAACTAAGGAAACTGGCTTCTCGGATATATTTTAAGCTGACACCCAGTAATCCATTATGTAGCGCTCACTTCTATATGTGTATAAACATATTACACCAAGTGACAGATTCCACCTGGAAAGGAGATTGAGATTCTCTGCAGCGACAGATATTCTATTTATGTCTTTAACAAAGTGACTGACACTCAGTGCTTAATTTGTAAAAATGTAAGTACCAGGGTTCTATTTGGGAGAGAACTGTAGCTTGCACCACACATTGCCCCTGCCATGCTGGTAACCGCACAACTTCTGACAGTCACATTCTTAAAAGTGTGACAATTCTGACTATTTCAGGCCCCCAAAGCTATAAGAAAGACTTGGTGGCAGGTAATAGTAATTTATAATGCATATTGAATTGATAACTGTTGCGGTGGTCATTTCTAAATGAGCCTGACAGTGCCAACTTGTGGCAGACTGTCACAATCCCGGTGTTGACAATTAAGTGCCGGTGCCGAGCACCTGAAACCACTGGCTCAAATTAAGCACTGCTAACAAGCTTCCCCACTCTGTCTGATGTCTCCTTGTACGTGGAACGCCCACAATAGGATGCCACTAGCGAAAACCCCCGGGACATCCAGACCTGTACTTACTTGTCCCCACTGATGTGACTGGGACTGTTTGGGTACTTAGTCCTGAATGTTAGTTACACACAAGCACTCACAGAACCACACTCAAGATTTTTAGATGTATCTGCGGCACTGCTGCCTAATGTGTGGATGGATACCCAATGTAGAAAATTATATACTTAGCACTATGTACGCTACAAATCTATGCTTGTGATTTTTATTCACTTTGGAAAAAAAAACAATAAAAACTTTTTTTTTTAAAGGTTGTATCTAACTATTGGGCCAATAGTCAACATGGGGTGATTTAAACACAAGCATGCGTGAATACTGTTTTCTGTTTTTGCATGCAAAAATGCTCTTTATAACAGTGAAGCCTGACGTATCAGCTGTGTCCATGCTGGGAAAAAGGTGGAAATTCAGCGCTCTCTGTAGAGAATGCATGTCGGAGATAATGAATCAAATGGGACAGTATGATAATTGCAAATACGAAATAGGTCGCACACTGCTCGTCATACCGGCAAATAGCCCCATAGAACTCTGGATAATGTAGTGGCAGCGGTGTGTACGCCTATGCCACGAGTATGTCACTATTATGCCATCCCTGGACACGTGTTTCGAGGTAATTGCCTCTCGTCAGCAGGGAGCAGGTAAGTATGTGGGGTGCCGAATAGACTGCCAAAATATCAAAGGTATAGTACCTCTCACGGCGCGCAGGTGCGGAACCAAGGCTCGTCAGCCCAGGTCGCTCGAGAGAGCTTAAATGCAAATACGAAATAGGTCGCACACTGCTCGTCATACCGGCAAATAGCCCCATAGAACTCTGGATAATGTAGTGGCAGCGGTGTGTACGCCTATGCCACGAGTATGTTATGTGGGGTGCCGAATAGACTGCCAAAATATCAAAGGTATAGTACCTCTCACGGCGCGCAGGTGCGGAACCAAGGCTCGTCAGCCCAGGTCGCTCGAGAGAGCTTAAATGCAAATACGAAATAGGTAAGTGTGCGACCAATCTGATGTAACTTTATATTCAGGCTCCCTTGAGCCGGTGGAGTCGACGGACTCATGGTTACGCACCTGCGCGCTAAGAGAGGTACTAGACCTGATTATGTTTTTAGCAGCTTACACAGCAACCCCACTCTCATTTTCCTACTCCCTGCTGACGAGAGGCAACTACCTCGAAACACGTGTCCAGGGATGGCACACGCCACGCATACTTGCACGCACTCTTGAGCATAGGTGTATCCGCCGACGCTGACCTTCAGGGACCATTTTCATTGGGGGAACACGACTGGTAGGTGTAGCAGTGTGCGACCAATCTGATGTAACTTTATATTCAGGCTCCCTTGAGCCGGTGGAGTCGACGGACTCATGGTTACGCACCTGCGCGCTAAGAGAGGTACTAGACCTGATTATGTTTTTAGCAGCTTACACAGCAACCCCACTCTCATTTTCCTACTCCCTGCTGACGAGAGGCAACTACCTCGAAACACGTGTCCAGGGATGGCACACGCCACGCATACTTGCACGCACTCTTGAGCATAGGTGTATCCGCCGACGCTGACCTTCAGGGACCATTTTCATTGGGGGAACACGACTGGTAGGTGTAGCAGTGTGCGACCAATCTGATGTAACAGTATGATAATTGAATGTACTTTTCAGGTAGGGAGGCCATTACTTTAAAGCCAAAAACCGGGGTATTTCACAAAAATAGAAAAAGGACTACCATTGTTCTTCAATCAAGTGCATAGAATGACAGCGCTCCTCATCAGAGAATTACAGAAGAGGCAGTAAGAACATAAATAAAATTCAATTTTTAAAGCCAGTACCATGCATGTTGATTGCATTGCTTTCTTACAACAGCTGCTAATTATCCCTGCTTTGGAAAATATCAAAAGTCACCGCCCACCGTTTTCAGTTAATCCACTCTAAAAACCGGGACATGAGCTAAATATCCCAAAATCTGCCGAGACAGCTGGTGAAACCACGGGACTGCCCCGACAAATCTGGGATGCCTGGTCACCCTATTTCCAGGTGTAAAAAATAGTCCCTCATCCAATACAACGGAAGCACTTCTGGGAAGGCAGAATGATAAGGCAAATAGCCAGTAGCATGAATGGGGGATAGTAATACTTAACTGGGTGAAGCCAATGTCCGCTCCATGTCCATTTTTAAATAACTGGTAACAATAGGGGAGAGGATGTGGCATAACGGGCAGAGCTGATGATTTTGGAACTAGAGAACCAGGTTCCAGTCTCTGCATCTGGCAAATCACCCTATCTCCCCATGCTTACAAAATATGAATGTGTCCTTGTGTAATTTAACTGGGGCTCATGTAAAGTGCTCCAATGCTTTCAGGTGGAGTTTGCGCTATAGAAAACTGTATACCACAAAATGTGTATCAGACAGCTAGGCTATCAAGCCAGACTTTAAAACTAGGTGATTCACTGAAAGAAAGTGAAGACTCAGGAGTAAATTGTGAGATAAATTCCTGTCTAGCACAACCTGGAAGGGCTCTTGTGGTCTACCTTTGGTGTTTACAGAAACTGAGACTCTTGGGACATGCATGGAGAGATATTATAAGAGTCTAGGGGCTTATAAGTTTTGTGAGGAGCTTTGAAGCACCTTCAAACTGCTTTGAGAGCTGGTGCTTCTCTAGACCGAGAGCCCATGAAAAGAAATCTTCAGGAGGGTTGGTACATAAACAGGAAGTGGGAGGTAACCTGGCACACAGGCAAACAATGTGAACAGTATAGGACCCCAGGAGAGACAATCTGTAGAACTTGGACCACACTGGCAAAACATTTGAACAGACTGCGTTGCAAGAGAGCCGTTAAGCATGCAGTGCTTCAGTGGGTTACCTTTTACTTATGCTAATTCCAAGGTGCCATGGGGATATTCACTTCACAGAATAGGTGGCACGAAGTTACCATACTTGTTTTATCCTCAACCCATCATACATTTCAGTGCATAGAGACAAACCAATACAACAATAATACGGGGAACAACCTTTACAATGCAACTTTTACAACGCACTACACTTACAACGCATTTTTTACAACGCAAAATCCATTACAACGCATTCCATTACAACGCATGACACTACAACGCATTTTTAAAAACTACCTTTACAACGCATTCCATTACAACGCATACTACCTTTACAACGCATACCATTACAACGCATAATATTACACTACACTATCCAACACTTTCCCTACTGTTGCACCCCCTGGAGTTAGAATAGTAATTTTTACCCCTATACTATCCAACACTTACCCTACTGTTTCACCCCCTGGAGTTAGAATAGCAATTTTTACCCCTATACTATCCAACACTTACCCTACTGTTGCACCCCCTGGAGTTAGAATAGTAATTTTTACCCCTATACTATCCAACACTTACCCTACTGTTGCACCCCCTGGAGTTAAAATAGTAATTTTTACCCCTATACTATCCAACACTTTCCCTACTGTTGCACCCCCTGGAGTTAGAATAGTAATTTTTACCCCTATACTATCCAACACTTTCCCTACTGTTGCACCCCCTGGAGTTAGAATAGTAATTTTTACCCCTATACTATCCAACACTTACCCTACTGTTGCACCCCCTGGAGTTAGAATAGTAATTTTTACCCCTATACTATCCAACACTTTCCCTACTGTTGCACCCCCTGGAGTTAGAATAGTAATTTTTACCCCTATACTATCCAACACTTACCCTACTGTTGCACCCCCTGGAGTTAGAATAGTAATTTTTACCCCTATACTATCCAACACTTACCCTACTGTTGCACCCCCTGGAGTTAGAAAAGTAATTTTCACCCCTATACTATCTAATACTTACCTTAAATGCAATTTAATATTATGCGTTGTAATGCTATGCGTTGTAAAGGTAGTATGCGTTGTAATGGAATGCGTTGTAAAGGTAGTTTTTAAAAATGCGTTGTAGTGTCATGCGTTGTAATGCAATGCGTTGTAATGGATTTTGCGTTGTAAAAAATGCGTTGTAAGTGCATGCGTTGTAAAAGTGTGCGTTGTAACGACATACATCCCAATAATACCATCATGCCTACTATTCTCACCCTACTCAGTCTCAGCTCACTCCCGTTCCCTGAAAATGCTGCAGTCGAGTTTGTACATCAGTGCCGTTTTAATGCATGGGCATGCTGGGCAGTTGACCGGGGCTCCTCGAGCATAGGGGCCCCATACTCATCTAAGCACAGACCAGAATTTAACCAAGGGCGGCTCCTAAGCAATGTTGGTTGTGTAGGCGGGGCCCGGTGCACTGCTTTGCCCTGGGGCCTATAATGCTGTTAAGATGACCCTGTTGTACATACCCCAACAGGACAATTGTGTTGATAACACTGTGCTTTATATACTTACAAAATAAATTAATAGATTTAAAAAATCAACAGTAAATACGATCTGTGCATTTTAACACCTTAATCTTTTCTGTCAAAATTGACTGGCCCTGAAGTAGTTTTAGGGCACTGGTCTTCAAACTGGAGGGGGTGCAGGTCCACCCTGCTACGGCCTGAATTGATCTCCTGGGGCAGCTGGGGAGAGGTTGCACTGCATCTTGCTGAAAGCAGTGGTTTGTTTTAGCAAATAACAGGGAGGCAGTGGACACCTGGTAATGTGCCATTAGTAACATCTTTTGTCACTTAAATCCCAGCTAGGTATAGGTGTCAAGTGGAGAAGGGCTCCAAATAATCCTGATAGACCCACCACCCTATTTCTGCTAAAGAATCATAATATGGATACTTTTGCACTTTAGGAACATTAGCTGCCCATACTGAGTTGGCATTCTTGTATTTGATTGCAATTTTTAAAAGTTACTGGACATAACTGCAATGTCTGAATTGTTAAATATATCTAGAGTTGCCAACTTTATAGAATAATGGTGAAAAATAAGTTATCTTTTCAGGAGGCTCCAATTAAGTTTTGGGTTTTTTACTCGTGGGAGGGCGCTGCATTAAAAAGATTTAAGACCACTGTTTTATGATAATACATGCAGCATAAAAGTAAAGCATAGCCTATCACAATGATGAGAAATTTACAGGAAGCATATAAGAAGATGTAAATTAGAAACTCATTATTTTCCAACTTAGGGGCCTATTAGGATAACGGTGCTGGGACCGGCCGCCAGTGGTGCGGCGGTCCCGCACCTGCAATTAGGATGCCACTGCCACCATGGCAGTGGCATCCTCTACTCCCAGCATTGTGACGGGCAGTGCTCACAGCACCGTCCGCCACAATGCTGGGAATGCACGTTGTGCATTGTCATGCACAAGGTGACAGGCACCGGGTGGTGCCTACCACCTTGTCCGTGACAATGTAGGGGGGTACCATAGGTACCCCCCATGTGCACCCGCCACTTCCCCAATACCCTGGAGGCCCGCAACGGGCCCCCGAAAGCAAAATCTGCATGCCTTTCTTGCCGCCACGGAAAGGCTGCTTCCCGCTCCCATGCTAATATGGATGGCTGTGTCTAGCAGACACCGCCACAATATCCAAACCCTTTTCCGCCCGGTTGACTGGTGGAAAACCAGCGGACGGTTTTTCTGTCCGCCGGGGTCCCCCCCGACATACTAATATGGCGGGGGGAAATGGGTGGCGGGCGGGGTCTGATGTAGGGCGGATCGCCACCACCATGCGAGCAGTGGCGATCCGCCCTACATTATAATATACCCCTAAGTTTCTACAATGGCCAAGTCTAGTAATTCTCACCTAGAAGTAGTAAAATGCTCTACATGGCACCACTCATCTCTCCTGAGCTCAGGTCTGTGGTGCAAGGTTCTTTGGAGCTGTTGCTGGTTGAATATACATTGATTTCATGTTGAGTCTGAGCTTTTAAATTCTCTCGTTGGGGGCACACTGTGAATAACTTGAAAAATGTAAAGATTTGAAGCAGATTTTGTTTAAAGCAGGCCATTAAACTGACTGGTCTTAAAATGGCTTGGTGATATAGAGAGACACCGATAACTCTTAGGTTATTTTCTCACTGGTGTAAATTGTCAAATGACTTCACAGTGCACACCCTTTTACCTATCTACTTGGTGTTAACTCCCATGCCCCACTCTCTTTTGGACAAGGTGCAGATGGTGGAAACTAAGCACTACAGTGGAACCTCTACCGGTAATTGCACCTATCCCTCTATCCCCACAGTTCTTATAATGAGGGCAATAGCCCTATATGCGTCAATGTGTACACAGTTCAAGCACCAACTGTCAAGGTCCGGTCCTAACAGGACTATACAATTCTAAACAAAAATAAACCGGTGCACCAAATAGTACTTACATTTAACGGCAGTCAAAAAACTCAGATTCAATTCCAGAGATGTATTTCCAGATCATCTTTTTTATTCACAATAGATTCAGATGTGACATACGTGTGCAGGGGAGAACAGCCAACGCGTTTCGTCCAATGCATTGGACTTCTTCGGGGCATGCGGTTAGTATTATATGAATAGTTGCAAGGCCATCAATCCTCCCATCCAATTGCGGAGAGACACCCTTATTGTTTATTCATATAGTAAATCCAAGTCAAATCATGGAAATGAATAATCAGACTAAAGGTCTAATTTTAATAAGATCCATCGGGTAAGGTCAGTTATGTAAATGATTCCCAATTAAGGAGATCAAGGGCATATCAACCCTCGAGTGGGCACCATAATACGTGTCGGTGGGCAGCTCGCACTTCTCCGGTATCCTCACAAGACAGTGAGTGATGTCGGGTAACCACTCTAAACTTCAATGATCCATCCTGCTAATCTACCAATGATGTCCTCCAGATTGAGGCAAGTGACTCCATTCCTCCCTCTTTACTACAGTGGTTGGATAGAACAGCGCCTCATCACCACACTTCAGATCTTCCAGGCACCCAGACTAGACCGTATTATCAAGCACAACAAATTGTTAAGATGGTTTTTATTATTTGTGTTCCTCCCCCTGATGTGTGTGCTCAAGGTCATGATTTCACTAATCTCTCACATGAAATAAATAAGAGAACTTGTGTTCCCATGTTTTAGTAGCTTACATAGGTCCACTCTTTTAAGGAACATACTATGTGTGTGAAGCAGAAGACCGGACATTTTTGTACTTATTTGTAACTTCTTTTAGTTTCATGGCAACAACCTTGTAGTTAAAAAAAGAACTAGGATACAGCGGGACATCTAATGCAAAATGATACCTATTCATTAAACACCAATAACGTGAATATGTTTATGCTAGTTCTACAATTTATGCATCATTCTGAGTTTTAGGCCTATGATGGGAATAATGCTCTCACTGCACATGTTGCTTTCCCCAATCCATTGTGTGCAAACTGCAAATGCGCACTATTTGCCCACATAATTTGTACCAGGTTTCACTTGGTCAAAGGCCTTTGGATGCACAATTGGCATCTCTGCTTGAATCCAGATTTGTGCGGAAACCATAGTTAGCATTCAAACTGGCATATGCAGCCATATTGGAATGAAGGCCTGAGTCTGCATGGCATGGCAGGAGTCTGTGCCTCCAAAGAGGAACTCTAAGTATAAATCCTCTCACTAGGACGGTCAACGGGGATAGGGAAGTCCACAGGGTCTCCTCCAAACACCCTCAAGCAAGTCAAGAATAGGTATTGGTCATATTGTTTGTCACCGGGTCTGCACTCTCCCATTGCAGCTCATAGTTTGCCCTCTTATGCAGTAAAGTGTGAAGTGATAGAGACTGACAAACATTTAGTTAAATTCTTTATGAAAAGTTGAAAATCCATCTCCTCCCAGCACCTATTGGTCTTCTTTATAATGAGCCACTTGCTCTTCTCCCTTCATCACTAGGGATGGGCATAACTCATGTAATTCCATGTAGCGTAATCATGCAGAATTATGTAAGAATTCTTCTTTCAGATTACATGGAATTATGTGAGAACACTAATTCTGCATTCAGCACTTTCTCTTTGCACAATAATGCCCCCTCACTTCCAAAATGGACGCAAGGATACACTTTGCACCACGAAATAGTGCTAAATGCAGCAGAACATGAATAGCAAGCTTGAGGAGCTGCTCGTGCTTGCTCAGTAGGATTTTTCCCCCAACTTACGTGAGCAGGAGTAATTGCATAATTATGGGTAATTCCGAATCAAAGAGTAATGCAGAATTATCAAAATTACTCCAATTACTCCAACAATATTGAAATTCCACCTAGGCCTATCAATTACCAGCTTTGTAAATGACAGCCTCAACCAGGCGGCCATCTCTTATTGCCTCTCCCTCTTCCTATTTCCTGAGTGACTGCAGGAAACTGCTGAATGCTCCCGCCCAGCATAAGGTCTTTATCTGCTGTCAACCACATTCTTGACCGGTCCTCACCACATAACAGCAGTACTGTTGTTGCTTTGAGATGGCTTCTTATGATGCCAGGGACTAGAATGAACATATCATATCTGTAAGGTATTATAACCTCCTTCCCGGAAAAACCCTGCCTTCTAAGTAAAGTGAGAGCAGTCATATAGTAGGACTTTTAGAATATCTTTACTAAATCCCCGCCTCTAAATTTGCTAGCTCCCAACCTTCAGCGTCTGCAATGAGGTTGACATCAGATGCTTGAACGGCTTCAGAACTTTTAAAAACTGACAACATCCTAGTTTTTGTGGTGAGTTCTCGGTCAAACCTGTTGACGATGATACAACGGAATAGTGGAAAATCCCAGAGCTACAAAGATGGTGATGCTGAGCACCGCAAATTGGACTGAAGTAGGTAAAAGGAAAATTATATTCTACGCCCACTGCAGAGAATTATCTTCACATGCCATGCCCATCAATTTGTTGCTAAGCACAACTATAACCCAAATTGGGGGCATTCAGCAAAGTGTCACATAAACATGATTTTGGATGGAATTAATGCTCACCATAGGTTGCCCCGCTTCACTCAGGTTGCCATAGTTACACTACCTATAAGGGCCGTGGGCAGGTATGTTTAGTCAATCAAACTCAAAGACCTTGACCTCAGATACTAGGCACATCTCCAAGTCTCACACATCTCTGAAAGGTTTCAGGCACAAAAGGCCAATTCCTGGGGAATAAGTGAGATTTTGTGGAGATGCGGGATGCGTGCTGTCAATAGCCGTTTCAACCTCCAATAATGCTGGCAGCAGTGTTTGCACAATAATGAAAGGGAATGGGTTTAATTCCATTCATCGTTTTTAGCAGCAACTAAATGAAGCATTTGTAGAAGGGGGATTTAAATACAAAGCTTACCTTCCTCGCTGTTTCTGTCAATTTAATGAAACCGTTATGGCTTTAAATTGTTTAGTATTGTCATAACATGACACGTTTTTGTTTCTTCCAAGATTTAATGAGCCATTATGCAAATGACTTCACAGATTGTAATGTCTGCATGTGCTAAAGTAGGTCGTTTTTTTTAGAAGTGTTACATGGAAATGTAGAAAGAAACATTTAGAAAATGTCATTTTATCATAAATATATATATTGCTAATCACCTCTTTGAAGATGCAGTCATTTGTTCAGAAGACTATTTTTGGATATATTATAATAAAGAAAAGACTTATTCATTCTATTCCCCTCCTTCAGTATGACAAGTCAGAGAAACAATTTTTTTATAATAGCACAATACCAAATTGTCTCAAGGTGTGAATTTAGGATATGAATTTGGCAATCGTGTCGGGTGCATTAAGATTGGAGACCTCTGTACCATTGGACACAGAAGAGTAAAGCATTCTTCGTGTGGTCCTGCTACTTTAGCTTGTTTCTAAGTACCACATTTTTTTGTAGTAAACAAATGAATGCGCATGGAAGTAAATTAATCTGCCGGGATCACTGAAATCGGTTATGTGTGGGATGGGATTTAAATTTCAGATCTAGTTGAAATATAGTCAATAGACAACAGCTGAGCTTCCGTACGCTGTGGTGCTTTGAGATCTTGGGAGACAAGAGCAGATTGAGAAGAATCTGATTCATGACAACTTTGAAGATTACTCTGATAAGATCAATGAAAATACTAAGAATCAAAATCAATTTGCACAGTCACAGGTGATCCTGAAAATCTGTTTTGAACTCTCTCTTCCTGCGTCTTCCTTGGACGCACTTTATCTTGTAGAAGTTTTTTATGGTGGGTAGACAGATTCTTTAAGTTGAAACCTTACCCTCTGCTCCCCCACGATTTTCAATGTTTTTCCCAAGGATCTTCCCTTGATCCTTGGAAACCCAGTGGTATATATGCCACTGATGTGTATCCTTTACATGACAGACTAGCTCTATCCATTTCTGGCACCCCATTTTGCAAGGAGAGGAGGAAGGAGATTGTGAATGTGTGATAGCACCTGGGCGCATCATTACGTTTCTAAAGATGTGTGGATTTCAGCATTCAGAAGATTTTAGCTCTAAGATCCATTTTAGTTTAAGAGGGTTGAGATGGAAATTATAATGGTTCCTCAACAGAACGGTATTGACCATCCTGGAAATTCAACCCTGGGCCTCTGAACATTAACACAAGAAGGTTAGGGGACAGAAACTCAGATTGAATCACAGATGACGGTGTTTATACAGTGTCGGGAAGTGACCCCAAAAATGTTTTAGTGCTGGATGTACTAATATTCCACTGCACATAAAAGCCATCTGCAAAGATTCACCGGAATCCTGCCTCAAAAATGTCAACGAGGCAGGGACTGCAGACCTCCATCTTTGCCTCCGCCTGTGTGAAGTGCTCTTATTGCAACCCCGGCCCCTTAAAAAGACATGGGCTTTGAAAAAAAGCACACAGACTGGTAATGCTAATAGGTCTGGCTTTAAAGGAATATTATAGGGTAATTTGAAGAATTATAAGTAAATAGCATGGGAATTGATATGTCTTTGGGTGGAAGCCACGAACTGTAGAATAATATTGGTTAAGATTAAAAGGCCAATAGACAGTTGCATTTTCAATCCAGATCTAAACCTCTCTCTGGGTTAATGACTGTCCTCCTCCCATTTGTGCTGCTGCCCGAGAAAAACACCATAAGTTATCTAGTTATCAAACTCACTTTCATAGCATTACAATGTCATGTGTGCACCCAAAGGTCAAGCTCAGACAGCTGGATAAATAAGCAAAATGATCACTACTGTTTGGAGGGCAAGCACTTTTTTTTTGTGGAAGAACACAATTTATGCCCAATCCAAACTTGTACTCCTGGCTCCCAACATGAGGCGGAGCCAAAGCCCTCTCTAGCTGATCCTCACAATATTGTCTGGCGACGGCTGCGCTGTGAAGCCAGACCAAAAAAAGGAGCATGTTATGAATGGATTCAGGGCCTGGTGTCTTGACAGGTTTTACCCATTCTGTCTGTATAGGGAAATGCATTGATACCAGAGGCGCAACTAGAGCCAAATTTCGGGGGGGGCTGAACTTTAAGCAATAGGCAGAGTGGAGCTGCAGGGGCTCTTAGAAGGGGTGAAACAACAGCAAGGCCTCATTAACATGCAAATGGTCTTTTAAAGACCTGTGAAGTGCTCGGGTGCGGCTGCTTTTTTGCCCTGGAAGGTGTCTCATCCCGGGCTGCCACACACGACGGGTGGGGGGCTGAAGCCCTTTGAGTCCAATGGGTGTTGCGTGCCTGATTGATACATAAGGGCCTTAGAGAGGAGGGCACTGCCTTCTTACTCCGATGCCAGCAGCTGGCAGACAGGTGAAGCTGCCCTCATGAACAAATTCCCCTTTGTAAATGGCTCCTGACTGCTGAGTCGCAAGGAAGAGGGCGGTACAAAAGGGGGTGGTGATGGACGGAGCATCAGAACCAATCAAACACTCACACCCAGTCAACAGATCTGGGTTTGATCCATCACCGTTCTTTAGCCCACTCTGCCACCCCAGTTCCACTTTCTTACCACCTCTTCCGTGTGATTCACAACGAATTGCATTGTGGGCACTGAGTCACTAACCCATTTGTGGCCCGCAGTATCACTTTATTACACTGAGGTTTGGGTTTTTGCACACATTGCGTGTGTTAGCACCACGCAGACAAGGTGACTGCAAAAGCTTTGAGACATCTAACATTATAAACTTAAGGGGAGTAATGAAAAACAGAAACACTATTCTGAAAGCAAGCGGACACCCACGCTTTCCTTTTATTGTGCACTGAGCACAGTGTAATTGTGCGAATGATTTTGCAGTTGGAATAAAAAAGGATTCCAACCACACATTTGTTTGTATGAATGAATATGTATCTTTCTATGGCCCCCAGCTGCTATTTCATGAAACAGCTGCTCGTGTGGAGGATATGAACACAGCGTGAACGATCGGACGTGATCTGAGGGAGTTGTGTTTTAGTGTTAAATGCACTAGTGAACCCAACATAACATCAGTTTGCACGCGCCGACAGCAGGTTGAAGGAGGGATGTGTCCCCATATAGGGGCAGTAAAATTGCAGATGGATGGGATCCATGCACGAATGGGCCATGCCAGTGCAATCTCCCGAAGCACGTTTTGTCTTGCTATGCACGCACAGCAGGACTCAGTTTACAGCATTATAGAATATTACAGGGCTCAGGAATAAACGTCGCGCGCGCTTCGCGGTCCGCAAATAACAAAACGGATAATGCTAGGGATAAGTGCAGCTTTTACAATGAAAACCAGGCAATTTTTCCTTCACTCGCATCGCGCCGTTTTTTCTGTGAGGCATAGACCAGTAAAAAAGAAATAGAACGCTTTTGCGCTTTAAGTGCAGTGTATTAAGATTATTTTATGCATCTCAATAACTTATCCTGACTGAGTGGCCACGCCCTGGGGGCGGTCCGTTTCACCTTATTTTAGCGGGCCTCTTTTTCGCGCTGATAGTTCGAATTTGTGTTGTGCTCTGTAAGAGCCGTCTGCCCCCACACCTCTCTCTGCCTTCGGTGAGGGAGAGCCCCAGGCTGGTGGTAATTATGTTACAGGTACAGTCTGTTTCCATCCCTGGATTTTACATTATTTAAAGTTTAGCAGCACATCCAGGGTTCTCTCTAATGGCACCACTAACACCTGCCCGCCTCCTGGTCCACAGAAGAGCCTTCTCGAAACCTTGGTCTGACCCCGACATAATGATTGGGGGTGAACAGTACACGCTGCAGTCAATGTGTCTGACTGTGCAGATAGCCAATAGTTTTTACTCGTTACACTCAGGCCTGCCAACTCACGTGGTGCCGCCATGTGTCACACGGTATCGGTTCCCTTCATGAGCTTACCCAGGGAAGAGCCGATGTCACACACCGGCAGGGAAGGCGAGTTGCAAACCACTGCACAGAGCGGATGCTTGGCCTGACTCTGGAGAGCTGGCTGGACTGGCCGTAGCGGGCACCGGGCGTTTCCCAGTGGGCCAGAAGGGTGGGGCCCAGTTTTGTTACTGGGGGCTGGTTTTGCAGCAATATTGGCCCCCTCTAACAAAAGCATCAGCAGTGCTAAAGTGGAAGCAGTGCTGCTTCTCGCTAGAAATCCCCCCCCCCGCTGGTCCCCCCCCCCCCTCTGGCCAGTCCAGCAGAATTGCCAGGGCTGATTTGTAATCCCATCTGGCCCTGCTGGAGAGTCTGAATTTCCATGCCCATTGCTGGTTTTAAAAACACGCCAAGACATCGGGGCTAGCCCCGGCAAAATTTGGGTTTGTTTTAGGTTGAGGCAGTGCTTTAAGTGGGCTGGGTCCTTCCCGTGCTCAGCACCGGCAGTTCTTAAAAGCAGGTGCTGAGACGGGTTCCGTTTGGGCTCTCCGTTTTTACTGCCCTTCACTGCTTTTGATGTTACTTCAAAGAGACTAATTCTTTTCAGTTTTATACAGCGCAAACTCTGCCAAAGGTATCGGAGTGCATTACATAAGTACAAGTTATATCACTGGTACTTCCAAACACCGAAAAATTCATTTTTTGAATTGCAAGATGTTGAGTTGACGTCAGGCTCAAACCCGCTTTCTCAGCTAGAAAGTCGGCAAGCCTAGCCTTACGCCACAACCTTGTTCACAAGAACTGGAGCATTTTCTATACTATATTCAGCAAAGTAATAGTTGTTGCCTATTTGTCTTATGCAACTAACAACCGTTGACAAAGCCAAAAGTCCTGGCTTGTTGTAGGTGTAATGTTACTTGTATTATATATCTAGATGCAATGAGAAACCCCAAAATACCAGTGGGGTGGCACACTATGCTAAGCACAGATTTTTAGCTAAACTGTTTTAAGCCACACCCTTAATTACATCAGCCATGCCCCTACGAGAGACCCCCAAGCTTTTTCATCCCACTTAAAGCCCTAGGTTGAGGGGAGAAGTGCTTCTCAGGCAGTTCTCAGGGCAAAGTCCGCCTCCCCTCACACTTTGGGCCATATGTAGGTACCTAAATACCGGTCGGTAACGGCTGAAAATCGGTAAATATCCCGTCACCGACCGGTATTTAGGCAATTGAGAAGTAGGTGGCTGGATTTCAGGATTCGGTAATTTACCGAATCGGAATTTTAAGAAATCGGTAAACTACCGATTCGGTAAATTACCGAATCCTGAAATCCTATGTAGGGGGCACTCAAGTGAGTGCATTTTTGCTTTCTGGATTCGTTATTTACCACCAACTACAAGTTGATGGTAAATAACGAATACCTTTTAAAAAGCAATTTTTTGCTTTTAGAAAAGTGCCATGTGGCAGACATACATGCCCTTAGGGCATGTATGTGCGCCACATGTGCACACATGCACGATTCAGGGGTGCAACAGGGTGTCAATGTGACACCCTGCCACCCATGAATATGCTCCCCCATTACCGATTCGGTATTTACCGAATCTGTAATAGTGAATGGCTTCCCATTCATTCCTATAAGCCTCCAGGCCCATAGGAATGAATGGGAAGGGATGCATTATTACCAATTCGGTAAATACCGAATCAGTAATACCGAATATTACCGATTCGGTAATAATTACCGAATGTTTACCTACATTCTATTTACCGATTCATAAATACCGAATCGGTAAAATTCGGTATTTATGAATCGGTAAATAGAAATTATCTACATATGGCCCTATGAGTTTCTTTTGAAACTGGCACGTCTGTCAACTGTTGTTTTGCACGGGAGACGTTCATTACTAGACCCAACCCATAATATATTTCCATAACTATTTCCTATGTCCATGCGTGAGGAGGTCATCCAGACTAGGTTTTTGCTTTGCATTCTGTGACATATATTGCAGAGTTTATAACTGAATAAACAAGACTATAGGTTACAGAAAGCAAAGTAAACCTGAACTGGGTGACTTACTTATGAATTGACCTACATCATGTTAGAGATCTGTAAATCTAATGCTACCTTTTCCATAAGTCTAAATTCATTGGGATAGATGTTTATTGATATGTTTTGTAATGTAGATTTTGTAAATAGTCGTGGCTACAGGCATCATACTGGCACCTTGAGTAGTATTTTTGTTGCGACAAGCACATTGCAGCCGCGGTCGGTAAACTATGGATTACGGAGGTTCGCATTTGGGGATGCAGTGCACGCAACGAAATTCGTTTTATTAATTTATATGTTTACTTACCTGTGAACCTCCGTAATCCATAGATTACTACCCCCCCCCCTGCCCCTCCCCCTCCCAACGTCACCGCCCTGCAGGAACTCCTACTACCGACCGCGGCTGGCACATTGTTTTGGAGGGATATCAAATCTCTGCGCGGGACACCCAGTTAATTCCTGCTTGCAGAATTCTTTGAAGCCCTCATGAAGGGTATTATTTGGGGTAATGTTTTTTTACAGAAATAATACAGTTTGCAGTAAATATCAATGTCCCTTACATGGTATGACATTACTGCATTGTTTGTTTTTATGCACCACAAAACGTGACCGATGTGTTTAAAAAAATAATTATAATAATTCCAGTGTGTAAAACATTTGATAATGCCAAAACTTAACTCCTAACTCAGACAATGGTTCTTCTTAAGCAGCATGAGAGGTAAGGAACTCTTCAATTCACAAACCCCAGGAGGGAAATACCCAGGAACTCAGGTCCACAACCAGACTGTCGTTAGTTGGGTTTTTATTGTAAGTTTTGAAACTGGTTCAGATCTATCAATCTTAGCATGATAGTATAAAAGTACAGAGGAAACAGAATTAAGCCAAATCTCCAAACCGATTCACCCTGTATATCAAAAAGAAAATGACTGATTTGGTTATTTATACGAATGTAATTAAAAAACAAAAAATTCAATTTGATTGCATCAGGCTCCTCTAAGAACCCTGTAATTTCCCTAACTATCCCTACAGTATATAAAGGGGAATACTAATCTAAGCAAGTTCAAAGGAAAGCTTAAAGGTGTCAGCCGTCAGAGTCTTCGAAGAAGTAACTCCAACCGGGCTCATGCAGCCTAAGCCACAATCGCCAACAGAGGTCTGTACCTCAAGGTGTCTCTAAAAGAAGTGTCAGCTGCCCCTAACTCCGTTAATACAATAGCAATCACCAAAAACAAGCATAGAGTAACTTTCCATCACGTCTTCCTTCAGCTCCTTCTCACCTACTGCTTCACACAGTAAAACATCCCACACGTTCTTGGTGTCTCAATCTCCCATGAGAACTCATCTTTCCTTTGTTATCGCATTCCTTCCCAGGCCTCTCTATCAACTGAACAATGGGCCCTTCTCTAAACTAACGATGTCTTGTCCACCTGCAGTGGGAACACAAATACATGCAACATTTCACAGTACAAGCAAAATAACATTAAATGCTAGTAAGGGAAACAAGTCAGTAATACAATCCAGGCCTACTGCTTTGGCTAAATTAGCATTACACAGATTTCCACTCAGCATCTCTGTGACTTACAGAACACGTTCATTTAACATCCAAAATGTCATAAATACCTATTACTACTACATTGTTATGACAATTATATTATAACTATTTCAAAAACACTTTCAATGATAGTTTATTCTTGAGTGCTAATGTGATGTCCGAAGTGGTCAGCTACATTTCTAATACACATGACATACAGTGTAAGAAGAGAGTCTACGACATCTTGAGTATAAACCCTGTTAGTCCTAAATTAGTCACACAGAATAAACTTGAGTGCGGCCTATTCATGATCATAATGCACTCATTCGGAATCTATCTAAAGAACTAATGCAAAACATAAAAGCATAAACTACACTTCTCCACATGCAATGATGCATTTATTTCTATTTTGAATTTTACCTGTTTATAACTGTCAAAAAGTGCATGGAGAAGGCAGCCAGGTGCAATACAAATCACGCATCTTGGAATTCCCATTCTTGTGAGACTCGTAATGAGGTACTACAGGTTTTGTTTCTGACCTTAGGTAACAAACCATCAGACACTATTAAACACATGTCTGTGCTCCCAAGGCCTTTCTTGGTGAGATTAAAAATCAGTCTCAGTTAGATCAGATTGCTTTCAGTTTGCCCTTTTTTGGTAATCATCAATATGCCAAAGTATTATTACAACAAGTCCTCTTTCTTTTTCCATTAGTGCACATTGATTGAGCCTTTGGATATCGTGTTTGGATCTTTAAGTTGAATGAAAAAAGAATCATCTCTCGATCACAAGGTTGCAACTGAGATCACACCGTAAAATAGAATACTATCCAATTGTTCAATTGAAGAGAGATCTCTTCTATAATGCATTTATTGAATATATCAATGCTGTCTTTGGGCATAGTGGGAATAAATGTTGAAGCAAGTTTAAAGGAAGTGTCAACCTCCCCATACACATCCAAATACATCATGTCTAGGATGCACTGCTCACTTATTGGATCATGTATTCTTAGAGTCTCATTCTCCAATTCATGGAGTTCTTGCATAAGCCTTAGAGCTGATACTTGAAACTTCTCTTGATCACTGGAGTTCTTCCCCCTCTTATTTACTTGCCACTTTTTTGTAAACTATATTTCGCCAGTTTCAATTTTCTGATATATATTTATAAATATCCACCCTGGTTTCTGCATAGTCCAGGGTGTATTCCAGACAAAATGATAATCCCAAATATAGAATTTGCTGTTCCATTCTACTGAGACTTATCTTGGAAAAATTAATCACAGTCTGTGTTGTATCACCACCTATTTGCCCCTCCATCTTGGTTGTTTTGCTTTTGTGTTTGCAGCAGTTGCTTCTCTCTCTCCTTTGTTTGTTCCTCCTATATATATGTGTACTCTGATGCTCTAGCAAACCTTTATAAATAGTATTGTAAACTTTTAAAGTTTTGATACATTATAGCACCATTTTGTGAATGCATGATTCAAGATACCACAATAGCAAGAGGTTGCTACCGTCTTTTGTCTTGAGGAAGATCCCTTTAAATGACATATTGGGGTCAAAACATCAAAATGTTCTAGATTCAGTCACTCATTTATTATTGGACGTTTATTGATCCTGAAAAGTTAGAGGTCTAGATTATGATTCATTTGTGTCTATGTGGCCGACACTATTTGTACATAATTGTCTGTGCACTTCATAATTTGTTCACCATTGTAACTTGCAATGCAGCAGAAGCACCTTATTTTTGAACTAATGTTTGAACTGTCTACCCACATAAGATTGTTATTTATAATGCAATTTATGTGATTTATGTTGCATTTATTGCTATCTCACATTTAGTTTTGCACTCTTTGAAGCTCCCTGTTCTTATGAAATGTGTTTTGAATGTTTCTGAATGGAACATTGTACTACTATGCACATTTAATTTCCTGAGGTCCTAGGAATATTGGTTTTGCCCCTTTATTGTCTTGTCATTTATTACAGAGAGATGGATAGGGCAAGATTGGAGCCCATGTTTGAGGCAGAGGAGGCAGCCCTCTTCACAAGGCAGTAGCTGTCATTAATGAAGCAGAGGCAGCAGCACTGTGGTCCAGGGGTCTGAACTTCCCATTACATCACAATTATGACTATCTTTCCTTAATTTGCTTTGTTGGAATTGGGGCAGAGGGCACCTTTTCTACAAAAATGGGGGAAACATGTGGGAGCTTTTTTTCTGAAAAGGACATAGATCTCATTTAAAGATAGGAGTGATGATCAGGTATGGTTGGGCAGGGTGAAAGAAGCAGAGGAGATAGGCTACTAGTCAAAGCTGCCTCTGTTTTTACTGCAGCAGTTGTGTTGGGGTTCAGGAGTGAGTGGGGCTCACGTCTTACCAATTATGCATTATTTAGCATCAATTTTTCTTTTTGTTTGATGGATTTGTTCTTTTATGTCTCAGATATATTGTGGATTATGAGCTGCAGAAAAAAAGTATCCCTCCACTCAGCCCTGCCACTCATGCCATAAAGATTTTGCGTTGGGCCCCTCCTTCAAAACATTTTGCTTTGGGGGCTCAAAGCAAAAAATTTGAAGACCTCTGATTTAGAACGAGAATTCTGTGGACATCTAAAAATGGCCGAGTTGCTGCTTATGAAAATTAACTTGGTCATCAAAAAGACTTTAAAGATCTCAAAGGATCATGCCACTCACTTATATTAAATTTCAAGGCACATAGATTAAGATTTAAGTTTAGATAACCTATATAATTACCTTTACATACTTCCTTGTAAGTGCCAGGATACCCTTCTGGGTGGTAGTGTGCTCTACAAATCTGCATAACATAACATAAGCTTCGTGCCTGATGGTCAATACTTGGGCTACAATATTGTAAATGATAAATATTTAAATCTCCACAATCTGGTAATAAATTCTGATCTACTGGGATGTTTATTCAAAGATTCCATAAAAACGAATTTGACTGCTGAGGCAATTCAGTACAACCAGCATGTTCAGGATGACGGATTTCCCAAGATTAATTTGTTATTTTAGTTCTTTAGAAAGGGCTGCTGCACTGAACCAAGGCTCCCGCCTTGTAATGAAGTTCAGATCAATTAAAACAATTTACTTTGTTGCTAATGATTTCAGACCATTGTAATGTATTGGTAAGTAAATGACTTCAAAAGTGCATTCATTCAGGGAGTGCACAGAGGGAATTTTAACAAGTTCCCGGCTACATTAAGCCTACTGCCTGGTAGCTGGCTAAGCGACTGTTATTGTAAAACAGTTAAAGAAGGCCTAATGCAAAACATTCTGCGACAAAGTTCTAAAAACAATTAAAACTTCTAATCAGTTCATCAATTCAGAAAGAACCGAGAGAAACTGGGAATAGTTAGCTCATGCTTACGAAAACAGTACTGGAAATAGAAGCAACCACTTTATGTGGTGGTATGACCCCTGTGCAAGTATTAAAGTTTCATACCAAATGAGACAACATGTCATTGTGCACTGTATAAAATCTAAAATGAGTTTAGTTACACTTTGGCATGAAATTTGTAATAAAAACTCATAAACGTATTTCTTCCTCTACCTCTGGTGTCCTGCAAGAGACACAAATACAGAGGGTACTGTTTAGAGTGAAACAGTGTTAATTTGTGGCAGTGGTTTCAGGAGGTGGGCACAAGCACTCATTATTGGTTTTGAACTTCTTTTTCATCACCAGACTTTGACAGCGACAAAGGCAGGAAAGTTACAAAGAAATAGGAAGAGAGGAATAGGAAAACACGGACACAGGGAGAAACCAGGGGGCATATTCACAAAAAAATAGTGCAGCACAACACTACAATCAATTTAGCAGCGCCACACTGCGTCATGGATGCATCGTATTCACATGATTATGGCACACACCTGTGTTCATACACTAAAGTTGAAGTTGATTTCTTGTTTTTAAGCCAATAAAACAGATTTTGAAAATTGTTTTTGGAAAAAAACAAAGTGATCCATTCAATGACTTTCAATAGGAACAAGAGGTGGGTTCATTGACACAATGAATAGTAAATTCCAGTTGGGTTTTCAGAAAGACTAACAAACATTTCAACTATGCCAGGGTCACCTTTTTCATAATCATTGTGGTCAGCTTGAAAACGTGGCTGGAGTTTACTTTCTGGTCTGGTCACCGAGCCCAGCCCTCATAGTCCTGGTTACTACAGATCATTGTGTTGGTCGCCTGCAGGTGTGTTTATGGCTGTATTCAGTGGTCTGGGTGATGGTGTATACTGCTTGATAATGCTGCACCCTCAAGGCGACACTGCTTACTGCACCAAGCTGACCCACACACGTCTAAATAAGTGAAGCAAGGTGTACACCCACCTTCGGATGTCCTTAAACACCATCAACTCTCCTAAACTCCACTGTTTTAGGTGAGGAATAGAATTAAAATCTAAGTACTGTCTTTTTGCATCAATGTATTCATCCTATCAACATCTCCTAACCAAAGGAACATTTTTATCTGATCACAAGGCCCTTCTACTTAGAATTGTTTTCCTGCTAGATGGCTTAATGTTCAAAAAGTGACATTTTTAGTAGCGTTTTTGAAAACGCAGATAGATTTTTACAGAATGAACAGAGAGTCCTTGCATTATCGGGGTCACTTGCTCCAGGGACAAGTCTGATACCACTTCAATTTGCACACTTGGTGAAATTGACTGTCATCCGTAAGCAGCAGTCAGCTTTGTCAAGCCCTGCTCCGTTTTTTTATTGGTATTATTGTGTTGATTACCATACCTGAGTGTGATGGCCGTTCCGCATCCAACCTCCAGAAAATCGATCAACAGCGTTTTTCAGATTTTAAATTATTCCATGCTACTTTTTTGTGTACTGCATGCAGGGATTTTTATGTGGTATTTAGCCTTTCTTAACGTACAGAGCTTATTTGCACTGGTGCTGTTTGTCGCAAGAAAGTCCAGGTCCGTTATATTACGATGTGTAATCAGAGAAAACTGTTATTTTTCACAAATTATGTGCGCAAAAACGATCAAAGGACACAAGTCAAACAAGAATCAGGGCATTTTATTTTTGTCCTCGAGGCGTGTTTCATAACACATCCAATCCAATATAGCAAAGCAAGAATAGAACCAAATCAATTGTCAAATCAATGCTTAATTACAGCAGAGTTGTAAATTACAAAAAATGGAAATTAAACAACACAAAAAAAGCACTAAATACAAAAGTCTAAATAAGTACACGGAAGGCAAATACAAGACATAAATAACAAAGCCCAAAGGAACAGAGCAATAACAAAACAAACATTAAGGAAAGCAAATCCAAATAAAACATAGCAGAGAACATAAATCATAACCAACACAAGTCATGTTAAGACAACTTTGCCAAATACTTTTGCTCTGATGTCTCTTGGACTATTCTTAGAAGTTCACCGCAAGTCTATCCTCTTGGTCAAGGCCTTGAATCAAAATTTCTGCGAAATAGAACCTCTGTACTATTCAAGTATTCCTAGGTAAAGGTTTCAGACCATTGGTCTGCTTTGAAGATAACTTTTCTCAACTTAAGGACAGTCTTTCAAGACCTTCACTGTGCTGCCAAGAGGTGGTAACTAGGACAAAAGAAAGTTCAAATTGAAGTGTACCAACAACTTTACGTTAATCTCCAGCTACAACGTTCTAACTTTTACATCTTTAAAATATAATATTTGCGCTGGAATTATTCAATCTTCTAGAACAAGCCATTTTCCAGTGATTGTTTATTAACATATCTGAAGTATACTTATTCAAACTGCAACACTTTTAAAGAGTTCTGTCTTTTTTCTTTTCGTTCTCACCACCACAAGAAGTCAAGGTGGGAAGTAAATTAATTATAGTTAATTAATAATTAATTGTAATTATTAAATATTAAATTGATAATTCATTATGAAAATTATGTAATTAATGTATCTTTTAAATTATATTTTAGGTGCAGGTTGTGGGGTTTGTAGGGGTAAAGGGTGGGAAGTTAATTACAATTAATTAATTATTCATTTTAAATTATATAATTGATAATTATGTAAATTGTGTAATTTATTTTTTAAGTTATATTTTAGGTGCGTGTTGTGGGGTTTGTATGTGTAAAGTGTGGGAAGCTAATCATAATTATTTACCAAATCACTTTTCAATGAATATTAATTAGCTAATTGATAATTTAGTATGTAAATTGTGTAATTAAGATATTTTTAAGTTATATTTCAGGTGCAGGTTGTTGTGTTTGAAGGGGTAAAGGGTGGGAAGTTAATTAATTATAATTAATTAATGATTAGTTATTTATTATTGTTTAATTGATAATTATGTAAATTGTATAATTATTATAATTTTTAAGATAGATTTTAGGTGCGGTTTGTTGGGGTTTTAGGGTTACAGGGTGGGAGGTTAATTAAGAAATTAGGTATTGTTAATTATTAATTTATTATTAATTATTTAATTGATAATTATGTGTGTTGTTTAGTTTGTAGAGGAATAGATTGGTAAATTATTTATTAAGCAAACACAAGGAGATAATGGACAGAGCACTGAAACTTTTCAGACACTCACCCCCAGTCACAGATCTGGGTTGAATCCATCATCGTTCTTTAGCTCACTTAGCCACCCCAGTTCAGACCCAGCCATATGCAAAACAGTCCAGTCCAAACTGCCAAGCAAGGTCTTCCCTGGACCGGAAATAAGCATCCTGTTACCAGTTTCAGGGTAGCACCCCTCATCAGCCAGGCTAGCTTGAATCCAGTTACAAAGTGAGCAAGTAACTACCTATTAGGCTACCTATTGTCACTACATTCTCAGGAAATTACATAGCAATGATTTTTCCAACAAGATTTTGTCACCATCCCTTCAGTTTACCATTTTATTTCAAGGTAAATGTGTTATTGACTGACAAAGTAAAATGTATCACTATGGATAAAAATGTTCCCCTGGTGTTATTTTTGACTCCTGTGGTAATGCCATACTGCCAATGGCAATATAGAATGCCAAAACAGCGATCACCTGGTCTAGAGATGGATGAAGTTTACACCTCAATCGTTAGGTCGGGTGAGGTAGGGATACTTTGCCTCAGTGAAGGCGAGA